>NC_080640.1:34323478-35065911 GCF_027579445.1 Ammospiza nelsoni
AGAAAATCTCTGTGTTTCAGCACTTCATCATGGTAAGATTTCATGAAGTGCCAAAGAAGGCGGCAAAATATCATTCGGGACATTATTTACTGGAGTTCAGCCTGGCCATTAGTAGGAACTGGGTTTGACCACATCATGTAGATATACCACACACACTTTCCCTTCACTGAAAAATGACTGTTTACAACGAAGAAGCAATTGACGATCAAAATTGATTGAAAGCATCTTAAACATGTCAAGTATTTCATTGTAGATGATCTGTGATCCAAATGCTTCTTCCACCTTCGAGAGGGACAGAACAATTCTTCCATATCATGATGGTTTCAAATTGTATCAACCAATGTTTTCTGCTGAAAAGATAGCATCTATTTTTTTCTATTTTTGGAAGAAAATATTCCTAGACATACAACAGGTGAGAACTAAGTAATTTTAAAGAAGCAAATGACATGAAAATATTCTGTAAATAGAATGAAATGAAAAGCTGTGTTTTAAATAGGAGCTAAATATGAAACAGAATTTCTGTACCAGGCATTTGAATTACTGCACCAGCTCTTTTGCCCATCAAGAGAGGCATTGAGCATTTCAGTCTTTTCCAAGGTGTTCATGATCTGCTATGCTGATCTCTGTGTGTGCCTAGGTGTGTGTGGAAGGGGGGGCATGTGAAGGGGAGTGTGTATGTTTGCTTTACAATTGTTGTGGCAGATTCATGCCTCAGCTCCACATTTTGTTTTAGAAAGGTCACACAGAGTGGATATGAAGTTTCCTATCAACAAGAGATCAATTCCCAAATCATCCATTTGACTCTACCTTATAAATCATGTGCTTTGTTGCATATTTTATCAATCTACTTTCAAGCCAGATGGAGGCAGGAGGATGTGGGAATCCCTCCACCATCTTGCAACTTTTATGCAAGTAAGTTTTCAAGAAAATCATCATTTCTCTTGGAAATATGTCTGGAACAGGCATGATGGTAGTGTCAACCTGTTGGAGTTTTTGTTGCTGGAAGAAGTTGTACAAAAGGATTGGTTTTTACATTGACCGGTTACTGAATCAAGCGCAGGAATACATTGGAAATCCAACTGGGGCCTCCTTTTCCCAGCAGACCACTTCTAGAACGAGCTTGTACAATGAAGCTGACGCTTCTGCTCTCTTTTTGTTTCTTTCCTATTTTTCTTGGCTTCTTTGCCACTCTCTAGACAATTTGTGAACTCTTTTCCCAACTCAGATGGTTTCAATAGTCTGATTGTGATCACACATTTTTACAAGGAATTCTTAAAATCTTTCCTCGAGTTAAGAAAGTCAAGGACTTAGGTCTTTTTCTTCCCTTATAATATTGCAATGAAATTGATAACTAAAGACCAACTCTTTCTTTTTGTTTTTAACCCAAGTAGATAATTCCCATCCATTCATCCATTTGGTGGACCAATAGTTGCCATGCTGATGGAAGTTGTCACTTCTTAACAATAGACATTCTGTGACTATGTTGACAGCACTTTGGGTGAAGATCCTAACTGGTCTTGGATACACATAGGGAGAAATTTGCTCAGCCAGTGTCAGTCTTAAGCATGCGTATCAGAAGATCTTTCTAGAGCTGGGAATTTTCCCATGAAAGGGATTCAGTTAGGGAAGAGACACTCGTCCCAGAGTTTTACATTCTTTCTTGAACACTGCTTAAGGAACTTAGATGCCGTGTCCATTTGGATCTCTGTCTTCACAGAACTTTGTCATGCAAGTGCTTGAAATGCATCTTGAAGAGAATTCACTAGCACAGAATGAATGAGAGTGGAAGGGGTTGGTGGGGCTAACCAGGCCCAATCCCCCTGCCTAAACCAGGATACCTAGAGCCTCTTGCCAGGATTCTATCTGGGTGTACTTTTAATGTCTTCAAAGATCCAGGCTCCACAATCTTTCTGGGCAGTCTGTGCCGTGGTTCAGTCACCCTCACAGTAAAGAATCATTTGCTGATGGTCAATGGCAATCTCCTGTATTTCAGAGAGTGCCCACTGCCTCTTGTTTTTTTCACTCAGCATCACTGAAAAGACACTGGTTCCCTCCCCTTTGCACTATTGCTTCCATATGGATGCGTGCTGCCATGTAGAGATATGTCAAAAACCTCCCTGAAGCCCAGGCAGATAATATTCCCTTCATCTACCAGTCAAGTTGATTCATCAGAGGAGTTTAAAGTGATGTTCAGCATGAAATTCCCCTGAAAAATCATGCTAACTACGTTATTTTGTCGTCTTGCATGTGGCTGGCAAGGTTTTCCAGGAAGAGCTGCTTCATCAACTTCCTGGGGATAAAAAGGAAGCTGGCTGGTTTCTACTATTCCGAGTCCTCCTAATTGCCTTTTATAGAGATGGGTGTCATTTGCTCTCATCCAGTCTTTAGCCTCTCTTGTCGTCTACATCTTAGCAAAAAGCTTTTCCACTACATGTTCATGTGATTGGAAACGTCAGGAAAGTGTAAGGTACTGTTTTCTATCAGTTGGCAAGCTGCGCACACAATCCCAGTGTTGTACAGCTTCCTTCTTCACCTTTCCGATGCTGCCGCTCTCTCCGGCTCCCGGAGCCGAAGAAGCGGCTTCTTCGCGCAAAGACGACTGTGCCGCTCACAGTGCTCTCTTAGCGCGGCTTCTGCCGAAAGAAGCCCGGGAGCGGCTCTTAGCTCCGGAGAGCATCGTACCTTCGTCTTTAGCGTCTTTTGTGGTCTACATCCTAGCAGAAAGCTTTTCCACTCTGTCTGGCAAGGAAAACCTGCGGGAGCACAGAAAACATCTCCCATCGTGTTCTGGACGTTGCACGGAGGTCTGCCAAGTGTTTGGCATGAAGGAAAGAAAAGTTGTCCAAAACAGCTTCCAATCGAAGATTCGTGTGATTGGAAACGTCAGGAAAGTGTAAGGTACTGTTTTCTATCAGTTGGCAAGCTGCGCACACAATCCCAGTGTTGTACAGCTTCCTTCTTCACCTTTGCGATGCTGCCGCTCTCTCCGGCTCCCGGAGCCGAAGAAGCGGCTTCTTCGCGCAAAGACGATTGTACCGCTCACAGTGCTCTCTTAGCGCCGCTTCTGCCGAAAGAAGCCCGGGAGCGGCTCTTAGCTCCGGAGAGCATCGTACCTTCGTCTTTAGCGTCTTTTGTGGTCTACATCCTAGCAGAAAGCTTTTCCACTCTGTCTGGCAAGGAAAACCTGCGGGAGCACAGAAAACATCTCCCATCGTGTTCTGGACGTTGCACGGAGGTCTGCCAAGTGTTTGGCATGAAGGAAAGAAAAGTTGTCCAAAACAGCTTCCAATCGAAGATTCATGTGATTGGAAACGTCAGGAAAGTGTAAGGTACTGTTTTCTATCAGTTGGCAAGCTGCGCACACAATCCCAGTGTTGTACAGCTTCCTTCTTCACCTTTCCGATGCTGCCGCTCTCTCCGGCTCCCAGAGCCGAAGAAGCGGCTTCTTCGCGCAAAGACGATTGTACCGCTCACAGTGCTCTCTTAGCGCCGCTTCTGCCGAAAGAAGCCCGGCCGCGGCTCTTAGCTCCGGAGAGCATCGTACCTTCGTCTTTAGCGTCTTTTGTAGTCTACATCCTAGCAGAAAGCTTTTCCACTCTGTCTGGCAAGGAAAACCTGCGGGAGCACAGAAAACATCTCCCATCGTGTTCTGGACGTTGCACGGAGGTCTGCCAAGTGTTTGGCATGAAGGAAAGAAAAGTTGTCCAAAACAGCTTCCAATCGAAGATTCATGTGATTGGAAACGTCAGGAAAGTGTAAGGTACTGTTTTCTATCAGTTGGCAAGCTGCGCACACAATCCCAGTGTTGTACAGCTTCCTTCTTCACCTTTCCGATGCTGCCGCTCTCTCCGGCTCCCGGAGCCGAAGAAGCGGCTTCTTCGCGCAAAGACGATTGTGCCGGTCACAGTGCTCTCTTAGCGCGGCTTCTGCCGAAAGAAGCCCGGGAGCGGCTCTTAGCTCCGGAGAGCATCGTACCTTCGTCTTTAGCGTCTTTTGTGGTCTACATCCTAGCAGAAAGCTTTTCCACTCTGTCTGGCAAGGAAAACCTGCGGGAGCACAGAAAACATCTCCCATCGTGTTCTGGACGTTGCACGGAGGTCTGCCAAGTGTTTGGCATGAAGGAAAGAAAAGTTGTCCAAAACAGCTTCCAATTGAAGATTCATGTGATTGGAAACGTCAGGAAAGTGTAAGGTACTGTTTTCTATCAGTTGGCAAGCTGCGCACACAATCCCAGTGTTGTACAGCTTCCTTCTTCACCTTTCCGATGCTGCGGCTCTCTCCGGCTCCCGGAGCCGAAGAAGCGGCTTCTTCGCGCAAAGATGATTGTGCCGGTCACAGTGCTCTCTTAGCGCAGCTTGTGCCGAAAGAAGCCCGGGAGCGGCTCTTAGCTCCGGAGAGCATCGTACCTTCGTCTTTAGCGTCTTTTGTGGTCTACATCCTAGCAGAAAGCTTTTCCACTCTGTCTGGCAAGGAAAACCTGCGGGAGCACAGAAAACATCTCCCATCGTCTTCTGGACGTTGCACGGAGGTCTGCCAAGTGTTTGGCATGAAGGAAAGAAAAGTTGTCCAAAACAGCTTCCAATCGAAGATTCGTGTGATTGGAAAAGTCAGGAAAGTGTAAGGTACTGTTTTCTATCAGTTGGCAAGCTGCGCACACAATCCCAGTGTTGTACAGCTTCCTTCTTCACCTTTCCGATGCTGCCGCTCTCTCCGGCTCCCGGAGCCGAAGAAGCGGCTTCTTCGCGCAAAGACGATTGTACCGCTCACAGTGCTCTCTTAGCGCCGCTTCTGCCGAAAGAAGCCCGGCAGCGGCTCTTAGCTCCGGAGAGCATCGTACCTTCCAATTCAATTTTTTCAGCTCCACAAACCAAATGGTATACTTGCAGCAGTAGGGCGGGACGTTGAATTGGACTTTCTCCTTTTAGAGAGAAGCTAATGAAAAAGTTTCACCAGAATCAGAGCAGGCTGTAAAACAAGAAAAGTGTCATGGAAATAGGCCAGCCTTATCCTCTTAGCCTTGCTTGTTGTGATCGGCCAATAAAGAAATGTGTCAACTCGGTGTTCCTGGGTATCATATCAGTAACAGGTACTTCAGCTGCTGTTCTTCTCTCCTGAAGTTAAGAACAGAATCCAAGGAATTGTGATTCCATGGTCTCAATTCACTCAATATGGTGCCGAAAAGGGAGTGGAAGGGGCACGGGTCAATTAACTTGAATGGCCTATGTAAATCAGCGGCCACTGTTTTTCTGAAGGCTTCAACAGGTTAGTTGCCTATGTTCTTCTTGGAATTGTTTTAATCTTTGGTCATGTTTTTCTTGGGATTCTTTTACCCTTTTCCCATTAGTGCAGCCTTTGCTCTCAAGGCTTTGCTGACATTTCCAGTATCTCGGTAGGCTGGAAAAGTGTTGTCTTGATTGATCACATCATTATTCCCTTCCAAGGGTTGTTTTCCTCAAGTCTCAGTTTGGCTGGTTTTCTGCTAGTTGATTGTCAGAGGGCAGCAGGTGTTTTGTAAGAGCAAGTACACAATGCCATAGCTTGCTTTTCTTTGGATTTGGCCTGTCTAGAAAATGGAATGACTGAACATCTCTGGGAGGCTTTTCTCTCCCCATTAGGTTTCACTGGAAGGAGGGCAGATGCAAATCGTCTACCTAAAGTCTTGGCACGGAAGAAAGTAGTGGTTTGCTGCTGCATAGAGCTAGAAGCTTACAAAAGGAAGGCCTTGGGCTGAGGCCCATTACTTTGGCTAAGTAGAAAAGGACTGTGGCAAGGTGAGGCAGCTGACTTCGAGGTAGATCCACAAGTTCTAGAAGCGTCGTGTGTTCACAGCGTGGTGCATGGTGGTTGGCTGAATTGTGTTTGTTATGGCTTAAAGCTATGGAAATGAGAAAGGCCTGAGTGTTTCAAAAGCCTGGTTTTTGCAAGAAAGCAGCTCTCCTTTGCATCTGCCTGGGGACTCTGCATCACCACGGACCCTCACTGCCACTTTGCCAAGGAGATGATCAGTAGGAATGTTGCAGAGCTGCTGTGTGCATCTGAATGGAATGGCAGAGAACGAAGCGCTGGACGTTTCTGGCTTCAGTACAATGCTGCTGCATTGGTGCCAGTTTAGTTGGTTTTTCCATCAGTGGCCTTTCTGTCTAGAAGTACACTGCCCAGAGTATTGGATGCCTTTTCCTTCCTGTTGTTTTCATACCTTCCTTCAGTTGAAAGGATGATACAACCTTGACATTTTGAAGATCCCTGTTAGGAAGCACTATGCCAGAGGAGTCATCGCTCCCTTTTCTTCTGCCTCCTTTGTCATTTTCAGAGACTCATTTCAAATTTCTGCTCATGTCAAGAAGAATACTGAGACTACTTAGCAGGGCTGACGCTCTCAGCTGCTTTCCTCTTTCCTACTGCTTCATACTGGATGTGACTTCAAGGCCTCGTTTTGTCATCTGCATTTTGCCGTCATCCAAAGCTAAATATTCCAGGCCTGTGAACACAAAAAGAACTCTTAGTCTTTTGCAAGAACTACCCCTAGGAGGATTTGTGTTCACTTTGATCTCTTCAGTGTTTCAGAAAAAAGGAGATTGTACTCTCTTCTTGTGTACTCTCTTCTTGTGCTCTCATTTCCCTCTCTCTGCCTTGCATGCCCCAGTTAATCTACTGGTGTGACTCATTTGGCATCATCTCACGGTGCAAATTCTGCATAGTTTCAAGTCCTTACAAATGCCAGTTGCCAAGGAGCCTATCTAAGCATTCAAGGGGCAAAGAATTGTAGGGCTGGCAAGTTCAGGTGCTGAAACTGTAAGTCATGCCATATCAAAGTGACAGAGCAAATCAATTGATCTAGGACTTTCAGCTGGACACCTCTGAGAATAGCTGCTTGTCAGCAATGACACAGCCATCTTCCTAGCTGGATTCCAGAGAGAGGAAAGGGACACCTTCAATGGTTAATATGTTTGGCATGAGAAAACAGCAAGAAATGTACCGCAAAATACTTGAGTCAGATCAAGTGCGTTTCTCTAGTGAGAATTTTGCACTTGTTCTTTCTTGTCTGTGCCTTTACTTTTCACAGAAGACAGGGGAGCATTTCATTAGTACTGTTCTTTTGTTTTCTTTTGTTGGCCTCCCTCTTTCCACCTGCAATTAACAAATTTGCCTTTCTTTACTGGCTTCTCTTTCTTTACTTCTACAAGTTGACATGAGGTCATCCAACCTTATCATCAATGTTCTCAGACAGTGGAGAGAAGTAGAAGGTACAGCTAAATGGATAAAAGAAACCCACAAAAACAGACAGGTTTTTACAGTCTTCTGTGAGAACATTAGGACACAAGATGTCTTTGAACTGAGTCATGCTCTATTGACTTAACTTTTAGTCCACTGGTTACTATTATTACACGTGTTTGGCCTTTAGTACAGAGCCTTGGAACTAATCCAGGCCAATACTTGGCTAATTTTGTTTTATTTCTAGTGAGGACTTTGTTTCTTAAGGAATAGTCCAGAGAAAGAGCGTCCACGGTACAGTTACAGGTCATAAATTCTGGTACAGTTTGTGCTGGTAATAGGTCTAGGAAAGAAAGGTTTGACATCTTTTTTGACTTTCAAATGGAACCATGATTTGAAAAACCTAAGAGTTGCAGCTCCCCCCCCCACCCCACACCCCAAGTACTTCTCTTTGCAATATTACTCAGGGATTACACATCAAAGCCCACCCTGTAAAATACGTTGCAGATACTTTGCAAGAAGTGCAGCTTAGCAGCTAGAGATGATAACGTGGCTTAAATAACATGGTCTAAATATGTCTGTCTACGCAGACATACTCAACAAAGGTTACGATGGCTTAGCTCCTGTGCTCAAGTGAACGTGCATTTTAGAACTTCCCAAGAAGGTGAATTCAACCTCCTTCATTGCTCTCTGCTGGAGTCCCAAGAGAATTTCAGTCTGCTTTTTGTCATTTACAGCTGTCACTGCTTAGCTCTTGAACATGAGACTCCCTCATGACTGATGAAAGTTGTCTAGTTAAGAGTGGCTGAAAGACATGGTCTTGCTCTAGAAGGAGATGAGAAGGTTTCTGCAGTCTTTGTCATCTCTACTGCTTGTGATTTCTAGACAAAACCAGTGGGAAGTTTTCTGAAGGCAGTCCAGAAGCTGGCAATATGGACAGCTTACAGCCCAACACTTGCTGCAGTGCAACCATGGTGACACCAGAAAGGACTTCAAAAATTTAAAAGGGCAAACAAAGCAGTTGGAAGGAAAAGAACATGAACCATTATTCCATTTTTCTCATCTATCTTTCTTTAAATCATCATTTTCGTGCAGTTTGGCGGCTTGCGTTGGTATCCCACCAAAGGAATCTGAGACAGAGTAAGCTTTTGAATGGAGTAGAAGTGAGAAACGCAGGCCAAGTTGCCTTTTTTGCCATCAAATACCAGTTAGGCTTGAACTACCCTCTGCTTAAGGTGCTTAGCTTACACTAAGAATTGATGAGCACATTTTGATGGGAGCAAATTTTACTGTCATGATGACTGAGTAAATTTTGCTGTCACTCAGAATTTTACTGTCGTCTGAATAGCAATGTTTGTGTCCAAATAGTATTTTGTCTCCTGTATCTGCAGCAGGTAAGCCTTTTGCTGTCAGCAGTGTTGCTTAACCTTTCATGTCATATCCCTCTTCACATCCATCTTCTGCTTAAGGCTTATTAATCTACTTTAGAATTGGCAGGTGGAATAAGACTACTTTTCCTTTTTGAAAGCTCATGTCATTTGACCTACTTACAGCAAATAATTCATTAATTGCAAGTCCCCAGCTAGCATCTTTTCGGCATATTCTAACCTTCTAAAGAAGTAACAAAAGCACTCTCCAATACTTGACTTTCATATCACAGTGGGAACGCTGGTCCTGTTTGCAAGAAACAATCATGGGTATGGTAAAACAAAAGGAGGGCTTAGAGTTTTCTCTGTTAACCTATAGTGAGCTTGGATTTTGCAATATGCATGAAGTTAATTAACACTGTTATATAAAGTGGCTGATTTAATCAATAAATTGGAGTCAATGCTGATAAACGACAAGGTGGGTTGGCTTCCCTTCGCTTTCAACACAGTGCCAATTCGGGCTGGTTTGATAGGACTAAGTGGCTGCTGCAATCTGCCATCCAGAAGCGGGGCAGGTGAGTTTTGTTTGCAAGGGAAAAGGGCCATGGTTTGTGTTTGGGGGCCTGTGACTGAGAGTGCCGGCTGACTCCTGAAATTCTTTGATATGCAGGATGATTCCCAGACGCAAGGTGGAAATGCTGCCAAGTCGGGCTGGATTGAAATTACCCAGGGACTCCTGCAATCTGCCATCGAGAAGCAGGGCAGGTGAGTGTTGTTTGCCAGGGAAAAGGGCTGTGGATTGTGTTTGGGGGCCTGTGGCTGGGAGAGGTCGGCTGGTTCCTGAAAATCCACGATCCGCAGGATGTTTCTCAGACCCAAGGTAGCAACATTGCCAAGTCGGGCTGGTTTGATAGTACCAAGTTGCTCCTGCAATCTGCCATGCAGAAGCAGGGCAGGTGACTTTTCTTTGCCAGGGAAAAGGGCCGAGGTTTGTGTTTGGGGGCCTGTGGCCAAGAGTGTCTTGCTGGCTCCTGAAAATCCATGATATGCAGGATGGTTCCCAGACCCAAGGTGGCACCAGTGCCAAGTCGGGCTGGTTTGATATTACCAAGTGGCTCCTGCAATGTGCCATGCAGAAGCGGGGCAGGTGAGTTTTTTTGGCCAGGTAAGAGGGCCGAGGTCTGTGTTTAAGGGCCTGTGGCTGGGAGTGGCCGGCTGGCTCCTGAAAATCCACGATACGCAGGATGGTTCCCAGACCCAAGGTGGCACCAGTGCCAAGTCGGGCTGGTTTGATAGTACCAAGTGGCTCCTGCAATCTGCCATGATCACATGAAGAAATACTTTCTGGCGTCCGTACTGGGCCATGTGCTCTTTCTTCTCTCAACTTCTCCATCACCTCTCATCTGTTTCACATGCGCTATCTTCAAGGTCCACAGGCTACTTTTCACAGCATCTTCAGGCCTGATGCAGTAAGAATGATGAATAGAACAGAGTTGGGTCTATTTTCCAGTTTGGATAAAATGCTTTCTGCACACAAATCCAAGGAGAAGGTGCTGCCCCGATGCCCAGAAAAACTTTCACTCCTGCTAGTGTTCTACGTCAACCACAACTTAGTCTGAAAGAAAAGCTTTTTCTCTGAGAGCATCTGAGAGGTTTGCACGAAGCACTGATATCTGACATATGCAATTTTGAATAGGAGAGGAAAAAGAAAATGGCAAGAAGTTTTTAATTTTAGTGGTTTCAATTTTAATTTCCGTGCACTTTTTCAAAACTTGTCAGCTCAAATGCCCATCAACATCTTTTAGTCATCTGTAAGTCAGTATTCATCTAAAATGTGCTTCAAATCAAAAGAATTTCAAATTTGCACTCCAAGTTTCTATGCCTAGATTTATGATTTCCTACACATATTAGATGAAAGGAAGGCCTTTTTTACTGTGGGAGTGCTGGAACACTGGGACAGGTTGCCCAGAGAAGTTGTGGGTGTCCCATCCCTGAAAGTATTCAAGGTCAGCTTGGACGGGGCTTGGAGCAGCAACAAAGGAGAAGCTTGATGGTAGAGAAACAAAGTTGGACTATAGAAGAAACTGGGATTGAAGTATAGGAGCAAGTTTTCTCTCAGCTCTTGGGGTAAATTCAAAGTTGTACAAAATGACATTTATCTGTGATTTTCACTACTGTAACAGAAAGGTTCATGAAAACTGTACAGAAGATAGCAAATTTTAAAAGAGATAAGAATTACAGCATAAAATCCATGGGATGGGTTACAACATGAGACACTCTCTAAGAGAAAATCTCTGTGTTTCAGCACTTCATCATGGTAAGATTTCATGAAGTGCCAAAGAAGGCGGCAAAATATCATTCGGGACATTATTTACTGGAGTTCAGCCTGGCCATTAGTAGGAACTGGGTTTGACCACATCATGTAGATATACCACACACACTTTCCCTTCACTGAAAAATGACTGTTTACAACGAAGAAGCAATTGACGATCAAAATTGATTGAAAGCATCTTAAACATGTCAAGTATTTCATTGTAGATGATCTGTGATCCAAATGCTTCTTCCACCTTCGAGAGGGACAGAACAATTCTTCCATATCATGATGGTTTCAAATTGTATCAACCAATGTTTTCTGCTGAAAAGATAGCATCTATTTTTTTCTATTTTTGGAAGAAAATATTCCTAGACATACAACAGGTGAGAACTAAGTAATTTTAAAGAAGCAAATGACATGAAAATATTCTGTAAATAGAATGAAATGAAAAGCTGTGTTTTAAATAGGAGCTAAATATGAAACAGAATTTCTGTACCAGGCATTTGAATTACTGCACCAGCTCTTTTGCCCATCAAGAGAGGCATTGAGCATTTCAGTCTTTTCCAAGGTGTTCATGATCTGCTATGCTGATCTCTGTGTGTGCCTAGGTGTGTGTGGAAGGGGGGGCATGTGAAGGGGAGTGTGTATGTTTGCTTTACAATTGTTGTGGCAGATTCATGCCTCAGCTCCACATTTTGTTTTAGAAAGGTCACACAGAGTGGATATGAAGTTTCCTATCAACAAGAGATCAATTCCCAAATCATCCATTTGACTCTACCTTATAAATCATGTGCTTTGTTGCATATTTTATCAAATCTACTTTCAAGCCAGATGGAGGCAGGAGGATGTGGGAATCCCTCCACCATCTTGCAACTTTTATGCAAGTAGGTTTTCAAGAAAATCATCATTTCTCTTGGAAATATGTCTGGAACAGGCATGATGGTAGTGTCAACCTGTTGGAGTTTTTGTTGCTGGAAGAAGTTGTACAAAAGGATTGGTTTTTACATTGACCGGTTACTGAATCAAGCGCAGGAATACATTGGAAATTCAACTGGGGCCTCCTTTTCCCAGCAGACCACTTCTAGAACGAGCTTGTACAATGAAGCTGACGCTTCTGCTCTCTTTTTGTTTCTTTCCTATTTTTCTTGGCTTCTTTGCCACTCTCTAGACAATTTGTGAACTCTTTTCCCAACTCAGATGGTTTCAATAGTCTGATTGTGATCACACATTTTTACAAGGAATTCTTAAAATCTTTCCTCGAGTTAAGAAAGTCAAGGACTTAGGTCTTTTTCTTCCCTTATAATATTGCAATGAAATTGATAACTAAAGACCAACTCTTTCTTTTTGTTTTTAACCCAAGTAGATAATTCCCATCCATTCATCCATTTGGTGGACCAATAGTTGCCATGCTGATGGAAGTTGTCACTTCTTAACAATAGACATTCTGTGACTATGTTGACAGCACTTTGGGTGAAGATCCTAACTGGTCTTGGATACACATAGGGAGAAATTTGCTCAGCCAGTGTCAGTCTTAAGCATGCGTATCAGAAGATCTTTCTAGAGCTGGGAATTTTCCCATGAAAGGGATTCAGTTAGGGAAGAGACACTCGTCCCAGAGTTTTACATTCTTCTTGAACACTGCTTAAGGAACTTAGATGCCGTGTCCATTTGGATCTCTGTCTTCACAGAACTTTGTCATGCAAGTGCTTGAAATGCATCTTGAAGAGAATTCACTAGCACAGAATGAATGAGAGTGGAAGGGGTTGGTGGGGCTAACCAGGCCCAATCCCCCTGCCTAAACCAGGATACCTAGAGCCTCTTGCCCAGGATTCTATCTGGGTGTACTTTTAATGTCTTCAAAGATCCAGGCTCCACAATCTTTCTGGGCAGTCTGTGCCGTGGTTCAGTCACCCTCACAGTAAAGAATCATTTGCTGATGGTCAATGGCAATCTCCTGTATTTCAGAGAGTGCCCACTGCCTCTTGTTTTTTTCACTCAGCATCACTGAAAAGACACTGGTTCCCTCCCCTTTGCACTATTGCTTCCATATGGATGCGTGCTGCCATGTAGAGATATGTCAAAAACCTCCCTGAAGCCCAGGCAGATAATATTCCCTTCATCTACCAGTCAAGTTGATTCATCAGAGGAGTTTAAAGTGATGTTCAGCATGAAATTCCCCTGAAAAATCATGCTAACTACATTATTTTGTTGTCTTGCATGTGCCTGGCAAGGTTTTCCAGGAAGAGCTGCTTCATCAACTTCCTGGGGATAAAAAGGAGGCTGGCTGGTTTGTATTATTCCGAGTCCACCTAATTGCCTTTTTTAGAGATGGGTGTCATTTGCTCACATCCAGTCTTTAGCCTCTCTTGTCGTCTACATCTTAGCAAAAAGCTTTTCCACTACATGTTCATGTGATTGGAAACGTCAGGAAAGTGGTAAGGTACTGTTTTCTATCAGTTGGCAAGCTGCGCACACAATCCCAGTGTTGTACAGCTTCCTTCTTCACCTTTCCGATGCTGCCGCTCTCTCCGGCTCCCGGAGCCGAAGAAGCGGCTTCTTCGCGCAAAGACGATTGTACCACTCACAGTGCTCTCTTAGCGCCACTTCTGCCGAAAGAAGCCCGGCAGCGGCTCTTAGCTCCGGAGAGCATCGTACCTTCATCTTTAGCGTCTTTTGTGGTCTACATCCTAGCAGAAAGCTTTTCCACTCTGTCTGGCAAGGAAAACCTGCGGGAGCACAGAAAACATCTCCCATCGTCTTCTGGACGTTGCACGGAGGTCTGCCAAGTGTTTGGCATGAAGGAAAGAAAAGTTGTCCAAAACAGCTTCTTATCGAATATTCATGTGATTGGAAACGTCAGGAAAGTGTAAGGTACTGTTTTCTATCAGTTGGCAAGCTGCGCACACAATCCCAGTGTTGTACAGCTTCCTTCTTCACCTTTCCGATGCTGCCGCTCTCTCCGGCTCCCGGAGCCGAAGAAGCGGCTTCTTCGCGCAAAGACGATTGTACCGCTCACAGTGCTCTCTTAGCGCCGCTTCTGCCGAAAGAAGTCCGGGAGCGGCTCTTAGCTTCGGAGAGCATCGTACCTTCCAATTCAATTTTTTCAGCTCCACAAACCAAATGGTATACTTGCAGCAGTAGGGCGGGACGTTGAATTGGACTTTCTCCTTTTAGAGAGAAGCTAATGAAAAAGTTTCACCGGAATCAGAGCAGGCTGTAAAACAAGAAAAGTGTCATGGAAATAAGCCAGCCTTATCCTCTTAGCCTTGCTTGTTGTGATCGGCCAATAAAGAAATGTGTCAACTCGGTGTTCCTGGGTATCATATCAGTAACAGGTACTTCAGCTGCTGTTCTTCTCTCCTGAAGTTAAGAACAGAATCCAAGGAATTGTGATTCCATGGTCTCAATTCACTCAATATGGTGCCGAAAAGGGAGTGGAAGGGGCACGGGTCAATTAACTTGAATGGCCTATGTAAATCAGCGGCCACTGTTTTTCTGAAGGCTTCAACAGGTTAGTTGCCTATGTTCTTCTTGGAATTGTTTTAATCTTTGGTCATGTTTTTCTTGGGATTCTTTTACCCTTTTCCCATTAGTGCAGCCTTTGCTCTCAAGGCTTTGCTGACATTTCCAGTATCTCGGTAGGCTGGAAAAGTGTTGTCTTGATTGATCACATCTTTATTCCCTTCCAAGGGTTGTTTTCCTCAAGTCTCAGTTTGGCTGGTTTTCTGCTAGTTGATTGTCAGAGGGCAGCAGGTGTTTTGTAAGAGCAAGTACACAATGCCATAGCTTGCTTTTCTTTGGATTTGGCCTGTCTAGAAAATGGAATGACTGAACATCTCTGGGAGGCTTTTCTCTCCCCATTAGGTTTCACTGGAAGGAGGGCAGATGCAAATCGTCTACCTAAAGTCTTGGCACGGAAGAAAGTAGTGGTTTGCTGCTGCATAGAGCTAGAAGCTTACAAAAGGAAGGCCTTGGGCTGAGGCCCATTACTTTGGCTAAGTAGAAAAGGACTGTGGCAAGGTGAGGCAGCTGACTTCGAGGTAGATCCACAAGTTCTAGAAGCGTCGTGTGTTCACAGCGTGGTGCATGGTGGTTGGCTGAATTGTGTTTGTTATGGCTTAAAGCTATGGAAATGAGAAAGGCCTGAGTGTTTCAAAAGCCTGGTTTTTGCAAGAAAGCAGCTCTCCTTTGCATCTGCCTGGGGACTCTGCATCACCACGGACCCTCACTGCCACTTTGCCAAGGAGATGATCAGTAGGAATGTTGCAGAGCTGCTGTGTGCATCTGAATGGAATGGCAGAGAACGAAGCGCTGGACGTTTCTGGCTTTAGTACAATGCTGCTGCATTGGTGCCAGTTTAGTTGGTTTTTCCATCAGTGGCCTTTCTGTCTAGAAGTACACTGCCCAGAGTATTGGATGCCTTTTCCTTCCTGTTGTTTTCATACCTTCCTTCAGTTGAAAGGATGATACAACCTTGACATTTTGAAGATCCCTGTTAGGAAGCACTATGCCAGAGGAGTCATCGCTCCCTTTTCTTCTGCCTCCTTTGTCATTTTCAGAGACTCATTTCAAATTTCTGCTCATGTCAAGAAGAATACTGAGACTACTTAGCAGGGCTGACGCTCTCAGCTGCTTTCCTCTTTCCTACTGCTTCATACTGGATGTGACTTCAAGGCCTCGTTTTGTCATCTGCATTTTGCCGTCATCCAAAGCTAAATATTCCAGGCCTGTGAACACAAAAAGAACTCTTAGTCTTTTGCAAGAACTACCCCTAGGAGGATTTGTGTTCACTTTGATCTCTTCAGTGTTTCAGAAAAAAGGAGATTGTACTCTCTTCTTGTGTACTCTCTTCTTGTGCTCTCATTTCCCTCTCTCTGCCTTGCATGCCCCAGTTAATCTACTGGTGTGACTCATTTGGCATCATCTCACGGTGCAAATTCTGCATAGTTTCAAGTCCTTACAAATGCCAGTTGCCAAGGAGCCTATCTAAGCATTCAAGGGGCAAAGAATTGTAGGGCTGGCAAGTTCAGGTGCTGAAACTGTAAGTCATGCCATATCAAAGTGACAGAGCAAATCAATTGATCTAGGACTTTCAGCTGGACACCTCTGAGAATAGCTGCTTGTCAGCAATGACACAGCCATCTTCCTAGCTGGATTCCAGCGAGAGGAAAGGGACACCTTCAATGGTTAATATGTTTGGCATGAGAAAACAGCAAGAAATGTACCGCAAAATACTTGAGTCAGATCAAGTGCGTTTCTCTAGTGAGAATTTTGCACTTGTTCTTTCTTGTCTGTGCCTTTACTTTTCACAGAAGACAGGGGAGCATTTCATTAGTACTGTTCTTTTGTTTTCTTTTGTTGGCCTCCCTCTTTCCACCTGCAATTAACAAATTTGCCTTTCTTTACTGGCTTCTCTTTCTTTACTTCTACAAGTTGACATGAGGTCATCCAACCTTATCATCAATGTTCTCAGACAGTGGAGAGAAGTAGAAGGTACAGCTAAATGGATAAAAGAAACCCACAAAAACAGACAGGTTTTTACAGTCTTCTGTGAGAACATTAGGACACAAGATGTCCTTGAACTGAGTCATGCTCTATTGACTTAACTTTTAGTCCACTGGTTACTATTATTACACGTGTTTGGCCTTTAGTACAGAGCCTTGGAACTAATCCAGGCCAATACTTGGCTAATTTTGTTTTATTTCTAGTGAGGACTTTGTTTCTTAAGGAATAGTCCAGAGAAAGAGCGTCCACGGTACAGTTACAGGTCATAAATTCTGGTACAGTTTGTGCTGGTAATAGGTCTAGGAAAGAAAGGTTTGACATCTTTTTTGACTTTCAAATGGAACCATGATTTGAAAAACCTAAGAGTTGCAGCTCCCCCCCCCACCCCACACCCCAAGTACTTCTCTTTGCAATATTACTCAGGGATTACACATCAAAGCCCACCCTGTAAAATACGTTGCAGATACTTTGCAAGAAGTGCAGCTTAGCAGCTAGAGATGATAACGTGGCTTAAATAACATGGTCTAAATATGTCTGTCTACGCAGACATACTCAACAAAGGTTACGATGGCTTAGCTCCTGTGCTCAAGTGAACGTGCATTTTAGAACTTCCCAAGAAGGTGAATTCAACCTCCTTCATTGCTCTCTGCTGGAGTCCCAAGAGAATTTCAGTCTGCTTTTTGTCATTTACAGCTGTCACTGCTTAGCTCTTGAACATGAGACTCCCTCATGACTGATGAAAGTTGTCTAGTTAAGAGTGGCTGAAAGACATGGTCTTGCTCTAGAAGGAGATGAGAAGGTTTCTGCAGTCTTTGTCATCTCTACTGCTTGTGATTTCTAGACAAAACCAGTGGGAAGTTTTCTGAAGGCAGTCCAGAAGCTGGCAATATGGACAGCTTACAGCCCAACACTTGCTGCAGTGCAACCATGGTGACACCAGAAAGGACTTCAAAAATTTAAAAGGGCAAACAAAGCAGTTGGAAGGAAAAGAACATGAACCATTATTCCATTTTTCTCATCTATCTTTCTTTAAATCATCATTTTCGTGCAGTTTGGCGGCTTGCGTTGGTATCCCACCAAAGGAATCTGAGACAGAGTAAGCTTTTGAATGGAGTAGAAGTGAGAAACGCAGGCCAAGTTGCCTTTTTTGCCATCAAATACCAGTTAGGCTTGAACTACCCTCTGCTTAAGGTGCTTAGCTTACACTAAGAATTGATGAGCACATTTTGATGGGAGCAAATTTTACTGTCATGATGACTGAGTAAATTTTGCTGTCACTCAGAATTTTACTGTCGTCTGAATAGCAATGTTTGTGTCCAAATAGTATTTTGTCTCCTGTATCTGCAGCAGGTAAGCCTTTTGCTGTCAGCAGTGTTGCTTAACCTTTCATGTCATATCCCTCTTCACATCCATCTTCTGCTTAAGGCTTATTAATCTACTTTAGAATTGGCAGGTGGAATAAGACTACTTTTCCTTTTTGAAAGCTCATGTCATTTGACCTACTTACAGCAAATAATTCATTAATTGCAAGTCCCCAGCTAGCATCTTTTCGGCATATTCTAACCTTCTAAAGAAGTAACAAAAGCACTCTCCAATACTTGACTTTCATATCACAGTGGGAACGCTGGTCCTGTTTGCAAGAAACAATCATGGGTATGGTAAAACAAAAGGAGGGCTTAGAGTTTTCTCTGTTAACCTATAGTGAGCTTGGATTTTGCAATATGCATGAAGTTAATTAACACTGTTATATAAAGTGGCTGATTTAATCAATAAATTGGAGTCAATGCTGATAAACGACAAGGTGGGTTGGCTTCCCTTCGCTTTCAACACAGTGCCAATTCGGGCTGGTTTGATAGGACTAAGTGGCTGCTGCAATCTGCCATCCAGAAGCGGGGCAGGTGAGTTTTGTTTGCAAGGGAAAAGGGCCATGGTTTGTGTTTGGGGGCCTGTGACTGAGAGTGCCGGCTGACTCCTGAAATTCTTTGATATGCAGGATGATTCCCAGACGCAAGGTGGAAATGCTGCCAAGTCGGGCTGGATTGAAATTACCCAGGGACTCCTGCAATCTGCCATCGAGAAGCAGGGCAGGTGAGTGTTGTTTGCCAGGGAAAAGGGCTGTGGATTGTGTTTGGGGGCCTGTGGCTGGGAGAGGTCGGCTGGTTCCTGAAAATCCACGATCTGCAGGATGTTTCTCAGACCCAAGGTAGCAACATTGCCAAGTCGGGCTGGTTTGATAGTACCAAGTTGCTCCTGCAATCTGCCATGCAGAAGCAGGGCAGGTGACTTTTCTTTGCCAGGGAAAAGGGCCGAGGTTTGTGTTTGGGGGCCTGTGGCCAAGAGTGTCTTGCTGGCTCCTGAAAATCCATGATATGCAGGATGGTTCCCAGACCCAAGGTGGCACCAGTGCCAAGTCGGGCTGGTTTGATATTACCAAGTGGCTCCTGCAATGTGCCATGCAGAAGCGGGGCAGGTGAGTTTTTTTGGCCAGGTAAGAGGGCCGAGGTCTGTGTTTAAGGGCCTGTGGCTGGGAGTGGCCGGCTGGCTCCTGAAAATCCACGATACGCAGGATGGTTCCCAGACCCAAGGTGGCACCAGTGCCAAGTCGGGCTGGTTTGATAGTACCAAGTGGCTCCTGCAATCTGCCATGATCACATGAAGAAATACTTTCTGGCGTCCGTACTGGGCCATGTGCTCTTTCTTCTCTCAACTTCTCCATCACCTCTCATCTGTTTCACATGCGCTATCTTCAAGGTCCACAGGCTACTTTTCACAGCATCTTCAGGCCTGATGCAGTAAGAATGATGAATAGAACAGAGTTGGGTCTATTTTCCAGTTTGGATAAAATGCTTTCTGCACACAAATCCAAGGAGAAGGTGCTGCCCCGATGCCCAGAAAAACTTTCACTCCTGCTAGTGTTCTACGTCAACCACAACTTAGTCTGAAAGAAAAGCTTTTTCTCTGAGAGCATCTGAGAGGTTTGCACGAAGCACTGATATCTGACATATGCAATTTTGAATAGGAGAGGAAAAAGAAAATGGCAAGAAGTTTTTAATTTTAGTGGTTTCAATTTTAATTTCCGTGCACTTTTTCAAAACTTGTCAGCTCAAATGCCCATCAACATCTTTTAGTCATCTGTAAGTCAGTATTCATCTAAAATGTGCTTCAAATCAAAAGAATTTCAAATTTGCACTCCAAGTTTCTATGCCTAGATTTATGATTTCCTACACATATTAGATGAAAGGAAGGCCTTTTTTACTGTGGGAGTGCTGGAACACTGGGACAGGTTGCCCAGAGAAGTTGTGGGTGTCCCATCCCTGAAAGTATTCAAGGTCAGCTTGGACGGGGCTTGGAGCAGCAACAAAGGAGAAGCTTGATGGTAGAGAAACAAAGTTGGACTATAGAAGAAACTGGGATTGAAGTATAGGAGCAAGTTTTCTCTCAGCTCTTGGGGTAAATTCAAAGTTGTACAAAATGACATTTATCTGTGATTTTCACTACTGTAACAGAAAGGTTCATGAAAACTGTACAGAAGATAGCAAATTTTAAAAGAGATAAGAATTACAGCATAAAATCCATGGGATGGGTTACAACATGAGACACTCTCTAAGAGAAAATCTCTGTGTTTCAGCACTTCATCATGGTAAGATTTCATGAAGTGCCAAAGAAGGCGGCAAAATATCATTCGGGACATTATTTACTGGAGTTCAGCCTGGCCATTAGTAGGAACTGGGTTTGACCACATCATGTAGATATACCACACACACTTTCCCTTCACTGAAAAATGACTGTTTACAACGAAGAAGCAATTGACGATCAAAATTGATTGAAAGCATCTTAAACATGTCAAGTATTTCATTGTAGATGATCTGTGATCCAAATGCTTCTTCCACCTTCGAGAGGGACAGAACAATTCTTCCATATCATGATGGTTTCAAATTGTATCAACCAATGTTTTCTGCTGAAAAGATAGCATCTATTTTTTTCTATTTTTGGAAGAAAATATTCCTAGACATACAACAGGTGAGAACTAAGTAATTTTAAAGAAGCAAATGACATGAAAATATTCTGTAAATAGAATGAAATGAAAAGCTGTGTTTTAAATAGGAGCTAAATATGAAACAGAATTTCTGTACCAGGCATTTGAATTACTGCACCAGCTCTTTTGCCCATCAAGAGAGGCATTGAGCATTTCAGTCTTTTCCAAGGTGTTCATGATCTGCTATGCTGATCTCTGTGTGTGCCTAGGTGTGTGTGGAAGGGGGGGCATGTGAAGGGGAGTGTGTATGTTTGCTTTACAATTGTTGTGGCAGATTCATGCCTCAGCTCCACATTTTGTTTTAGAAAGGTCACACAGAGTGGATATGAAGTTTCCTATCAACAAGAGATCAATTCCCAAATCATCCATTTGACTCTACCTTATAAATCATGTGCTTTGTTGCATATTTTATCAAATCTACTTTCAAGCCAGATGGAGGCAGGAGGATGTGGGAATCCCTCCACCATCTTGCAACTTTTATGCAAGTAGGTTTTCAAGAAAATCATCATTTCTCTTGGAAATATGTCTGGAACAGGCATGATGGTAGTGTCAACCTGTTGGAGTTTTTGTTGCTGGAAGAAGTTGTACAAAAGGATTGGTTTTTACATTGACCGGTTACTGAATCAAGCGCAGGAATACATTGGAAATTCAACTGGGGCCTCCTTTTCCCAGCAGACCACTTCTAGAACGAGCTTGTACAATGAAGCTGACGCTTCTGCTCTCTTTTTGTTTCTTTCCTATTTTTCTTGGCTTCTTTGCCACTCTCTAGACAATTTGTGAACTCTTTTCCCAACTCAGATGGTTTCAATAGTCTGATTGTGATCACACATTTTTACAAGGAATTCTTAAAATCTTTCCTCGAGTTAAGAAAGTCAAGGACTTAGGTCTTTTTCTTCCCTTATAATATTGCAATGAAATTGATAACTAAAGACCAACTCTTTCTTTTTGTTTTTAACCCAAGTAGATAATTCCCATCCATTCATCCATTTGGTGGACCAATAGTTGCCATGCTGATGGAAGTTGTCACTTCTTAACAATAGACATTCTGTGACTATGTTGACAGCACTTTGGGTGAAGATCCTAACTGGTCTTGGATACACATAGGGAGAAATTTGCTCAGCCAGTGTCAGTCTTAAGCATGCGTATCAGAAGATCTTTCTAGAGCTGGGAATTTTCCCATGAAAGGGATTCAGTTAGGGAAGAGACACTCGTCCCAGAGTTTTACATTCTTCTTGAACACTGCTTAAGGAACTTAGATGCCGTGTCCATTTGGATCTCTGTCTTCACAGAACTTTGTCATGCAAGTGCTTGAAATGCATCTTGAAGAGAATTCACTAGCACAGAATGAATGAGAGTGGAAGGGGTTGGTGGGGCTAACCAGGCCCAATCCCCCTGCCTAAACCAGGATACCTAGAGCCTCTTGCCCAGGATTCTATCTGGGTGTACTTTTAATGTCTTCAAAGATCCAGGCTCCACAATCTTTCTGGGCAGTCTGTGCCGTGGTTCAGTCACCCTCACAGTAAAGAATCATTTGCTGATGGTCAATGGCAATCTCCTGTATTTCAGAGAGTGCCCACTGCCTCTTGTTTTTTTCACTCAGCATCACTGAAAAGACACTGGTTCCCTCCCCTTTGCACTATTGCTTCCATATGGATGCGTGCTGCCATGTAGAGATATGTCAAAAACCTCCCTGAAGCCCAGGCAGATAATATTCCCTTCATCTACCAGTCAAGTTGATTCATCAGAGGAGTTTAAAGTGATGTTCAGCATGAAATTCCCCTGAAAAATCATGCTAACTACATTATTTTGTTGTCTTGCATGTGCCTGGCAAGGTTTTCCAGGAAGAGCTGCTTCATCAACTTCCTGGGGATAAAAAGGAGGCTGGCTGGTTTGTATTATTCCGAGTCCACCTAATTGCCTTTTTTAGAGATGGGTGTCATTTGCTCACATCCAGTCTTTAGCCTCTCTTGTCGTCTACATCTTAGCAAAAAGCTTTTCCACTACATGTTCATGTGATTGGAAACGTCAGGAAAGTGGTAAGGTACTGTTTTCTATCAGTTGGCAAGCTGCGCACACAATCCCAGTGTTGTACAGCTTCCTTCTTCACCTTTCCGATGCTGCCGCTCTCTCCGGCTCCCGGAGCCGAAGAAGCGGCTTCTTCGCGCAAAGACGATTGTACCACTCACAGTGCTCTCTTAGCGCCACTTCTGCCGAAAGAAGCCCGGCAGCGGCTCTTAGCTCCGGAGAGCATCGTACCTTCATCTTTAGCGTCTTTTGTGGTCTACATCCTAGCAGAAAGCTTTTCCACTCTGTCTGGCAAGGAAAACCTGCGGGAGCACAGAAAACATCTCCCATCGTCTTCTGGACGTTGCACGGAGGTCTGCCAAGTGTTTGGCATGAAGGAAAGAAAAGTTGTCCAAAACAGCTTCTTATCGAATATTCATGTGATTGGAAACGTCAGGAAAGTGTAAGGTACTGTTTTCTATCACTTGGCAAGCTGCGCACACAATCCCAGTGTTGTACAGCTTCCTTCTTCACCTTTCCGATGCTGCCGCTCTCTCCGGCTCCCGGAGCCGAAGAAGCGGCTTCTTCGCGCAAAGACGATTGTACCGCTCACAGTGCTCTCTTAGCGCCGCTTCTGCCGAAAGAAGGCCGGGAGCGGCTCTTAGCTTCGGAGAGCATCGTACCTTCCAATTCAATTTTTTCAGCTCCACAAACCAAATGGTATACTTGCAGCAGTAGGGCGGGACGTTGAATTGGACTTTCTCCTTTTAGAGAGAAGCTAATGAAAAAGTTTCACCGGAATCAGAGCAGGCTGTAAAACAAGAAAAGTGTCATGGAAATAAGCCAGCCTTATCCTCTTAGCCTTGCTTGTTGTGATCGGCCAATAAAGAAATGTGTCAACTCGGTGTTCCTGGGTATCATATCAGTAACAGGTACTTCAGCTGCTGTTCTTCTCTCCTGAAGTTAAGAACAGAATCCAAGGAATTGTGATTCCATGGTCTCAATTCACTCAATATGGTGCCGAAAAGGGAGTGGAAGGGGCACGGGTCAATTAACTTGAATGGCCTATGTAAATCAGCGGCCACTGTTTTTCTGAAGGCTTCAACAGGTTAGTTGCCTATGTTCTTCTTGGAATTGTTTTAATCTTTGGTCATGTTTTTCTTGGGATTCTTTTACCCTTTTCCCATTAGTGCAGCCTTTGCTCTCAAGGCTTTGCTGACATTTCCAGTATCTCGGTAGCCTGGAAAAGTGTTGTCTTGATTGATCACATCTTTATTCCCTTCCAAGGGTTGTTTTCCTCAAGTCTCAGTTTGGCTGGTTTTCTGCTAGTTGATTGTCAGAGGGCAGCAGGTGTTTTGTAAGAGCAAGTACACAATGCCATAGCTTGCTTTTCTTTGGATTTGGCCTGTCTAGAAAATGGAATGACTGAACATCTCTGGGAGGCTTTTCTCTCCCCATTAGGTTTCACTGGAAGGAGGGCAGATGCAAATCGTCTACCTAAAGTCTTGGCACGGAAGAAAGTAGTGGTTTGCTGCTGCATAGAGCTAGAAGCTTACAAAAGGAAGGCCTTGGGCTGAGGCCCATTACTTTGGCTAAGTAGAAAAGGACTGTGGCAAGGTGAGGCAGCTGACTTCGAGGTAGATCCACAAGTTCTAGAAGCGTCGTGTGTTCACAGCGTGGTGCATGGTGGTTGGCTGAATTGTGTTTGTTATGGCTTAAAGCTATGGAAATGAGAAAGGCCTGAGTGTTTCAAAAGCCTGGTTTTTGCAAGAAAGCAGCTCTCCTTTGCATCTGCCTGGGGACTCTGCATCACCACGGACCCTCACTGCCACTTTGCCAAGGAGATGATCAGTAGGAATGTTGCAGAGCTGCTGTGTGCATCTGAATGGAATGGCAGAGAACGAAGCGCTGGACGTTTCTGGCTTTAGTACAATGCTGCTGCATTGGTGCCAGTTTAGTTGGTTTTTCCATCAGTGGCCTTTCTGTCTAGAAGTACACTGCCCAGAGTATTGGATGCCTTTTCCTTCCTGTTGTTTTCATACCTTCCTTCAGTTGAAAGGATGATACAACCTTGACATTTTGAAGATCCCTGTTAGGAAGCACTATGCCAGAGGAGTCATCGCTCCCTTTTCTTCTGCCTCCTTTGTCATTTTCAGAGACTCATTTCAAATTTCTGCTCATGTCAAGAAGAATACTGAGACTACTTAGCAGGGCTGACGCTCTCAGCTGCTTTCCTCTTTCCTACTGCTTCATACTGGATGTGACTTCAAGGCCTCGTTTTGTCATCTGCATTTTGCCGTCATCCAAAGCTAAATATTCCAGGCCTGTGAACACAAAAAGAACTCTTAGTCTTTTGCAAGAACTACCCCTAGGAGGATTTGTGTTCACTTTGATCTCTTCAGTGTTTCAGAAAAAAGGAGATTGTACTCTCTTCTTGTGTACTCTCTTCTTGTGCTCTCATTTCCCTCTCTCTGCCTTGCATGCCCCAGTTAATCTACTGGTGTGACTCATTTGGCATCATCTCACGGTGCAAATTCTGCATAGTTTCAAGTCCTTACAAATGCCAGTTGCCAAGGAGCCTATCTAAGCATTCAAGGGGCAAAGAATTGTAGGGCTGGCAAGTTCAGGTGCTGAAACTGTAAGTCATGCCATATCAAAGTGACAGAGCAAATCAATTGATCTAGGACTTTCAGCTGGACACCTCTGAGAATAGCTGCTTGTCAGCAATGACACAGCCATCTTCCTAGCTGGATTCCAGAGAGAGGAAAGGGACACCTTCAATGGTTAATATGTTTGGCATGAGAAAACAGCAAGAAATGTACCGCAAAATACTTGAGTCAGATCAAGTGCGTTTCTCTAGTGAGAATTTTGCACTTGTTCTTTCTTGTCTGTGCCTTTACTTTTCACAGAAGACAGGGGAGCATTTCATTAGTACTGTTCTTTTGTTTTCTTTTGTTGGCCTCCCTCTTTCCACCTGCAATTAACAAATTTGCCTTTCTTTACTGGCTTCTCTTTCTTTACTTCTACAAGTTGACATGAGGTCATCCAACCTTATCATCAATGTTCTCAGACAGTGGAGAGAAGTAGAAGGTACAGCTAAATGGATAAAAGAAACCCACAAAAACAGACAGGTTTTTACAGTCTTCTGTGAGAACATTAGGACACAAGATGTCCTTGAACTGAGTCATGCTCTATTGACTTAACTTTTAGTCCACTGGTTACTATTATTACACGTGTTTGGCCTTTAGTACAGAGCCTTGGAACTAATCCAGGCCAATACTTGGCTAATTTTGTTTTATTTCTAGTGAGGACTTTGTTTCTTAAGGAATAGTCCAGAGAAAGAGCGTCCACGGTACAGTTACAGGTCATAAATTCTGGTACAGTTTGTGCTGGTAATAGGTCTAGGAAAGAAAGGTTTGACATCTTTTTTGACTTTCAAATGGAACCATGATTTGAAAAACCTAAGAGTTGCAGCTCCCCACCCCACACCCCAAGTACTTCTCTTTGCAATATTACTCAGGGATTACACATCAAAGCCCACCCTGTAAAATACGTTGCAGATACTTTGCAAGAAGTGCAGCTTAGCAGCTAGAGATGATAACGTGGCTTAAATAACATGGTCTAAATATGTCTGTCTACGCAGACATACTCAACAAAGGTTACGATGGCTTAGCTCCTGTGCTCAAGTGAACGTGCATTTTAGAACTTCCCAAGAAGGTGAATTCAACCTCCTTCATTGCTCTCTGCTGGAGTCCCAAGAGAATTTCAGTCTGCTTTTTGTCATTTACAGCTGTCACTGCTTAGCTCTTGAACATGAGACTCCCTCATGACTGATGAAAGTTGTCTAGTTAAGAGTGGCTGAAAGACATGGTCTTGCTCTAGAAGGAGATGAGAAGGTTTCTGCAGTCTTTGTCATCTCTACTGCTTGTGATTTCTAGACAAAACCAGTGGGAAGTTTTCTGAAGGCAGTCCAGAAGCTGGCAATATGGACAGCTTACAGCCCAACACTTGCTGCAGTGCAACCATGGTGACACCAGAAAGGACTTCAAAAATTTAAAAGGGCAAACAAAGCAGTTGGAAGGAAAAGAACATGAACCATTATTCCATTTTTCTCATCTATCTTTCTTTAAATCATCATTTTCGTGCAGTTTGGCGGCTTGCGTTGGTATCCCACCAAAGGAATCTGAGACAGAGTAAGCTTTTGAATGGAGTAGAAGTGAGAAACGCAGGCCAAGTTGCCTTTTTTGCCATCAAATACCAGTTAGGCTTGAACTACCCTCTGCTTAAGGTGCTTAGCTTACACTAAGAATTGATGAGCACATTTTGATGGGAGCAAATTTTACTGTCATGATGACTGAGTAAATTTTGCTGTCACTCAGAATTTTACTGTCGTCTGAATAGCAATGTTTGTGTCCAAATAGTATTTTGTCTCCTGTATCTGCAGCAGGTAAGCCTTTTGCTGTCAGCAGTGTTGCTTAACCTTTCATGTCATATCCCTCTTCACATCCATCTTCTGCTTAAGGCTTATTAATCTACTTTAGAATTGGCAGGTGGAATAAGACTACTTTTCCTTTTTGAAAGCTCATGTCATTTGACCTACTTACAGCAAATAATTCATTAATTGCAAGTCCCCAGCTAGCATCTTTTCGGCATATTCTAACCTTCTAAAGAAGTAACAAAAGCACTCTCCAATACTTGACTTTCATATCACAGTGGGAACGCTGGTCCTGTTTGCAAGAAACAATCATGGGTATGGTAAAACAAAAGGAGGGCTTAGAGTTTTCTCTGTTAACCTATAGTGAGCTTGGATTTTGCAATATGCATGAAGTTAATTAACACTGTTATATAAAGTGGCTGATTTAATCAATAAATTGGAGTCAATGCTGATAAACGACAAGGTGGGTTGGCTTCCCTTCGCTTTCAACACAGTGCCAATTCGGGCTGGTTTGATAGGACTAAGTGGCTGCTGCAATCTGCCATCCAGAAGCGGGGCAGGTGAGTTTTGTTTGCAAGGGAAAAGGGCCATGGTTTGTGTTTGGGGGCCTGTGACTGAGAGTGCCGGCTGACTCCTGAAATTCTTTGATATGCAGGATGATTCCCAGACGCAAGGTGGAAATGCTGCCAAGTCGGGCTGGATTGAAATTACCCAGGGACTCCTGCAATCTGCCATCGAGAAGCAGGGCAGGTGAGTGTTGTTTGCCAGGGAAAAGGGCTGTGGATTGTGTTTGGGGGCCTGTGGCTGGGAGAGGTCGGCTGGTTCCTGAAAATCCACGATCTGCAGGATGTTTCTCAGACCCAAGGTAGCAACATTGCCAAGTCGGGCTGGTTTGATAGTACCAAGTTGCTCCTGCAATCTGCCATGCAGAAGCAGGGCAGGTGACTTTTCTTTGCCAGGGAAAAGGGCCGAGGTTTGTGTTTGGGGGCCTGTGGCCAAGAGTGTCTTGCTGGCTCCTGAAAATCCATGATATGCAGGATGGTTCCCAGACCCAAGGTGGCACCAGTGCCAAGTCGGGCTGGTTTGATATTACCAAGTGGCTCCTGCAATGTGCCATGCAGAAGCGGGGCAGGTGAGTTTTTTTGGCCAGGTAAGAGGGCCGAGGTCTGTGTTTAAGGGCCTGTGGCTGGGAGTGGCCGGCTGGCTCCTGAAAATCCACGATACGCAGGATGGTTCCCAGACCCAAGGTGGCACCAGTGCCAAGTCGGGCTGGTTTGATAGTACCAAGTGGCTCCTGCAATCTGCCATGATCACATGAAGAAATACTTTCTGGCGTCCGTACTGGGCCATGTGCTCTTTCTTCTCTCAACTTCTCCATCACCTCTCATCTGTTTCACATGCGCTATCTTCAAGGTCCACAGGCTACTTTTCACAGCATCTTCAGGCCTGATGCAGTAAGAATGATGAATAGAACAGAGTTGGGTCTATTTTCCAGTTTGGATAAAATGCTTTCTGCACACAAATCCAAGGAGAAGGTGCTGCCCCGATGCCCAGAAAAACTTTCACTCCTGCTAGTGTTCTACGTCAACCACAACTTAGTCTGAAAGAAAAGCTTTTTCTCTGAGAGCATCTGAGAGGTTTGCACGAAGCACTGATATCTGACATATGCAATTTTGAATAGGAGAGGAAAAAGAAAATGGCAAGAAGTTTTTAATTTTAGTGGTTTCAATTTTAATTTCCGTGCACTTTTTCAAAACTTGTCAGCTCAAATGCCCATCAACATCTTTTAGTCATCTGTAAGTCAGTATTCATCTAAAATGTGCTTCAAATCAAAAGAATTTCAAATTTGCACTCCAAGTTTCTATGCCTAGATTTATGATTTCCTACACATATTAGATGAAAGGAAGGCCTTTTTTACTGTGGGAGTGCTGGAACACTGGGACAGGTTGCCCAGAGAAGTTGTGGGTGTCCCATCCCTGAAAGTATTCAAGGTCAGCTTGGACGGGGCTTGGAGCAGCAACAAAGGAGAAGCTTGATGGTAGAGAAACAAAGTTGGACTATAGAAGAAACTGGGATTGAAGTATAGGAGCAAGTTTTCTCTCAGCTCTTGGGGTAAATTCAAAGTTGTACAAAATGACATTTATCTGTGATTTTCACTACTGTAACAGAAAGGTTCATGAAAACTGTACAGAAGATAGCAAATTTTAAAAGAGATAAGAATTACAGCATAAAATCCATGGGACGGGTTACAACATGAGACACTCTCTAAGAGAAAATCTCTGTGTTTCAGCACTTCATCATGGTAAGATTTCATGAAGTGCCAAAGAAGGCGGCAAAATATCATTCGGGACATTATTTACTGGAGTTCAGCCTGGCCATTAGTAGGAACTGGGTTTGACCACATCATGTAGATATACCACACACACTTTCCCTTCACTGAAAAATGACTGTTTACAACGAAGAAGCAATTGACGATCAAAATTGATTGAAAGCATCTTAAACATGTCAAGTATTTCATTGTAGATGATCTGTGATCCAAATGCTTCTTCCACCTTCGAGAGGGACAGAACAATTCTTCCATATCATGATGGTTTCAAATTGTATCAACCAATGTTTTCTGCTGAAAAGATAGCATCTATTTTTTTCTATTTTTGGAAGAAAATATTCCTAGACATACAACAGGTGAGAACTAAGTAATTTTAAAGAAGCAAATGACATGAAAATATTCTGTAAATAGAATGAAATGAAAAGCTGTGTTTTAAATAGGAGCTAAATATGAAACAGAATTTCTGTACCAGGCATTTGAATTACTGCACCAGCTCTTTTGCCCATCAAGAGAGGCATTGAGCATTTCAGTCTTTTCCAAGGTGTTCATGATCTGCTATGCTGATCTCTGTGTGTGCCTAGGTGTGTGTGGAAGGGGGGGCATGTGAAGGGGAGTGTGTATGTTTGCTTTACAATTGTTGTGGCAGATTCATGCCTCAGCTCCACATTTTGTTTTAGAAAGGTCACACAGAGTGGATATGAAGTTTCCTATCAACAAGAGATCAATTCCCAAATCATCCATTTGACTCTACCTTATAAATCATGTGCTTTGTTGCATATTTTATCAAATCTACTTTCAAGCCAGATGGAGGCAGGAGGATGTGGGAATCCCTCCACCATCTTGCAACTTTTATGCAAGTAAGTTTTCAAGAAAATCATCATTTCTCTTGGAAATATGTCTGGAACAGGCATGATGGTAGTGTCAACCTGTTGGAGTTTTTGTTGCTGGAAGAAGTTGTACAAAAGGATTGGTTTTTACATTGACCGGTTACTGAATCAAGCGCAGGAATACATTGGAAATTCAACTGGGGCCTCCTTTTCCCAGCAGACCACTTCTAGAACGAGCTTGTACAATGAAGCTGACGCTTCTGCTCTCTTTTTGTTTCTTTCCTATTTTTCTTGGCTTCTTTGCCACTCTCTAGACAATTTGTGAACTCTTTTCCCAACTCAGATGGTTTCAATAGTCTGATTGTGATCACACATTTTTACAAGGAATTCTTAAAATCTTTCCTCGAGTTAAGAAAGTCAAGGACTTAGGTCTTTTTCTTCCCTTATAATATTGCAATGAAATTGATAACTAAAGACCAACTCTTTCTTTTTGTTTTTAACCCAAGTAGATAATTCCCATCCATTCATCCATTTGGTGGACCAATAGTTGCCATGCTGATGGAAGTTGTCACTTCTTAACAATAGACATTCTGTGACTATGTTGACAGCACTTTGGGTGAAGATCCTAACTGGTCTTGGATACACATAGGGAGAAATTTGCTCAGCCAGTGTCAGTCTTAAGCATGCGTATCAGAAGATCTTTCTAGAGCTGGGAATTTTCCCATGAAAGGGATTCAGTTAGGGAAGAGACACTCGTCCCAGAGTTTTACATTCTTCTTGAACACTGCTTAAGGAACTTAGATGCCGTGTCCATTTGGATCTCTGTCTTCACAGAACTTTGTCATGCAAGTGCTTGAAATGCATCTTGAAGAGAATTCACTAGCACAGAATGAATGAGAGTGGAAGGGGTTGGTGGGGCTAACCAGGCCCAATCCCCCTGCCTAAACCAGGATACCTAGAGCCTCTTGCCCAGGATTCTATCTGGGTGTACTTTTAATGTCTTCAAAGATCCAGGCTCCACAATCTTTCTGGGCAGTCTGTGCCGTGGTTCAGTCACCCTCACAGTAAAGAATCATTTGCTGATGGTCAATGGCAATCTCCTGTATTTCAGAGAGTGCCCACTGCCTCTTGTTTTTTTCACTCAGCATCACTGAAAAGACACTGGTTCCCTCCCCTTTGCACTATTGCTTCCATATGGATGCGTGCTGCCATGTAGAGATATGTCAAAAACCTCCCTGAAGCCCAGGCAGATAATATTCCCTTCATCTACCAGTCAAGTTGATTCATCAGAGGAGTTTAAAGTGATGTTCAGCATGAAATTCCCCTGAAAAATCATGCTAACTACGTTATTTTGTCGTCTTGCATGTGGCTGGCAAGGTTTTCCAGGAAGAGCTGCTTCATCAACTTCCTGGGGATAAAAAGGAAGCTGGCTGGTTTCTACTATTCCGAGTCCTCCTAATTGCCTTTTATAGAGATGGGTGTCATTTGCTCTCATCCAGTCTTTAGCCTCTCTTGTCGTCTACATCTTAGCAAAAAGCTTTTCCACTACATGTTCATGTGATTGGAAACGTCAGGAAAGTGTAAGGTACTGTTTTCTATCAGTTGGCAAGCTGCGCACACAATCCCAGTGTTGTACAGCTTCCTTCTTCACCTTTCCGATGCTGCCGCTCTCTCCGGCTCCCGGAGCCGAAGAAGCGGCTTCTTCGCGCAAAGACGACTGTGCCGCTCACAGTGCTCTCTTAGCGCGGCTTCTGCCGAAAGAAGCCCGGGAGCGGCTCTTAGCTCCGGAGAGCATCGTACCTTCGTCTTTAGCGTCTTTTGTGGTCTACATCCTAGCAGAAAGCTTTTCCACTCTGTCTGGCAAGGAAAACCTGCGGGAGCACAGAAAACATCTCCCATCGTCTTCTGGACGTTGCACGGAGGTCTGCCAAGTGTTTGGCATGAAGGAAAGAAAAGTTGTCCAAAACAGCTTCCAATCGAAGATTCGTGTGATTGGAAACGTCAGGAAAGTGTAAGGTACTGTTTTCCATCAGTTGGCAAGCTGCGCACACAATCCCAGTGTTGTACAGCTTCCTTCTTCACCTTTCCGATGCTGCCGCTCTCTCCGGCTCCCGGAGCCGAAGAAGCGGCTTCTTCGCGCAAAGACGATTGTACCGCTCACAGTGCTCTCTTAGCGCTGCTTCTGCCGAAAGAAGCCCGGCCGCGGCTCTTAGCTCCGGAGAGCATCGTACCTTCGTCTTTAGCGTCTTTTGTGGTCTACATCCTAGCAGAAAGCTTTTCCACTCTGTCTGGCAAGGAAAACCTGCGGGAGCACAGAAAACATCTCCCATCGTCTTCTGGACGTTGCACGGAGGTCTGCCAAGTGTTTGGCATGAAGGAAAGAAAAGTTGTCCAAAACAGCTTCCAATCGAAGATTCATGTGATTGGAAACGTCAGGAAAGTGTAAGGTACTGTTTTCTATCAGTTGGCAAGCTGCGCACACAATCCCAGTGTTGTACAGCTTCCTTCTTCACCTTTGCGATGCTGCCGCTCTCTCCGGCTCCCGGAGCCGAAGAAGCGGCTTCTTCGCGCAAAGACGATTGTGCCGGTCACAGTGCTCTCTTAGCGCGGCTTCTGCCGAAAGAAGCCCGGGAGCGGCTCTTAGCTCCGGAGTGCATCGTACCTTCGTCTTTAGCGTCTTTTGTGGTCTACATCCTAGCAGAAAGCTTTTCCACTCTGTCTGGCAAGGAAAACCTGCGGGAGCACAGAAAACATCTCCCATCGTGTTCTGGACGTTGCACGGAGGTCTGCCAAGTGTTTGGCATGAAGGAAAGAAAAGTTGTCCAAAACAGCTTCCAATCGAAGATTCATGTGATTGGAAACGTCAGGAAAGTGTAAGGTACTGTTTTCTATCAGTTGGCAAGCTGCGCACACAATCCCAGTGTTGTACAGCTTCCTTCTTCACCTTTCCGATGCTGCCGCTCTCTCCGGCTCCCGGAGCCGAAGAAGCGGCTTCTTCGCGCAAAGATGATTGTGCCGCTCACAGTGCTCTCTTAGCGCAGCTTGTGCCGAAAGAAGCCCGGGAGCGGCTCTTAGCTCCGGAGAGCATCGTACCTTCGTCTTTAGCGTCTTTTGTGGTCTACATCCTAGCAGAAAGCTTTTCCACTCTGTCTGGCAAGGAAAACCTGCGGGAGCACAGAAAACATCTCCCATCGTCTTCTGGACGTTGCACGGAGGTCTGCCAAGTGTTTGGCATGAAGGAAAGAAAAGTTGTCCAAAACAGCTTCCAATCGAAGATTCGTGTGATTGGAAAAGTCAGGAAAGTGTAAGGTACTGTTTTCTATCAGTTGGCAAGCTGCGCACACAATCCCAGTGTTGTACAGCTTCCTTCTTCACCTTTCCGATGCTGCCGCTCTCTCCGGCTCCCGGAGCCGAAGAAGCGGCTTCTTCGCGCAAAGATGATTGTGCCGGTCACAGTGCTCTCTTAGCGCAGCTTGTGCCGAAAGAAGCCCGGGAGCGGCTCTTAGCTCCGGAGAGCATCGTACCTTCCAATTCAATTTTTTCAGCTCCACAAACCAAATGGTATACTTGCAGCAGTAGGGCGGGACGTTGAATTGGACTTTCTCCTTTTAGAGAGAAGCTAATGAAAAAGTTTCACCAGAATCAGAGCAGGCTGTAAAATAAGAAAAGTGTCATGGAAATAGGCCAGCCTTATCCTCTTAGCCTTGCTTGTTGTGATCGGCCAATAAAGAAATGTGTCAACTCGGTGTTCCTGGGTATCATATCAGTAACAGGTACTTCAGCTGCTGTTCTTCTCTCCTGAAGTTAAGAACAGAATCCAAGGAATTGTGATTCCATGGTCTCAATTCACTCAATATGGTGCCGAAAAGGGAGTGGAAGGGGCACGGGTCAATTAACTTGAATGGCCTATGTAAATCAGCGGCCACTGTTTTTCTGAAGGCTTCAACAGGTTAGTTGCCTATGTTCTTCTTGGAATTGTTTTAATCTTTGGTCATGTTTTTCTTGGGATTCTTTTACCCTTTTCCCATTAGTGCAGCCTTTGCTCTCAAGGCTTTGCTGACATTTCCAGTATCTCGGTAGCCTGGAAAAGTGTTGTCTTGATTGATCACATCATTATTCCCTTCCAAGGGTTGTTTTCCTCAAGTCTCAGTTTGGCTGGTTTTCTGCTAGTTGATTGTCAGAGGGCAGCAGGTGTTTTGTAAGAGCAAGTACACAATGCCATAGCTTGCTTTTCTTTGGATTTGGCCTGTCTAGAAAATGGAATGACTGAACATCTCTGGGAGGCTTTTCTCTCCCCATTAGGTTTCACTGGAAGGAGGGCAGATGCAAATCGTCTACCTAAAGTCTTGGCACGGAAGAAAGTAGTGGTTTGCTGCTGCATAGAGCTAGAAGCTTACAAAAGGAAGGCCTTGGGCTGAGGCCCATTACTTTGGCTAAGTAGAAAAGGACTGTGGCAAGGTGAGGCAGCTGACTTCGAGGTAGATCCACAAGTTCTAGAAGCGTCGTGTGTTCACAGCGTGGTGCATGGTGGTTGGCTGAATTGTGTTTGTTATGGCTTAAAGCTATGGAAATGAGAAAGGCCTGAGTGTTTCAAAAGCCTGGTTTTTGCAAGAAAGCAGCTCTCCTTTGCATCTGCCTGGGGACTCTGCATCACCACGGACCCTCACTGCCACTTTGCCAAGGAGATGATCAGTAGGAATGTTGCAGAGCTGCTGTGTGCATCTGAATGGAATGGCAGAGAACGAAGCGCTGGACGTTTCTGGCTTCAGTACAATGCTGCTGCATTGGTGCCAGTTTAGTTGGTTTTTCCATCAGTGGCCTTTCTGTCTAGAAGTACACTGCCCAGAGTATTGGATGCCTTTTCCTTCCTGTTGTTTTCATACCTTCCTTCAGTTGAAAGGATGATACAACCTTGACATTTTGAAGATCCCTGTTAGGAAGCACTATGCCAGAGGAGTCATCGCTCCCTTTTCTTCTGCCTCCTTTGTCATTTTCAGAGACTCATTTCAAATTTCTGCTCATGTCAAGAAGAATACTGAGACTACTTAGCAGGGCTGACGCTCTCAGCTGCTTTCCTCTTTCCTACTGCTTCATACTGGATGTGACTTCAAGGCCTCGTTTTGTCATCTGCATTTTGCCGTCATCCAAAGCTAAATATTCCAGGCCTGTGAACACAAAAAGAACTCTTAGTCTTTTGCAAGAACTACCCCTAGGAGGATTTGTGTTCACTTTGATCTCTTCAGTGTTTCAGAAAAAAGGAGATTGTACTCTCTTCTTGTGTACTCTCTTCTTGTGCTCTCATTTCCCTCTCTCTGCCTTGCATGCCCCAGTTAATCTACTGGTGTGACTCATTTGGCATCATCTCACGGTGCAAATTCTGCATAGTTTCAAGTCCTTACAAATGCCAGTTGCCAAGGAGCCTATCTAAGCATTCAAGGGGCAAAGAATTGTAGGGCTGGCAAGTTCAGGTGCTGAAACTGTAAGTCATGCCATATCAAAGTGACAGAGCAAATCAATTGATCTAGGACTTTCAGCTGGACACCTCTGAGAATAGCTGCTTGTCAGCAATGACACAGCCATCTTCCTAGCTGGATTCCAGAGAGAGGAAAGGGACACCTTCAATGGTTAATATGTTTGGCATGAGAAAACAGCAAGAAATGTACCGCAAAATACTTGAGTCAGATCAAGTGCGTTTCTCTAGTGAGAATTTTGCACTTGTTCTTTCTTGTCTGTGCCTTTACTTTTCACAGAAGACAGGGGAGCATTTCATTAGTACTGTTCTTTTGTTTTCTTTTGTTGGCCTCCCTCTTTCCACCTGCAATTAACAAATTTGCCTTTCTTTACTGGCTTCTCTTTCTTTACTTCTACAAGTTGACATGAGGTCATCCAACCTTATCATCAATGTTCTCAGACAGTGGAGAGAAGTAGAAGGTACAGCTAAATGGATAAAAGAAACCCACAAAAACAGACAGGTTTTTACAGTCTTCTGTGAGAACATTAGGACACAAGATGTCCTTGAACTGAGTCATGCTCTATTGACTTAACTTTTAGTCCACTGGTTACTATTATTACACGTGTTTGGCCTTTAGTACAGAGCCTTGGAACTAATCCAGGCCAATACTTGGCTAATTTTGTTTTATTTCTAGTGAGGACTTTGTTTCTTAAGGAATAGTCCAGAGAAAGAGCGTCCACGGTACAGTTACAGGTCATAAATTCTGGTACAGTTTGTGCTGGTAATAGGTCTAGGAAAGAAAGGTTTGACATCTTTTTTGACTTTCAAATGGAACCATGATTTGAAAAACCTAAGAGTTGCAGCTCCCCCCCCCACCCCACACCCCAAGTACTTCTCTTTGCAATATTACTCAGGGATTACACATCAAAGCCCACCCTGTAAAATACGTTGCAGATACTTTGCAAGAAGTGCAGCTTAGCAGCTAGAGATGATAACGTGGCTTAAATAACATGGTCTAAATATGTCTGTCTACGCAGACATACTCAACAAAGGTTACGATGGCTTAGCTCCTGTGCTCAAGTGAACGTGCATTTTAGAACTTCCCAAGAAGGTGAATTCAACCTCCTTCATTGCTCTCTGCTGGAGTCCCAAGAGAATTTCAGTCTGCTTTTTGTCATTTACAGCTGTCACTGCTTAGCTCTTGAACATGAGACTCCCTCATGACTGATGAAAGTTGTCTAGTTAAGAGTGGCTGAAAGACATGGTCTTGCTCTAGAAGGAGATGAGAAGGTTTCTGCAGTCTTTGTCATCTCTACTGCTTGTGATTTCTAGACAAAACCAGTGGGAAGTTTTCTGAAGGCAGTCCAGAAGCTGGCAATATGGACAGCTTACAGCCCAACACTTGCTGCAGTGCAACCATGGTGACACCAGAAAGGACTTCAAAAATTTAAAAGGGCAAACAAAGCAGTTGGAAGGAAAAGAACATGAACCATTATTCCATTTTTCTCATCTATCTTTCTTTAAATCATCATTTTCGTGCAGTTTGGCGGCTTGCGTTGGTATCCCACCAAAGGAATCTGAGACAGAGTAAGCTTTTGAATGGAGTAGAAGTGAGAAACGCAGGCCAAGTTGCCTTTTTTGCCATCAAATACCAGTTAGGCTTGAACTACCCTCTGCTTAAGGTGCTTAGCTTACACTAAGAATTGATGAGCACATTTTGATGGGAGCAAATTTTACTGTCATGATGACTGAGTAAATTTTGCTGTCACTCAGAATTTTACTGTCGTCTGAATAGCAATGTTTGTGTCCAAATAGTATTTTGTCTCCTGTATCTGCAGCAGGTAAGCCTTTTGCTGTCAGCAGTGTTGCTTAACCTTTCATGTCATATCCCTCTTCACATCCATCTTCTGCTTAAGGCTTATTAATCTACTTTAGAATTGGCAGGTGGAATAAGACTACTTTTCCTTTTTGAAAGCTCATGTCATTTGACCTACTTACAGCAAATAATTCATTAATTGCAAGTCCCCAGCTAGCATCTTTTCGGCATATTCTAACCTTCTAAAGAAGTAACAAAAGCACTCTCCAATACTTGACTTTCATATCACAGTGGGAACGCTGGTCCTGTTTGCAAGAAACAATCATGGGTATGGTAAAACAAAAGGAGGGGTTAGAGTTTTCTCTGTTAACCTATAGTGAGCTTGGATTTTGCAATATGCATGAAGTTAATTAACACTGTTATATAAAGTGGCTGATTTAATCAATAAATTGGAGTCAATGCTGATAAACGACAAGGTGGGTTGGCTTCCCTTCGCTTTCAACACAGTGCCAATTCGGGCTGGTTTGATAGGACTAAGTGGCTGCTGCAATCTGCCATCCAGAAGCGGGGCAGGTGAGTTTTGTTTGCAAGGGAAAAGGGCCATGGTTTGTGTTTGGGGGCCTGTGACTGAGAGTGCCGGCTGACTCCTGAAATTCTTTGATATGCAGGATGATTCCCAGACGCAAGGTGGAAATGCTGCCAAGTCGGGCTGGATTGAAATTACCCAGGGACTCCTGCAATCTGCCATCGAGAAGCAGGGCAGGTGAGTGTTGTTTGCCAGGGAAAAGGGCTGTGGATTGTGTTTGGGGGCCTGTGGCTGGGAGAGGTCGGCTGGTTCCTGAAAATCCACGATCCGCAGGATGTTTCTCAGACCCAAGGTAGCAACATTGCCAAGTCGGGCTGGTTTGATAGTACCAAGTTGCTCCTGCAATCTGCCATGCAGAAGCAGGGCAGGTGACTTTTCTTTGCCAGGGAAAAGGGCCGAGGTTTGTGTTTGGGGGCCTGTGGCCAAGAGTGTCTTGCTGGCTCCTGAAAATCCATGATATGCAGGATGGTTCCCAGACCCAAGGTGGCACCAGTGCCAAGTCGGGCTGGTTTGATATTACCAAGTGGCTCCTGCAATGTGCCATGCAGAAGCGGGGCAGGTGAGTTTTTTTGGCCAGGTAAGAGGGCCGAGGTCTGTGTTTAAGGGCCTGTGGCTGGGAGTGGCCGGCTGGCTCCTGAAAATCCACGATACGCAGGATGGTTCCCAGACCCAAGGTGGCACCAGTGCCAAGTCGGGCTGGTTTGATAGTACCAAGTGGCTCCTGCAATCTGCCATGATCACATGAAGAAATACTTTCTGGCGTCCGTACTGGGCCATGTGCTCTTTCTTCTCTCAACTTCTCCATCACCTCTCATCTGTTTCACATGCGCTATCTTCAAGGTCCACAGGCTACTTTTCACAGCATCTTCAGGCCTGATGCAGTAAGAATGATGAATAGAACAGAGTTGGGTCTATTTTCCAGTTTGGATAAAATGCTTTCTGCACACAAATCCAAGGAGAAGGTGCTGCCCCGATGCCCAGAAAAACTTTCACTCCTGCTAGTGTTCTACGTCAACCACAACTTAGTCTGAAAGAAAAGCTTTTTCTCTGAGAGCATCTGAGAGGTTTGCACGAAGCACTGATATCTGACATATGCAATTTTGAATAGGAGAGGAAAAAGAAAATGGCAAGAAGTTTTTAATTTTAGTGGTTTCAATTTTAATTTCCGTGCACTTTTTCAAAACTTGTCAGCTCAAATGCCCATCAACATCTTTTAGTCATCTGTAAGTCAGTATTCATCTAAAATGTGCTTCAAATCAAAAGAATTTCAAATTTGCACTCCAAGTTTCTATGCCTAGATTTATGATTTCCTACACATATTAGATGAAAGGAAGGCCTTTTTTACTGTGGGAGTGCTGGAACACTGGGACAGGTTGCCCAGAGAAGTTGTGGGTGTCCCATCCCTGAAAGTATTCAAGGTCAGCTTGGACGGGGCTTGGAGCAGCAACAAAGGAGAAGCTTGATGGTAGAGAAACAAAGTTGGACTATAGAAGAAACTGGGATTGAAGTATAGGAGCAAGTTTTCTCTCAGCTCTTGGGGTAAATTCAAAGTTGTACAAAATGACATTTATCTGTGATTTTCACTACTGTAACAGAAAGGTTCATGAAAACTGTACAGAAGATAGCAAATTTTAAAAGAGATAAGAATTACAGCATAAAATCCATGGGACGGGTTACAACATGAGACACTCTCTAAGAGAAAATCTCTGTGTTTCAGCACTTCATCATGGTAAGATTTCATGAAGTGCCAAAGAAGGCGGCAAAATATCATTCGGGACATTATTTACTGGAGTTCAGCCTGGCCATTAGTAGGAACTGGGTTTGACCACATCATGTAGATATACCACACACACTTTCCCTTCACTGAAAAATGACTGTTTACAACGAAGAAGCAATTGACGATCAAAATTGATTGAAAGCATCTTAAACATGTCAAGTATTTCATTGTAGATGATCTGTGATCCAAATGCTTCTTCCACCTTCGAGAGGGACAGAACAATTCTTCCATATCATGATGGTTTCAAATTGTATCAACCAATGTTTTCTGCTGAAAAGATAGCATCTATTTTTTTCTATTTTTGGAAGAAAATATTCCTAGACATACAACAGGTGAGAACTAAGTAATTTTAAAGAAGCAAATGACATGAAAATATTCTGTAAATAGAATGAAATGAAAAGCTGTGTTTTAAATAGGAGCTAAATATGAAACAGAATTTCTGTACCAGGCATTTGAATTACTGCACCAGCTCTTTTGCCCATCAAGAGAGGCATTGAGCATTTCAGTCTTTTCCAAGGTGTTCATGATCTGCTATGCTGATCTCTGTGTGTGCCTAGGTGTGTGTGGAAGGGGGGGCATGTGAAGGGGAGTGTGTATGTTTGCTTTACAATTGTTGTGGCAGATTCATGCCTCAGCTCCACATTTTGTTTTAGAAAGGTCACACAGAGTGGATATGAAGTTTCCTATCAACAAGAGATCAATTCCCAAATCATCCATTTGACTCTACCTTATAAATCATGTGCTTTGTTGCATATTTTATCAAATCTACTTTCAAGCCAGATGGAGGCAGGAGGATGTGGGAATCCCTCCACCATCTTGCAACTTTTATGCAAGTAGGTTTTCAAGAAAATCATCATTTCTCTTGGAAATATGTCTGGAACAGGCATGATGGTAGTGTCAACCTGTTGGAGTTTTTGTTGCTGGAAGAAGTTGTACAAAAGGATTGGTTTTTACATTGACCGGTTACTGAATCAAGCGCAGGAATACATTGGAAATTCAACTGGGGCCTCCTTTTCCCAGCAGACCACTTCTAGAACGAGCTTGTACAATGAAGCTGACGCTTCTGCTCTCTTTTTGTTTCTTTCCTATTTTTCTTGGCTTCTTTGCCACTCTCTAGACAATTTGTGAACTCTTTTCCCAACTCAGATGGTTTCAATAGTCTGATTGTGATCACACATTTTTACAAGGAATTCTTAAAATCTTTCCTCGAGTTAAGAAAGTCAAGGACTTAGGTCTTTTTCTTCCCTTATAATATTGCAATGAAATTGATAACTAAAGACCAACTCTTTCTTTTTGTTTTTAACCCAAGTAGATAATTCCCATCCATTCATCCATTTGGTGGACCAATAGTTGCCATGCTGATGGAAGTTGTCACTTCTTAACAATAGACATTCTGTGACTATGTTGACAGCACTTTGGGTGAAGATCCTAACTGGTCTTGGATACACATAGGGAGAAATTTGCTCAGCCAGTGTCAGTCTTAAGCATGCGTATCAGAAGATCTTTCTAGAGCTGGGAATTTTCCCATGAAAGGGATTCAGTTAGGGAAGAGACACTCGTCCCAGAGTTTTACATTCTTCTTGAACACTGCTTAAGGAACTTAGATGCCGTGTCCATTTGGATCTCTGTCTTCACAGAACTTTGTCATGCAAGTGCTTGAAATGCATCTTGAAGAGAATTCACTAGCACAGAATGAATGAGAGTGGAAGGGGTTGGTGGGGCTAACCAGGCCCAATCCCCCTGCCTAAACCAGGATACCTAGAGCCTCTTGCCCAGGATTCTATCTGGGTGTACTTTTAATGTCTTCAAAGATCCAGGCTCCACAATCTTTCTGGGCAGTCTGTGCCGTGGTTCAGTCACCCTCACAGTAAAGAATCATTTGCTGATGGTCAATGGCAATCTCCTGTATTTCAGAGAGTGCCCACTGCCTCTTGTTTTTTTCACTCAGCATCACTGAAAAGACACTGGTTCCCTCCCCTTTGCACTATTGCTTCCATATGGATGCGTGCTGCCATGTAGAGATATGTCAAAAACCTCCCTGAAGCCCAGGCAGATAATATTCCCTTCATCTACCAGTCAAGTTGATTCATCAGAGGAGTTTAAAGTGATGTTCAGCATGAAATTCCCCTGAAAAATCATGCTAACTACGTTATTTTGTCGTCTTGCATGTGCCTGGCAAGGTTTTCCAGGAAGAGCTGCTTCATCAACTTCCTGGGGATAAAAAGGAAGCTGGCTGGTTTCTACTATTCCGAGTCCTCCTAATTGCCTTTTATAGAGATGGGTGTCATTTGCTCTCATCCAGTCTTTAGCCTCTCTTGTCGTCTACATCTTAGCAAAAAGCTTTTCCACTACATGTTCATGTGATTGGAAACGTCAGGAAAGTGGTAAGGTACTGTTTTCTATCAGTTGGCAAGCTGCGCACACAATCCCAGTGTTGTACAGCTTCCTTCTTCACCTTTCCGATGCTGCCGCTCTCTCCGGCTCCCGGAGCCGAAGAAGCGGCTTCTTCGCGCAAAGACGATTGTGCCGGTCACAGTGCTCTCTTAGCGCCGCTTCTGCCGAAAGAAGCCCGGGAGCGGCTCTTAACTCCGGAGAGCATCGTACCTTCGTCTTTAGCGTCTTTTGTGGTCTACATCCTAGCAGAAAGCTTTTCCACTCTGTCTGGCAAGGAAAACCTTCGCGAGCACAGAAAACATCTCCCATCGTCTTCTGGACGTTGCACGGAGGTCTGCCAAGTGTTTGGCATGAAGGAAAGAAAAGTTGTCCAAAACAGCTTCCAATCGAAGATTCGTGTGATTGGAAACGTCAGGAAAGTGTAAGGTACTGTTTTCTATCAGTTGGCAAGCTGCGCACACAATCCCAGTGTTGTACAGCTTCCTTCTTCACCTTTCCGATGCTGCCGCTCTCTCCGGCTCCCGGAGCCGAAGAAGCGGCTTCTTCGCGCAAAGACGATTGTACCGCTCACAGTGCTCTCTTAGCGCCGCTTCTGCCGAAAGAAGCCCGGGAGCGGCTCTTAGCTCCGGAGAGCATCGTACCTTCCAATTCAATTTTTTCAGCTCCACAAACCAAATGGTATACTTGCAGCAGTAGGGCGGGACGTTGAATTGGACTTTCTCCTTTTAGAGAGAAGCTAATGAAAAAGTTTCACCGGAATCAGAGCAGGCTGTAAAACAAGAAAAGTGTCATGGAAATAGGCCAGCCTTATCCTCTTAGCCTTGCTTGTTGTGATCGGCCAATAAAGAAATGTGTCAACTCGGTGTTCCTGGGTATCATATCAGTAACAGGTACTTCAGCTGCTGTTCTTCTCTCCTGAAGTTAAGAACAGAATCCAAGGAATTGTGATTCCATGGTCTCAATTCACTCAATATGGTGCCGAAAAGGGAGTGGAAGGGGCACGGGTCAATTAACTTGAATGGCCTATGTAAATCAGCGGCCACTGTTTTTCTGAAGGCTTCAACAGGTTAGTTGCCTATGTTCTTCTTGGAATTGTTTTAATCTTTGGTCATGTTTTTCTTGGGATTCTTTTACCCTTTTCCCATTAGTGCAGCCTTTGCTCTCAAGGCTTTGCTGACATTTCCAGTATCTCGGTAGCCTGGAAAAGTGTTGTCTTGATTGATCACATCTTTATTCCCTTCCAAGGGTTGTTTTCCTCAAGTCTCAGTTTGGCTGGTTTTCTGCTAGTTGATTGTCAGAGGGCAGCAGGTGTTTTGTAAGAGCAAGTACACAATGCCATAGCTTGCTTTTCTTTGGATTTGGCCTGTCTAGAAAATGGAATGACTGAACATCTCTGGGAGGCTTTTCTCTCCCCATTAGGTTTCACTGGAAGGAGGGCAGATGCAAATCGTCTACCTAAAGTCTTGGCACGGAAGAAAGTAGTGGTTTGCTGCTGCATAGAGCTAGAAGCTTACAAAAGGAAGGCCTTGGGCTGAGGCCCATTACTTTGGCTAAGTAGAAAAGGACTGTGGCAAGGTGAGGCAGCTGACTTCGAGGTAGATCCACAAGTTCTAGAAGCGTCGTGTGTTCACAGCGTGGTGCATGGTGGTTGGCTGAATTGTGTTTGTTATGGCTTAAAGCTATGGAAATGAGAAAGGCCTGAGTGTTTCAAAAGCCTGGTTTTTGCAAGAAAGCAGCTCTCCTTTGCATCTGCCTGGGGACTCTGCATCACCACGGACCCTCACTGCCACTTTGCCAAGGAGATGATCAGTAGGAATGTTGCAGAGCTGCTGTGTGCATCTGAATGGAATGGCAGAGAACGAAGCGCTGGACGTTTCTGGCTTTAGTACAATGCTGCTGCATTGGTGCCAGTTTAGTTGGTTTTTCCATCAGTGGCCTTTCTGTCTAGAAGTACACTGCCCAGAGTATTGGATGCCTTTTCCTTCCTGTTGTTTTCATACCTTCCTTCAGTTGAAAGGATGATACAACCTTGACATTTTGAAGATCCCTGTTAGGAAGCACTATGCCAGAGGAGTCATCGCTCCCTTTTCTTCTGCCTCCTTTGTCATTTTCAGAGACTCATTTCAAATTTCTGCTCATGTCAAGAAGAATACTGAGACTACTTAGCAGGGCTGACGCTCTCAGCTGCTTTCCTCTTTCCTACTGCTTCATACTGGATGTGACTTCAAGGCCTCGTTTTGTCATCTGCATTTTGCCGTCATCCAAAGCTAAATATTCCAGGCCTGTGAACACAAAAAGAACTCTTAGTCTTTTGCAAGAACTACCCCTAGGAGGATTTGTGTTCACTTTGATCTCTTCAGTGTTTCAGAAAAAAGGAGATTGTACTCTCTTCTTGTGTACTCTCTTCTTGTGCTCTCATTTCCCTCTCTCTGCCTTGCATGCCCCAGTTAATCTACTGGTGTGACTCATTTGGCATCATCTCACGGTGCAAATTCTGCATAGTTTCAAGTCCTTATAAATGCCAGTTGCCAAGGAGCCTATCTAAGCATTCAAGGGGCAAAGAATTGTAGGGCTGGCAAGTTCAGGTGCTGAAACTGTAAGTCATGCCATATCAAAGTGACAGAGCAAATCAATTGATCTAGGACTTTCAGCTGGACACCTCTGAGAATAGCTGCTTGTCAGCAATGACACAGCCATCTTCCTAGCTGGATTCCAGAGAGAGGAAAGGGACACCTTCAATGGTTAATATGTTTGGCATGAGAAAACAGCAAGAAATGTACCGCAAAATACTTGAGTCAGATCAAGTGCGTTTCTCTAGTGAGAATTTTGCACTTGTTCTTTCTTGTCTGTGCCTTTACTTTTCACAGAAGACAGGGGAGCATTTCATTAGTACTGTTCTTTTGTTTTCTTTTGTTGGCCTCCCTCTTTCCACCTGCAATTAACAAATTTGCCTTTCTTTACTGGCTTCTCTTTCTTTACTTCTACAAGTTGACATGAGGTCATCCAACCTTATCATCAATGTTCTCAGACAGTGGAGAGAAGTAGAAGGTACAGCTAAATGGATAAAAGAAACCCACAAAAACAGACAGGTTTTTACAGTCTTCTGTGAGAACATTAGGACACAAGATGTCTTTGAACTGAGTCATGCTCTATTGACTTAACTTTTAGTCCACTGGTTACTATTATTACACGTGTTTGGCCTTTAGTACAGAGCCTTGGAACTAATCCAGGCCAATACTTGGCTAATTTTGTTTTATTTCTAGTGAGGACTTTGTTTCTTAAGGAATAGTCCAGAGAAAGAGCGTCCACGGTACAGTTACAGGTCATAAATTCTGGTACAGTTTGTGCTGGTAATAGGTCTAGGAAAGAAAGGTTTGACATCTTTTTTGACTTTCAAATGGAACCATGATTTGAAAAACCTAAGAGTTGCGGCTCCCCCCCCCACCCCACACCCCAAGTACTTCTCTTTGCAATATTACTCAGGGATTACACATCAAAGCCCACCCTGTAAAATACGTTGCAGATACTTTGCAAGAAGTGCAGCTTAGCAGCTAGAGATGATAACGTGGCTTAAATAACATGGTCTAAATATGTCTGTCTACGCAGACATACTCAACAAAGGTTACGATGGCTTAGCTCCTGTGCTCAAGTGAACGTGCATTTTAGAACTTCCCAAGAAGGTGAATTCAACCTCCTTCATTGCTCTCTGCTGGAGTCCCAAGAGAATTTCAGTCTGCTTTTTGTCATTTACAGCTGTCACTGCTTAGCTCTTGAACATGAGACTCCCTCATGACTGATGAAAGTTGTCTAGTTAAGAGTGGCTGAAAGACATGGTCTTGCTCTAGAAGGAGATGAGAAGGTTTCTGCAGTCTTTGTCATCTCTACTGCTTGTGATTTCTAGACAAAACCAGTGGGAAGTTTTCTGAAGGCAGTCCAGAAGCTGGCAATATGGACAGCTTACAGCCCAACACTTGCTGCAGTGCAACCATGGTGACACCAGAAAGGACTTCAAAAATTTAAAAGGGCAAACAAAGCAGTTGGAAGGAAAAGAACATGAACCATTATTCCATTTTTCTCATCTATCTTTCTTTAAATCATCATTTTCGTGCAGTTTGGCGGCTTGCGTTGGTATCCCACCAAAGGAATCTGAGACAGAGTAAGCTTTTGAATGGAGTAGAAGTGAGAAACGCAGGCCAAGTTGCCTTTTTTGCCATCAAATACCAGTTAGGCTTGAACTACCCTCTGCTTAAGGTGCTTAGCTTACACTAAGAATTGATGAGCACATTTTGATGGGAGCAAATTTTACTGTCATGATGACTGAGTAAATTTTGCTGTCACTCAGAATTTTACTGTCGTCTGAATAGCAATGTTTGTGTCCAAATAGTATTTTGTCTCCTGTATCTGCAGCAGGTAAGCCTTTTGCTGTCAGCAGTGTTGCTTAACCTTTCATGTCATATCCCTCTTCACATCCATCTTCTGCTTAAGGCTTATTAATCTACTTTAGAATTGGCAGGTGGAATAAGACTACTTTTCCTTTTTGAAAGCTCATGTCATTTGACCTACTTACAGCAAATAATTCATTAATTGCAAGTCCCCAGCTAGCATCTTTTCGGCATATTCTAACCTTCTAAAGAAGTAACAAAAGCACTCTCCAATACTTGACTTTCATATCACAGTGGGAACGCTGGTCCTGTTTGCAAGAAACAATCATGGGTATGGTAAAACAAAAGGAGGGGTTAGAGTTTTCTCTGTTAACCTATAGTGAGCTTGGATTTTGCAATATGCATGAAGTTAATTAACACTGTTATATAAAGTGGCTGATTTAATCAATAAATTGGAGTCAATGCTGATAAACGACAAGGTGGGTTGGCTTCCCTTCGCTTTCAACACAGTGCCAATTCGGGCTGGTTTGATAGGACTAAGTGGCTGCTGCAATGTGCCATGCAGAAGCAGGGCAGGTGACTTTTCTTTGCCAGGGAAAAGGGCCGAGGTTTGTGTTTGGGGGCCTGTGGCCAAGAGTGTCTTGCTGGCTCCTGAAAATCCATGATATGCAGGATGGTTCCCAGACCCAAGGTGGCACCAGTGCCAAGTCGGGCTGGTTTGATATTACCAAGTGGCTCCTGCAATGTGCCATGCAGAAGCGGGGCAGGTGAGTTTTTTTGGCCAGGTAAGAGGGCCGAGGTCTGTGTTTAAGGGCCTGTGGCTGGGAGTGGCCGGCTGGCTCCTGAAAATCCACGATACGCAGGATGGTTCCCAGACCCAAGGTGGCACCAGTGCCAAGTCGGGCTGGTTTGATAGTACCAAGTGGCTCCTGCAATCTGCCATGATCACATGAAGAAATACTTTCTGGCGTCCGTACTGGGCCATGTGCTCTTTCTTCTCTCAACTTCTCCATCACCTCTCATCTGTTTCACATGCGCTATCTTCAAGGTCCACAGGCTACTTTTCACAGCATCTTCAGGCCTGATGCAGTAAGAATGATGAATAGAACAGAGTTGGGTCTATTTTCCAGTTTGGATAAAATGCTTTCTGCACACAAATCCAAGGAGAAGGTGCTGCCCCGATGCCCAGAAAAACTTTCACTCCTGCTAGTGTTCTACGTCAACCACAACTTAGTCTGAAAGAAAAGCTTTTTCTCTGAGAGCATCTGAGAGGTTTGCACGAAGCACTGATATCTGACATATGCAATTTTGAATAGGAGAGGAAAAAGAAAATGGCAAGAAGTTTTTAATTTTAGTGGTTTCAATTTTAATTTCCGTGCACTTTTTCAAAACTTGTCAGCTCAAATGCCCATCAACATCTTTTAGTCATCTGTAAGTCAGTATTCATCTAAAATGTGCTTCAAATCAAAAGAATTTCAAATTTGCACTCCAAGTTTCTATGCCTAGATTTATGATTTCCTACACATATTAGATGAAAGGAAGGCCTTTTTTACTGTGGGAGTGCTGGAACACTGGGACAGGTTGCCCAGAGAAGTTGTGGGTGTCCCATCCCTGAAAGTATTCAAGGTCAGCTTGGACGGGGCTTGGAGCAGCAACAAAGGAGAAGCTTGATGGTAGAGAAACAAAGTTGGACTATAGAAGAAACTGGGATTGAAGTATAGGAGCAAGTTTTCTCTCAGCTCTTGGGGTAAATTCAAAGTTGTACAAAATGACATTTATCTGTGATTTTCACTACTGTAACAGAAAGGTTCATGAAAACTGTACAGAAGATAGCAAATTTTAAAAGAGATAAGAATTACAGCATAAAATCCATGGGATGGGTTACAACATGAGACACTCTCTAAGAGAAAATCTCTGTGTTTCAGCACTTCATCATGGTAAGATTTCATGAAGTGCCAAAGAAGGCGGCAAAATATCATTCGGGACATTATTTACTGGAGTTCAGCCTGGCCATTAGTAGGAACTGGGTTTGACCACATCATGTAGATATACCACACACACTTTCCCTTCACTGAAAAATGACTGTTTACAACGAAGAAGCAATTGACGATCAAAATTGATTGAAAGCATCTTAAACATGTCAAGTATTTCATTGTAGATGATCTGTGATCCAAATGCTTCTTCCACCTTCGAGAGGGACAGAACAATTCTTCCATATCATGATGGTTTCAAATTGTATCAACCAATGTTTTCTGCTGAAAAGATAGCATCTATTTTTTTCTATTTTTGGAAGAAAATATTCCTAGACATACAACAGGTGAGAACTAAGTAATTTTAAAGAAGCAAATGACATGAAAATATTCTGTAAATAGAATGAAATGAAAAGCTGTGTTTTAAATAGGAGCTAAATATGAAACAGAATTTCTGTACCAGGCATTTGAATTACTGCACCAGCTCTTTTGCCCATCAAGAGAGGCATTGAGCATTTCAGTCTTTTCCAAGGTGTTCATGATCTGCTATGCTGATCTCTGTGTGTGCCTAGGTGTGTGTGGAAGGGGGGGCATGTGAAGGGGAGTGTGTATGTTTGCTTTACAATTGTTGTGGCAGATTCATGCCTCAGCTCCACATTTTGTTTTAGAAAGGTCACACAGAGTGGATATGAAGTTTCCTATCAACAAGAGATCAATTCCCAAATCATCCATTTGACTCTACCTTATAAATCATGTGCTTTGTTGCATATTTTATCAAATCTACTTTCAAGCCAGATGGAGGCAGGAGGATGTGGGAATCCCTCCACCATCTTGCAACTTTTATGCAAGTAGGTTTTCAAGAAAATCATCATTTCTCTTGGAAATATGTCTGGAACAGGCATGATGGTAGTGTCAACCTGTTGGAGTTTTTGTTGCTGGAAGAAGTTGTACAAAAGGATTGGTTTTTACATTGACCGGTTACTGAATCAAGCGCAGGAATACATTGGAAATTCAACTGGGGCCTCCTTTTCCCAGCAGACCACTTCTAGAACGAGCTTGTACAATGAAGCTGACGCTTCTGCTCTCTTTTTGTTTCTTTCCTATTTTTCTTGGCTTCTTTGCCACTCTCTAGACAATTTGTGAACTCTTTTCCCAACTCAGATGGTTTCAATAGTCTGATTGTGATCACACATTTTTACAAGGAATTCTTAAAATCTTTCCTCGAGTTAAGAAAGTCAAGGACTTAGGTCTTTTTCTTCCCTTATAATATTGCAATGAAATTGATAACTAAAGACCAACTCTTTCTTTTTGTTTTTAACCCAAGTAGATAATTCCCATCCATTCATCCATTTGGTGGACCAATAGTTGCCATGCTGATGGAAGTTGTCACTTCTTAACAATAGACATTCTGTGACTATGTTGACAGCACTTTGGGTGAAGATCCTAACTGGTCTTGGATACACATAGGGAGAAATTTGCTCAGCCAGTGTCAGTCTTAAGCATGCGTATCAGAAGATCTTTCTAGAGCTGGGAATTTTCCCATGAAAGGGATTCAGTTAGGGAAGAGACACTCGTCCCAGAGTTTTACATTCTTCTTGAACACTGCTTAAGGAACTTAGATGCCGTGTCCATTTGGATCTCTGTCTTCACAGAACTTTGTCATGCAAGTGCTTGAAATGCATCTTGAAGAGAATTCACTAGCACAGAATGAATGAGAGTGGAAGGGGTTGGTGGGGCTAACCAGGCCCAATCCCCCTGCCTAAACCAGGATACCTAGAGCCTCTTGCCCAGGATTCTATCTGGGTGTACTTTTAATGTCTTCAAAGATCCAGGCTCCACAATCTTTCTGGGCAGTCTGTGCCGTGGTTCAGTCACCCTCACAGTAAAGAATCATTTGCTGATGGTCAATGGCAATCTCCTGTATTTCAGAGAGTGCCCACTGCCTCTTGTTTTTTTCACTCAGCATCACTGAAAAGACACTGGTTCCCTCCCCTTTGCACTATTGCTTCCATATGGATGCGTGCTGCCATGTAGAGATATGTCAAAAACCTCCCTGAAGCCCAGGCAGATAATATTCCCTTCATCTACCAGTCAAGTTGATTCATCAGAGGAGTTTAAAGTGATGTTCAGCATGAAATTCCCCTGAAAAATCATGCTAACTACATTATTTTGTTGTCTTGCATGTGCCTGGCAAGGTTTTCCAGGAAGAGCTGCTTCATCAACTTCCTGGGGATAAAAAGGAGGCTGGCTGGTTTGTATTATTCCGAGTCCACCTAATTGCCTTTTTTAGAGATGGGTGTCATTTGCTCACATCCAGTCTTTAGCCTCTCTTGTCGTCTACATCTTAGCAAAAAGCTTTTCCACTACATGTTCATGTGATTGGAAACGTCAGGAAAGTGGTAAGGTACTGTTTTCTATCAGTTGGCAAGCTGCGCACACAATCCCAGTGTTGTACAGCTTCCTTCTTCACCTTTCCGATGCTGCCGCTCTCTCCGGCTCCCGGAGCCGAAGAAGCGGCTTCTTCGCGCAAAGACGATTGTACCACTCACAGTGCTCTCTTAGCGCCACTTCTGCCGAAAGAAGCCCGGCAGCGGCTCTTAGCTCCGGAGAGCATCGTACCTTCATCTTTAGCGTCTTTTGTGGTCTACATCCTAGCAGAAAGCTTTTCCACTCTGTCTGGCAAGGAAAACCTGCGGGAGCACAGAAAACATCTCCCATCGTCTTCTGGACGTTGCACGGAGGTCTGCCAAGTGTTTGGCATGAAGGAAAGAAAAGTTGTCCAAAACAGCTTCTTATCGAATATTCATGTGATTGGAAACGTCAGGAAAGTGTAAGGTACTGTTTTCTATCACTTGGCAAGCTGCGCACACAATCCCAGTGTTGTACAGCTTCCTTCTTCACCTTTCCGATGCTGCCGCTCTCTCCGGCTCCCGGAGCCGAAGAAGCGGCTTCTTCGCGCAAAGACGATTGTACCGCTCACAGTGCTCTCTTAGCGCCGCTTCTGCCGAAAGAAGGCCGGGAGCGGCTCTTAGCTTCGGAGAGCATCGTACCTTCCAATTCAATTTTTTCAGCTCCACAAACCAAATGGTATACTTGCAGCAGTAGGGCGGGACGTTGAATTGGACTTTCTCCTTTTAGAGAGAAGCTAATGAAAAAGTTTCACCGGAATCAGAGCAGGCTGTAAAACAAGAAAAGTGTCATGGAAATAAGCCAGCCTTATCCTCTTAGCCTTGCTTGTTGTGATCGGCCAATAAAGAAATGTGTCAACTCGGTGTTCCTGGGTATCATATCAGTAACAGGTACTTCAGCTGCTGTTCTTCTCTCCTGAAGTTAAGAACAGAATCCAAGGAATTGTGATTCCATGGTCTCAATTCACTCAATATGGTGCCGAAAAGGGAGTGGAAGGGGCACGGGTCAATTAACTTGAATGGCCTATGTAAATCAGCGGCCACTGTTTTTCTGAAGGCTTCAACAGGTTAGTTGCCTATGTTCTTCTTGGAATTGTTTTAATCTTTGGTCATGTTTTTCTTGGGATTCTTTTACCCTTTTCCCATTAGTGCAGCCTTTGCTCTCAAGGCTTTGCTGACATTTCCAGTATCTCGGTAGCCTGGAAAAGTGTTGTCTTGATTGATCACATCTTTATTCCCTTCCAAGGGTTGTTTTCCTCAAGTCTCAGTTTGGCTGGTTTTCTGCTAGTTGATTGTCAGAGGGCAGCAGGTGTTTTGTAAGAGCAAGTACACAATGCCATAGCTTGCTTTTCTTTGGATTTGGCCTGTCTAGAAAATGGAATGACTGAACATCTCTGGGAGGCTTTTCTCTCCCCATTAGGTTTCACTGGAAGGAGGGCAGATGCAAATCGTCTACCTAAAGTCTTGGCACGGAAGAAAGTAGTGGTTTGCTGCTGCATAGAGCTAGAAGCTTACAAAAGGAAGGCCTTGGGCTGAGGCCCATTACTTTGGCTAAGTAGAAAAGGACTGTGGCAAGGTGAGGCAGCTGACTTCGAGGTAGATCCACAAGTTCTAGAAGCGTCGTGTGTTCACAGCGTGGTGCATGGTGGTTGGCTGAATTGTGTTTGTTATGGCTTAAAGCTATGGAAATGAGAAAGGCCTGAGTGTTTCAAAAGCCTGGTTTTTGCAAGAAAGCAGCTCTCCTTTGCATCTGCCTGGGGACTCTGCATCACCACGGACCCTCACTGCCACTTTGCCAAGGAGATGATCAGTAGGAATGTTGCAGAGCTGCTGTGTGCATCTGAATGGAATGGCAGAGAACGAAGCGCTGGACGTTTCTGGCTTTAGTACAATGCTGCTGCATTGGTGCCAGTTTAGTTGGTTTTTCCATCAGTGGCCTTTCTGTCTAGAAGTACACTGCCCAGAGTATTGGATGCCTTTTCCTTCCTGTTGTTTTCATACCTTCCTTCAGTTGAAAGGATGATACAACCTTGACATTTTGAAGATCCCTGTTAGGAAGCACTATGCCAGAGGAGTCATCGCTCCCTTTTCTTCTGCCTCCTTTGTCATTTTCAGAGACTCATTTCAAATTTCTGCTCATGTCAAGAAGAATACTGAGACTACTTAGCAGGGCTGACGCTCTCAGCTGCTTTCCTCTTTCCTACTGCTTCATACTGGATGTGACTTCAAGGCCTCGTTTTGTCATCTGCATTTTGCCGTCATCCAAAGCTAAATATTCCAGGCCTGTGAACACAAAAAGAACTCTTAGTCTTTTGCAAGAACTACCCCTAGGAGGATTTGTGTTCACTTTGATCTCTTCAGTGTTTCAGAAAAAAGGAGATTGTACTCTCTTCTTGTGTACTCTCTTCTTGTGCTCTCATTTCCCTCTCTCTGCCTTGCATGCCCCAGTTAATCTACTGGTGTGACTCATTTGGCATCATCTCACGGTGCAAATTCTGCATAGTTTCAAGTCCTTACAAATGCCAGTTGCCAAGGAGCCTATCTAAGCATTCAAGGGGCAAAGAATTGTAGGGCTGGCAAGTTCAGGTGCTGAAACTGTAAGTCATGCCATATCAAAGTGACAGAGCAAATCAATTGATCTAGGACTTTCAGCTGGACACCTCTGAGAATAGCTGCTTGTCAGCAATGACACAGCCATCTTCCTAGCTGGATTCCAGAGAGAGGAAAGGGACACCTTCAATGGTTAATATGTTTGGCATGAGAAAACAGCAAGAAATGTACCGCAAAATACTTGAGTCAGATCAAGTGCGTTTCTCTAGTGAGAATTTTGCACTTGTTCTTTCTTGTCTGTGCCTTTACTTTTCACAGAAGACAGGGGAGCATTTCATTAGTACTGTTCTTTTGTTTTCTTTTGTTGGCCTCCCTCTTTCCACCTGCAATTAACAAATTTGCCTTTCTTTACTGGCTTCTCTTTCTTTACTTCTACAAGTTGACATGAGGTCATCCAACCTTATCATCAATGTTCTCAGACAGTGGAGAGAAGTAGAAGGTACAGCTAAATGGATAAAAGAAACCCACAAAAACAGACAGGTTTTTACAGTCTTCTGTGAGAACATTAGGACACAAGATGTCCTTGAACTGAGTCATGCTCTATTGACTTAACTTTTAGTCCACTGGTTACTATTATTACACGTGTTTGGCCTTTAGTACAGAGCCTTGGAACTAATCCAGGCCAATACTTGGCTAATTTTGTTTTATTTCTAGTGAGGACTTTGTTTCTTAAGGAATAGTCCAGAGAAAGAGCGTCCACGGTACAGTTACAGGTCATAAATTCTGGTACAGTTTGTGCTGGTAATAGGTCTAGGAAAGAAAGGTTTGACATCTTTTTTGACTTTCAAATGGAACCATGATTTGAAAAACCTAAGAGTTGCAGCTCCCCCCCCCACCCCACACCCCAAGTACTTCTCTTTGCAATATTACTCAGGGATTACACATCAAAGCCCACCCTGTAAAATACGTTGCAGATACTTTGCAAGAAGTGCAGCTTAGCAGCTAGAGATGATAACGTGGCTTAAATAACATGGTCTAAATATGTCTGTCTACGCAGACATACTCAACAAAGGTTACGATGGCTTAGCTCCTGTGCTCAAGTGAACGTGCATTTTAGAACTTCCCAAGAAGGTGAATTCAACCTCCTTCATTGCTCTCTGCTGGAGTCCCAAGAGAATTTCAGTCTGCTTTTTGTCATTTACAGCTGTCACTGCTTAGCTCTTGAACATGAGACTCCCTCATGACTGATGAAAGTTGTCTAGTTAAGAGTGGCTGAAAGACATGGTCTTGCTCTAGAAGGAGATGAGAAGGTTTCTGCAGTCTTTGTCATCTCTACTGCTTGTGATTTCTAGACAAAACCAGTGGGAAGTTTTCTGAAGGCAGTCCAGAAGCTGGCAATATGGACAGCTTACAGCCCAACACTTGCTGCAGTGCAACCATGGTGACACCAGAAAGGACTTCAAAAATTTAAAAGGGCAAACAAAGCAGTTGGAAGGAAAAGAACATGAACCATTATTCCATTTTTCTCATCTATCTTTCTTTAAATCATCATTTTCGTGCAGTTTGGCGGCTTGCGTTGGTATCCCACCAAAGGAATCTGAGACAGAGTAAGCTTTTGAATGGAGTAGAAGTGAGAAACGCAGGCCAAGTTGCCTTTTTTGCCATCAAATACCAGTTAGGCTTGAACTACCCTCTGCTTAAGGTGCTTAGCTTACACTAAGAATTGATGAGCACATTTTGATGGGAGCAAATTTTACTGTCATGATGACTGAGTAAATTTTGCTGTCACTCAGAATTTTACTGTCGTCTGAATAGCAATGTTTGTGTCCAAATAGTATTTTGTCTCCTGTATCTGCAGCAGGTAAGCCTTTTGCTGTCAGCAGTGTTGCTTAACCTTTCATGTCATATCCCTCTTCACATCCATCTTCTGCTTAAGGCTTATTAATCTACTTTAGAATTGGCAGGTGGAATAAGACTACTTTTCCTTTTTGAAAGCTCATGTCATTTGACCTACTTACAGCAAATAATTCATTAATTGCAAGTCCCCAGCTAGCATCTTTTCGGCATATTCTAACCTTCTAAAGAAGTAACAAAAGCACTCTCCAATACTTGACTTTCATATCACAGTGGGAACGCTGGTCCTGTTTGCAAGAAACAATCATGGGTATGGTAAAACAAAAGGAGGGCTTAGAGTTTTCTCTGTTAACCTATAGTGAGCTTGGATTTTGCAATATGCATGAAGTTAATTAACACTGTTATATAAAGTGGCTGATTTAATCAATAAATTGGAGTCAATGCTGATAAACGACAAGGTGGGTTGGCTTCCCTTCGCTTTCAACACAGTGCCAATTCGGGCTGGTTTGATAGGACTAAGTGGCTGCTGCAATCTGCCATCCAGAAGCGGGGCAGGTGAGTTTTGTTTGCAAGGGAAAAGGGCCATGGTTTGTGTTTGGGGGCCTGTGACTGAGAGTGCCGGCTGACTCCTGAAATTCTTTGATATGCAGGATGATTCCCAGACGCAAGGTGGAAATGCTGCCAAGTCGGGCTGGATTGAAATTACCCAGGGACTCCTGCAATCTGCCATCGAGAAGCAGGGCAGGTGAGTGTTGTTTGCCAGGGAAAAGGGCTGTGGATTGTGTTTGGGGGCCTGTGGCTGGGAGAGGTCGGCTGGTTCCTGAAAATCCACGATCCGCAGGATGTTTCTCAGACCCAAGGTAGCAACATTGCCAAGTCGGGCTGGTTTGATAGTACCAAGTTGCTCCTGCAATCTGCCATGCAGAAGCAGGGCAGGTGACTTTTCTTTGCCAGGGAAAAGGGCCGAGGTTTGTGTTTGGGGGCCTGTGGCCAAGAGTGTCTTGCTGGCTCCTGAAAATCCATGATATGCAGGATGGTTCCCAGACCCAAGGTGGCACCAGTGCCAAGTCGGGCTGGTTTGATATTACCAAGTGGCTCCTGCAATGTGCCATGCAGAAGCGGGGCAGGTGAGTTTTTTTGGCCAGGTAAGAGGGCCGAGGTCTGTGTTTAAGGGCCTGTGGCTGGGAGTGGCCGGCTGGCTCCTGAAAATCCACGATACGCAGGATGGTTCCCAGACCCAAGGTGGCACCAGTGCCAAGTCGGGCTGGTTTGATAGTACCAAGTGGCTCCTGCAATCTGCCATGATCACATGAAGAAATACTTTCTGGCGTCCGTACTGGGCCATGTGCTCTTTCTTCTCTCAACTTCTCCATCACCTCTCATCTGTTTCACATGCGCTATCTTCAAGGTCCACAGGCTACTTTTCACAGCATCTTCAGGCCTGATGCAGTAAGAATGATGAATAGAACAGAGTTGGGTCTATTTTCCAGTTTGGATAAAATGCTTTCTGCACACAAATCCAAGGAGAAGGTGCTGCCCCGATGCCCAGAAAAACTTTCACTCCTGCTAGTGTTCTACGTCAACCACAACTTAGTCTGAAAGAAAAGCTTTTTCTCTGAGAGCATCTGAGAGGTTTGCACGAAGCACTGATATCTGACATATGCAATTTTGAATAGGAGAGGAAAAAGAAAATGGCAAGAAGTTTTTAATTTTAGTGGTTTCAATTTTAATTTCCGTGCACTTTTTCAAAACTTGTCAGCTCAAATGCCCATCAACATCTTTTAGTCATCTCTAAGTCAGTATTCATCTAAAATGTGCTTCAAATCAAAAGAATTTCAAATTTGCACTCCAAGTTTCTATGCCTAGATTTATGATTTCCTACACATATTAGATGAAAGGAAGGCCTTTTTTACTGTGGGAGTGCTGGAACACTGGGACAGGTTGCCCAGAGAAGTTGTGGGTGTCCCATCCCTGAAAGTATTCAAGGTCAGCTTGGACGGGGCTTGGAGCAGCAACAAAGGAGAAGCTTGATGGTAGAGAAACAAAGTTGGACTATAGAAGAAACTGGGATTGAAGTATAGGAGCAAGTTTTCTCTCAGCTCTTGGGGTAAATTCAAAGTTGTACAAAATGACATTTATCTGTGATTTTCACTACTGTAACAGAAAGGTTCATGAAAACTGTACAGAAGATAGCAAATTTTAAAAGAGATAAGAATTACAGCATAAAATCCATGGGACGGGTTACAACATGAGACACTCTCTAAGAGAAAATCTCTGTGTTTCAGCACTTCATCATGGTAAGATTTCATGAAGTGCCAAAGAAGGCGGCAAAATATCATTCGGGACATTATTTACTGGAGTTCAGCCTGGCCATTAGTAGGAACTGGGTTTGACCACATCATGTAGATATACCACACACACTTTCCCTTCACTGAAAAATGACTGTTTACAACGAAGAAGCAATTGACGATCAAAATTGATTGAAAGCATCTTAAACATGTCAAGTATTTCATTGTAGATGATCTGTGATCCAAATGCTTCTTCCACCTTCGAGAGGGACAGAACAATTCTTCCATATCATGATGGTTTCAAATTGTATCAACCAATGTTTTCTGCTGAAAAGATAGCATCTATTTTTTTCTATTTTTGGAAGAAAATATTCCTAGACATACAACAGGTGAGAACTAAGTAATTTTAAAGAAGCAAATGACATGAAAATATTCTGTAAATAGAATGAAATGAAAAGCTGTGTTTTAAATAGGAGCTAAATATGAAACAGAATTTCTGTACCAGGCATTTGAATTACTGCACCAGCTCTTTTGCCCATCAAGAGAGGCATTGAGCATTTCAGTCTTTTCCAAGGTGTTCATGATCTGCTATGCTGATCTCTGTGTGTGCCTAGGTGTGTGTGGAAGGGGGGGCATGTGAAGGGGAGTGTGTATGTTTGCTTTACAATTGTTGTGGCAGATTCATGCCTCAGCTCCACATTTTGTTTTAGAAAGGTCACACAGAGTGGATATGAAGTTTCCTATCAACAAGAGATCAATTCCCAAATCATCCATTTGACTCTACCTTATAAATCATGTGCTTTGTTGCATATTTTATCAAATCTACTTTCAAGCCAGATGGAGGCAGGAGGATGTGGGAATCCCTCCACCATCTTGCAACTTTTATGCAAGTAGGTTTTCAAGAAAATCATCATTTCTCTTGGAAATATGTCTGGAACAGGCATGATGGTAGTGTCAACCTGTTGGAGTTTTTGTTGCTGGAAGAAGTTGTACAAAAGGATTGGTTTTTACATTGACCGGTTACTGAATCAAGCGCAGGAATACATTGGAAATTCAACTGGGGCCTCCTTTTCCCAGCAGACCACTTCTAGAACGAGCTTGTACAATGAAGCTGACGCTTCTGCTCTCTTTTTGTTTCTTTCCTATTTTTCTTGGCTTCTTTGCCACTCTCTAGACAATTTGTGAACTCTTTTCCCAACTCAGATGGTTTCAATAGTCTGATTGTGATCACACATTTTTACAAGGAATTCTTAAAATCTTTCCTCGAGTTAAGAAAGTCAAGGACTTAGGTCTTTTTCTTCCCTTATAATATTGCAATGAAATTGATAACTAAAGACCAACTCTTTCTTTTTGTTTTTAACCCAAGTAGATAATTCCCATCCATTCATCCATTTGGTGGACCAATAGTTGCCATGCTGATGGAAGTTGTCACTTCTTAACAATAGACATTCTGTGACTATGTTGACAGCACTTTGGGTGAAGATCCTAACTGGTCTTGGATACACATAGGGAGAAATTTGCTCAGCCAGTGTCAGTCTTAAGCATGCGTATCAGAAGATCTTTCTAGAGCTGGGAATTTTCCCATGAAAGGGATTCAGTTAGGGAAGAGACACTCGTCCCAGAGTTTTACATTCTTCTTGAACACTGCTTAAGGAACTTAGATGCCGTGTCCATTTGGATCTCTGTCTTCACAGAACTTTGTCATGCAAGTGCTTGAAATGCATCTTGAAGAGAATTCACTAGCACAGAATGAATGAGAGTGGAAGGGGTTGGTGGGGCTAACCAGGCCCAATCCCCCTGCCTAAACCAGGATACCTAGAGCCTCTTGCCCAGGATTCTATCTGGGTGTACTTTTAATGTCTTCAAAGATCCAGGCTCCACAATCTTTCTGGGCAGTCTGTGCCGTGGTTCAGTCACCCTCACAGTAAAGAATCATTTGCTGATGGTCAATGGCAATCTCCTGTATTTCAGAGAGTGCCCACTGCCTCTTGTTTTTTTCACTCAGCATCACTGAAAAGACACTGGTTCCCTCCCCTTTGCACTATTGCTTCCATATGGATGCGTGCTGCCATGTAGAGATATGTCAAAAACCTCCCTGAAGCCCAGGCAGATAATATTCCCTTCATCTACCAGTCAAGTTGATTCATCAGAGGAGTTTAAAGTGATGTTCAGCATGAAATTCCCCTGAAAAATCATGCTAACTACATTATTTTGTTGTCTTGCATGTGCCTGGCAAGGTTTTCCAGGAAGAGCTGCTTCATCAACTTCCTGGGGATAAAAAGGAGGCTGGCTGGTTTGTATTATTCCGAGTCCACCTAATTGCCTTTTTTAGAGATGGGTGTCATTTGCTCACATCCAGTCTTTAGCCTCTCTTGTCGTCTACATCTTAGCAAAAAGCTTTTCCACTACATGTTCATGTGATTGGAAACGTCAGGAAAGTGGTAAGGTACTGTTTTCTATCAGTTGGCAAGCTGCGCACACAATCCCAGTGTTGTACAGCTTCCTTCTTCACCTTTCCGATGCTGCCGCTCTCTCCGGCTCCCGGAGCCGAAGAAGCGGCTTCTTCGCGCAAAGACGATTGTACCACTCACAGTGCTCTCTTAGCGCCACTTCTGCCGAAAGAAGCCCGGCAGCGGCTCTTAGCTCCGGAGAGCATCGTACCTTCATCTTTAGCGTCTTTTGTGGTCTACATCCTAGCAGAAAGCTTTTCCACTCTGTCTGGCAAGGAAAACCTGCGGGAGCACAGAAAACATCTCCCATCGTCTTCTGGACGTTGCACGGAGGTCTGCCAAGTGTTTGGCATGAAGGAAAGAAAAGTTGTCCAAAACAGCTTCTTATCGAATATTCATGTGATTGGAAACGTCAGGAAAGTGTAAGGTACTGTTTTCTATCACTTGGCAAGCTGCGCACACAATCCCAGTGTTGTACAGCTTCCTTCTTCACCTTTCCGATGCTGCCGCTCTCTCCGGCTCCCGGAGCCGAAGAAGCGGCTTCTTCGCGCAAAGACGATTGTACCGCTCACAGTGCTCTCTTAGCGCCGCTTCTGCCGAAAGAAGGCCGGGAGCGGCTCTTAGCTTCGGAGAGCATCGTACCTTCCAATTCAATTTTTTCAGCTCCACAAACCAAATGGTATACTTGCAGCAGTAGGGCGGGACGTTGAATTGGACTTTCTCCTTTTAGAGAGAAGCTAATGAAAAAGTTTCACCGGAATCAGAGCAGGCTGTAAAACAAGAAAAGTGTCATGGAAATAAGCCAGCCTTATCCTCTTAGCCTTGCTTGTTGTGATCGGCCAATAAAGAAATGTGTCAACTCGGTGTTCCTGGGTATCATATCAGTAACAGGTACTTCAGCTGCTGTTCTTCTCTCCTGAAGTTAAGAACAGAATCCAAGGAATTGTGATTCCATGGTCTCAATTCACTCAATATGGTGCCGAAAAGGGAGTGGAAGGGGCACGGGTCAATTAACTTGAATGGCCTATGTAAATCAGCGGCCACTGTTTTTCTGAAGGCTTCAACAGGTTAGTTGCCTATGTTCTTCTTGGAATTGTTTTAATCTTTGGTCATGTTTTTCTTGGGATTCTTTTACCCTTTTCCCATTAGTGCAGCCTTTGCTCTCAAGGCTTTGCTGACATTTCCAGTATCTCGGTAGCCTGGAAAAGTGTTGTCTTGATTGATCACATCTTTATTCCCTTCCAAGGGTTGTTTTCCTCAAGTCTCAGTTTGGCTGGTTTTCTGCTAGTTGATTGTCAGAGGGCAGCAGGTGTTTTGTAAGAGCAAGTACACAATGCCATAGCTTGCTTTTCTTTGGATTTGGCCTGTCTAGAAAATGGAATGACTGAACATCTCTGGGAGGCTTTTCTCTCCCCATTAGGTTTCACTGGAAGGAGGGCAGATGCAAATCGTCTACCTAAAGTCTTGGCACGGAAGAAAGTAGTGGTTTGCTGCTGCATAGAGCTAGAAGCTTACAAAAGGAAGGCCTTGGGCTGAGGCCCATTACTTTGGCTAAGTAGAAAAGGACTGTGGCAAGGTGAGGCAGCTGACTTCGAGGTAGATCCACAAGTTCTAGAAGCGTCGTGTGTTCACAGCGTGGTGCATGGTGGTTGGCTGAATTGTGTTTGTTATGGCTTAAAGCTATGGAAATGAGAAAGGCCTGAGTGTTTCAAAAGCCTGGTTTTTGCAAGAAAGCAGCTCTCCTTTGCATCTGCCTGGGGACTCTGCATCACCACGGACCCTCACTGCCACTTTGCCAAGGAGATGATCAGTAGGAATGTTGCAGAGCTGCTGTGTGCATCTGAATGGAATGGCAGAGAACGAAGCGCTGGACGTTTCTGGCTTTAGTACAATGCTGCTGCATTGGTGCCAGTTTAGTTGGTTTTTCCATCAGTGGCCTTTCTGTCTAGAAGTACACTGCCCAGAGTATTGGATGCCTTTTCCTTCCTGTTGTTTTCATACCTTCCTTCAGTTGAAAGGATGATACAACCTTGACATTTTGAAGATCCCTGTTAGGAAGCACTATGCCAGAGGAGTCATCGCTCCCTTTTCTTCTGCCTCCTTTGTCATTTTCAGAGACTCATTTCAAATTTCTGCTCATGTCAAGAAGAATACTGAGACTACTTAGCAGGGCTGACGCTCTCAGCTGCTTTCCTCTTTCCTACTGCTTCATACTGGATGTGACTTCAAGGCCTCGTTTTGTCATCTGCATTTTGCCGTCATCCAAAGCTAAATATTCCAGGCCTGTGAACACAAAAAGAACTCTTAGTCTTTTGCAAGAACTACCCCTAGGAGGATTTGTGTTCACTTTGATCTCTTCAGTGTTTCAGAAAAAAGGAGATTGTACTCTCTTCTTGTGTACTCTCTTCTTGTGCTCTCATTTCCCTCTCTCTGCCTTGCATGCCCCAGTTAATCTACTGGTGTGACTCATTTGGCATCATCTCACGGTGCAAATTCTGCATAGTTTCAAGTCCTTACAAATGCCAGTTGCCAAGGAGCCTATCTAAGCATTCAAGGGGCAAAGAATTGTAGGGCTGGCAAGTTCAGGTGCTGAAACTGTAAGTCATGCCATATCAAAGTGACAGAGCAAATCAATTGATCTAGGACTTTCAGCTGGACACCTCTGAGAATAGCTGCTTGTCAGCAATGACACAGCCATCTTCCTAGCTGGATTCCAGAGAGAGGAAAGGGACACCTTCAATGGTTAATATGTTTGGCATGAGAAAACAGCAAGAAATGTACCGCAAAATACTTGAGTCAGATCAAGTGCGTTTCTCTAGTGAGAATTTTGCACTTGTTCTTTCTTGTCTGTGCCTTTACTTTTCACAGAAGACAGGGGAGCATTTCATTAGTACTGTTCTTTTGTTTTCTTTTGTTGGCCTCCCTCTTTCCACCTGCAATTAACAAATTTGCCTTTCTTTACTGGCTTCTCTTTCTTTACTTCTACAAGTTGACATGAGGTCATCCAACCTTATCATCAATGTTCTCAGACAGTGGAGAGAAGTAGAAGGTACAGCTAAATGGATAAAAGAAACCCACAAAAACAGACAGGTTTTTACAGTCTTCTGTGAGAACATTAGGACACAAGATGTCCTTGAACTGAGTCATGCTCTATTGACTTAACTTTTAGTCCACTGGTTACTATTATTACACGTGTTTGGCCTTTAGTACAGAGCCTTGGAACTAATCCAGGCCAATACTTGGCTAATTTTGTTTTATTTCTAGTGAGGACTTTGTTTCTTAAGGAATAGTCCAGAGAAAGAGCGTCCACGGTACAGTTACAGGTCATAAATTCTGGTACAGTTTGTGCTGGTAATAGGTCTAGGAAAGAAAGGTTTGACATCTTTTTTGACTTTCAAATGGAACCATGATTTGAAAAACCTAAGAGTTGCAGCTCCCCACCCCACACCCCAAGTACTTCTCTTTGCAATATTACTCAGGGATTACACATCAAAGCCCACCCTGTAAAATACGTTGCAGATACTTTGCAAGAAGTGCAGCTTAGCAGCTAGAGATGATAACGTGGCTTAAATAACATGGTCTAAATATGTCTGTCTACGCAGACATACTCAACAAAGGTTACGATGGCTTAGCTCCTGTGCTCAAGTGAACGTGCATTTTAGAACTTCCCAAGAAGGTGAATTCAACCTCCTTCATTGCTCTCTGCTGGAGTCCCAAGAGAATTTCAGTCTGCTTTTTGTCATTTACAGCTGTCACTGCTTAGCTCTTGAACATGAGACTCCCTCATGACTGATGAAAGTTGTCTAGTTAAGAGTGGCTGAAAGACATGGTCTTGCTCTAGAAGGAGATGAGAAGGTTTCTGCAGTCTTTGTCATCTCTACTGCTTGTGATTTCTAGACAAAACCAGTGGGAAGTTTTCTGAAGGCAGTCCAGAAGCTGGCAATATGGACAGCTTACAGCCCAACACTTGCTGCAGTGCAACCATGGTGACACCAGAAAGGACTTCAAAAATTTAAAAGGGCAAACAAAGCAGTTGGAAGGAAAAGAACATGAACCATTATTCCATTTTTCTCATCTATCTTTCTTTAAATCATCATTTTCGTGCAGTTTGGCGGCTTGCGTTGGTATCCCACCAAAGGAATCTGAGACAGAGTAAGCTTTTGAATGGAGTAGAAGTGAGAAACGCAGGCCAAGTTGCCTTTTTTGCCATCAAATACCAGTTAGGCTTGAACTACCCTCTGCTTAAGGTGCTTAGCTTACACTAAGAATTGATGAGCACATTTTGATGGGAGCAAATTTTACTGTCATGATGACTGAGTAAATTTTGCTGTCACTCAGAATTTTACTGTCGTCTGAATAGCAATGTTTGTGTCCAAATAGTATTTTGTCTCCTGTATCTGCAGCAGGTAAGCCTTTTGCTGTCAGCAGTGTTGCTTAACCTTTCATGTCATATCCCTCTTCACATCCATCTTCTGCTTAAGGCTTATTAATCTACTTTAGAATTGGCAGGTGGAATAAGACTACTTTTCCTTTTTGAAAGCTCATGTCATTTGACCTACTTACAGCAAATAATTCATTAATTGCAAGTCCCCAGCTAGCATCTTTTCGGCATATTCTAACCTTCTAAAGAAGTAACAAAAGCACTCTCCAATACTTGACTTTCATATCACAGTGGGAACGCTGGTCCTGTTTGCAAGAAACAATCATGGGTATGGTAAAACAAAAGGAGGGCTTAGAGTTTTCTCTGTTAACCTATAGTGAGCTTGGATTTTGCAATATGCATGAAGTTAATTAACACTGTTATATAAAGTGGCTGATTTAATCAATAAATTGGAGTCAATGCTGATAAACGACAAGGTGGGTTGGCTTCCCTTCGCTTTCAACACAGTGCCAATTCGGGCTGGTTTGATAGGACTAAGTGGCTGCTGCAATCTGCCATCCAGAAGCGGGGCAGGTGAGTTTTGTTTGCAAGGGAAAAGGGCCATGGTTTGTGTTTGGGGGCCTGTGACTGAGAGTGCCGGCTGACTCCTGAAATTCTTTGATATGCAGGATGATTCCCAGACGCAAGGTGGAAATGCTGCCAAGTCGGGCTGGATTGAAATTACCCAGGGACTCCTGCAATCTGCCATCGAGAAGCAGGGCAGGTGAGTGTTGTTTGCCAGGGAAAAGGGCTGTGGATTGTGTTTGGGGGCCTGTGGCTGGGAGAGGTCGGCTGGTTCCTGAAAATCCACGATCTGCAGGATGTTTCTCAGACCCAAGGTAGCAACATTGCCAAGTCGGGCTGGTTTGATAGTACCAAGTTGCTCCTGCAATCTGCCATGCAGAAGCAGGGCAGGTGACTTTTCTTTGCCAGGGAAAAGGGCCGAGGTTTGTGTTTGGGGGCCTGTGGCCAAGAGTGTCTTGCTGGCTCCTGAAAATCCATGATATGCAGGATGGTTCCCAGACCCAAGGTGGCACCAGTGCCAAGTCGGGCTGGTTTGATATTACCAAGTGGCTCCTGCAATGTGCCATGCAGAAGCGGGGCAGGTGAGTTTTTTTGGCCAGGTAAGAGGGCCGAGGTCTGTGTTTAAGGGCCTGTGGCTGGGAGTGGCCGGCTGGCTCCTGAAAATCCACGATACGCAGGATGGTTCCCAGACCCAAGGTGGCACCAGTGCCAAGTCGGGCTGGTTTGATAGTACCAAGTGGCTCCTGCAATCTGCCATGATCACATGAAGAAATACTTTCTGGCGTCCGTACTGGGCCATGTGCTCTTTCTTCTCTCAACTTCTCCATCACCTCTCATCTGTTTCACATGCGCTATCTTCAAGGTCCACAGGCTACTTTTCACAGCATCTTCAGGCCTGATGCAGTAAGAATGATGAATAGAACAGAGTTGGGTCTATTTTCCAGTTTGGATAAAATGCTTTCTGCACACAAATCCAAGGAGAAGGTGCTGCCCCGATGCCCAGAAAAACTTTCACTCCTGCTAGTGTTCTACGTCAACCACAACTTAGTCTGAAAGAAAAGCTTTTTCTCTGAGAGCATCTGAGAGGTTTGCACGAAGCACTGATATCTGACATATGCAATTTTGAATAGGAGAGGAAAAAGAAAATGGCAAGAAGTTTTTAATTTTAGTGGTTTCAATTTTAATTTCCGTGCACTTTTTCAAAACTTGTCAGCTCAAATGCCCATCAACATCTTTTAGTCATCTGTAAGTCAGTATTCATCTAAAATGTGCTTCAAATCAAAAGAATTTCAAATTTGCACTCCAAGTTTCTATGCCTAGATTTATGATTTCCTACACATATTAGATGAAAGGAAGGCCTTTTTTACTGTGGGAGTGCTGGAACACTGGGACAGGTTGCCCAGAGAAGTTGTGGGTGTCCCATCCCTGAAAGTATTCAAGGTCAGCTTGGACGGGGCTTGGAGCAGCAACAAAGGAGAAGCTTGATGGTAGAGAAACAAAGTTGGACTATAGAAGAAACTGGGATTGAAGTATAGGAGCAAGTTTTCTCTCAGCTCTTGGGGTAAATTCAAAGTTGTACAAAATGACATTTATCTGTGATTTTCACTACTGTAACAGAAAGGTTCATGAAAACTGTACAGAAGATAGCAAATTTTAAAAGAGATAAGAATTACAGCATAAAATCCATGGGATGGGTTACAACATGAGACACTCTCTAAGAGAAAATCTCTGTGTTTCAGCACTTCATCATGGTAAGATTTCATGAAGTGCCAAAGAAGGCGGCAAAATATCATTCGGGACATTATTTACTGGAGTTCAGCCTGGCCATTAGTAGGAACTGGGTTTGACCACATCATGTAGATATACCACACACACTTTCCCTTCACTGAAAAATGACTGTTTACAACGAAGAAGCAATTGACGATCAAAATTGATTGAAAGCATCTTAAACATGTCAAGTATTTCATTGTAGATGATCTGTGATCCAAATGCTTCTTCCACCTTCGAGAGGGACAGAACAATTCTTCCATATCATGATGGTTTCAAATTGTATCAACCAATGTTTTCTGCTGAAAAGATAGCATCTATTTTTTTCTATTTTTGGAAGAAAATATTCCTAGACATACAACAGGTGAGAACTAAGTAATTTTAAAGAAGCAAATGACATGAAAATATTCTGTAAATAGAATGAAATGAAAAGCTGTGTTTTAAATAGGAGCTAAATATGAAACAGAATTTCTGTACCAGGCATTTGAATTACTGCACCAGCTCTTTTGCCCATCAAGAGAGGCATTGAGCATTTCAGTCTTTTCCAAGGTGTTCATGATCTGCTATGCTGATCTCTGTGTGTGCCTAGGTGTGTGTGGAAGGGGGGGCATGTGAAGGGGAGTGTGTATGTTTGCTTTACAATTGTTGTGGCAGATTCATGCCTCAGCTCCACATTTTGTTTTAGAAAGGTCACACAGAGTGGATATGAAGTTTCCTATCAACAAGAGATCAATTCCCAAATCATCCATTTGACTCTACCTTATAAATCATGTGCTTTGTTGCATATTTTATCAAATCTACTTTCAAGCCAGATGGAGGCAGGAGGATGTGGGAATCCCTCCACCATCTTGCAACTTTTATGCAAGTAGGTTTTCAAGAAAATCATCATTTCTCTTGGAAATATGTCTGGAACAGGCATGATGGTAGTGTCAACCTGTTGGAGTTTTTGTTGCTGGAAGAAGTTGTACAAAAGGATTGGTTTTTACATTGACCGGTTACTGAATCAAGCGCAGGAATACATTGGAAATTCAACTGGGGCCTCCTTTTCCCAGCAGACCACTTCTAGAACGAGCTTGTACAATGAAGCTGACGCTTCTGCTCTCTTTTTGTTTCTTTCCTATTTTTCTTGGCTTCTTTGCCACTCTCTAGACAATTTGTGAACTCTTTTCCCAACTCAGATGGTTTCAATAGTCTGATTGTGATCACACATTTTTACAAGGAATTCTTAAAATCTTTCCTCGAGTTAAGAAAGTCAAGGACTTAGGTCTTTTTCTTCCCTTATAATATTGCAATGAAATTGATAACTAAAGACCAACTCTTTCTTTTTGTTTTTAACCCAAGTAGATAATTCCCATCCATTCATCCATTTGGTGGACCAATAGTTGCCATGCTGATGGAAGTTGTCACTTCTTAACAATAGACATTCTGTGACTATGTTGACAGCACTTTGGGTGAAGATCCTAACTGGTCTTGGATACACATAGGGAGAAATTTGCTCAGCCAGTGTCAGTCTTAAGCATGCGTATCAGAAGATCTTTCTAGAGCTGGGAATTTTCCCATGAAAGGGATTCAGTTAGGGAAGAGACACTCGTCCCAGAGTTTTACATTCTTCTTGAACACTGCTTAAGGAACTTAGATGCCGTGTCCATTTGGATCTCTGTCTTCACAGAACTTTGTCATGCAAGTGCTTGAAATGCATCTTGAAGAGAATTCACTAGCACAGAATGAATGAGAGTGGAAGGGGTTGGTGGGGCTAACCAGGCCCAATCCCCCTGCCTAAACCAGGATACCTAGAGCCTCTTGCCCAGGATTCTATCTGGGTGTACTTTTAATGTCTTCAAAGATCCAGGCTCCACAATCTTTCTGGGCAGTCTGTGCCGTGGTTCAGTCACCCTCACAGTAAAGAATCATTTGCTGATGGTCAATGGCAATCTCCGGTATTTCAGAGAGTGCCCACTGCCTCTTGTTTTTTTCACTCAGCATCACTGAAAAGACACTGGTTCCCTCCCCTTTGCACTATTGCTTCCATATGGATGCGTGCTGCCATGTAGAGATATGTCAAAAACCTCCCTGAAGCCCAGGCAGATAATATTCCCTTCATCTACCAGTCAAGTTGATTCATCAGAGGAGTTTAAAGTGATGTTCAGCATGAAATTCCCCTGAAAAATCATGCTAACTACATTATTTTGTTGTCTTGCATGTGCCTGGCAAGGTTTTCCAGGAAGAGCTGCTTCATCAACTTCCTGGGGATAAAAAGGAGGCTGGCTGGTTTGTATTATTCCGAGTCCACCTAATTGCCTTTTTTAGAGATGGGTGTCATTTGCTCACATCCAGTCTTTAGCCTCTCTTGTCGTCTACATCTTAGCAAAAAGCTTTTCCACTACATGTTCATGTGATTGGAAACGTCAGGAAAGTGGTAAGGTACTGTTTTCTATCAGTTGGCAAGCTGCGCACACAATCCCAGTGTTGTACAGCTTCCTTCTTCACCTTTGCGATGCTGCCGCTCTCTCCGGCTCCCGGAGCCGAAGAAGCGGCTTCTTCGCGCAAAGACGATTGTACCACTCACAGTGCTCTCTTAGCGCCACTTCTGCCGAAAGAAGCCCGGCAGCGGCTCTTAGCTCCGGAGAGCATCGTACCTTCATCTTTAGCGTCTTTTGTGGTCTACATCCTAGCAGAAAGCTTTTCCACTCTGTCTGGCAAGGAAAACCTGCGGGAGCACAGAAAACATCTCCCATCGTCTTCTGGACGTTGCACGGAGGTCTGCCAAGTGTTTGGCATGAAGGAAAGAAAAGTTGTCCAAAACAGCTTCTTATCGAATATTCATGTGATTGGAAACGTCAGGAAAGTGTAAGGTACTGTTTTCTATCACTTGGCAAGCTGCGCACACAATCCCAGTGTTGTACAGCTTCCTTCTTCACCTTTCCGATGCTGCCGCTCTCTCCGGCTCCCGGAGCCGAAGAAGCGGCTTCTTCGCGCAAAGACGATTGTACCGCTCACAGTGCTCTCTTAGCGCCGCTTCTGCCGAAAGAAGGCCGGGAGCGGCTCTTAGCTTCGGAGAGCATCGTACCTTCCAATTCAATTTTTTCAGCTCCACAAACCAAATGGTATACTTGCAGCAGTAGGGCGGGACGTTGAATTGGACTTTCTCCTTTTAGAGAGAAGCTAATGAAAAAGTTTCACCGGAATCAGAGCAGGCTGTAAAACAAGAAAAGTGTCATGGAAATAAGCCAGCCTTATCCTCTTAGCCTTGCTTGTTGTGATCGGCCAATAAAGAAATGTGTCAACTCGGTGTTCCTGGGTATCATATCAGTAACAGGTACTTCAGCTGCTGTTCTTCTCTCCTGAAGTTAAGAACAGAATCCAAGGAATTGTGATTCCATGGTCTCAATTCACTCAATATGGTGCCGAAAAGGGAGTGGAAGGGGCACGGGTCAATTAACTTGAATGGCCTATGTAAATCAGCGGCCACTGTTTTTCTGAAGGCTTCAACAGGTTAGTTGCCTATGTTCTTCTTGGAATTGTTTTAATCTTTGGTCATGTTTTTCTTGGGATTCTTTTACCCTTTTCCCATTAGTGCAGCCTTTGCTCTCAAGGCTTTGCTGACATTTCCAGTATCTCGGTAGGCTGGAAAAGTGTTGTCTTGATTGATCACATCTTTATTCCCTTCCAAGGGTTGTTTTCCTCAAGTCTCAGTTTGGCTGGTTTTCTGCTAGTTGATTGTCAGAGGGCAGCAGGTGTTTTGTAAGAGCAAGTACACAATGCCATAGCTTGCTTTTCTTTGGATTTGGCCTGTCTAGAAAATGGAATGACTGAACATCTCTGGGAGGCTTTTCTCTCCCCATTAGGTTTCACTGGAAGGAGGGCAGATGCAAATCGTCTACCTAAAGTCTTGGCACGGAAGAAAGTAGTGGTTTGCTGCTGCATAGAGCTAGAAGCTTACAAAAGGAAGGCCTTGGGCTGAGGCCCATTACTTTGGCTAAGTAGAAAAGGACTGTGGCAAGGTGAGGCAGCTGACTTCGAGGTAGATCCACAAGTTCTAGAAGCGTCGTGTGTTCACAGCGTGGTGCATGGTGGTTGGCTGAATTGTGTTTGTTATGGCTTAAAGCTATGGAAATGAGAAAGGCCTGAGTGTTTCAAAAGCCTGGTTTTTGCAAGAAAGCAGCTCTCCTTTGCATCTGCCTGGGGACTCTGCATCACCACGGACCCTCACTGCCACTTTGCCAAGGAGATGATCAGTAGGAATGTTGCAGAGCTGCTGTGTGCATCTGAATGGAATGGCAGAGAACGAAGCGCTGGACGTTTCTGGCTTTAGTACAATGCTGCTGCATTGGTGCCAGTTTAGTTGGTTTTCCATCAGTGGCCTTTCTGTCTAGAAGTACACTGCCCAGAGTATTGGATGCCTTTTCCTTCCTGTTGTTTTCATACCTTCCTTCAGTTGAAAGGATGATACAACCTTGACATTTTGAAGATCCCTGTTAGGAAGCACTATGCCAGAGGAGTCATCGCTCCCTTTTCTTCTGCCTCCTTTGTCATTTTCAGAGACTCATTTCAAATTTCTGCTCATGTCAAGAAGAATACTGAGACTACTTAGCAGGGCTGACGCTCTCAGCTGCTTTCCTCTTTCCTACTGCTTCATACTGGATGTGACTTCAAGGCCTCGTTTTGTCATCTGCATTTTGCCGTCATCCAAAGCTAAATATTCCAGGCCTGTGAACACAAAAAGAACTCTTAGTCTTTTGCAAGAACTACCCCTAGGAGGATTTGTGTTCACTTTGATCTCTTCAGTGTTTCAGAAAAAAGGAGATTGTACTCTCTTCTTGTGTACTCTCTTCTTGTGCTCTCATTTCCCTCTCTCTGCCTTGCATGCCCCAGTTAATCTACTGGTGTGACTCATTTGGCATCATCTCACGGTGCAAATTCTGCATAGTTTCAAGTCCTTACAAATGCCAGTTGCCAAGGAGCCTATCTAAGCATTCAAGGGGCAAAGAATTGTAGGGCTGGCAAGTTCAGGTGCTGAAACTGTAAGTCATGCCATATCAAAGTGACAGAGCAAATCAATTGATCTAGGACTTTCAGCTGGACACCTCTGAGAATAGCTGCTTGTCAGCAATGACACAGCCATCTTCCTAGCTGGATTCCAGAGAGAGGAAAGGGACACCTTCAATGGTTAATATGTTTGGCATGAGAAAACAGCAAGAAATGTACCGCAAAATACTTGAGTCAGATCAAGTGCGTTTCTCTAGTGAGAATTTTGCACTTGTTCTTTCTTGTCTGTGCCTTTACTTTTCACAGAAGACAGGGGAGCATTTCATTAGTACTGTTCTTTTGTTTTCTTTTGTTGGCCTCCCTCTTTCCACCTGCAATTAACAAATTTGCCTTTCTTTACTGGCTTCTCTTTCTTTACTTCTACAAGTTGACATGAGGTCATCCAACCTTATCATCAATGTTCTCAGACAGTGGAGAGAAGTAGAAGGTACAGCTAAATGGATAAAAGAAACCCACAAAAACAGACAGGTTTTTACAGTCTTCTGTGAGAACATTAGGACACAAGATGTCCTTGAACTGAGTCATGCTCTATTGACTTAACTTTTAGTCCACTGGTTACTATTATTACACGTGTTTGGCCTTTAGTACAGAGCCTTGGAACTAATCCAGGCCAATACTTGGCTAATTTTGTTTTATTTCTAGTGAGGACTTTGTTTCTTAAGGAATAGTCCAGAGAAAGAGCGTCCACGGTACAGTTACAGGTCATAAATTCTGGTACAGTTTGTGCTGGTAATAGGTCTAGGAAAGAAAGGTTTGACATCTTTTTTGACTTTCAAATGGAACCATGATTTGAAAAACCTAAGAGTTGCAGCTCCCCACCCCACACCCCAAGTACTTCTCTTTGCAATATTACTCAGGGATTACACATCAAAGCCCACCCTGTAAAATACGTTGCAGATACTTTGCAAGAAGTGCAGCTTAGCAGCTAGAGATGATAACGTGGCTTAAATAACATGGTCTAAATATGTCTGTCTACGCAGACATACTCAACAAAGGTTACGATGGCTTAGCTCCTGTGCTCAAGTGAACGTGCATTTTAGAACTTCCCAAGAAGGTGAATTCAACCTCCTTCATTGCTCTCTGCTGGAGTCCCAAGAGAATTTCAGTCTGCTTTTTGTCATTTACAGCTGTCACTGCTTAGCTCTTGAACATGAGACTCCCTCATGACTGATGAAAGTTGTCTAGTTAAGAGTGGCTGAAAGACATGGTCTTGCTCTAGAAGGAGATGAGAAGGTTTCTGCAGTCTTTGTCATCTCTACTGCTTGTGATTTCTAGACAAAACCAGTGGGAAGTTTTCTGAAGGCAGTCCAGAAGCTGGCAATATGGACAGCTTACAGCCCAACACTTGCTGCAGTGCAACCATGGTGACACCAGAAAGGACTTCAAAAATTTAAAAGGGCAAACAAAGCAGTTGGAAGGAAAAGAACATGAACCATTATTCCATTTTTCTCATCTATCTTTCTTTAAATCATCATTTTCGTGCAGTTTGGCGGCTTGCGTTGGTATCCCACCAAAGGAATCTGAGACAGAGTAAGCTTTTGAATGGAGTAGAAGTGAGAAACGCAGGCCAAGTTGCCTTTTTTGCCATCAAATACCAGTTAGGCTTGAACTACCCTCTGCTTAAGGTGCTTAGCTTACACTAAGAATTGATGAGCACATTTTGATGGGAGCAAATTTTACTGTCATGATGACTGAGTAAATTTTGCTGTCACTCAGAATTTTACTGTCGTCTGAATAGCAATGTTTGTGTCCAAATAGTATTTTGTCTCCTGTATCTGCAGCAGGTAAGCCTTTTGCTGTCAGCAGTGTTGCTTAACCTTTCATGTCATATCCCTCTTCACATCCATCTTCTGCTTAAGGCTTATTAATCTACTTTAGAATTGGCAGGTGGAATAAGACTACTTTTCCTTTTTGAAAGCTCATGTCATTTGACCTACTTACAGCAAATAATTCATTAATTGCAAGTCCCCAGCTAGCATCTTTTCGGCATATTCTAACCTTCTAAAGAAGTAACAAAAGCACTCTCCAATACTTGACTTTCATATCACAGTGGGAACGCTGGTCCTGTTTGCAAGAAACAATCATGGGTATGGTAAAACAAAAGGAGGGCTTAGAGTTTTCTCTGTTAACCTATAGTGAGCTTGGATTTTGCAATATGCATGAAGTTAATTAACACTGTTATATAAAGTGGCTGATTTAATCAATAAATTGGAGTCAATGCTGATAAACGACAAGGTGGGTTGGCTTCCCTTCGCTTTCAACACAGTGCCAATTCGGGCTGGTTTGATAGGACTAAGTGGCTGCTGCAATCTGCCATCCAGAAGCGGGGCAGGTGAGTTTTGTTTGCAAGGGAAAAGGGCCATGGTTTGTGTTTGGGGGCCTGTGACTGAGAGTGCCGGCTGACTCCTGAAATTCTTTGATATGCAGGATGATTCCCAGACGCAAGGTGGAAATGCTGCCAAGTCGGGCTGGATTGAAATTACCCAGGGACTCCTGCAATCTGCCATCGAGAAGCAGGGCAGGTGAGTGTTGTTTGCCAGGGAAAAGGGCTGTGGATTGTGTTTGGGGGCCTGTGGCTGGGAGAGGTCGGCTGGTTCCTGAAAATCCACGATCTGCAGGATGTTTCTCAGACCCAAGGTGGCACCAGTGCCAAGTCGGGCTGGTTTGATATTACCAAGTGGCTCCTGCAATGTGCCATGCAGAAGCGGGGCAGGTGAGTTTTTTTGGCCAGGTAAGAGGGCCGAGGTCTGTGTTTAAGGGCCTGTGGCTGGGAGTGGCCGGCTGGCTCCTGAAAATCCACGATACGCAGGATGGTTCCCAGACCCAAGGTGGCACCAGTGCCAAGTCGGGCTGGTTTGATAGTACCAAGTGGCTCCTGCAATCTGCCATGATCACATGAAGAAATACTTTCTGGCGTCCGTACTGGGCCATGTGCTCTTTCTTCTCTCAACTTCTCCATCACCTCTCATCTGTTTCACATGCGCTATCTTCAAGGTCCACAGGCTACTTTTCACAGCATCTTCAGGCCTGATGCAGTAAGAATGATGAATAGAACAGAGTTGGGTCTATTTTCCAGTTTGGATAAAATGCTTTCTGCACACAAATCCAAGGAGAAGGTGCTGCCCCGATGCCCAGAAAAACTTTCACTCCTGCTAGTGTTCTACGTCAACCACAACTTAGTCTGAAAGAAAAGCTTTTTCTCTGAGAGCATCTGAGAGGTTTGCACGAAGCACTGATATCTGACATATGCAATTTTGAATAGGAGAGGAAAAAGAAAATGGCAAGAAGTTTTTAATTTTAGTGGTTTCAATTTTAATTTCCGTGCACTTTTTCAAAACTTGTCAGCTCAAATGCCCATCAACATCTTTTAGTCATCTGTAAGTCAGTATTCATCTAAAATGTGCTTCAAATCAAAAGAATTTCAAATTTGCACTCCAAGTTTCTATGCCTAGATTTATGATTTCCTACACATATTAGATGAAAGGAAGGCCTTTTTTACTGTGGGAGTGCTGGAACACTGGGACAGGTTGCCCAGAGAAGTTGTGGGTGTCCCATCCCTGAAAGTATTCAAGGTCAGCTTGGACGGGGCTTGGAGCAGCAACAAAGGAGAAGCTTGATGGTAGAGAAACAAAGTTGGACTATAGAAGAAACTGGGATTGAAGTATAGGAGCAAGTTTTCTCTCAGCTCTTGGGGTAAATTCAAAGTTGTACAAAATGACATTTATCTGTGATTTTCACTACTGTAACAGAAAGGTTCATGAAAACTGTACAGAAGATAGCAAATTTTAAAAGAGATAAGAATTACAGCATAAAATCCATGGGACGGGTTACAACATGAGACACTCTCTAAGAGAAAATCTCTGTGTTTCAGCACTTCATCATGGTAAGATTTCATGAAGTGCCAAAGAAGGCGGCAAAATATCATTCGGGACATTATTTACTGGAGTTCAGCCTGGCCATTAGTAGGAACTGGGTTTGACCACATCATGTAGATATACCACACACACTTTCCCTTCACTGAAAAATGACTGTTTACAACGAAGAAGCAATTGACGATCAAAATTGATTGAAAGCATCTTAAACATGTCAAGTATTTCATTGTAGATGATCTGTGATCCAAATGCTTCTTCCACCTTCGAGAGGGACAGAACAATTCTTCCATATCATGATGGTTTCAAATTGTATCAACCAATGTTTTCTGCTGAAAAGATAGCATCTATTTTTTTCTATTTTTGGAAGAAAATATTCCTAGACATACAACAGGTGAGAACTAAGTAATTTTAAAGAAGCAAATGACATGAAAATATTCTGTAAATAGAATGAAATGAAAAGCTGTGTTTTAAATAGGAGCTAAATATGAAACAGAATTTCTGTACCAGGCATTTGAATTACTGCACCAGCTCTTTTGCCCATCAAGAGAGGCATTGAGCATTTCAGTCTTTTCCAAGGTGTTCATGATCTGCTATGCTGATCTCTGTGTGTGCCTAGGTGTGTGTGGAAGGGGGGGCATGTGAAGGGGAGTGTGTATGTTTGCTTTACAATTGTTGTGGCAGATTCATGCCTCAGCTCCACATTTTGTTTTAGAAAGGTCACACAGAGTGGATATGAAGTTTCCTATCAACAAGAGATCAATTCCCAAATCATCCATTTGACTCTACCTTATAAATCATGTGCTTTGTTGCATATTTTATCAAATCTACTTTCAAGCCAGATGGAGGCAGGAGGATGTGGGAATCCCTCCACCATCTTGCAACTTTTATGCAAGTAAGTTTTCAAGAAAATCATCATTTCTCTTGGAAATATGTCTGGAACAGGCATGATGGTAGTGTCAACCTGTTGGAGTTTTTGTTGCTGGAAGAAGTTGTACAAAAGGATTGGTTTTTACATTGACCGGTTACTGAATCAAGCGCAGGAATACATTGGAAATCCAACTGGGGCCTCCTTTTCCCAGCAGACCACTTCTAGAACGAGCTTGTACAATGAAGCTGACGCTTCTGCTCTCTTTTTGTTTCTTTCCTATTTTTCTTGGCTTCTTTGCCACTCTCTAGACAATTTGTGAACTCTTTTCCCAACTCAGATGGTTTCAATAGTCTGATTGTGATCACACATTTTTACAAGGAATTCTTAAAATCTTTCCTCGAGTTAAGAAAGTCAAGGACTTAGGTCTTTTTCTTCCCTTATAATATTGCAATGAAATTGATAACTAAAGACCAACTCTTTCTTTTTGTTTTTAACCCAAGTAGATAATTCCCATCCATTCATCCATTTGGTGGACCAATAGTTGCCATGCTGATGGAAGTTGTCACTTCTTAACAATAGACATTCTGTGACTATGTTGACAGCACTTTGGGTGAAGATCCTAACTGGTCTTGGATACACATAGGGAGAAATTTGCTCAGCCAGTGTCAGTCTTAAGCATGCGTATCAGAAGATCTTTCTAGAGCTGGGAATTTTCCCATGAAAGGGATTCAGTTAGGGAAGAGACACTCGTCCCAGAGTTTTACATTCTTCTTGAACACTGCTTAAGGAACTTAGATGCCGTGTCCATTTGGATCTCTGTCTTCACAGAACTTTGTCATGCAAGTGCTTGAAATGCATCTTGAAGAGAATTCACTAGCACAGAATGAATGAGAGTGGAAGGGGTTGGTGGGGCTAACCAGGCCCAATCCCCCTGCCTAAACCAGGATACCTAGAGCCTCTTGCCCAGGATTCTATCTGGGTGTACTTTTAATGTCTTCAAAGATCCAGGCTCCACAATCTTTCTGGGCAGTCTGTGCCGTGGTTCAGTCACCCTCACAGTAAAGAATCATTTGCTGATGGTCAATGGCAATCTCCTGTATTTCAGAGAGTGCCCACTGCCTCTTGTTTTTTTCACTCAGCATCACTGAAAAGACACTGGTTCCCTCCCCTTTGCACTATTGCTTCCATATGGATGCGTGCTGCCATGTAGAGATATGTCAAAAACCTCCCTGAAGCCCAGGCAGATAATATTCCCTTCATCTACCAGTCAAGTTGATTCATCAGAGGAGTTTAAAGTGATGTTCAGCATGAAATTCCCCTGAAAAATCATGCTAACTACGTTATTTTGTCGTCTTGCATGTGGCTGGCAAGGTTTTCCAGGAAGAGCTGCTTCATCAACTTCCTGGGGATAAAAAGGAAGCTGGCTGGTTTCTACTATTCCGAGTCCTCCTAATTGCCTTTTATAGAGATGGGTGTCATTTGCTCTCATCCAGTCTTTAGCCTCTCTTGTCGTCTACATCTTAGCAAAAAGCTTTTCCACTACATGTTCATGTGATTGGAAACGTCAGGAAAGTGTAAGGTACTGTTTTCTATCAGTTGGCAAGCTGCGCACACAATCCCAGTGTTGTACAGCTTCCTTCTTCACCTTTCCGATGCTGCGGCTCTCTCCGGCTCCCGGAGCCGAAGAAGCGGCTTCTTCGCGCAAAGACGACTGTGCCGCTCACAGTGCTCTCTTAGCGCGGCTTCTGCCGAAAGAAGCCCGGGAGCGGCTCTTAGCTCCGGAGAGCATCGTACCTTCGTCTTTAGCGTCTTTTGTGGTCTACATCCTAGCAGAAAGCTTTTCCACTCTGTCTGGCAAGGAAAACCTGCGGGAGCACAGAAAACATCTCCCATCGTCTTCTGGACGTTGCACGGAGGTCTGCCAAGTGTTTGGCATGAAGGAAAGAAAAGTTGTCCAAAACAGCTTCCAATCGAAGATTCGTGTGATTGGAAACGTCAGGAAAGTGTAAGGTACTGTTTTCCATCAGTTGGCAAGCTGCGCACACAATCCCAGTGTTGTACAGCTTCCTTCTTCACCTTTGCGATGCTGCCGCTCTCTCCGGCTCCCGGAGCCGAAGAAGCGGCTTCTTCGCGCAAAGACGATTGTACCGCTCACAGTGCTCTCTTAGCGCCGCTTCTGCCGAAAGAAGGCCGGGAGCGGCTCTTAGCTCCGGAGAGCATCGTACCTTCGTCTTTAGCGTCTTTTGTGGTCTACATCCTAGCAGAAAGCTTTTCCACTCTGTCTGGCAAGGAAAACCTGCGGGAGCACAGAAAACATCTCCCATCGTCTTCTGGACGTTGCACGGAGGTCTGCCAAGTGTTTGGCATGAAGGAAAGAAAAGTTGTCCAAAACAGCTTCCAATCGAAGATTCATGTGATTGGAAACGTCAGGAAAGTGTAAGGTACTGTTTTCTATCAGTTGGCAAGCTGCGCACACAATCCCAGTGTTGTACAGCTTCCTTCTTCACCTTTGCGATGCTGCCGCTCTCTCCGGCTCCCGGAGCCGAAGAAGCGGCTTCTTCGCGCAAAGACGATTGTGCCGGTCACAGTGCTCTCTTAGCGCGGCTTCTGCCGAAAGAAGCCCGGGAGCGGCTCTTAGCTCCGGAGTGCATCGTACCTTCGTCTTTAGCGTCTTTTGTGGTCTACATCCTAGCAGAAAGCTTTTCCACTCTGTCTGGCAAGGAAAACCTGCGGGAGCACAGAAAACATCTCCCATCGTGTTCTGGACGTTGCACGGAGGTCTGCCAAGTGTTTGGCATGAAGGAAAGAAAAGTTGTCCAAAACAGCTTCCAATCGAAGATTCATGTGATTGGAAACGTCAGGAAAGTGTAAGGTACTGTTTTCTATCAGTTGGCAAGCTGCGCACACAATCCCAGTGTTGTACAGCTTCCTTCTTCACCTTTCCGATGCTGCGGCTCTCTCCGGCTCCCGGAGCCGAAGAAGCGGCTTCTTCGCGCAAAGATGATTGTGCCGGTCACAGTGCTCTCTTAGCGCAGCTTGTGCCGAAAGAAGCCCGGGAGCGGCTCTTAGCTCCGGAGAGCATCGTACCTTCGTCTTTAGCGTCTTTTGTGGTCTACATCCTAGCAGAAAGCTTTTCCACTCTGTCTGGCAAGGAAAACCTGCGGGAGCACAGAAAACATCTCCCATCGTCTTCTGGACGTTGCACGGAGGTCTGCCAAGTGTTTGGCATGAAGGAAAGAAAAGTTGTCCAAAACAGCTTCCAATCGAAGATTCGTGTGATTGGAAAAGTCAGGAAAGTGTAAGGTACTGTTTTCTATCAGTTGGCAAGCTGCGCACACAATCCCAGTGTTGTACAGCTTCCTTCTTCACCTTTCCGATGCTGCCGCTCTCTCCGGCTCCCGGAGCCGAAGAAGCGGCTTCTTCGCGCAAAGATGATTGTGCCGGTCACAGTGCTCTCTTAGCGCAGCTTGTGCCGAAAGAAGCCCGGGAGCGGCTCTTAGCTCCGGAGAGCATCGTACCTTCCAATTCAATTTTTTCAGCTCCACAAACCAAATGGTATACTTGCAGCAGTAGGGCGGGACGTTGAATTGGACTTTCTCCTTTTAGAGAGAAGCTAATGAAAAAGTTTCACCAGAATCAGAGCAGGCTGTAAAACAAGAAAAGTGTCATGGAAATAGGCCAGCCTTATCCTCTTAGCCTTGCTTGTTGTGATCGGCCAATAAAGAAATGTGTCAACTCGGTGTTCCTGGGTATCATATCAGTAACAGGTACTTCAGCTGCTGTTCTTCTCTCCTGAAGTTAAGAACAGAATCCAAGGAATTGTGATTCCATGGTCTCAATTCACTCAATATGGTGCCGAAAAGGGAGTGGAAGGGGCACGGGTCAATTAACTTGAATGGCCTATGTAAATCAGCGGCCACTGTTTTTCTGAAGGCTTCAACAGGTTAGTTGCCTATGTTCTTCTTGGAATTGTTTTAATCTTTGGTCATGTTTTTCTTGGGATTCTTTTACCCTTTTCCCATTAGTGCAGCCTTTGCTCTCAAGGCTTTGCTGACATTTCCAGTATCTCGGTAGGCTGGAAAAGTGTTGTCTTGATTGATCACATCATTATTCCCTTCCAAGGGTTGTTTTCCTCAAGTCTCAGTTTGGCTGGTTTTCTGCTAGTTGATTGTCAGAGGGCAGCAGGTGTTTTGTAAGAGCAAGTACACAATGCCATAGCTTGCTTTTCTTTGGATTTGGCCTGTCTAGAAAATGGAATGACTGAACATCTCTGGGAGGCTTTTCTCTCCCCATTAGGTTTCACTGGAAGGAGGGCAGATGCAAATCGTCTACCTAAAGTCTTGGCACGGAAGAAAGTAGTGGTTTGCTGCTGCATAGAGCTAGAAGCTTACAAAAGGAAGGCCTTGGGCTGAGGCCCATTACTTTGGCTAAGTAGAAAAGGACTGTGGCAAGGTGAGGCAGCTGACTTCGAGGTAGATCCACAAGTTCTAGAAGCGTCGTGTGTTCACAGCGTGGTGCATGGTGGTTGGCTGAATTGTGTTTGTTATGGCTTAAAGCTATGGAAATGAGAAAGGCCTGAGTGTTTCAAAAGCCTGGTTTTTGCAAGAAAGCAGCTCTCCTTTGCATCTGCCTGGGGACTCTGCATCACCACGGACCCTCACTGCCACTTTGCCAAGGAGATGATCAGTAGGAATGTTGCAGAGCTGCTGTGTGCATCTGAATGGAATGGCAGAGAACGAAGCGCTGGACGTTTCTGGCTTCAGTACAATGCTGCTGCATTGGTGCCAGTTTAGTTGGTTTTTCCATCAGTGGCCTTTCTGTCTAGAAGTACACTGCCCAGAGTATTGGATGCCTTTTCCTTCCTGTTGTTTTCATACCTTCCTTCAGTTGAAAGGATGATACAACCTTGACATTTTGAAGATCCCTGTTAGGAAGCACTATGCCAGAGGAGTCATCGCTCCCTTTTCTTCTGCCTCCTTTGTCATTTTCAGAGACTCATTTCAAATTTCTGCTCATGTCAAGAAGAATACTGAGACTACTTAGCAGGGCTGACGCTCTCAGCTGCTTTCCTCTTTCCTACTGCTTCATACTGGATGTGACTTCAAGGCCTCGTTTTGTCATCTGCATTTTGCCGTCATCCAAAGCTAAATATTCCAGGCCTGTGAACACAAAAAGAACTCTTAGTCTTTTGCAAGAACTACCCCTAGGAGGATTTGTGTTCACTTTGATCTCTTCAGTGTTTCAGAAAAAAGGAGATTGTACTCTCTTCTTGTGTACTCTCTTCTTGTGCTCTCATTTCCCTCTCTCTGCCTTGCATGCCCCAGTTAATCTACTGGTGTGACTCATTTGGCATCATCTCACGGTGCAAATTCTGCATAGTTTCAAGTCCTTACAAATGCCAGTTGCCAAGGAGCCTATCTAAGCATTCAAGGGGCAAAGAATTGTAGGGCTGGCAAGTTCAGGTGCTGAAACTGTAAGTCATGCCATATCAAAGTGACAGAGCAAATCAATTGATCTAGGACTTTCAGCTGGACACCTCTGAGAATAGCTGCTTGTCAGCAATGACACAGCCATCTTCCTAGCTGGATTCCAGAGAGAGGAAAGGGACACCTTCAATGGTTAATATGTTTGGCATGAGAAAACAGCAAGAAATGTACCGCAAAATACTTGAGTCAGATCAAGTGCGTTTCTCTAGTGAGAATTTTGCACTTGTTCTTTCTTGTCTGTGCCTTTACTTTTCACAGAAGACAGGGGAGCATTTCATTAGTACTGTTCTTTTGTTTTCTTTTGTTGGCCTCCCTCTTTCCACCTGCAATTAACAAATTTGCCTTTCTTTACTGGCTTCTCTTTCTTTACTTCTACAAGTTGACATGAGGTCATCCAACCTTATCATCAATGTTCTCAGACAGTGGAGAGAAGTAGAAGGTACAGCTAAATGGATAAAAGAAACCCACAAAAACAGACAGGTTTTTACAGTCTTCTGTGAGAACATTAGGACACAAGATGTCCTTGAACTGAGTCATGCTCTATTGACTTAACTTTTAGTCCACTGGTTACTATTATTACACGTGTTTGGCCTTTAGTACAGAGCCTTGGAACTAATCCAGGCCAATACTTGGCTAATTTTGTTTTATTTCTAGTGAGGACTTTGTTTCTTAAGGAATAGTCCAGAGAAAGAGCGTCCACGGTACAGTTACAGGTCATAAATTCTGGTACAGTTTGTGCTGGTAATAGGTCTAGGAAAGAAAGGTTTGACATCTTTTTTGACTTTCAAATGGAACCATGATTTGAAAAACCTAAGAGTTGCAGCTCCCCCCCCCACCCCACACCCCAAGTACTTCTCTTTGCAATATTACTCAGGGATTACACATCAAAGCCCACCCTGTAAAATACGTTGCAGATACTTTGCAAGAAGTGCAGCTTAGCAGCTAGAGATGATAACGTGGCTTAAATAACATGGTCTAAATATGTCTGTCTACGCAGACATACTCAACAAAGGTTACGATGGCTTAGCTCCTGTGCTCAAGTGAACGTGCATTTTAGAACTTCCCAAGAAGGTGAATTCAACCTCCTTCATTGCTCTCTGCTGGAGTCCCAAGAGAATTTCAGTCTGCTTTTTGTCATTTACAGCTGTCACTGCTTAGCTCTTGAACATGAGACTCCCTCATGACTGATGAAAGTTGTCTAGTTAAGAGTGGCTGAAAGACATGGTCTTGCTCTAGAAGGAGATGAGAAGGTTTCTGCAGTCTTTGTCATCTCTACTGCTTGTGATTTCTAGACAAAACCAGTGGGAAGTTTTCTGAAGGCAGTCCAGAAGCTGGCAATATGGACAGCTTACAGCCCAACACTTGCTGCAGTGCAACCATGGTGACACCAGAAAGGACTTCAAAAATTTAAAAGGGCAAACAAAGCAGTTGGAAGGAAAAGAACATGAACCATTATTCCATTTTTCTCATCTATCTTTCTTTAAATCATCATTTTCGTGCAGTTTGGCGGCTTGCGTTGGTATCCCACCAAAGGAATCTGAGACAGAGTAAGCTTTTGAATGGAGTAGAAGTGAGAAACGCAGGCCAAGTTGCCTTTTTTGCCATCAAATACCAGTTAGGCTTGAACTACCCTCTGCTTAAGGTGCTTAGCTTACACTAAGAATTGATGAGCACATTTTGATGGGAGCAAATTTTACTGTCATGATGACTGAGTAAATTTTGCTGTCACTCAGAATTTTACTGTCGTCTGAATAGCAATGTTTGTGTCCAAATAGTATTTTGTCTCCTGTATCTGCAGCAGGTAAGCCTTTTGCTGTCAGCAGTGTTGCTTAACCTTTCATGTCATATCCCTCTTCACATCCATCTTCTGCTTAAGGCTTATTAATCTACTTTAGAATTGGCAGGTGGAATAAGACTACTTTTCCTTTTTGAAAGCTCATGTCATTTGACCTACTTACAGCAAATAATTCATTAATTGCAAGTCCCCAGCTAGCATCTTTTCGGCATATTCTAACCTTCTAAAGAAGTAACAAAAGCACTCTCCAATACTTGACTTTCATATCACAGTGGGAACGCTGGTCCTGTTTGCAAGAAACAATCATGGGTATGGTAAAACAAAAGGAGGGGTTAGAGTTTTCTCTGTTAACCTATAGTGAGCTTGGATTTTGCAATATGCATGAAGTTAATTAACACTGTTATATAAAGTGGCTGATTTAATCAATAAATTGGAGTCAATGCTGATAAACGACAAGGTGGGTTGGCTTCCCTTCGCTTTCAACACAGTGCCAATTCGGGCTGGTTTGATAGGACTAAGTGGCTGCTGCAATCTGCCATCCAGAAGCGGGGCAGGTGAGTTTTGTTTGCAAGGGAAAAGGGCCATGGTTTGTGTTTGGGGGCCTGTGACTGAGAGTGCCGGCTGACTCCTGAAATTCTTTGATATGCAGGATGATTCCCAGACGCAAGGTGGAAATGCTGCCAAGTCGGGCTGGATTGAAATTACCCAGGGACTCCTGCAATCTGCCATCGAGAAGCAGGGCAGGTGAGTGTTGTTTGCCAGGGAAAAGGGCTGTGGATTGTGTTTGGGGGCCTGTGGCTGGGAGAGGTCGGCTGGTTCCTGAAAATCCACGATCCGCAGGATGTTTCTCAGACCCAAGGTAGCAACATTGCCAAGTCGGGCTGGTTTGATAGTACCAAGTTGCTCCTGCAATCTGCCATGCAGAAGCAGGGCAGGTGACTTTTCTTTGCCAGGGAAAAGGGCCGAGGTTTGTGTTTGGGGGCCTGTGGCCAAGAGTGTCTTGCTGGCTCCTGAAAATCCATGATATGCAGGATGGTTCCCAGACCCAAGGTGGCACCAGTGCCAAGTCGGGCTGGTTTGATATTACCAAGTGGCTCCTGCAATGTGCCATGCAGAAGCGGGGCAGGTGAGTTTTTTTGGCCAGGTAAGAGGGCCGAGGTCTGTGTTTAAGGGCCTGTGGCTGGGAGTGGCCGGCTGGCTCCTGAAAATCCACGATACGCAGGATGGTTCCCAGACCCAAGGTGGCACCAGTGCCAAGTCGGGCTGGTTTGATAGTACCAAGTGGCTCCTGCAATCTGCCATGATCACATGAAGAAATACTTTCTGGCGTCCGTACTGGGCCATGTGCTCTTTCTTCTCTCAACTTCTCCATCACCTCTCATCTGTTTCACATGCGCTATCTTCAAGGTCCACAGGCTACTTTTCACAGCATCTTCAGGCCTGATGCAGTAAGAATGATGAATAGAACAGAGTTGGGTCTATTTTCCAGTTTGGATAAAATGCTTTCTGCACACAAATCCAAGGAGAAGGTGCTGCCCCGATGCCCAGAAAAACTTTCACTCCTGCTAGTGTTCTACGTCAACCACAACTTAGTCTGAAAGAAAAGCTTTTTCTCTGAGAGCATCTGAGAGGTTTGCACGAAGCACTGATATCTGACATATGCAATTTTGAATAGGAGAGGAAAAAGAAAATGGCAAGAAGTTTTTAATTTTAGTGGTTTCAATTTTAATTTCCGTGCACTTTTTCAAAACTTGTCAGCTCAAATGCCCATCAACATCTTTTAGTCATCTGTAAGTCAGTATTCATCTAAAATGTGCTTCAAATCAAAAGAATTTCAAATTTGCACTCCAAGTTTCTATGCCTAGATTTATGATTTCCTACACATATTAGATGAAAGGAAGGCCTTTTTTACTGTGGGAGTGCTGGAACACTGGGACAGGTTGCCCAGAGAAGTTGTGGGTGTCCCATCCCTGAAAGTATTCAAGGTCAGCTTGGACGGGGCTTGGAGCAGCAACAAAGGAGAAGCTTGATGGTAGAGAAACAAAGTTGGACTATAGAAGAAACTGGAATTGAAGTATAGGAGCAAGTTTTCTCTCAGCTCTTGGGGTAAATTCAAAGTTGTACAAAATGACATTTATCTGTGATTTTCACTACTGTAACAGAAAGGTTCATGAAAACTGTACAGAAGATAGCAAATTTTAAAAGAGATAAGAATTACAGCATAAAATCCATGGGACGGGTTACAACATGAGACACTCTCTAAGAGAAAATCTCTGTGTTTCAGCACTTCATCATGGTAAGATTTCATGAAGTGCCAAAGAAGGCGGCAAAATATCATTCGGGACATTATTTACTGGAGTTCAGCCTGGCCATTAGTAGGAACTGGGTTTGACCACATCATGTAGATATACCACACACACTTTCCCTTCACTGAAAAATGACTGTTTACAACGAAGAAGCAATTGACGATCAAAATTGATTGAAAGCATCTTAAACATGTCAAGTATTTCATTGTAGATGATCTGTGATCCAAATGCTTCTTCCACCTTCGAGAGGGACAGAACAATTCTTCCATATCATGATGGTTTCAAATTGTATCAACCAATGTTTTCTGCTGAAAAGATAGCATCTATTTTTTTCTATTTTTGGAAGAAAATATTCCTAGACATACAACAGGTGAGAACTAAGTAATTTTAAAGAAGCAAATGACATGAAAATATTCTGTAAATAGAATGAAATGAAAAGCTGTGTTTTAAATAGGAGCTAAATATGAAACAGAATTTCTGTACCAGGCATTTGAATTACTGCACCAGCTCTTTTGCCCATCAAGAGAGGCATTGAGCATTTCAGTCTTTTCCAAGGTGTTCATGATCTGCTATGCTGATCTCTGTGTGTGCCTAGGTGTGTGTGGAAGGGGGGGCATGTGAAGGGGAGTGTGTATGTTTGCTTTACAATTGTTGTGGCAGATTCATGCCTCAGCTCCACATTTTGTTTTAGAAAGGTCACACAGAGTGGATATGAAGTTTCCTATCAACAAGAGATCAATTCCCAAATCATCCATTTGACTCTACCTTATAAATCATGTGCTTTGTTGCATATTTTATCAAATCTACTTTCAAGCCAGATGGAGGCAGGAGGATGTGGGAATCCCTCCACCATCTTGCAACTTTTATGCAAGTAGGTTTTCAAGAAAATCATCATTTCTCTTGGAAATATGTCTGGAACAGGCATGATGGTAGTGTCAACCTGTTGGAGTTTTTGTTGCTGGAAGAAGTTGTACAAAAGGATTGGTTTTTACATTGACCGGTTACTGAATCAAGCGCAGGAATACATTGGAAATTCAACTGGGGCCTCCTTTTCCCAGCAGACCACTTCTAGAACGAGCTTGTACAATGAAGCTGACGCTTCTGCTCTCTTTTTGTTTCTTTCCTATTTTTCTTGGCTTCTTTGCCACTCTCTAGACAATTTGTGAACTCTTTTCCCAACTCAGATGGTTTCAATAGTCTGATTGTGATCACACATTTTTACAAGGAATTCTTAAAATCTTTCCTCGAGTTAAGAAAGTCAAGGACTTAGGTCTTTTTCTTCCCTTATAATATTGCAATGAAATTGATAACTAAAGACCAACTCTTTCTTTTTGTTTTTAACCCAAGTAGATAATTCCCATCCATTCATCCATTTGGTGGACCAATAGTTGCCATGCTGATGGAAGTTGTCACTTCTTAACAATAGACATTCTGTGACTATGTTGACAGCACTTTGGGTGAAGATCCTAACTGGTCTTGGATACACATAGGGAGAAATTTGCTCAGCCAGTGTCAGTCTTAAGCATGCGTATCAGAAGATCTTTCTAGAGCTGGGAATTTTCCCATGAAAGGGATTCAGTTAGGGAAGAGACACTCGTCCCAGAGTTTTACATTCTTCTTGAACACTGCTTAAGGAACTTAGATGCCGTGTCCATTTGGATCTCTGTCTTCACAGAACTTTGTCATGCAAGTGCTTGAAATGCATCTTGAAGAGAATTCACTAGCACAGAATGAATGAGAGTGGAAGGGGTTGGTGGGGCTAACCAGGCCCAATCCCCCTGCCTAAACCAGGATACCTAGAGCCTCTTGCCCAGGATTCTATCTGGGTGTACTTTTAATGTCTTCAAAGATCCAGGCTCCACAATATTTCTGGGCAGTCTGTGCCGTGGTTCAGTCACCCTCACAGTAAAGAATCATTTGCTGATGGTCAATGGCAATCTCCTGTATTTCAGAGAGTGCCCACTGCCTCTTGTTTTTTTCACTCAGCATCACTGAAAAGACACTGGTTCCCTCCCCTTTGCACTATTGCTTCCATATGGATGCGTGCTGCCATGTAGAGATATGTCAAAAACCTCCCTGAAGCCCAGGCAGATAATATTCCCTTCATCTACCAGTCAAGTTGATTCATCAGAGGAGTTTAAAGTGATGTTCAGCATGAAATTCCCCTGAAAAATCATGCTAACTACGTTATTTTGTCGTCTTGCATGTGCCTGGCAAGGTTTTCCAGGAAGAGCTGCTTCATCAACTTCCTGGGGATAAAAAGGAAGCTGGCTGGTTTCTACTATTCCGAGTCCTCCTAATTGCCTTTTATAGAGATGGGTGTCATTTGCTCTCATCCAGTCTTTAGCCTCTCTTGTCGTCTACATCTTAGCAAAAAGCTTTTCCACTACATGTTCATGTGATTGGAAACGTCAGGAAAGTGGTAAGGTACTGTTTTCTATCAGTTGGCAAGCTGCGCACACAATCCCAGTGTTGTACAGCTTCCTTCTTCACCTTTCCGATGCTGCCGCTCTCTCCGGCTCCCGGAGCCGAAGAAGCGGCTTCTTCGCGCAAAGACGATTGTGCCGGTCACAGTGCTCTCTTAGCGCCGCTTCTGCCGAAAGAAGCCCGGGAGCGGCTCTTAACTCCGGAGAGCATCGTACCTTCGTCTTTAGCGTCTTTTGTGGTCTACATCCTAGCAGAAAGCTTTTCCACTCTGTCTGGCAAGGAAAACCTTCGCGAGCACAGAAAACATCTCCCATCGTCTTCTGGACGTTGCACGGAGGTCTGCCAAGTGTTTGGCATGAAGGAAAGAAAAGTTGTCCAAAACAGCTTCCAATCGAAGATTCGTGTGATTGGAAACGTCAGGAAAGTGTAAGGTACTGTTTTCTATCAGTTGGCAAGCTGCGCACACAATCCCAGTGTTGTACAGCTTCCTTCTTCACCTTTCCGATGCTGCGGCTCTCTCCGGCTCCCGGAGCCAAAGAAGCGGCTTCTTCGCGCAAAGACGATTGTACCGCTCACAGTGCTCTCTTAGCGCCGCTTCTGCCGAAAGAAGCCCGGGAGCGGCTCTTAGCTCCGGAGAGCATCGTACCTTCCAATTCAATTTTTTCAGCTCCACAAACCAAATGGTATACTTGCAGCAGTAGGGCGGGACGTTGAATTGGACTTTCTCCTTTTAGAGAGAAGCTAATGAAAAAGTTTCACCGGAATCAGAGCAGGCTGTAAAACAAGAAAAGTGTCATGGAAATAGGCCAGCCTTATCCTCTTAGCCTTGCTTGTTGTGATCGGCCAATAAAGAAATGTGTCAACTCGGTGTTCCTGGGTATCATATCAGTAACAGGTACTTCAGCTGCTGTTCTTCTCTCCTGAAGTTAAGAACAGAATCCAAGGAATTGTGATTCCATGGTCTCAATTCACTCAATATGGTGCCGAAAAGGGAGTGGAAGGGGCACGGGTCAATTAACTTGAATGGCCTATGTAAATCAGCGGCCACTGTTTTTCTGAAGGCTTCAACAGGTTAGTTGCCTATGTTCTTCTTGGAATTGTTTTAATCTTTGGTCATGTTTTTCTTGGGATTCTTTTACCCTTTTCCCATTAGTGCAGCCTTTGCTCTCAAGGCTTTGCTGACATTTCCAGTATCTCGGTAGCCTGGAAAAGTGTTGTCTTGATTGATCACATCTTTATTCCCTTCCAAGGGTTGTTTTCCTCAAGTCTCAGTTTGGCTGGTTTTCTGCTAGTTGATTGTCAGAGGGCAGCAGGTGTTTTGTAAGAGCAAGTACACAATGCCATAGCTTGCTTTTCTTTGGATTTGGCCTGTCTAGAAAATGGAATGACTGAACATCTCTGGGAGGCTTTTCTCTCCCCATTAGGTTTCACTGGAAGGAGGGCAGATGCAAATCGTCTACCTAAAGTCTTGGCACGGAAGAAAGTAGTGGTTTGCTGCTGCATAGAGCTAGAAGCTTACAAAAGGAAGGCCTTGGGCTGAGGCCCATTACTTTGGCTAAGTAGAAAAGGACTGTGGCAAGGTGAGGCAGCTGACTTCGAGGTAGATCCACAAGTTCTAGAAGCGTCGTGTGTTCACAGCGTGGTGCATGGTGGTTGGCTGAATTGTGTTTGTTATGGCTTAAAGCTATGGAAATGAGAAAGGCCTGAGTGTTTCAAAAGCCTGGTTTTTGCAAGAAAGCAGCTCTCCTTTGCATCTGCCTGGGGACTCTGCATCACCACGGACCCTCACTGCCACTTTGCCAAGGAGATGATCAGTAGGAATGTTGCAGAGCTGCTGTGTGCATCTGAATGGAATGGCAGAGAACGAAGCGCTGGACGTTTCTGGCTTTAGTACAATGCTGCTGCATTGGTGCCAGTTTAGTTGGTTTTTCCATCAGTGGCCTTTCTGTCTAGAAGTACACTGCCCAGAGTATTGGATGCCTTTTCCTTCCTGTTGTTTTCATACCTTCCTTCAGTTGAAAGGATGATACAACCTTGACATTTTGAAGATCCCTGTTAGGAAGCACTATGCCAGAGGAGTCATCGCTCCCTTTTCTTCTGCCTCCTTTGTCATTTTCAGAGACTCATTTCAAATTTCTGCTCATGTCAAGAAGAATACTGAGACTACTTAGCAGGGCTGACGCTCTCAGCTGCTTTCCTCTTTCCTACTGCTTCATACTGGATGTGACTTCAAGGCCTCGTTTTGTCATCTGCATTTTGCCGTCATCCAAAGCTAAATATTCCAGGCCTGTGAACACAAAAAGAACTCTTAGTCTTTTGCAAGAACTACCCCTAGGAGGATTTGTGTTCACTTTGATCTCTTCAGTGTTTCAGAAAAAAGGAGATTGTACTCTCTTCTTGTGTACTCTCTTCTTGTGCTCTCATTTCCCTCTCTCTGCCTTGCATGCCCCAGTTAATCTACTGGTGTGACTCATTTGGCATCATCTCACGGTGCAAATTCTGCATAGTTTCAAGTCCTTACAAATGCCAGTTGCCAAGGAGCCTATCTAAGCATTCAAGGGGCAAAGAATTGTAGGGCTGGCAAGTTCAGGTGCTGAAACTGTAAGTCATGCCATATCAAAGTGACAGAGCAAATCAATTGATCTAGGACTTTCAGCTGGACACCTCTGAGAATAGCTGCTTGTCAGCAATGACACAGCCATCTTCCTAGCTGGATTCCAGAGAGAGGAAAGGGACACCTTCAATGGTTAATATGTTTGGCATGAGAAAACAGCAAGAAATGTACCGCAAAATACTTGAGTCAGATCAAGTGCGTTTCTCTAGTGAGAATTTTGCACTTGTTCTTTCTTGTCTGTGCCTTTACTTTTCACAGAAGACAGGGGAGCATTTCATTAGTACTGTTCTTTTGTTTTCTTTTGTTGGCCTCCCTCTTTCCACCTGCAATTAACAAATTTGCCTTTCTTTACTGGCTTCTCTTTCTTTACTTCTACAAGTTGACATGAGGTCATCCAACCTTATCATCAATGTTCTCAGACAGTGGAGAGAAGTAGAAGGTACAGCTAAATGGATAAAAGAAACCCACAAAAACAGACAGGTTTTTACAGTCTTCTGTGAGAACATTAGGACACAAGATGTCTTTGAACTGAGTCATGCTCTATTGACTTAACTTTTAGTCCACTGGTTACTATTATTACACGTGTTTGGCCTTTAGTACAGAGCCTTGGAACTAATCCAGGCCAATACTTGGCTAATTTTGTTTTATTTCTAGTGAGGACTTTGTTTCTTAAGGAATAGTCCAGAGAAAGAGCGTCCACGGTACAGTTACAGGTCATAAATTCTGGTACAGTTTGTGCTGGTAATAGGTCTAGGAAAGAAAGGTTTGACATCTTTTTTGACTTTCAAATGGAACCATGATTTGAAAAACCTAAGAGTTGCAGCTCCCCCCCCCACCCCACACCCCAAGTACTTCTCTTTGCAATATTACTCAGGGATTACACATCAAAGCCCACCCTGTAAAATACGTTGCAGATACTTTGCAAGAAGTGCAGCTTAGCAGCTAGAGATGATAACGTGGCTTAAATAACATGGTCTAAATATGTCTGTCTACGCAGACATACTCAACAAAGGTTACGATGGCTTAGCTCCTGTGCTCAAGTGAACGTGCATTTTAGAACTTCCCAAGAAGGTGAATTCAACCTCCTTCATTGCTCTCTGCTGGAGTCCCAAGAGAATTTCAGTCTGCTTTTTGTCATTTACAGCTGTCACTGCTTAGCTCTTGAACATGAGACTCCCTCATGACTGATGAAAGTTGTCTAGTTAAGAGTGGCTGAAAGACATGGTCTTGCTCTAGAAGGAGATGAGAAGGTTTCTGCAGTCTTTGTCATCTCTACTGCTTGTGATTTCTAGACAAAACCAGTGGGAAGTTTTCTGAAGGCAGTCCAGAAGCTGGCAATATGGACAGCTTACAGCCCAACACTTGCTGCAGTGCAACCATGGTGACACCAGAAAGGACTTCAAAAATTTAAAAGGGCAAACAAAGCAGTTGGAAGGAAAAGAACATGAACCATTATTCCATTTTTCTCATCTATCTTTCTTTAAATCATCATTTTCGTGCAGTTTGGCGGCTTGCGTTGGTATCCCACCAAAGGAATCTGAGACAGAGTAAGCTTTTGAATGGAGTAGAAGTGAGAAACGCAGGCCAAGTTGCCTTTTTTGCCATCAAATACCAGTTAGGCTTGAACTACCCTCTGCTTAAGGTGCTTAGCTTACACTAAGAATTGATGAGCACATTTTGATGGGAGCAAATTTTACTGTCATGATGACTGAGTAAATTTTGCTGTCACTCAGAATTTTACTGTCGTCTGAATAGCAATGTTTGTGTCCAAATAGTATTTTGTCTCCTGTATCTGCAGCAGGTAAGCCTTTTGCTGTCAGCAGTGTTGCTTAAGCTTTCATGTCATATCCCTCTTCACATCCATCTTCTGCTTAAGGCTTATTAATCTACTTTAGAATTGGCAGGTGGAATAAGACTACTTTTCCTTTTTGAAAGCTCATGTCATTTGACCTACTTACAGCAAATAATTCATTAATTGCAAGTCCCCAGCTAGCATCTTTTCGGCATATTCTAACCTTCTAAAGAAGTAACAAAAGCACTCTCCAATACTTGACTTTCATATCACAGTGGGAACGCTGGTCCTGTTTGCAAGAAACAATCATGGGTATGGTAAAACAAAAGGAGGGGTTAGAGTTTTCTCTGTTAACCTATAGTGAGCTTGGATTTTGCAATATGCATGAAGTTAATTAACACTGTTATATAAAGTGGCTGATTTAATCAATAAATTGGAGTCAATGCTGATAAACGACAAGGTGGGTTGGCTTCCCTTCGCTTTCAACACAGTGCCAATTCGGGCTGGTTTGATAGGACTAAGTGGCTGCTGCAATCTGCCATGCAGAAGCAGGGCAGGTGACTTTTCTTTGCCAGGGAAAAGGGCCGAGGTTTGTGTTTGGGGGCCTGTGGCCAAGAGTGTCTTGCTGGCTCCTGAAAATCCATGATATGCAGGATGGTTCCCAGACCCAAGGTGGCACCAGTGCCAAGTCGGGCTGGTTTGATATTACCAAGTGGCTCCTGCAATGTGCCATGCAGAAGCGGGGCAGGTGAGTTTTTTTGGCCAGGTAAGAGGGCCGAGGTCTGTGTTTAAGGGCCTGTGGCTGGGAGTGGCCGGCTGGCTCCTGAAAATCCACGATACGCAGGATGGTTCCCAGACCCAAGGTGGCACCAGTGCCAAGTCGGGCTGGTTTGATAGTACCAAGTGGCTCCTGCAATCTGCCATGATCACATGAAGAAATACTTTCTGGCGTCCGTACTGGGCCATGTGCTCTTTCTTCTCTCAACTTCTCCATCACCTCTCATCTGTTTCACATGCGCTATCTTCAAGGTCCACAGGCTACTTTTCACAGCATCTTCAGGCCTGATGCAGTAAGAATGATGAATAGAACAGAGTTGGGTCTATTTTCCAGTTTGGATAAAATGCTTTCTGCACACAAATCCAAGGAGAAGGTGCTGCCCCGATGCCCAGAAAAACTTTCACTCCTGCTAGTGTTCTACGTCAACCACAACTTAGTCTGAAAGAAAAGCTTTTTCTCTGAGAGCATCTGAGAGGTTTGCACGAAGCACTGATATCTGACATATGCAATTTTGAATAGGAGAGGAAAAAGAAAATGGCAAGAAGTTTTTAATTTTAGTGGTTTCAATTTTAATTTCCGTGCACTTTTTCAAAACTTGTCAGCTCAAATGCCCATCAACATCTTTTAGTCATCTGTAAGTCAGTATTCATCTAAAATGTGCTTCAAATCAAAAGAATTTCAAATTTGCACTCCAAGTTTCTATGCCTAGATTTATGATTTCCTACACATATTAGATGAAAGGAAGGCCTTTTTTACTGTGGGAGTGCTGGAACACTGGGACAGGTTGCCCAGAGAAGTTGTGGGTGTCCCATCCCTGAAAGTATTCAAGGTCAGCTTGGACGGGGCTTGGAGCAGCAACAAAGGAGAAGCTTGATGGTAGAGAAACAAAGTTGGACTATAGAAGAAACTGGGATTGAAGTATAGGAGCAAGTTTTCTCTCAGCTCTTGGGGTAAATTCAAAGTTGTACAAAATGACATTTATCTGTGATTTTCACTACTGTAACAGAAAGGTTCATGAAAACTGTACAGAAGATAGCAAATTTTAAAAGAGATAAGAATTACAGCATAAAATCCATGGGATGGGTTACAACATGAGACACTCTCTAAGAGAAAATCTCTGTGTTTCAGCACTTCATCATGGTAAGATTTCATGAAGTGCCAAAGAAGGCGGCAAAATATCATTCGGGACATTATTTACTGGAGTTCAGCCTGGCCATTAGTAGGAACTGGGTTTGACCACATCATGTAGATATACCACACACACTTTCCCTTCACTGAAAAATGACTGTTTACAACGAAGAAGCAATTGACGATCAAAATTGATTGAAAGCATCTTAAACATGTCAAGTATTTCATTGTAGATGATCTGTGATCCAAATGCTTCTTCCACCTTCGAGAGGGACAGAACAATTCTTCCATATCATGATGGTTTCAAATTGTATCAACCAATGTTTTCTGCTGAAAAGATAGCATCTATTTTTTTCTATTTTTGGAAGAAAATATTCCTAGACATACAACAGGTGAGAACTAAGTAATTTTAAAGAAGCAAATGACATGAAAATATTCTGTAAATAGAATGAAATGAAAAGCTGTGTTTTAAATAGGAGCTAAATATGAAACAGAATTTCTGTACCAGGCATTTGAATTACTGCACCAGCTCTTTTGCCCATCAAGAGAGGCATTGAGCATTTCAGTCTTTTCCAAGGTGTTCATGATCTGCTATGCTGATCTCTGTGTGTGCCTAGGTGTGTGTGGAAGGGGGGGCATGTGAAGGGGAGTGTGTATGTTTGCTTTACAATTGTTGTGGCAGATTCATGCCTCAGCTCCACATTTTGTTTTAGAAAGGTCACACAGAGTGGATATGAAGTTTCCTATCAACAAGAGATCAATTCCCAAATCATCCATTTGACTCTACCTTATAAATCATGTGCTTTGTTGCATATTTTATCAAATCTACTTTCAAGCCAGATGGAGGCAGGAGGATGTGGGAATCCCTCCACCATCTTGCAACTTTTATGCAAGTAGGTTTTCAAGAAAATCATCATTTCTCTTGGAAATATGTCTGGAACAGGCATGATGGTAGTGTCAACCTGTTGGAGTTTTTGTTGCTGGAAGAAGTTGTACAAAAGGATTGGTTTTTACATTGACCGGTTACTGAATCAAGCGCAGGAATACATTGGAAATTCAACTGGGGCCTCCTTTTCCCAGCAGACCACTTCTAGAACGAGCTTGTACAATGAAGCTGACGCTTCTGCTCTCTTTTTGTTTCTTTCCTATTTTTCTTGGCTTCTTTGCCACTCTCTAGACAATTTGTGAACTCTTTTCCCAACTCAGATGGTTTCAATAGTCTGATTGTGATCACACATTTTTACAAGGAATTCTTAAAATCTTTCCTCGAGTTAAGAAAGTCAAGGACTTAGGTCTTTTTCTTCCCTTATAATATTGCAATGAAATTGATAACTAAAGACCAACTCTTTCTTTTTGTTTTTAACCCAAGTAGATAATTCCCATCCATTCATCCATTTGGTGGACCAATAGTTGCCATGCTGATGGAAGTTGTCACTTCTTAACAATAGACATTCTGTGACTATGTTGACAGCACTTTGGGTGAAGATCCTAACTGGTCTTGGATACACATAGGGAGAAATTTGCTCAGCCAGTGTCAGTCTTAAGCATGCGTATCAGAAGATCTTTCTAGAGCTGGGAATTTTCCCATGAAAGGGATTCAGTTAGGGAAGAGACACTCGTCCCAGAGTTTTACATTCTTCTTGAACACTGCTTAAGGAACTTAGATGCCGTGTCCATTTGGATCTCTGTCTTCACAGAACTTTGTCATGCAAGTGCTTGAAATGCATCTTGAAGAGAATTCACTAGCACAGAATGAATGAGAGTGGAAGGGGTTGGTGGGGCTAACCAGGCCCAATCCCCCTGCCTAAACCAGGATACCTAGAGCCTCTTGCCCAGGATTCTATCTGGGTGTACTTTTAATGTCTTCAAAGATCCAGGCTCCACAATCTTTCTGGGCAGTCTGTGCCGTGGTTCAGTCACCCTCACAGTAAAGAATCATTTGCTGATGGTCAATGGCAATCTCCTGTATTTCAGAGAGTGCCCACTGCCTCTTGTTTTTTTCACTCAGCATCACTGAAAAGACACTGGTTCCCTCCCCTTTGCACTATTGCTTCCATATGGATGCGTGCTGCCATGTAGAGATATGTCAAAAACCTCCCTGAAGCCCAGGCAGATAATATTCCCTTCATCTACCAGTCAAGTTGATTCATCAGAGGAGTTTAAAGTGATGTTCAGCATGAAATTCCCCTGAAAAATCATGCTAACTACATTATTTTGTTGTCTTGCATGTGCCTGGCAAGGTTTTCCAGGAAGAGCTGCTTCATCAACTTCCTGGGGATAAAAAGGAGGCTGGCTGGTTTGTATTATTCCGAGTCCACCTAATTGCCTTTTTTAGAGATGGGTGTCATTTGCTCACATCCAGTCTTTAGCCTCTCTTGTCGTCTACATCTTAGCAAAAAGCTTTTCCACTACATGTTCATGTGATTGGAAACGTCAGGAAAGTGGTAAGGTACTGTTTTCTATCAGTTGGCAAGCTGCGCACACAATCCCAGTGTTGTACAGCTTCCTTCTTCACCTTTCCGATGCTGCCGCTCTCTCCGGCTCCCGGAGCCGAAGAAGCGGCTTCTTCGCGCAAAGACGATTGTACCACTCACAGTGCTCTCTTAGCGCCACTTCTGCCGAAAGAAGCCCGGCAGCGGCTCTTAGCTCCGGAGAGCATCGTACCTTCATCTTTAGCGTCTTTTGTGGTCTACATCCTAGCAGAAAGCTTTTCCACTCTGTCTGGCAAGGAAAACCTGCGGGAGCACAGAAAACATCTCCCATCGTCTTCTGGACGTTGCACGGAGGTCGGCCAAGTGTTTGGCATGAAGGAAAGAAAAGTTGTCCAAAACAGCTTCTTATCGAATATTCATGTGATTGGAAACGTCAGGAAAGTGTAAGGTACTGTTTTCTATCACTTGGCAAGCTGCGCACACAATCCCAGTGTTGTACAGCTTCCTTCTTCACCTTTCCGATGCTGCCGCTCTCTCCGGCTCCCGGAGCCGAAGAAGCGGCTTCTTCGCGCAAAGACGATTGTGCCGCTCACAGTGCTCTCTTAGCGCCGCTTCTGCCGAAAGAAGCCCGGGAGCGGCTCTTAACTCCGGAGAGCATCGTACCTTCGTCTTTAGCGTCTTTTGTGGTCTACATCCTAGCAGAAAGCTTTTCCACTCTGTCTGGCAAGGAAAACCTTCGCGAGCACAGAAAACATCTCCCATCGTCTTCTGGACGTTGCACGGAGGTCTGCCAAGTGTTTGGCATGAAGGAAAGAAAAGTTGTCCAAAACAGCTTCCAATCGAAGATTCGTGTGATTGGAAACGTCAGGAAAGTGTAAGGTACTGTTTTCTATCAGTTGGCAAGCTGCGCACACAATCCCAGTGTTGTACAGCTTCCTTCTTCACCTTTCCGATGCTGCCGCTCTCTCCGGCTCCCGGAGCCAAAGAAGCGGCTTCTTCGCGCAAAGACGATTGTACCGCTCACAGTGCTCTCTTAGCGCCGCTTCTGCCGAAAGAAGCCCGGGAGCGGCTCTTAGCTCCGGAGAGCATCGTACCTTCCAATTCAATTTTTTCAGCTCCACAAACCAAATGGTATACTTGCAGCAGTAGGGCGGGACGTTGAATTGGACTTTCTCCTTTTAGAGAGAAGCTAATGAAAAAGTTTCACCGGAATCAGAGCAGGCTGTAAAACAAGAAAAGTGTCATGGAAATAGGCCAGCCTTATCCTCTTAGCCTTGCTTGTTGTGATCGGCCAATAAAGAAATGTGTCAACTCGGTGTTCCTGGGTATCATATCAGTAACAGGTACTTCAGCTGCTGTTCTTCTCTCCTGAAGTTAAGAACAGAATCCAAGGAATTGTGATTCCATGGTCTCAATTCACTCAATATGGTGCCGAAAAGGGAGTGGAAGGGGCACGGGTCAATTAACTTGAATGGCCTATGTAAATCAGCGGCCACTGTTTTTCTGAAGGCTTCAACAGGTTAGTTGCCTATGTTCTTCTTGGAATTGTTTTAATCTTTGGTCATGTTTTTCTTGGGATTCTTTTACCCTTTTCCCATTAGTGCAGCCTTTGCTCTCAAGGCTTTGCTGACATTTCCAGTATCTCGGTAGCCTGGAAAAGTGTTGTCTTGATTGATCACATCTTTATTCCCTTCCAAGGGTTGTTTTCCTCAAGTCTCAGTTTGGCTGGTTTTCTGCTAGTTGATTGTCAGAGGGCAGCAGGTGTTTTGTAAGAGCAAGTACACAATGCCATAGCTTGCTTTTCTTTGGATTTGGCCTGTCTAGAAAATGGAATGACTGAACATCTCTGGGAGGCTTTTCTCTCCCCATTAGGTTTCACTGGAAGGAGGGCAGATGCAAATCGTCTACCTAAAGTCTTGGCACGGAAGAAAGTAGTGGTTTGCTGCTGCATAGAGCTAGAAGCTTACAAAAGGAAGGCCTTGGGCTGAGGCCCATTACTTTGGCTAAGTAGAAAAGGACTGTGGCAAGGTGAGGCAGCTGACTTCGAGGTAGATCCACAAGTTCTAGAAGCGTCGTGTGTTCACAGCGTGGTGCATGGTGGTTGGCTGAATTGTGTTTGTTATGGCTTAAAGCTATGGAAATGAGAAAGGCCTGAGTGTTTCAAAAGCCTGGTTTTTGCAAGAAAGCAGCTCTCCTTTGCATCTGCCTGGGGACTCTGCATCACCACGGACCCTCACTGCCACTTTGCCAAGGAGATGATCAGTAGGAATGTTGCAGAGCTGCTGTGTGCATCTGAATGGAATGGCAGAGAACGAAGCGCTGGACGTTTCTGGCTTTAGTACAATGCTGCTGCATTGGTGCCAGTTTAGTTGGTTTTTCCATCAGTGGCCTTTCTGTCTAGAAGTACACTGCCCAGAGTATTGGATGCCTTTTCCTTCCTGTTGTTTTCATACCTTCCTTCAGTTGAAAGGATGATACAACCTTGACATTTTGAAGATCCCTGTTAGGAAGCACTATGCCAGAGGAGTCATCGCTCCCTTTTCTTCTGCCTCCTTTGTCATTTTCAGAGACTCATTTCAAATTTCTGCTCATGTCAAGAAGAATACTGAGACTACTTAGCAGGGCTGACGCTCTCAGCTGCTTTCCTCTTTCCTACTGCTTCATACTGGATGTGACTTCAAGGCCTCGTTTTGTCATCTGCATTTTGCCGTCATCCAAAGCTAAATATTCCAGGCCTGTGAACACAAAAAGAACTCTTAGTCTTTTGCAAGAACTACCCCTAGGAGGATTTGTGTTCACTTTGATCTCTTCAGTGTTTCAGAAAAAAGGAGATTGTACTCTCTTCTTGTGTACTCTCTTCTTGTGCTCTCATTTCCCTCTCTCTGCCTTGCATGCCCCAGTTAATCTACTGGTGTGACTCATTTGGCATCATCTCACGGTGCAAATTCTGCATAGTTTCAAGTCCTTACAAATGCCAGTTGCCAAGGAGCCTATCTAAGCATTCAAGGGGCAAAGAATTGTAGGGCTGGCAAGTTCAGGTGCTGAAACTGTAAGTCATGCCATATCAAAGTGACAGAGCAAATCAATTGATCTAGGACTTTCAGCTGGACACCTCTGAGAATAGCTGCTTGTCAGCAATGACACAGCCATCTTCCTAGCTGGATTCCAGAGAGAGGAAAGGGACACCTTCAATGGTTAATATGTTTGGCATGAGAAAACAGCAAGAAATGTACCGCAAAATACTTGAGTCAGATCAAGTGCGTTTCTCTAGTGAGAATTTTGCACTTGTTCTTTCTTGTCTGTGCCTTTACTTTTCACAGAAGACAGGGGAGCATTTCATTAGTACTGTTCTTTTGTTTTCTTTTGTTGGCCTCCCTCTTTCCACCTGCAATTAACAAATTTGCCTTTCTTTACTGGCTTCTCTTTCTTTACTTCTACAAGTTGACATGAGGTCATCCAACCTTATCATCAATGTTCTCAGACAGTGGAGAGAAGTAGAAGGTACAGCTAAATGGATAAAAGAAACCCACAAAAACAGACAGGTTTTTACAGTCTTCTGTGAGAACATTAGGACACAAGATGTCTTTGAACTGAGTCATGCTCTATTGACTTAACTTTTAGTCCACTGGTTACTATTATTACACGTGTTTGGCCTTTAGTACAGAGCCTTGGAACTAATCCAGGCCAATACTTGGCTAATTTTGTTTTATTTCTAGTGAGGACTTTGTTTCTTAAGGAATAGTCCAGAGAAAGAGCGTCCACGGTACAGTTACAGGTCATAAATTCTGGTACAGTTTGTGCTGGTAATAGGTCTAGGAAAGAAAGGTTTGACATCTTTTTTGACTTTCAAATGGAACCATGATTTGAAAAACCTAAGAGTTGCGGCTCCCCCCCCCACCCCACACCCCAAGTACTTCTCTTTGCAATATTACTCAGGGATTACACATCAAAGCCCACCCTGTAAAATACGTTGCAGATACTTTGCAAGAAGTGCAGCTTAGCAGCTAGAGATGATAACGTGGCTTAAATAACATGGTCTAAATATGTCTGTCTACGCAGACATACTCAACAAAGGTTACGATGGCTTAGCTCCTGTGCTCAAGTGAACGTGCATTTTAGAACTTCCCAAGAAGGTGAATTCAACCTCCTTCATTGCTCTCTGCTGGAGTCCCAAGAGAATTTCAGTCTGCTTTTTGTCATTTACAGCTGTCACTGCTTAGCTCTTGAACATGAGACTCCCTCATGACTGATGAAAGTTGTCTAGTTAAGAGTGGCTGAAAGACATGGTCTTGCTCTAGAAGGAGATGAGAAGGTTTCTGCAGTCTTTGTCATCTCTACTGCTTGTGATTTCTAGACAAAACCAGTGGGAAGTTTTCTGAAGGCAGTCCAGAAGCTGGCAATATGGACAGCTTACAGCCCAACACTTGCTGCAGTGCAACCATGGTGACACCAGAAAGGACTTCAAAAATTTAAAAGGGCAAACAAAGCAGTTGGAAGGAAAAGAACATGAACCATTATTCCATTTTTCTCATCTATCTTTCTTTAAATCATCATTTTCGTGCAGTTTGGCGGCTTGCGTTGGTATCCCACCAAAGGAATCTGAGACAGAGTAAGCTTTTGAATGGAGTAGAAGTGAGAAACGCAGGCCAAGTTGCCTTTTTTGCCATCAAATACCAGTTAGGCTTGAACTACCCTCTGCTTAAGGTGCTTAGCTTACACTAAGAATTGATGAGCACATTTTGATGGGAGCAAATTTTACTGTCATGATGACTGAGTAAATTTTGCTGTCACTCAGAATTTTACTGTCGTCTGAATAGCAATGTTTGTGTCCAAATAGTATTTTGTCTCCTGTATCTGCAGCAGGTAAGCCTTTTGCTGTCAGCAGTGTTGCTTAAGCTTTCATGTCATATCCCTCTTCACATCCATCTTCTGCTTAAGGCTTATTAATCTACTTTAGAATTGGCAGGTGGAATAAGACTACTTTTCCTTTTTGAAAGCTCATGTCATTTGACCTACTTACAGCAAATAATTCATTAATTGCAAGTCCCCAGCTAGCATCTTTTCGGCATATTCTAACCTTCTAAAGAAGTAACAAAAGCACTCTCCAATACTTGACTTTCATATCACAGTGGGAACGCTGGTCCTGTTTGCAAGAAACAATCATGGGTATGGTAAAACAAAAGGAGGGCTTAGAGTTTTCTCTGTTAACCTATAGTGAGCTTGGATTTTGCAATATGCATGAAGTTAATTAACACTGTTATATAAAGTGGCTGATTTAATCAATAAATTGGAGTCAATGCTGATAAACGACAAGGTGGGTTGGCTTCCCTTCGCTTTCAACACAGTGCCAATTCGGGCTGGTTTGATAGGACTAAGTGGCTGCTGCAATGTGCCATGCAGAAGCAGGGCAGGTGACTTTTCTTTGCCAGGGAAAAGGGCCGAGGTTTGTGTTTGGGGGCCTGTGGCCAAGAGTGTCTTGCTGGCTCCTGAAAATCCATGATATGCAGGATGGTTCCCAGACCCAAGGTGGCACCAGTGCCAAGTCGGGCTGGTTTGATATTACCAAGTGGCTCCTGCAATGTGCCATGCAGAAGCGGGGCAGGTGAGTTTTTTTGGCCAGGTAAGAGGGCCGAGGTCTGTGTTTAAGGGCCTGTGGCTGGGAGTGGCCGGCTGGCTCCTGAAAATCCACGATACGCAGGATGGTTCCCAGACCCAAGGTGGCACCAGTGCCAAGTCGGGCTGGTTTGATAGTACCAAGTGGCTCCTGCAATCTGCCATGATCACATGAAGAAATACTTTCTGGCGTCCGTACTGGGCCATGTGCTCTTTCTTCTCTCAACTTCTCCATCACCTCTCATCTGTTTCACATGCGCTATCTTCAAGGTCCACAGGCTACTTTTCACAGCATCTTCAGGCCTGATGCAGTAAGAATGATGAATAGAACAGAGTTGGGTCTATTTTCCAGTTTGGATAAAATGCTTTCTGCACACAAATCCAAGGAGAAGGTGCTGCCCCGATGCCCAGAAAAACTTTCACTCCTGCTAGTGTTCTACGTCAACCACAACTTAGTCTGAAAGAAAAGCTTTTTCTCTGAGAGCATCTGAGAGGTTTGCACGAAGCACTGATATCTGACATATGCAATTTTGAATAGGAGAGGAAAAAGAAAATGGCAAGAAGTTTTTAATTTTAGTGGTTTCAATTTTAATTTCCGTGCACTTTTTCAAAACTTGTCAGCTCAAATGCCCATCAACATCTTTTAGTCATCTGTAAGTCAGTATTCATCTAAAATGTGCTTCAAATCAAAAGAATTTCAAATTTGCACTCCAAGTTTCTATGCCTAGATTTATGATTTCCTACACATATTAGATGAAAGGAAGGCCTTTTTTACTGTGGGAGTGCTGGAACACTGGGACAGGTTGCCCAGAGAAGTTGTGGGTGTCCCATCCCTGAAAGTATTCAAGGTCAGCTTGGACGGGGCTTGGAGCAGCAACAAAGGAGAAGCTTGATGGTAGAGAAACAAAGTTGGACTATAGAAGAAACTGGGATTGAAGTATAGGAGCAAGTTTTCTCTCAGCTCTTGGGGTAAATTCAAAGTTGTACAAAATGACATTTATCTGTGATTTTCACTACTGTAACAGAAAGGTTCATGAAAACTGTACAGAAGATAGCAAATTTTAAAAGAGATAAGAATTACAGCATAAAATCCATGGGATGGGTTACAACATGAGACACTCTCTCAGAGAAAATCTCTGTGTTTCAGCACTTCATCATGGTAAGATTTCATGAAGTGCCAAAGAAGGCGGCAAAATATCATTCGGGACATTATTTACTGGAGTTCAGCCTGGCCATTAGTAGGAACTGGGTTTGACCACATCATGTAGATATACCACACACACTTTCCCTTCACTGAAAAATGACTGTTTACAACGAAGAAGCAATTGACGATCAAAATTGATTGAAAGCATCTTAAACATGTCAAGTATTTCATTGTAGATGATCTGTGATCCAAATGCTTCTTCCACCTTCGAGAGGGACAGAACAATTCTTCCATATCATGATGGTTTCAAATTGTATCAACCAATGTTTTCTGCTGAAAAGATAGCATCTATTTTTTTCTATTTTTGGAAGAAAATATTCCTAGACATACAACAGGTGAGAACTAAGTAATTTTAAAGAAGCAAATGACATGAAAATATTCTGTAAATAGAATGAAATGAAAAGCTGTGTTTTAAATAGGAGCTAAATATGAAACAGAATTTCTGTACCAGGCATTTGAATTACTGCACCAGCTCTTTTGCCCATCAAGAGAGGCATTGAGCATTTCAGTCTTTTCCAAGGTGTTCATGATCTGCTATGCTGATCTCTGTGTGTGCCTAGGTGTGTGTGGAAGGGGGGGCATGTGAAGGGGAGTGTGTATGTTTGCTTTACAATTGTTGTGGCAGATTCATGCCTCAGCTCCACATTTTGTTTTAGAAAGGTCACACAGAGTGGATATGAAGTTTCCTATCAACAAGAGATCAATTCCCAAATCATCCATTTGACTCTACCTTATAAATCATGTGCTTTGTTGCATATTTTATCAAATCTACTTTCAAGCCAGATGGAGGCAGGAGGATGTGGGAATCCCTCCACCATCTTGCAACTTTTATGCAAGTAGGTTTTCAAGAAAATCATCATTTCTCTTGGAAATATGTCTGGAACAGGCATGATGGTAGTGTCAACCTGTTGGAGTTTTTGTTGCTGGAAGAAGTTGTACAAAAGGATTGGTTTTTACATTGACCGGTTACTGAATCAAGCGCAGGAATACATTGGAAATTCAACTGGGGCCTCCTTTTCCCAGCAGACCACTTCTAGAACGAGCTTGTACAATGAAGCTGACGCTTCTGCTCTCTTTTTGTTTCTTTCCTATTTTTCTTGGCTTCTTTGCCACTCTCTAGACAATTTGTGAACTCTTTTCCCAACTCAGATGGTTTCAATAGTCTGATTGTGATCACACATTTTTACAAGGAATTCTTAAAATCTTTCCTCGAGTTAAGAAAGTCAAGGACTTAGGTCTTTTTCTTCCCTTATAATATTGCAATGAAATTGATAACTAAAGACCAACTCTTTCTTTTTGTTTTTAACCCAAGTAGATAATTCCCATCCATTCATCCATTTGGTGGACCAATAGTTGCCATGCTGATGGAAGTTGTCACTTCTTAACAATAGACATTCTGTGACTATGTTGACAGCACTTTGGGTGAAGATCCTAACTGGTCTTGGATACACATAGGGAGAAATTTGCTCAGCCAGTGTCAGTCTTAAGCATGCGTATCAGAAGATCTTTCTAGAGCTGGGAATTTTCCCATGAAAGGGATTCAGTTAGGGAAGAGACACTCGTCCCAGAGTTTTACATTCTTCTTGAACACTGCTTAAGGAACTTAGATGCCGTGTCCATTTGGATCTCTGTCTTCACAGAACTTTGTCATGCAAGTGCTTGAAATGCATCTTGAAGAGAATTCACTAGCACAGAATGAATGAGAGTGGAAGGGGTTGGTGGGGCTAACCAGGCCCAATCCCCCTGCCTAAACCAGGATACCTAGAGCCTCTTGCCCAGGATTCTATCTGGGTGTACTTTTAATGTCTTCAAAGATCCAGGCTCCACAATCTTTCTGGGCAGTCTGTGCCGTGGTTCAGTCACCCTCACAGTAAAGAATCATTTGCTGATGGTCAATGGCAATCTCCTGTATTTCAGAGAGTGCCCACTGCCTCTTGTTTTTTTCACTCAGCATCACTGAAAAGACACTGGTTCCCTCCCCTTTGCACTATTGCTTCCATATGGATGCGTGCTGCCATGTAGAGATATGTCAAAAACCTCCCTGAAGCCCAGGCAGATAATATTCCCTTCATCTACCAGTCAAGTTGATTCATCAGAGGAGTTTAAAGTGATGTTCAGCATGAAATTCCCCTGAAAAATCATGCTAACTACATTATTTTGTTGTCTTGCATGTGCCTGGCAAGGTTTTCCAGGAAGAGCTGCTTCATCAACTTCCTGGGGATAAAAAGGAGGCTGGCTGGTTTGTATTATTCCGAGTCCACCTAATTGCCTTTTTTAGAGATGGGTGTCATTTGCTCACATCCAGTCTTTAGCCTCTCTTGTCGTCTACATCTTAGCAAAAAGCTTTTCCACTACATGTTCATGTGATTGGAAACGTCAGGAAAGTGGTAAGGTACTGTTTTCTATCAGTTGGCAAGCTGCGCACACAATCCCAGTGTTGTACAGCTTCCTTCTTCACCTTTCCGATGCTGCCGCTCTCTCCGGCTCCCGGAGCCGAAGAAGCGGCTTCTTCGCGCAAAGACGATTGTACCACTCACAGTGCTCTCTTAGCGCCACTTCTGCCGAAAGAAGCCCGGCAGCGGCTCTTAGCTCCGGAGAGCATCGTACCTTCATCTTTAGCGTCTTTTGTGGTCTACATCCTAGCAGAAAGCTTTTCCACTCTGTCTGGCAAGGAAAACCTGCGGGAGCACAGAAAACATCTCCCATCGTCTTCTGGACGTTGCACGGAGGTCTGCCAAGTGTTTGGCATGAAGGAAAGAAAAGTTGTCCAAAACAGCTTCTTATCGAATATTCATGTGATTGGAAACGTCAGGAAAGTGGTAAGGTACTGTTTTCTATCAGTTGGCAAGCTGCGCACACAATCCCAGTGTTGTACAGCTTCCTTCTTCACCTTTCCGATGCTGCCGCTCTCTCCGGCTCCCGGAGCCGAAGAAGCGGCTTCTTCGCGCAAAGACGATTGTGCCGGTCACAGTGCTCTCTTAGCGCCGCTTCTGCCGAAAGAAGCCCGGGAGCGGCTCTTAACTCCGGAGAGCATCGTACCTTCGTCTTTAGCGTCTTTTGTGGTCTACATCCTAGCAGAAAGCTTTTCCACTCTGTCTGGCAAGGAAAACCTTCGCGAGCACAGAAAACATCTCCCATCGTCTTCTGGACGTTGCACGGAGGTCTGCCAAGTGTTTGGCATGAAGGAAAGAAAAGTTGTCCAAAACAGCTTCCAATCGAAGATTCGTGTGATTGGAAAAGTCAGGAAAGTGTAAGGTACTGTTTTCTATCAGTTGGCAAGCTGCGCACACAATCCCAGTGTTGTACAGCTTCCTTCTTCACCTTTCCGATGCTGCCGCTCTCTCCGGCTCCCGGAGCCAAAGAAGCGGCTTCTTCGCGCAAAGACGATTGTACCGCTCACAGTGCTCTCTTAGCGCCGCTTCTGCCGAAAGAAGCCCGGGAGCGGCTCTTAGCTCCGGAGAGCATCGTACCTTCCAATTCAATTTTTTCAGCTCCACAAACCAAATGGTATACTTGCAGCAGTAGGGCGGGACGTTGAATTGGACTTTCTCCTTTTAGAGAGAAGCTAATGAAAAAGTTTCACCGGAATCAGAGCAGGCTGTAAAACAAGAAAAGTGTCATGGAAATAGGCCAGCCTTATCCTCTTAGCCTTGCTTGTTGTGATCGGCCAATAAAGAAATGTGTCAACTCGGTGTTCCTGGGTATCATATCAGTAACAGGTACTTCAGCTGCTGTTCTTCTCTCCTGAAGTTAAGAACAGAATCCAAGGAATTGTGATTCCATGGTCTCAATTCACTCAATATGGTGCCGAAAAGGGAGTGGAAGGGGCACGGGTCAATTAACTTGAATGGCCTATGTAAATCAGCGGCCACTGTTTTTCTGAAGGCTTCAACAGGTTAGTTGCCTATGTTCTTCTTGGAATTGTTTTAATCTTTGGTCATGTTTTTCTTGGGATTCTTTTACCCTTTTCCCATTAGTGCAGCCTTTGCTCTCAAGGCTTTGCTGACATTTCCAGTATCTCGGTAGCCTGGAAAAGTGTTGTCTTGATTGATCACATCTTTATTCCCTTCCAAGGGTTGTTTTCCTCAAGTCTCAGTTTGGCTGGTTTTCTGCTAGTTGATTGTCAGAGGGCAGCAGGTGTTTTGTAAGAGCAAGTACACAATGCCATAGCTTGCTTTTCTTTGGATTTGGCCTGTCTAGAAAATGGAATGACTGAACATCTCTGGGAGGCTTTTCTCTCCCCATTAGGTTTCACTGGAAGGAGGGCAGATGCAAATCGTCTACCTAAAGTCTTGGCACGGAAGAAAGTAGTGGTTTGCTGCTGCATAGAGCTAGAAGCTTACAAAAGGAAGGCCTTGGGCTGAGGCCCATTACTTTGGCTAAGTAGAAAAGGACTGTGGCAAGGTGAGGCAGCTGACTTCGAGGTAGATCCACAAGTTCTAGAAGCGTCGTGTGTTCACAGCGTGGTGCATGGTGGTTGGCTGAATTGTGTTTGTTATGGCTTAAAGCTATGGAAATGAGAAAGGCCTGAGTGTTTCAAAAGCCTGGTTTTTGCAAGAAAGCAGCTCTCCTTTGCATCTGCCTGGGGACTCTGCATCACCACGGACCCTCACTGCCACTTTGCCAAGGAGATGATCAGTAGGAATGTTGCAGAGCTGCTGTGTGCATCTGAATGGAATGGCAGAGAACGAAGCGCTGGACGTTTCTGGCTTTAGTACAATGCTGCTGCATTGGTGCCAGTTTAGTTGGTTTTTCCATCAGTGGCCTTTCTGTCTAGAAGTACACTGCCCAGAGTATTGGATGCCTTTTCCTTCCTGTTGTTTTCATACCTTCCTTCAGTTGAAAGGATGATACAACCTTGACATTTTGAAGATCCCTGTTAGGAAGCACTATGCCAGAGGAGTCATCGCTCCCTTTTCTTCTGCCTCCTTTGTCATTTTCAGAGACTCATTTCAAATTTCTGCTCATGTCAAGAAGAATACTGAGACTACTTAGCAGGGCTGACGCTCTCAGCTGCTTTCCTCTTTCCTACTGCTTCATACTGGATGTGACTTCAAGGCCTCGTTTTGTCATCTGCATTTTGCCGTCATCCAAAGCTAAATATTCCAGGCCTGTGAACACAAAAAGAACTCTTAGTCTTTTGCAAGAACTACCCCTAGGAGGATTTGTGTTCACTTTGATCTCTTCAGTGTTTCAGAAAAAAGGAGATTGTACTCTCTTCTTGTGTACTCTCTTCTTGTGCTCTCATTTCCCTCTCTCTGCCTTGCATGCCCCAGTTAATCTACTGGTGTGACTCATTTGGCATCATCTCACGGTGCAAATTCTGCATAGTTTCAAGTCCTTACAAATGCCAGTTGCCAAGGAGCCTATCTAAGCATTCAAGGGGCAAAGAATTGTAGGGCTGGCAAGTTCAGGTGCTGAAACTGTAAGTCATGCCATATCAAAGTGACAGAGCAAATCAATTGATCTAGGACTTTCAGCTGGACACCTCTGAGAATAGCTGCTTGTCAGCAATGACACAGCCATCTTCCTAGCTGGATTCCAGAGAGAGGAAAGGGACACCTTCAATGGTTAATATGTTTGGCATGAGAAAACAGCAAGAAATGTACCGCAAAATACTTGAGTCAGATCAAGTGCGTTTCTCTAGTGAGAATTTTGCACTTGTTCTTTCTTGTCTGTGCCTTTACTTTTCACAGAAGACAGGGGAGCATTTCATTAGTACTGTTCTTTTGTTTTCTTTTGTTGGCCTCCCTCTTTCCACCTGCAATTAACAAATTTGCCTTTCTTTACTGGCTTCTCTTTCTTTACTTCTACAAGTTGACATGAGGTCATCCAACCTTATCATCAATGTTCTCAGACAGTGGAGAGAAGTAGAAGGTACAGCTAAATGGATAAAAGAAACCCACAAAAACAGACAGGTTTTTACAGTCTTCTGTGAGAACATTAGGACACAAGATGTCTTTGAACTGAGTCATGCTCTATTGACTTAACTTTTAGTCCACTGGTTACTATTATTACACGTGTTTGGCCTTTAGTACAGAGCCTTGGAACTAATCCAGGCCAATACTTGGCTAATTTTGTTTTATTTCTAGTGAGGACTTTGTTTCTTAAGGAATAGTCCAGAGAAAGAGCGTCCACGGTACAGTTACAGGTCATAAATTCTGGTACAGTTTGTGCTGGTAATAGGTCTAGGAAAGAAAGGTTTGACATCTTTTTTGACTTTCAAATGGAACCATGATTTGAAAAACCTAAGAGTTGCGGCTCCCCCCCCCACCCCACACCCCAAGTACTTCTCTTTGCAATATTACTCAGGGATTACACATCAAAGCCCACCCTGTAAAATACGTTGCAGATACTTTGCAAGAAGTGCAGCTTAGCAGCTAGAGATGATAACGTGGCTTAAATAACATGGTCTAAATATGTCTGTCTACGCAGACATACTCAACAAAGGTTACGATGGCTTAGCTCCTGTGCTCAAGTGAACGTGCATTTTAGAACTTCCCAAGAAGGTGAATTCAACCTCCTTCATTGCTCTCTGCTGGAGTCCCAAGAGAATTTCAGTCTGCTTTTTGTCATTTACAGCTGTCACTGCTTAGCTCTTGAACATGAGACTCCCTCATGACTGATGAAAGTTGTCTAGTTAAGAGTGGCTGAAAGACATGGTCTTGCTCTAGAAGGAGATGAGAAGGTTTCTGCAGTCTTTGTCATCTCTACTGCTTGTGATTTCTAGACAAAACCAGTGGGAAGTTTTCTGAAGGCAGTCCAGAAGCTGGCAATATGGACAGCTTACAGCCCAACACTTGCTGCAGTGCAACCATGGTGACACCAGAAAGGACTTCAAAAATTTAAAAGGGCAAACAAAGCAGTTGGAAGGAAAAGAACATGAACCATTATTCCATTTTTCTCATCTATCTTTCTTTAAATCATCATTTTCGTGCAGTTTGGCGGCTTGCGTTGGTATCCCACCAAAGGAATCTGAGACAGAGTAAGCTTTTGAATGGAGTAGAAGTGAGAAACGCAGGCCAAGTTGCCTTTTTTGCCATCAAATACCAGTTAGGCTTGAACTACCCTCTGCTTAAGGTGCTTAGCTTACACTAAGAATTGATGAGCACATTTTGATGGGAGCAAATTTTACTGTCATGATGACTGAGTAAATTTTGCTGTCACTCAGAATTTTACTGTCGTCTGAATAGCAATGTTTGTGTCCAAATAGTATTTTGTCTCCTGTATCTGCAGCAGGTAAGCCTTTTGCTGTCAGCAGTGTTGCTTAAGCTTTCATGTCATATCCCTCTTCACATCCATCTTCTGCTTAAGGCTTATTAATCTACTTTAGAATTGGCAGGTGGAATAAGACTACTTTTCCTTTTTGAAAGCTCATGTCATTTGACCTACTTACAGCAAATAATTCATTAATTGCAAGTCCCCAGCTAGCATCTTTTCGGCATATTCTAACCTTCTAAAGAAGTAACAAAAGCACTCTCCAATACTTGACTTTCATATCACAGTGGGAACGCTGGTCCTGTTTGCAAGAAACAATCATGGGTATGGTAAAACAAAAGGAGGGCTTAGAGTTTTCTCTGTTAACCTATAGTGAGCTTGGATTTTGCAATATGCATGAAGTTAATTAACACTGTTATATAAAGTGGCTGATTTAATCAATAAATTGGAGTCAATGCTGATAAACGACAAGGTGGGTTGGCTTCCCTTCGCTTTCAACACAGTGCCAATTCGGGCTGGTTTGATAGGACTAAGTGGCTGCTGCAATGTGCCATGCAGAAGCAGGGCAGGTGACTTTTCTTTGCCAGGGAAAAGGGCCGAGGTTTGTGTTTGGGGGCCTGTGGCCAAGAGTGTCTTGCTGGCTCCTGAAAATCCATGATATGCAGGATGGTTCCCAGACCCAAGGTGGCACCAGTGCCAAGTCGGGCTGGTTTGATATTACCAAGTGGCTCCTGCAATGTGCCATGCAGAAGCGGGGCAGGTGAGTTTTTTTGGCCAGGTAAGAGGGCCGAGGTCTGTGTTTAAGGGCCTGTGGCTGGGAGTGGCCGGCTGGCTCCTGAAAATCCACGATACGCAGGATGGTTCCCAGACCCAAGGTGGCACCAGTGCCAAGTCGGGCTGGTTTGATAGTACCAAGTGGCTCCTGCAATCTGCCATGATCACATGAAGAAATACTTTCTGGCGTCCGTACTGGGCCATGTGCTCTTTCTTCTCTCAACTTCTCCATCACCTCTCATCTGTTTCACATGCGCTATCTTCAAGGTCCACAGGCTACTTTTCACAGCATCTTCAGGCCTGATGCAGTAAGAATGATGAATAGAACAGAGTTGGGTCTATTTTCCAGTTTGGATAAAATGCTTTCTGCACACAAATCCAAGGAGAAGGTGCTGCCCCGATGCCCAGAAAAACTTTCACTCCTGCTAGTGTTCTACGTCAACCACAACTTAGTCTGAAAGAAAAGCTTTTTCTCTGAGAGCATCTGAGAGGTTTGCACGAAGCACTGATATCTGACATATGCAATTTTGAATAGGAGAGGAAAAAGAAAATGGCAAGAAGTTTTTAATTTTAGTGGTTTCAATTTTAATTTCCGTGCACTTTTTCAAAACTTGTCAGCTCAAATGCCCATCAACATCTTTTAGTCATCTGTAAGTCAGTATTCATCTAAAATGTGCTTCAAATCAAAAGAATTTCAAATTTGCACTCCAAGTTTCTATGCCTAGATTTATGATTTCCTACACATATTAGATGAAAGGAAGGCCTTTTTTACTGTGGGAGTGCTGGAACACTGGGACAGGTTGCCCAGAGAAGTTGTGGGTGTCCCATCCCTGAAAGTATTCAAGGTCAGCTTGGACGGGGCTTGGAGCAGCAACAAAGGAGAAGCTTGATGGTAGAGAAACAAAGTTGGACTATAGAAGAAACTGGGATTGAAGTATAGGAGCAAGTTTTCTCTCAGCTCTTGGGGTAAATTCAAAGTTGTACAAAATGACATTTATCTGTGATTTTCACTACTGTAACAGAAAGGTTCATGAAAACTGTACAGAAGATAGCAAATTTTAAAAGAGATAAGAATTACAGCATAAAATCCATGGGATGGGTTACAACATGAGACACTCTCTAAGAGAAAATCTCTGTGTTTCAGCACTTCATCATGGTAAGATTTCATGAAGTGCCAAAGAAGGCGGCAAAATATCATTCGGGACATTATTTACTGGAGTTCAGCCTGGCCATTAGTAGGAACTGGGTTTGACCACATCATGTAGATATACCACACACACTTTCCCTTCACTGAAAAATGACTGTTTACAACGAAGAAGCAATTGACGATCAAAATTGATTGAAAGCATCTTAAACATGTCAAGTATTTCATTGTAGATGATCTGTGATCCAAATGCTTCTTCCACCTTCGAGAGGGACAGAACAATTCTTCCATATCATGATGGTTTCAAATTGTATCAACCAATGTTTTCTGCTGAAAAGATAGCATCTATTTTTTTCTATTTTTGGAAGAAAATATTCCTAGACATACAACAGGTGAGAACTAAGTAATTTTAAAGAAGCAAATGACATGAAAATATTCTGTAAATAGAATGAAATGAAAAGCTGTGTTTTAAATAGGAGCTAAATATGAAACAGAATTTCTGTACCAGGCATTTGAATTACTGCACCAGCTCTTTTGCCCATCAAGAGAGGCATTGAGCATTTCAGTCTTTTCCAAGGTGTTCATGATCTGCTATGCTGATCTCTGTGTGTGCCTAGGTGTGTGTGGAAGGGGGGGCATGTGAAGGGGAGTGTGTATGTTTGCTTTACAATTGTTGTGGCAGATTCATGCCTCAGCTCCACATTTTGTTTTAGAAAGGTCACACAGAGTGGATATGAAGTTTCCTATCAACAAGAGATCAATTCCCAAATCATCCATTTGACTCTACCTTATAAATCATGTGCTTTGTTGCATATTTTATCAAATCTACTTTCAAGCCAGATGGAGGCAGGAGGATGTGGGAATCCCTCCACCATCTTGCAACTTTTATGCAAGTAGGTTTTCAAGAAAATCATCATTTCTCTTGGAAATATGTCTGGAACAGGCATGATGGTAGTGTCAACCTGTTGGAGTTTTTGTTGCTGGAAGAAGTTGTACAAAAGGATTGGTTTTTACATTGACCGGTTACTGAATCAAGCGCAGGAATACATTGGAAATTCAACTGGGGCCTCCTTTTCCCAGCAGACCACTTCTAGAACGAGCTTGTACAATGAAGCTGACGCTTCTGCTCTCTTTTTGTTTCTTTCCTATTTTTCTTGGCTTCTTTGCCACTCTCTAGACAATTTGTGAACTCTTTTCCCAACTCAGATGGTTTCAATAGTCTGATTGTGATCACACATTTTTACAAGGAATTCTTAAAATCTTTCCTCGAGTTAAGAAAGTCAAGGACTTAGGTCTTTTTCTTCCCTTATAATATTGCAATGAAATTGATAACTAAAGACCAACTCTTTCTTTTTGTTTTTAACCCAAGTAGATAATTCCCATCCATTCATCCATTTGGTGGACCAATAGTTGCCATGCTGATGGAAGTTGTCACTTCTTAACAATAGACATTCTGTGACTATGTTGACAGCACTTTGGGTGAAGATCCTAACTGGTCTTGGATACACATAGGGAGAAATTTGCTCAGCCAGTGTCAGTCTTAAGCATGCGTATCAGAAGATCTTTCTAGAGCTGGGAATTTTCCCATGAAAGGGATTCAGTTAGGGAAGAGACACTCGTCCCAGAGTTTTACATTCTTCTTGAACACTGCTTAAGGAACTTAGATGCCGTGTCCATTTGGATCTCTGTCTTCACAGAACTTTGTCATGCAAGTGCTTGAAATGCATCTTGAAGAGAATTCACTAGCACAGAATGAATGAGAGTGGAAGGGGTTGGTGGGGCTAACCAGGCCCAATCCCCCTGCCTAAACCAGGATACCTAGAGCCTCTTGCCCAGGATTCTATCTGGGTGTACTTTTAATGTCTTCAAAGATCCAGGCTCCACAATCTTTCTGGGCAGTCTGTGCCGTGGTTCAGTCACCCTCACAGTAAAGAATCATTTGCTGATGGTCAATGGCAATCTCCTGTATTTCAGAGAGTGCCCACTGCCTCTTGTTTTTTTCACTCAGCATCACTGAAAAGACACTGGTTCCCTCCCCTTTGCACTATTGCTTCCATATGGATGCGTGCTGCCATGTAGAGATATGTCAAAAACCTCCCTGAAGCCCAGGCAGATAATATTCCCTTCATCTACCAGTCAAGTTGATTCATCAGAGGAGTTTAAAGTGATGTTCAGCATGAAATTCCCCTGAAAAATCATGCTAACTACATTATTTTGTTGTCTTGCATGTGCCTGGCAAGGTTTTCCAGGAAGAGCTGCTTCATCAACTTCCTGGGGATAAAAAGGAGGCTGGCTGGTTTGTATTATTCCGAGTCCACCTAATTGCCTTTTTTAGAGATGGGTGTCATTTGCTCACATCCAGTCTTTAGCCTCTCTTGTCGTCTACATCTTAGCAAAAAGCTTTTCCACTACATGTTCATGTGATTGGAAACGTCAGGAAAGTGGTAAGGTACTGTTTTCTATCAGTTGGCAAGCTGCGCACACAATCCCAGTGTTGTACAGCTTCCTTCTTCACCTTTCCGATGCTGCCGCTCTCTCCGGCTCCCGGAGCCGAAGAAGCGGCTTCTTCGCGCAAAGACGATTGTACCACTCACAGTGCTCTCTTAGCGCCACTTCTGCCGAAAGAAGCCCGGCAGCGGCTCTTAGCTCCGGAGAGCATCGTACCTTCATCTTTAGCGTCTTTTGTGGTCTACATCCTAGCAGAAAGCTTTTCCACTCTGTCTGGCAAGGAAAACCTGCGGGAGCACAGAAAACATCTCCCATCGTCTTCTGGACGTTGCACGGAGGTCTGCCAAGTGTTTGGCATGAAGGAAAGAAAAGTTGTCCAAAACAGCTTCTTATCGAATATTCATGTGATTGGAAACGTCAGGAAAGTGTAAGGTACTGTTTTCTATCACTTGGCAAGCTGCGCACACAATCCCAGTGTTGTACAGCTTCCTTCTTCACCTTTCCGATGCTGCCGCTCTCTCCGGCTCCCGGAGCCGAAGAAGCGGCTTCTTCGCGCAAAGACGATTGTACCGCTCACAGTGCTCTCTTAGCGCCGCTTCTGCCGAAAGAAGCCCGGGAGCGGCTCTTAGCTTCGGAGAGCATCGTACCTTCCAATTCAATTTTTTCAGCTCCACAAACCAAATGGTATACTTGCAGCAGTAGGGCGGGACGTTGAATTGGACTTTCTCCTTTTAGAGAGAAGCTAATGAAAAAGTTTCACCAGAATCAGAGCAGGCTGTAAAACAAGAAAAGTGTCATGGAAATAGGCCAGCCTTATCCTCTTAGCCTTGCTTGTTGTGATCGGCCAATAAAGAAATGTGTCAACTCGGTGTTCCTGGGTATCATATCAGTAACAGGTACTTCAGCTGCTGTTCTTCTCTCCTGAAGTTAAGAACAGAATCCAAGGAATTGTGATTCCATGGTCTCAATTCACTCAATATGGTGCCGAAAAGGGAGTGGAAGGGGCACGGGTCAATTAACTTGAATGGCCTATGTAAATCAGCGGCCACTGTTTTTCTGAAGGCTTCAACAGGTTAGTTGCCTATGTTCTTCTTGGAATTGTTTTAATCTTTGGTCATGTTTTTCTTGGGATTCTTTTACCCTTTTCCCATTAGTGCAGCCTTTGCTCTCAAGGCTTTGCTGACATTTCCAGTATCTCGGTAGCCTGGAAAAGTGTTGTCTTGATTGATCACATCTTTATTCCCTTCCAAGGGTTGTTTTCCTCAAGTCTCAGTTTGGCTGGTTTTCTGCTAGTTGATTGTCAGAGGGCAGCAGGTGTTTTGTAAGAGCAAGTACACAATGCCATAGCTTGCTTTTCTTTGGATTTGGCCTGTCTAGAAAATGGAATGACTGAACATCTCTGGGAGGCTTTTCTCTCCCCATTAGGTTTCACTGGAAGGAGGGCAGATGCAAATCGTCTACCTAAAGTCTTGGCACGGAAGAAAGTAGTGGTTTGCTGCTGCATAGAGCTAGAAGCTTACAAAAGGAAGGCCTTGGGCTGAGGCCCATTACTTTGGCTAAGTAGAAAAGGACTGTGGCAAGGTGAGGCAGCTGACTTCGAGGTAGATCCACAAGTTCTAGAAGCGTCGTGTGTTCACAGCGTGGTGCATGGTGGTTGGCTGAATTGTGTTTGTTATGGCTTAAAGCTATGGAAATGAGAAAGGCCTGAGTGTTTCAAAAGCCTGGTTTTTGCAAGAAAGCAGCTCTCCTTTGCATCTGCCTGGGGACTCTGCATCACCACGGACCCTCACTGCCACTTTGCCAAGGAGATGATCAGTAGGAATGTTGCAGAGCTGCTGTGTGCATCTGAATGGAATGGCAGAGAACGAAGCGCTGGACGTTTCTGGCTTTAGTACAATGCTGCTGCATTGGTGCCAGTTTAGTTGGTTTTTCCATCAGTGGCCTTTCTGTCTAGAAGTACACTGCCCAGAGTATTGGATGCCTTTTCCTTCCTGTTGTTTTCATACCTTCCTTCAGTTGAAAGGATGATACAACCTTGACATTTTGAAGATCCCTGTTAGGAAGCACTATGCCAGAGGAGTCATCGCTCCCTTTTCTTCTGCCTCCTTTGTCATTTTCAGAGACTCATTTCAAATTTCTGCTCATGTCAAGAAGAATACTGAGACTACTTAGCAGGGCTGACGCTCTCAGCTGCTTTCCTCTTTCCTACTGCTTCATACTGGATGTGACTTCAAGGCCTCGTTTTGTCATCTGCATTTTGCCGTCATCCAAAGCTAAATATTCCAGGCCTGTGAACACAAAAAGAACTCTTAGTCTTTTGCAAGAACTACCCCTAGGAGGATTTGTGTTCACTTTGATCTCTTCAGTGTTTCAGAAAAAAGGAGATTGTACTCTCTTCTTGTGTACTCTCTTCTTGTGCTCTCATTTCCCTCTCTCTGCCTTGCATGCCCCAGTTAATCTACTGGTGTGACTCATTTGGCATCATCTCACGGTGCAAATTCTGCATAGTTTCAAGTCCTTACAAATGCCAGTTGCCAAGGAGCCTATCTAAGCATTCAAGGGGCAAAGAATTGTAGGGCTGGCAAGTTCAGGTGCTGAAACTGTAAGTCATGCCATATCAAAGTGACAGAGCAAATCAATTGATCTAGGACTTTCAGCTGGACACCTCTGAGAATAGCTGCTTGTCAGCAATGACACAGCCATCTTCCTAGCTGGATTCCAGAGAGAGGAAAGGGACACCTTCAATGGTTAATATGTTTGGCATGAGAAAACAGCAAGAAATGTACCGCAAAATACTTGAGTCAGATCAAGTGCGTTTCTCTAGTGAGAATTTTGCACTTGTTCTTTCTTGTCTGTGCCTTTACTTTTCACAGAAGACAGGGGAGCATTTCATTAGTACTGTTCTTTTGTTTTCTTTTGTTGGCCTCCCTCTTTCCACCTGCAATTAACAAATTTGCCTTTCTTTACTGGCTTCTCTTTCTTTACTTCTACAAGTTGACATGAGGTCATCCAACCTTATCATCAATGTTCTCAGACAGTGGAGAGAAGTAGAAGGTACAGCTAAATGGATAAAAGAAACCCACAAAAACAGACAGGTTTTTACAGTCTTCTGTGAGAACATTAGGACACAAGATGTCCTTGAACTGAGTCATGCTCTATTGACTTAACTTTTAGTCCACTGGTTACTATTATTACACGTGTTTGGCCTTTAGTACAGAGCCTTGGAACTAATCCAGGCCAATACTTGGCTAATTTTGTTTTATTTCTAGTGAGGACTTTGTTTCTTAAGGAATAGTCCAGAGAAAGAGCGTCCACGGTACAGTTACAGGTCATAAATTCTGGTACAGTTTGTGCTGGTAATAGGTCTAGGAAAGAAAGGTTTGACATCTTTTTTGACTTTCAAATGGAACCATGATTTGAAAAACCTAAGAGTTGCAGCTCCCCCCCCCACCCCACACCCCAAGTACTTCTCTTTGCAATATTACTCAGGGATTACACATCAAAGCCCACCCTGTAAAATACGTTGCAGATACTTTGCAAGAAGTGCAGCTTAGCAGCTAGAGATGATAACGTGGCTTAAATAACATGGTCTAAATATGTCTGTCTACGCAGACATACTCAACAAAGGTTACGATGGCTTAGCTCCTGTGCTCAAGTGAACGTGCATTTTAGAACTTCCCAAGAAGGTGAATTCAACCTCCTTCATTGCTCTCTGCTGGAGTCCCAAGAGAATTTCAGTCTGCTTTTTGTCATTTACAGCTGTCACTGCTTAGCTCTTGAACATGAGACTCCCTCATGACTGATGAAAGTTGTCTAGTTAAGAGTGGCTGAAAGACATGGTCTTGCTCTAGAAGGAGATGAGAAGGTTTCTGCAGTCTTTGTCATCTCTACTGCTTGTGATTTCTAGACAAAACCAGTGGGAAGTTTTCTGAAGGCAGTCCAGAAGCTGGCAATATGGACAGCTTACAGCCCAACACTTGCTGCAGTGCAACCATGGTGACACCAGAAAGGACTTCAAAAATTTAAAAGGGCAAACAAAGCAGTTGGAAGGAAAAGAACATGAACCATTATTCCATTTTTCTCATCTATCTTTCTTTAAATCATCATTTTCGTGCAGTTTGGCGGCTTGCGTTGGTATCCCACCAAAGGAATCTGAGACAGAGTAAGCTTTTGAATGGAGTAGAAGTGAGAAACGCAGGCCAAGTTGCCTTTTTTGCCATCAAATACCAGTTAGGCTTGAACTACCCTCTGCTTAAGGTGCTTAGCTTACACTAAGAATTGATGAGCACATTTTGATGGGAGCAAATTTTACTGTCATGATGACTGAGTAAATTTTGCTGTCACTCAGAATTTTACTGTCGTCTGAATAGCAATGTTTGTGTCCAAATAGTATTTTGTCTCCTGTATCTGCAGCAGGTAAGCCTTTTGCTGTCAGCAGTGTTGCTTAACCTTTCATGTCATATCCCTCTTCACATCCATCTTCTGCTTAAGGCTTATTAATCTACTTTAGAATTGGCAGGTGGAATAAGACTACTTTTCCTTTTTGAAAGCTCATGTCATTTGACCTACTTACAGCAAATAATTCATTAATTGCAAGTCCCCAGCTAGCATCTTTTCGGCATATTCTAACCTTCTAAAGAAGTAACAAAAGCACTCTCCAATACTTGACTTTCATATCACAGTGGGAACGCTGGTCCTGTTTGCAAGAAACAATCATGGGTATGGTAAAACAAAAGGAGGGCTTAGAGTTTTCTCTGTTAACCTATAGTGAGCTTGGATTTTGCAATATGCATGAAGTTAATTAACACTGTTATATAAAGTGGCTGATTTAATCAATAAATTGGAGTCAATGCTGATAAACGACAAGGTGGGTTGGCTTCCCTTCGCTTTCAACACAGTGCCAATTCGGGCTGGTTTGATAGGACTAAGTGGCTGCTGCAATCTGCCATCCAGAAGCGGGGCAGGTGAGTTTTGTTTGCAAGGGAAAAGGGCCATGGTTTGTGTTTGGGGGCCTGTGACTGAGAGTGCCGGCTGACTCCTGAAATTCTTTGATATGCAGGATGATTCCCAGACGCAAGGTGGAAATGCTGCCAAGTCGGGCTGGATTGAAATTACCCAGGGACTCCTGCAATCTGCCATCGAGAAGCAGGGCAGGTGAGTGTTGTTTGCCAGGGAAAAGGGCTGTGGATTGTGTTTGGGGGCCTGTGGCTGGGAGAGGTCGGCTGGTTCCTGAAAATCCACGATCCGCAGGATGTTTCTCAGACCCAAGGTAGCAACATTGCCAAGTCGGGCTGGTTTGATAGTACCAAGTTGCTCCTGCAATCTGCCATGCAGAAGCAGGGCAGGTGACTTTTCTTTGCCAGGGAAAAGGGCCGAGGTTTGTGTTTGGGGGCCTGTGGCCAAGAGTGTCTTGCTGGCTCCTGAAAATCCATGATATGCAGGATGGTTCCCAGACCCAAGGTGGCACCAGTGCCAAGTCGGGCTGGTTTGATATTACCAAGTGGCTCCTGCAATGTGCCATGCAGAAGCGGGGCAGGTGAGTTTTTTTGGCCAGGTAAGAGGGCCGAGGTCTGTGTTTAAGGGCCTGTGGCTGGGAGTGGCCGGCTGGCTCCTGAAAATCCACGATACGCAGGATGGTTCCCAGACCCAAGGTGGCACCAGTGCCAAGTCGGGCTGGTTTGATAGTACCAAGTGGCTCCTGCAATCTGCCATGATCACATGAAGAAATACTTTCTGGCGTCCGTACTGGGCCATGTGCTCTTTCTTCTCTCAACTTCTCCATCACCTCTCATCTGTTTCACATGCGCTATCTTCAAGGTCCACAGGCTACTTTTCACAGCATCTTCAGGCCTGATGCAGTAAGAATGATGAATAGAACAGAGTTGGGTCTATTTTCCAGTTTGGATAAAATGCTTTCTGCACACAAATCCAAGGAGAAGGTGCTGCCCCGATGCCCAGAAAAACTTTCACTCCTGCTAGTGTTCTACGTCAACCACAACTTAGTCTGAAAGAAAAGCTTTTTCTCTGAGAGCATCTGAGAGGTTTGCACGAAGCACTGATATCTGACATATGCAATTTTGAATAGGAGAGGAAAAAGAAAATGGCAAGAAGTTTTTAATTTTAGTGGTTTCAATTTTAATTTCCGTGCACTTTTTCAAAACTTGTCAGCTCAAATGCCCATCAACATCTTTTAGTCATCTGTAAGTCAGTATTCATCTAAAATGTGCTTCAAATCAAAAGAATTTCAAATTTGCACTCCAAGTTTCTATGCCTAGATTTATGATTTCCTACACATATTAGATGAAAGGAAGGCCTTTTTTACTGTGGGAGTGCTGGAACACTGGGACAGGTTGCCCAGAGAAGTTGTGGGTGTCCCATCCCTGAAAGTATTCAAGGTCAGCTTGGACGGGGCTTGGAGCAGCAACAAAGGAGAAGCTTGATGGTAGAGAAACAAAGTTGGACTATAGAAGAAACTGGGATTGAAGTATAGGAGCAAGTTTTCTCTCAGCTCTTGGGGTAAATTCAAAGTTGTACAAAATGACATTTATCTGTGATTTTCACTACTGTAACAGAAAGGTTCATGAAAACTGTACAGAAGATAGCAAATTTTAAAAGAGATAAGAATTACAGCATAAAATCCATGGGATGGGTTACAACATGAGACACTCTCTAAGAGAAAATCTCTGTGTTTCAGCACTTCATCATGGTAAGATTTCATGAAGTGCCAAAGAAGGCGGCAAAATATCATTCGGGACATTATTTACTGGAGTTCAGCCTGGCCATTAGTAGGAACTGGGTTTGACCACATCATGTAGATATACCACACACACTTTCCCTTCACTGAAAAATGACTGTTTACAACGAAGAAGCAATTGACGATCAAAATTGATTGAAAGCATCTTAAACATGTCAAGTATTTCATTGTAGATGATCTGTGATCCAAATGCTTCTTCCACCTTCGAGAGGGACAGAACAATTCTTCCATATCATGATGGTTTCAAATTGTATCAACCAATGTTTTCTGCTGAAAAGATAGCATCTATTTTTTTCTATTTTTGGAAGAAAATATTCCTAGACATACAACAGGTGAGAACTAAGTAATTTTAAAGAAGCAAATGACATGAAAATATTCTGTAAATAGAATGAAATGAAAAGCTGTGTTTTAAATAGGAGCTAAATATGAAACAGAATTTCTGTACCAGGCATTTGAATTACTGCACCAGCTCTTTTGCCCATCAAGAGAGGCATTGAGCATTTCAGTCTTTTCCAAGGTGTTCATGATCTGCTATGCTGATCTCTGTGTGTGCCTAGGTGTGTGTGGAAGGGGGGGCATGTGAAGGGGAGTGTGTATGTTTGCTTTACAATTGTTGTGGCAGATTCATGCCTCAGCTCCACATTTTGTTTTAGAAAGGTCACACAGAGTGGATATGAAGTTTCCTATCAACAAGAGATCAATTCCCAAATCATCCATTTGACTCTACCTTATAAATCATGTGCTTTGTTGCATATTTTATCAAATCTACTTTCAAGCCAGATGGAGGCAGGAGGATGTGGGAATCCCTCCACCATCTTGCAACTTTTATGCAAGTAAGTTTTCAAGAAAATCATCATTTCTCTTGGAAATATGTCTGGAACAGGCATGATGGTAGTGTCAACCTGTTGGAGTTTTTGTTGCTGGAAGAAGTTGTACAAAAGGATTGGTTTTTACATTGACCGGTTACTGAATCAAGCGCAGGAATACATTGGAAATCCAACTGGGGCCTCCTTTTCCCAGCAGACCACTTCTAGAACGAGCTTGTACAATGAAGCTGACGCTTCTGCTCTCTTTTTGTTTCTTTCCTATTTTTCTTGGCTTCTTTGCCACTCTCTAGACAATTTGTGAACTCTTTTCCCAACTCAGATGGTTTCAATAGTCTGATTGTGATCACACATTTTTACAAGGAATTCTTAAAATCTTTCCTCGAGTTAAGAAAGTCAAGGACTTAGGTCTTTTTCTTCCCTTATAATATTGCAATGAAATTGATAACTAAAGACCAACTCTTTCTTTTTGTTTTTAACCCAAGTAGATAATTCCCATCCATTCATCCATTTGGTGGACCAATAGTTGCCATGCTGATGGAAGTTGTCACTTCTTAACAATAGACATTCTGTGACTATGTTGACAGCACTTTGGGTGAAGATCCTAACTGGTCTTGGATACACATAGGGAGAAATTTGCTCAGCCAGTGTCAGTCTTAAGCATGCGTATCAGAAGATCTTTCTAGAGCTGGGAATTTTCCCATGAAAGGGATTCAGTTAGGGAAGAGACACTCGTCCCAGAGTTTTACATTCTTCTTGAACACTGCTTAAGGAACTTAGATGCTGTGTCCATTTGGATCTCTGTCTTCACAGAACTTTGTCATGCAAGTGCTTGAAATGCATCTTGAAGAGAATTCACTAGCACAGAATGAATGAGAGTGGAAGGGGTTGGTGGGGCTAACCAGGCCCAATCCCCCTGCCTAAACCAGGATACCTAGAGCCTCTTGCCCAGGATTCTATCTGGGTGTACTTTTAATGTCTTCAAAGATCCAGGCTCCACAATCTTTCTGGGCAGTCTGTGCCGTGGTTCAGTCACCCTCACAGTAAAGAATCATTTGCTGATGGTCAATGGCAATCTCCTGTATTTCAGAGAGTGCCCACTGCCTCTTGTTTTTTTCACTCAGCATCACTGAAAAGACACTGGTTCCCTCCCCTTTGCACTATTGCTTCCATATGGATGCGTGCTGCCATGTAGAGATATGTCAAAAACCTCCCTGAAGCCCAGGCAGATAATATTCCCTTCATCTACCAGTCAAGTTGATTCATCAGAGGAGTTTAAAGTGATGTTCAGCATGAAATTCCCCTGAAAAATCATGCTAACTACGTTATTTTGTCGTCTTGCATGTGGCTGGCAAGGTTTTCCAGGAAGAGCTGCTTCATCAACTTCCTGGGGATAAAAAGGAAGCTGGCTGGTTTCTACTATTCCGAGTCCTCCTAAGTGCCTTTTATAGAGATGGGTGTCATTTGCTCTCATCCAGTCTTTAGCCTCTCTTGTCGTCTACATCTTAGCAAAAAGCTTTTCCACTACATGTTCATGTGATTGGAAACGTCAGGAAAGTGTAAGGTACTGTTTTCTATCAGTTGGCAAGCTGCGCACACAATCCCAGTGTTGTACAGCTTCCTTCTTCACCTTTCCGATGCTGCGGCTCTCTCCGGCTCCCGGAGCCGAAGAAGCGGCTTCTTCGCGCAAAGACGACTGTGCCGCTCACAGTGCTCTCTTAGCGCGGCTTCTGCCGAAAGAAGCCCGGGAGCGGCTCTTAGCTCCGGAGAGCATCGTACCTTCGTCTTTAGCGTCTTTTGTGGTCTACATCCTAGCAGAAAGCTTTTCCACTCTGTCTGGCAAGGAAAACCTGCGGGAGCACAGAAAACATCTCCCATCGTGTTCTGGACGTTGCACGGAGGTCTGCCAAGTGTTTGGCATGAAGGAAAGAAAAGTTGTCCAAAACAGCTTCCAATCGAAGATTCGTGTGATTGGAAACGTCAGGAAAGTGTAAGGTACTGTTTTCTATCAGTTGGCAAGCTGCGCACACAATCCCAGTGTTGTACAGCTTCCTTCTTCACCTTTGCGATGCTGCCGCTCTCTCCGGCTCCCGGAGCCGAAGAAGCGGCTTCTTCGCGCAAAGACGATTGTACCGCTCACAGTGCTCTCTTAGCGCCGCTTCTGCCAAAAGAAGCCCGGGAGCGGCTCTTAGCTCCGGAGAGCATCGTACCTTCGTCTTTAGCGTCTTTTGTGGTCTACATCCTAGCAGAAAGCTTTTCCACTCTGTCTGGCAAGGAAAACCTGCGGGAGCACAGAAAACATCTCCCATCGTCTTCTGGACGTTGCACGGAGGTCTGCCAAGTGTTTGGCATGAAGGAAAGAAAAGTTGTCCAAAACAGCTTCCAATCGAAGATTCATGTGATTGGAAACGTCAGGAAAGTGTAAGGTACTGTTTTCTATCAGTTGGCAAGCTGCGCACACAATCCCAGTGTTGTACAGCTTCCTTCTTCACCTTTCCGATGCTGCCGCTCTCTCCGGCTCCCAGAGCCGAAGAAGCGGCTTCTTCGCGCAAAGACGATTGTACCGCTCACAGTGCTCTCTTAGCGCCGCTTCTGCCGAAAGAAGCCCGGCCGCGGCTCTTAGCTCCGGAGAGCATCGTACCTTCGTCTTTAGCGTCTTTTGTGGTCTACATCCTAGCAGAAAGCTTTTCCACTCTGTCTGGCAAGGAAAACCTGCGGGAGCACAGAAAACATCTCCCATCGTGTTCTGGACGTTGCACGGAGGTCTGCCAAGTGTTTGGCATGAAGGAAAGAAAAGTTGTCCAAAACAGCTTCCAATCGAAGATTCATGTGATTGGAAACGTCAGGAAAGTGTAAGGTACTGTTTTCTATCAGTTGGCAAGCTGCGCACACAATCCCAGTGTTGTACAGCTTCCTTCTTCACCTTTGCGATGCTGCCGCTCTCTCCGGCTCCCGGAGCTGAAGAAGCGGCTTCTTCGCGCAAAGACGATTGTGCCGGTCACAGTGCTCTCTTAGCGCGGCTTCTGCCGAAAGAAGCCCGGGAGCGGCTCTTAGCTCCGGAGAGCATCGTACCTTCGTCTTTAGCGTCTTTTGTGGTCTACATCCTAGCAGAAAGCTTTTCCACTCTGTCTGGCAAGGAAAACCTGCGGGAGCACAGAAAACATCTCCCATCGTGTTCTGGACGTTGCACGGAGGTCTGCCAAGTGTTTGGCATGAAGGAAAGAAAAGTTGTCCAAAACAGCTTCCAATCGAAGATTCATGTGATTGGAAACGTCAGGAAAGTGTAAGGTACTGTTTTCTATCAGTTGGCAAGCTGCGCACACAATCCCAGTGTTGTACAGCTTCCTTCTTCACCTTTCCGATGCTGCGGCTCTCTCCGGCTCCCGGAGCCGAAGAAGCGGCTTCTTCGCGCAAAGATGATTGTGCCGGTCACAGTGCTCTCTTAGCGCAGCTTGTGCCGAAAGAAGCCCGGGAGCGGCTCTTAGCTCCGGAGAGCATCGTACCTTCGTCTTTAGCGTCTTTTGTGGTCTACATCCTAGCAGAAAGCTTTTCCACTCTGTCTGGCAAGGAAAACCTGCGGGAGCACAGAAAACATCTCCCATCGTCTTCTGGACGTTGCACGGAGGTCTGCCAAGTGTTTGGCATGAAGGAAAGAAAAGTTGTCCAAAACAGCTTCCAATCGAAGATTCGTGTGATTGGAAAAGTCAGGAAAGTGTAAGGTACTGTTTTCTATCAGTTGGCAAGCTGCGCACACAATCCCAGTGTTGTACAGCTTCCTTCTTCACCTTTGCGATGCTGCCGCTCTCTCCGGCTCCCGGAGCCGAAGAAGCTGCTTCTTCGCGCAAAGACGATTGTACCGCTCACAGTGCTCTCTTAGCGCCGCTTCTGCCGAAAGAAGCCCGGGAGCGGCTCTTAGCTCCGGAGAGCATCGTACCTTCCAATTCAATTTTTTCAGCTCCACAAACCAAATGGTATACTTGCAGCAGTAGGGCGGGACGTTGAATTGGACTTTCTCCTTTTAGAGAGAAGCTAATGAAAAAGTTTCACCAGAATCAGAGCAGGCTGTAAAACAAGAAAAGTGTCATGGAAATAGGCCAGCCTTATCCTCTTAGCCTTGCTTGTTGTGATCGGCCAATAAACAAATGTGTCAACTCGGTGTTCCTGGGTATCATATCAGTAACAGGTACTTCAGCTGCTGTTCTTCTCTCCTGAAGTTAAGAACAGAATCCAAGGAATTGTGATTCCATGGTCTCAATTCACTCAATATGGTGCCGAAAAGGGAGTGGAAGGGGCACGGGTCAATTAACTTGAATGGCCTATGTAAATCAGCGGCCACTGTTTTTCTGAAGGCTTCAACAGGTTAGTTGCCTATGTTCTTCTTGGAATTGTTTTAATCTTTGGTCATGTTTTTCTTGGGATTCTTTTACCCTTTTCCCATTAGTGCAGCCTTTGCTCTCAAGGCTTTGCTGACATTTCCAGTATCTCGGTAGGCTGGAAAAGTGTTGTCTTGATTGATCACATCATTATTCCCTTCCAAGGGTTGTTTTCCTCAAGTCTCAGTTTGGCTGGTTTTCTGCTAGTTGATTGTCAGAGGGCAGCAGGTGTTTTGTAAGAGCAAGTACACAATGCCATAGCTTGCTTTTCTTTGGATTTGGCCTGTCTAGAAAATGGAATGACTGAACATCTCTGGGAGGCTTTTCTCTCCCCATTAGGTTTCACTGGAAGGAGGGCAGATGCAAATCGTCTACCTAAAGTCTTGGCACGGAAGAAAGTAGTGGTTTGCTGCTGCATAGAGCTAGAAGCTTACAAAAGGAAGGCCTTGGGCTGAGGCCCATTACTTTGGCTAAGTAGAAAAGGACTGTGGCAAGGTGAGGCAGCTGACTTCGAGGTAGATCCACAAGTTCTAGAAGCGTCGTGTGTTCACAGCGTGGTGCATGGTGGTTGGCTGAATTGTGTTTGTTATGGCTTAAAGCTATGGAAATGAGAAAGGCCTGAGTGTTTCAAAAGCCTGGTTTTTGCAAGAAAGCAGCTCTCCTTTGCATCTGCCTGGGGACTCTGCATCACCACGGACCCTCACTGCCACTTTGCCAAGGAGATGATCAGTAGGAATGTTGCAGAGCTGCTGTGTGCATCTGAATGGAATGGCAGAGAACGAAGCGCTGGACGTTTCTGGCTTCAGTACAATGCTGCTGCATTGGTGCCAGTTTAGTTGGTTTTTCCATCAGTGGCCTTTCTGTCTAGAAGTACACTGCCCAGAGTATTGGATGCCTTTTCCTTCCTGTTGTTTTCATACCTTCCTTCAGTTGAAAGGATGATACAACCTTGACATTTTGAAGATCCCTGTTAGGAAGCACTATGCCAGAGGAGTCATCGCTCCCTTTTCTTCTGCCTCCTTTGTCATTTTCAGAGACTCATTTCAAATTTCTGCTCATGTCAAGAAGAATACTGAGACTACTTAGCAGGGCTGACGCTCTCAGCTGCTTTCCTCTTTCCTACTGCTTCATACTGGATGTGACTTCAAGGCCTCGTTTTGTCATCTGCATTTTGCCGTCATCCAAAGCTAAATATTCCAGGCCTGTGAACACAAAAAGAACTCTTAGTCTTTTGCAAGAACTACCCCTAGGAGGATTTGTGTTCACTTTGATCTCTTCAGTGTTTCAGAAAAAAGGAGATTGTACTCTCTTCTTGTGTACTCTCTTCTTGTGCTCTCATTTCCCTCTCTCTGCCTTGCATGCCCCAGTTAATCTACTGGTGTGACTCATTTGGCATCATCTCACGGTGCAAATTCTGCATAGTTTCAAGTCCTTACAAATGCCAGTTGCCAAGGAGCCTATCTAAGCATTCAAGGGGCAAAGAATTGTAGGGCTGGCAAGTTCAGGTGCTGAAACTGTAAGTCATGCCATATCAAAGTGACAGAGCAAATCAATTGATCTAGGACTTTCAGCTGGACACCTCTGAGAATAGCTGCTTGTCAGCAATGACACAGCCATCTTCCTAGCTGGATTCCAGAGAGAGGAAAGGGACACCTTCAATGGTTAATATGTTTGGCATGAGAAAACAGCAAGAAATGTACCGCAAAATACTTGAGTCAGATCAAGTGCGTTTCTCTAGTGAGAATTTTGCACTTGTTCTTTCTTGTCTGTGCCTTTACTTTTCACAGAAGACAGGGGAGCATTTCATTAGTACTGTTCTTTTGTTTTCTTTTGTTGGCCTCCCTCTTTCCACCTGCAATTAACAAATTTGCCTTTCTTTACTGGCTTCTCTTTCTTTACTTCTACAAGTTGACATGAGGTCATCCAACCTTATCATCAATGTTCTCAGACAGTGGAGAGAAGTAGAAGGTACAGCTAAATGGATAAAAGAAACCCACAAAAACAGACAGGTTTTTACAGTCTTCTGTGAGAACATTAGGACACAAGATGTCTTTGAACTGAGTCATGCTCTATTGACTTAACTTTTAGTCCACTGGTTACTATTATTACACGTGTTTGGCCTTTAGTACAGAGCCTTGGAACTAATCCAGGCCAATACTTGGCTAATTTTGTTTTATTTCTAGTGAGGACTTTGTTTCTTAAGGAATAGTCCAGAGAAAGAGCGTCCACGGTACAGTTACAGGTCATAAATTCTGGTACAGTTTGTGCTGGTAATAGGTCTAGGAAAGAAAGGTTTGACATCTTTTTTGACTTTCAAATGGAACCATGATTTGAAAAACCTAAGAGTTGCAGCTCCCCCCCCCACCCCACACCCCAAGTACTTCTCTTTGCAATATTACTCAGGGATTACACATCAAAGCCCACCCTGTAAAATACGTTGCAGATACTTTGCAAGAAGTGCAGCTTAGCAGCTAGAGATGATAACGTGGCTTAAATAACATGGTCTAAATATGTCTGTCTACGCAGACATACTCAACAAAGGTTACGATGGCTTAGCTCCTGTGCTCAAGTGAACGTGCATTTTAGAACTTCCCAAGAAGGTGAATTCAACCTCCTTCATTGCTCTCTGCTGGAGTCCCAAGAGAATTTCAGTCTGCTTTTTGTCATTTACAGCTGTCACTGCTTAGCTCTTGAACATGAGACTCCCTCATGACTGATGAAAGTTGTCTAGTTAAGAGTGGCTGAAAGACATGGTCTTGCTCTAGAAGGAGATGAGAAGGTTTCTGCAGTCTTTGTCATCTCTACTGCTTGTGATTTCTAGACAAAACCAGTGGGAAGTTTTCTGAAGGCAGTCCAGAAGCTGGCAATATGGACAGCTTACAGCCCAACACTTGCTGCAGTGCAACCATGGTGACACCAGAAAGGACTTCAAAAATTTAAAAGGGCAAACAAAGCAGTTGGAAGGAAAAGAACATGAACCATTATTCCATTTTTCTCATCTATCTTTCTTTAAATCATCATTTTCGTGCAGTTTGGCGGCTTGCGTTGGTATCCCACCAAAGGAATCTGAGACAGAGTAAGCTTTTGAATGGAGTAGAAGTGAGAAACGCAGGCCAAGTTGCCTTTTTTGCCATCAAATACCAGTTAGGCTTGAACTACCCTCTGCTTAAGGTGCTTAGCTTACACTAAGAATTGATGAGCACATTTTGATGGGAGCAAATTTTACTGTCATGATGACTGAGTAAATTTTGCTGTCACTCAGAATTTTACTGTCGTCTGAATAGCAATGTTTGTGTCCAAATAGTATTTTGTCTCCTGTATCTGCAGCAGGTAAGCCTTTTGCTGTCAGCAGTGTTGCTTAACCTTTCATGTCATATCCCTCTTCACATCCATCTTCTGCTTAAGGCTTATTAATCTACTTTAGAATTGGCAGGTGGAATAAGACTACTTTTCCTTTTTGAAAGCTCATGTCATTTGACCTACTTACAGCAAATAATTCATTAATTGCAAGTCCCCAGCTAGCATCTTTTCGGCATATTCTAACCTTCTAAAGAAGTAACAAAAGCACTCTCCAATACTTGACTTTCATATCACAGTGGGAACGCTGGTCCTGTTTGCAAGAAACAATCATGGGTATGGTAAAACAAAAGGAGGGGTTAGAGTTTTCTCTGTTAACCTATAGTGAGCTTGGATTTTGCAATATGCATGAAGTTAATTAACACTGTTATATAAAGTGGCTGATTTAATCAATAAATTGGAGTCAATGCTGATAAACGACAAGGTGGGTTGGCTTCCCTTCGCTTTCAACACAGTGCCAATTCGGGCTGGTTTGATAGGACTAAGTGGCTGCTGCAATGTGCCATGCAGAAGCAGGGCAGGTGACTTTTCTTTGCCAGGGAAAAGGGCCGAGGTTTGTGTTTGGGGGCCTGTGGCCAAGAGTGTCTTGCTGGCTCCTGAAAATCCATGATATGCAGGATGGTTCCCAGACCCAAGGTGGCACCAGTGCCAAGTCGGGCTGGTTTGATATTACCAAGTGGCTCCTGCAATGTGCCATGCAGAAGCGGGGCAGGTGAGTTTTTTTGGCCAGGTAAGAGGGCCGAGGTCTGTGTTTAAGGGCCTGTGGCTGGGAGTGGCCGGCTGGCTCCTGAAAATCCACGATACGCAGGATGGTTCCCAGACCCAAGGTGGCACCAGTGCCAAGTCGGGCTGGTTTGATAGTACCAAGTGGCTCCTGCAATCTGCCATGATCACATGAAGAAATACTTTCTGGCGTCCGTACTGGGCCATGTGCTCTTTCTTCTCTCAACTTCTCCATCACCTCTCATCTGTTTCACATGCGCTATCTTCAAGGTCCACAGGCTACTTTTCACAGCATCTTCAGGCCTGATGCAGTAAGAATGATGAATAGAACAGAGTTGGGTCTATTTTCCAGTTTGGATAAAATGCTTTCTGCACACAAATCCAAGGAGAAGGTGCTGCCCCGATGCCCAGAAAAACTTTCACTCCTGCTAGTGTTCTACGTCAACCACAACTTAGTCTGAAAGAAAAGCTTTTTCTCTGAGAGCATCTGAGAGGTTTGCACGAAGCACTGATATCTGACATATGCAATTTTGAATAGGAGAGGAAAAAGAAAATGGCAAGAAGTTTTTAATTTTAGTGGTTTCAATTTTAATTTCCGTGCACTTTTTCAAAACTTGTCAGCTCAAATGCCCATCAACATCTTTTAGTCATCTGTAAGTCAGTATTCATCTAAAATGTGCTTCAAATCAAAAGAATTTCAAATTTGCACTCCAAGTTTCTATGCCTAGATTTATGATTTCCTACACATATTAGATGAAAGGAAGGCCTTTTTTACTGTGGGAGTGCTGGAACACTGGGACAGGTTGCCCAGAGAAGTTGTGGGTGTCCCATCCCTGAAAGTATTCAAGGTCAGCTTGGACGGGGCTTGGAGCAGCAACAAAGGAGAAGCTTGATGGTAGAGAAACAAAGTTGGACTATAGAAGAAACTGGGATTGAAGTATAGGAGCAAGTTTTCTCTCAGCTCTTGGGGTAAATTCAAAGTTGTACAAAATGACATTTATCTGTGATTTTCACTACTGTAACAGAAAGGTTCATGAAAACTGTACAGAAGATAGCAAATTTTAAAAGAGATAAGAATTACAGCATAAAATCCATGGGACGGGTTACAACATGAGACACTCTCTAAGAGAAAATCTCTGTGTTTCAGCACTTCATCATGGTAAGATTTCATGAAGTGCCAAAGAAGGCGGCAAAATATCATTCGGGACATTATTTACTGGAGTTCAGCCTGGCCATTAGTAGGAACTGGGTTTGACCACATCATGTAGATATACCACACACACTTTCCCTTCACTGAAAAATGACTGTTTACAACGAAGAAGCAATTGACGATCAAAATTGATTGAAAGCATCTTAAACATGTCAAGTATTTCATTGTAGATGATCTGTGATCCAAATGCTTCTTCCACCTTCGAGAGGGACAGAACAATTCTTCCATATCATGATGGTTTCAAATTGTATCAACCAATGTTTTCTGCTGAAAAGATAGCATCTATTTTTTTCTATTTTTGGAAGAAAATATTCCTAGACATACAACAGGTGAGAACTAAGTAATTTTAAAGAAGCAAATGACATGAAAATATTCTGTAAATAGAATGAAATGAAAAGCTGTGTTTTAAATAGGAGCTAAATATGAAACAGAATTTCTGTACCAGGCATTTGAATTACTGCACCAGCTCTTTTGCCCATCAAGAGAGGCATTGAGCATTTCAGTCTTTTCCAAGGTGTTCATGATCTGCTATGCTGATCTCTGTGTGTGCCTAGGTGTGTGTGGAAGGGGGGGCATGTGAAGGGGAGTGTGTATGTTTGCTTTACAATTGTTGTGGCAGATTCATGCCTCAGCTCCACATTTTGTTTTAGAAAGGTCACACAGAGTGGATATGAAGTTTCCTATCAACAAGAGATCAATTCCCAAATCATCCATTTGACTCTACCTTATAAATCATGTGCTTTGTTGCATATTTTATCAAATCTACTTTCAAGCCAGATGGAGGCAGGAGGATGTGGGAATCCCTCCACCATCTTGCAACTTTTATGCAAGTAGGTTTTCAAGAAAATCATCATTTCTCTTGGAAATATGTCTGGAACAGGCATGATGGTAGTGTCAACCTGTTGGAGTTTTTGTTGCTGGAAGAAGTTGTACAAAAGGATTGGTTTTTACATTGACCGGTTACTGAATCAAGCGCAGGAATACATTGGAAATTCAACTGGGGCCTCCTTTTCCCAGCAGACCACTTCTAGAACGAGCTTGTACAATGAAGCTGACGCTTCTGCTCTCTTTTTGTTTCTTTCCTATTTTTCTTGGCTTCTTTGCCACTCTCTAGACAATTTGTGAACTCTTTTCCCAACTCAGATGGTTTCAATAGTCTGATTGTGATCACACATTTTTACAAGGAATTCTTAAAATCTTTCCTCGAGTTAAGAAAGTCAAGGACTTAGGTCTTTTTCTTCCCTTATAATATTGCAATGAAATTGATAACTAAAGACCAACTCTTTCTTTTTGTTTTTAACCCAAGTAGATAATTCCCATCCATTCATCCATTTGGTGGACCAATAGTTGCCATGCTGATGGAAGTTGTCACTTCTTAACAATAGACATTCTGTGACTATGTTGACAGCACTTTGGGTGAAGATCCTAACTGGTCTTGGATACACATAGGGAGAAATTTGCTCAGCCAGTGTCAGTCTTAAGCATGCGTATCAGAAGATCTTTCTAGAGCTGGGAATTTTCCCATGAAAGGGATTCAGTTAGGGAAGAGACACTCGTCCCAGAGTTTTACATTCTTCTTGAACACTGCTTAAGGAACTTAGATGCCGTGTCCATTTGGATCTCTGTCTTCACAGAACTTTGTCATGCAAGTGCTTGAAATGCATCTTGAAGAGAATTCACTAGCACAGAATGAATGAGAGTGGAAGGGGTTGGTGGGGCTAACCAGGCCCAATCCCCCTGCCTAAACCAGGATACCTAGAGCCTCTTGCCCAGGATTCTATCTGGGTGTACTTTTAATGTCTTCAAAGATCCAGGCTCCACAATCTTTCTGGGCAGTCTGTGCCGTGGTTCAGTCACCCTCACAGTAAAGAATCATTTGCTGATGGTCAATGGCAATCTCCTGTATTTCAGAGAGTGCCCACTGCCTCTTGTTTTTTTCACTCAGCATCACTGAAAAGACACTGGTTCCCTCCCCTTTGCACTATTGCTTCCATATGGATGCGTGCTGCCATGTAGAGATATGTCAAAAACCTCCCTGAAGCCCAGGCAGATAATATTCCCTTCATCTACCAGTCAAGTTGATTCATCAGAGGAGTTTAAAGTGATGTTCAGCATGAAATTCCCCTGAAAAATCATGCTAACTACATTATTTTGTTGTCTTGCATGTGGCTGGCAAGGTTTTCCAGGAAGAGCTGCTTCATCAACTTCCTGGGGATAAAAAGGAGGCTGGCTGGTTTGTATTATTCCGAGTCCACCTAATTGCCTTTTTTAGAGATGGGTGTCATTTGCTCACATCCAGTCTTTAGCCTCTCTTGTCGTCTACATCTTAGCAAAAAGCTTTTCCACTACATGTTCATGTGATTGGAAACGTCAGGAAAGTGGTAAGGTACTGTTTTCTATCAGTTGGCAAGCTGCGCACACAATCCCAGTGTTGTACAGCTTCCTTCTTCACCTTTCCGATGCTGCCGCTCTCTCCGGCTCCCGGAGCCGAAGAAGCGGCTTCTTCGCGCAAAGACGATTGTACCACTCACAGTGCTCTCTTAGCGCCACTTCTGCCGAAAGAAGCCCGGCAGCGGCTCTTAGCTCCGGAGAGCATCGTACCTTCATCTTTAGCGTCTTTTGTGGTCTACATCCTAGCAGAAAGCTTTTCCACTCTGTCTGGCAAGGAAAACCTGCGGGAGCACAGAAAACATCTCCCATCGTCTTCTGGACGTTGCACGGAGGTCTGCCAAGTGTTTGGCATGAAGGAAAGAAAAGTTGTCCAAAACAGCTTCTTATCGAATATTCATGTGATTGGAAACGTCAGGAAAGTGTAAGGTACTGTTTTCTATCACTTGGCAAGCTGCGCACACAATCCCAGTGTTGTACAGCTTCCTTCTTCACCTTTCCGATGCTGCCGCTCTCTCCGGCTCCCGGAGCCGAAGAAGCGGCTTCTTCGCGCAAAGACGATTGTACCGCTCACAGTGCTCTCTTAGCGCCGCTTCTGCCGAAAGAAGCCCGGGAGCGGCTCTTAGCTTCGGAGAGCATCGTACCTTCCAATTCAATTTTTTCAGCTCCACAAACCAAATGGTATACTTGCAGCAGTAGGGCGGGACGTTGAATTGGACTTTCTCCTTTTAGAGAGAAGCTAATGAAAAAGTTTCACCGGAATCAGAGCAGGCTGTAAAACAAGAAAAGTGTCATGGAAATAAGCCAGCCTTATCCTCTTAGCCTTGCTTGTTGTGATCGGCCAATAAACAAATGTGTCAACTCGGTGTTCCTGGGTATCATATCAGTAACAGGTACTTCAGCTGCTGTTCTTCTCTCCTGAAGTTAAGAACAGAATCCAAGGAATTGTGATTCCATGGTCTCAATTCACTCAATATGGTGCCGAAAAGGGAGTGGAAGGGGCACGGGTCAATTAACTTGAATGGCCTATGTAAATCAGCGGCCACTGTTTTTCTGAAGGCTTCAACAGGTTAGTTGCCTATGTTCTTCTTGGAATTGTTTTAATCTTTGGTCATGTTTTTCTTGGGATTCTTTTACCCTTTTCCCATTAGTGCAGCCTTTGCTCTCAAGGCTTTGCTGACATTTCCAGTATCTCGGTAGCCTGGAAAAGTGTTGTCTTGATTGATCACATCTTTATTCCCTTCCAAGGGTTGTTTTCCTCAAGTCTCAGTTTGGCTGGTTTTCTGCTAGTTGATTGTCAGAGGGCAGCAGGTGTTTTGTAAGAGCAAGTACACAATGCCATAGCTTGCTTTTCTTTGGATTTGGCCTGTCTAGAAAATGGAATGACTGAACATCTCTGGGAGGCTTTTCTCTCCCCATTAGGTTTCACTGGAAGGAGGGCAGATGCAAATCGTCTACCTAAAGTCTTGGCACGGAAGAAAGTAGTGGTTTGCTGCTGCATAGAGCTAGAAGCTTACAAAAGGAAGGCCTTGGGCTGAGGCCCATTACTTTGGCTAAGTAGAAAAGGACTGTGGCAAGGTGAGGCAGCTGACTTCGAGGTAGATCCACAAGTTCTAGAAGCGTCGTGTGTTCACAGCGTGGTGCATGGTGGTTGGCTGAATTGTGTTTGTTATGGCTTAAAGCTATGGAAATGAGAAAGGCCTGAGTGTTTCAAAAGCCTGGTTTTTGCAAGAAAGCAGCTCTCCTTTGCATCTGCCTGGGGACTCTGCATCACCACGGACCCTCACTGCCACTTTGCCAAGGAGATGATCAGTAGGAATGTTGCAGAGCTGCTGTGTGCATCTGAATGGAATGGCAGAGAACGAAGCGCTGGACGTTTCTGGCTTCAGTACAATGCTGCTGCATTGGTGCCAGTTTAGTTGGTTTTTCCATCAGTGGCCTTTCTGTCTAGAAGTACACTGCCCAGAGTATTGGATGCCTTTTCCTTCCTGTTGTTTTCATACCTTCCTTCAGTTGAAAGGATGATACAACCTTGACATTTTGAAGATCCCTGTTAGGAAGCACTATGCCAGAGGAGTCATCGCTCCCTTTTCTTCTGCCTCCTTTGTCATTTTCAGAGACTCATTTCAAATTTCTGCTCATGTCAAGAAGAATACTGAGACTACTTAGCAGGGCTGACGCTCTCAGCTGCTTTCCTCTTTCCTACTGCTTCATACTGGATGTGACTTCAAGGCCTCGTTTTGTCATCTGCATTTTGCCGTCATCCAAAGCTAAATATTCCAGGCCTGTGAACACAAAAAGAACTCTTAGTCTTTTGCAAGAACTACCCCTAGGAGGATTTGTGTTCACTTTGATCTCTTCAGTGTTTCAGAAAAAAGGAGATTGTACTCTCTTCTTGTGTACTCTCTTCTTGTGCTCTCATTTCCCTCTCTCTGCCTTGCATGCCCCAGTTAATCTACTGGTGTGACTCATTTGGCATCATCTCACGGTGCAAATTCTGCATAGTTTCAAGTCCTTACAAATGCCAGTTGCCAAGGAGCCTATCTAAGCATTCAAGGGGCAAAGAATTGTAGGGCTGGCAAGTTCAGGTGCTGAAACTGTAAGTCATGCCATATCAAAGTGACAGAGCAAATCAATTGATCTAGGACTTTCAGCTGGACACCTCTGAGAATAGCTGCTTGTCAGCAATGACACAGCCATCTTCCTAGCTGGATTCCAGAGAGAGGAAAGGGACACCTTCAATGGTTAATATGTTTGGCATGAGAAAACAGCAAGAAATGTACCGCAAAATACTTGAGTCAGATCAAGTGCGTTTCTCTAGTGAGAATTTTGCACTTGTTCTTTCTTGTCTGTGCCTTTACTTTTCACAGAAGACAGGGGAGCATTTCATTAGTACTGTTCTTTTGTTTTCTTTTGTTGGCCTCCCTCTTTCCACCTGCAATTAACAAATTTGCCTTTCTTTACTGGCTTCTCTTTCTTTACTTCTACAAGTTGACATGAGGTCATCCAACCTTATCATCAATGTTCTCAGACAGTGGAGAGAAGTAGAAGGTACAGCTAAATGGATAAAAGAAACCCACAAAAACAGACAGGTTTTTACAGTCTTCTGTGAGAACATTAGGACACAAGATGTCCTTGAACTGAGTCATGCTCTATTGACTTAACTTTTAGTCCACTGGTTACTATTATTACACGTGTTTGGCCTTTAGTACAGAGCCTTGGAACTAATCCAGGCCAATACTTGGCTAATTTTGTTTTATTTCTAGTGAGGACTTTGTTTCTTAAGGAATAGTCCAGAGAAAGAGCGTCCACGGTACAGTTACAGGTCATAAATTCTGGTACAGTTTGTGCTGGTAATAGGTCTAGGAAAGAAAGGTTTGACATCTTTTTTGACTTTCAAATGGAACCATGATTTGAAAAACCTAAGAGTTGCAGCTCCCCCCCCCACCCCACACCCCAAGTACTTCTCTTTGCAATATTACTCAGGGATTACACATCAAAGCCCACCCTGTAAAATACGTTGCAGATACTTTGCAAGAAGTGCAGCTTAGCAGCTAGAGATGATAACGTGGCTTAAATAACATGGTCTAAATATGTCTGTCTACGCAGACATACTCAACAAAGGTTACGATGGCTTAGCTCCTGTGCTCAAGTGAACGTGCATTTTAGAACTTCCCAAGAAGGTGAATTCAACCTCCTTCATTGCTCTCTGCTGGAGTCCCAAGAGAATTTCAGTCTGCTTTTTGTCATTTACAGCTGTCACTGCTTAGCTCTTGAACATGAGACTCCCTCATGACTGATGAAAGTTGTCTAGTTAAGAGTGGCTGAAAGACATGGTCTTGCTCTAGAAGGAGATGAGAAGGTTTCTGCAGTCTTTGTCATCTCTACTGCTTGTGATTTCTAGACAAAACCAGTGGGAAGTTTTCTGAAGGCAGTCCAGAAGCTGGCAATATGGACAGCTTACAGCCCAACACTTGCTGCAGTGCAACCATGGTGACACCAGAAAGGACTTCAAAAATTTAAAAGGGCAAACAAAGCAGTTGGAAGGAAAAGAACATGAACCATTATTCCATTTTTCTCATCTATCTTTCTTTAAATCATCATTTTCGTGCAGTTTGGCGGCTTGCGTTGGTATCCCACCAAAGGAATCTGAGACAGAGTAAGCTTTTGAATGGAGTAGAAGTGAGAAACGCAGGCCAAGTTGCCTTTTTTGCCATCAAATACCAGTTAGGCTTGAACTACCCTCTGCTTAAGGTGCTTAGCTTACACTAAGAATTGATGAGCACATTTTGATGGGAGCAAATTTTACTGTCATGATGACTGAGTAAATTTTGCTGTCACTCAGAATTTTACTGTCGTCTGAATAGCAATGTTTGTGTCCAAATAGTATTTTGTCTCCTGTATCTGCAGCAGGTAAGCCTTTTGCTGTCAGCAGTGTTGCTTAAGCTTTCATGTCATATCCCTCTTCACATCCATCTTCTGCTTAAGGCTTATTAATCTACTTTAGAATTGGCAGGTGGAATAAGACTACTTTTCCTTTTTGAAAGCTCATGTCATTTGACCTACTTACAGCAAATAATTCATTAATTGCAAGTCCCCAGCTAGCATCTTTTCGGCATATTCTAACCTTCTAAAGAAGTAACAAAAGCACTCTCCAATACTTGACTTTCATATCACAGTGGGAACGCTGGTCCTGTTTGCAAGAAACAATCATGGGTATGGTAAAACAAAAGGAGGGCTTAGAGTTTTCTCTGTTAACCTATAGTGAGCTTGGATTTTGCAATATGCATGAAGTTAATTAACACTGTTATATAAAGTGGCTGATTTAATCAATAAATTGGAGTCAATGCTGATAAACGACAAGGTGGGTTGGCTTCCCTTCGCTTTCAACACAGTGCCAATTCGGGCTGGTTTGATAGGACTAAGTGGCTGCTGCAATCTGCCATCCAGAAGCGGGGCAGGTGAGTTTTGTTTGCAAGGGAAAAGGGCCATGGTTTGTGTTTGGGGGCCTGTGACTGAGAGTGCCGGCTGACTCCTGAAATTCTTTGATATGCAGGATGATTCCCAGACGCAAGGTGGAAATGCTGCCAAGTCGGGCTGGATTGAAATTACCCAGGGACTCCTGCAATCTGCCATCGAGAAGCAGGGCAGGTGAGTGTTGTTTGCCAGGGAAAAGGGCTGTGGATTGTGTTTGGGGGCCTGTGGCTGGGAGAGGTCGGCTGGTTCCTGAAAATCCACGATCCGCAGGATGTTTCTCAGACCCAAGGTAGCAACATTGCCAAGTCGGGCTGGTTTGATAGTACCAAGTTGCTCCTGCAATGTGCCATGCAGAAGCAGGGCAGGTGACTTTTCTTTGCCAGGGAAAAGGGCCGAGGTTTGTGTTTGGGGGCCTGTGGCCAAGAGTGTCTTGCTGGCTCCTGAAAATCCATGATATGCAGGATGGTTCCCAGACCCAAGGTGGCACCAGTGCCAAGTCGGGCTGGTTTGATATTACCAAGTGGCTCCTGCAATGTGCCATGCAGAAGCGGGGCAGGTGAGTTTTTTTGGCCAGGTAAGAGGGCCGAGGTCTGTGTTTAAGGGCCTGTGGCTGGGAGTGGCCGGCTGGCTCCTGAAAATCCACGATACGCAGGATGGTTCCCAGACCCAAGGTGGCACCAGTGCCAAGTCGGGCTGGTTTGATAGTACCAAGTGGCTCCTGCAATCTGCCATGATCACATGAAGAAATACTTTCTGGCGTCCGTACTGGGCCATGTGCTCTTTCTTCTCTCAACTTCTCCATCACCTCTCATCTGTTTCACATGCGCTATCTTCAAGGTCCACAGGCTACTTTTCACAGCATCTTCAGGCCTGATGCAGTAAGAATGATGAATAGAACAGAGTTGGGTCTATTTTCCAGTTTGGATAAAATGCTTTCTGCACACAAATCCAAGGAGAAGGTGCTGCCCCGATGCCCAGAAAAACTTTCACTCCTGCTAGTGTTCTACGTCAACCACAACTTAGTCTGAAAGAAAAGCTTTTTCTCTGAGAGCATCTGAGAGGTTTGCACGAAGCACTGATATCTGACATATGCAATTTTGAATAGGAGAGGAAAAAGAAAATGGCAAGAAGTTTTTAATTTTAGTGGTTTCAATTTTAATTTCCGTGCACTTTTTCAAAACTTGTCAGCTCAAATGCCCATCAACATCTTTTAGTCATCTGTAAGTCAGTATTCATCTAAAATGTGCTTCAAATCAAAAGAATTTCAAATTTGCACTCCAAGTTTCTATGCCTAGATTTATGATTTCCTACACATATTAGATGAAAGGAAGGCCTTTTTTACTGTGGGAGTGCTGGAACACTGGGACAGGTTGCCCAGAGAAGTTGTGGGTGTCCCATCCCTGAAAGTATTCAAGGTCAGCTTGGACGGGGCTTGGAGCAGCAACAAAGGAGAAGCTTGATGGTAGAGAAACAAAGTTGGACTATAGAAGAAACTGGGATTGAAGTATAGGAGCAAGTTTTCTCTCAGCTCTTGGGGTAAATTCAAAGTTGTACAAAATGACATTTATCTGTGATTTTCACTACTGTAACAGAAAGGTTCATGAAAACTGTACAGAAGATAGCAAATTTTAAAAGAGATAAGAATTACAGCATAAAATCCATGGGACGGGTTACAACATGAGACACTCTCTAAGAGAAAATCTCTGTGTTTCAGCACTTCATCATGGTAAGATTTCATGAAGTGCCAAAGAAGGCGGCAAAATATCATTCGGGACATTATTTACTGGAGTTCAGCCTGGCCATTAGTAGGAACTGGGTTTGACCACATCATGTAGATATACCACACACACTTTCCCTTCACTGAAAAATGACTGTTTACAACGAAGAAGCAATTGACGATCAAAATTGATTGAAAGCATCTTAAACATGTCAAGTATTTCATTGTAGATGATCTGTGATCCAAATGCTTCTTCCACCTTCGAGAGGGACAGAACAATTCTTCCATATCATGATGGTTTCAAATTGTATCAACCAATGTTTTCTGCTGAAAAGATAGCATCTATTTTTTTCTATTTTTGGAAGAAAATATTCCTAGACATACAACAGGTGAGAACTAAGTAATTTTAAAGAAGCAAATGACATGAAAATATTCTGTAAATAGAATGAAATGAAAAGCTGTGTTTTAAATAGGAGCTAAATATGAAACAGAATTTCTGTACCAGGCATTTGAATTACTGCACCAGCTCTTTTGCCCATCAAGAGAGGCATTGAGCATTTCAGTCTTTTCCAAGGTGTTCATGATCTGCTATGCTGATCTCTGTGTGTGCCTAGGTGTGTGTGGAAGGGGGGGCATGTGAAGGGGAGTGTGTATGTTTGCTTTACAATTGTTGTGGCAGATTCATGCCTCAGCTCCACATTTTGTTTTAGAAAGGTCACACAGAGTGGATATGAAGTTTACTATCAACAAGAGATCAATTCCCAAATCATCCATTTGACTCTACCTTATAAATCATGTGCTTTGTTGCATATTTTATCAAATCTACTTTCAAGCCAGATGGAGGCAGGAGGATGTGGGAATCCCTCCACCATCTTGCAACTTTTATGCAAGTAGGTTTTCAAGAAAATCATCATTTCTCTTGGAAATATGTCTGGAACAGGCATGATGGTAGTGTCAACCTGTTGGAGTTTTTGTTGCTGGAAGAAGTTGTACAAAAGGATTGGTTTTTACATTGACCGGTTACTGAATCAAGCGCAGGAATACATTGGAAATTCAACTGGGGCCTCCTTTTCCCAGCAGACCACTTCTAGAACGAGCTTGTACAATGAAGCTGACGCTTCTGCTCTCTTTTTGTTTCTTTCCTATTTTTCTTGGCTTCTTTGCCACTCTCTAGACAATTTGTGAACTCTTTTCCCAACTCAGATGGTTTCAATAGTCTGATTGTGATCACACATTTTTACAAGGAATTCTTAAAATCTTTCCTCGAGTTAAGAAAGTCAAGGACTTAGGTCTTTTTCTTCCCTTATAATATTGCAATGAAATTGATAACTAAAGACCAACTCTTTCTTTTTGTTTTTAACCCAAGTAGATAATTCCCATCCATTCATCCATTTGGTGGACCAATAGTTGCCATGCTGATGGAAGTTGTCACTTCTTAACAATAGACATTCTGTGACTATGTTGACAGCACTTTGGGTGAAGATCCTAACTGGTCTTGGATACACATAGGGAGAAATTTGCTCAGCCAGTGTCAGTCTTAAGCATGCGTATCAGAAGATCTTTCTAGAGCTGGGAATTTTCCCATGAAAGGGATTCAGTTAGGGAAGAGACACTCGTCCCAGAGTTTTACATTCTTCTTGAACACTGCTTAAGGAACTTAGATGCCGTGTCCATTTGGATCTCTGTCTTCACAGAACTTTGTCATGCAAGTGCTTGAAATGCATCTTGAAGAGAATTCACTAGCACAGAATGAATGAGAGTGGAAGGGGTTGGTGGGGCTAACCAGGCCCAATCCCCCTGCCTAAACCAGGATACCTAGAGCCTCTTGCCCAGGATTCTATCTGGGTGTACTTTTAATGTCTTCAAAGATCCAGGCTCCACAATCTTTCTGGGCAGTCTGTGCCGTGGTTCAGTCACCCTCACAGTAAAGAATCATTTGCTGATGGTCAATGGCAATCTCCTGTATTTCAGAGAGTGCCCACTGCCTCTTGTTTTTTTCACTCAGCATCACTGAAAAGACACTGGTTCCCTCCCCTTTGCACTATTGCTTCCATATGGATGCGTGCTGCCATGTAGAGATATGTCAAAAACCTCCCTGAAGCCCAGGCAGATAATATTCCCTTCATCTACCAGTCAAGTTGATTCATCAGAGGAGTTTAAAGTGATGTTCAGCATGAAATTCCCCTGAAAAATCATGCTAACTACATTATTTTGTTGTCTTGCATGTGGCTGGCAAGGTTTTCCAGGAAGAGCTGCTTCATCAACTTCCTGGGGATAAAAAGGAGGCTGGCTGGTTTGTATTATTCCGAGTCCACCTAATTGCCTTTTTTAGAGATGGGTGTCATTTGCTCACATCCAGTCTTTAGCCTCTCTTGTCGTCTACATCTTAGCAAAAAGCTTTTCCACTACATGTTCATGTGATTGGAAACGTCAGGAAAGTGGTAAGGTACTGTTTTCTATCAGTTGGCAAGCTGCGCACACAATCCCAGTGTTGTACAGCTTCCTTCTTCACCTTTCCGATGCTGCCGCTCTCTCCGGCTCCCGGAGCCGAAGAAGCGGCTTCTTCGCGCAAAGACGATTGTACCACTCACAGTGCTCTCTTAGCGCCACTTCTGCCGAAAGAAGCCCGGCAGCGGCTCTTAGCTCCGGAGAGCATCGTACCTTCATCTTTAGCGTCTTTTGTGGTCTACATCCTAGCAGAAAGCTTTTCCACTCTGTCTGGCAAGGAAAACCTGCGGGAGCACAGAAAACATCTCCCATCGTCTTCTGGACGTTGCACGGAGGTCTGCCAAGTGTTTGGCATGAAGGAAAGAAAAGTTGTCCAAAACAGCTTCTTATCGAATATTCATGTGATTGGAAACGTCAGGAAAGTGTAAGGTACTGTTTTCTATCACTTGGCAAGCTGCGCACACAATCCCAGTGTTGTACAGCTTCCTTCTTCACCTTTCCGATGCTGCCGCTCTCTCCGGCTCCCGGAGCCGAAGAAGCGGCTTCTTCGCGCAAAGACGATTGTACCGCTCACAGTGCTCTCTTAGCGCCGCTTCTGCCGAAAGAAGCCCGGGAGCGGCTCTTAGCTTCGGAGAGCATCGTACCTTCCAATTCAATTTTTTCAGCTCCACAAACCAAATGGTATACTTGCAGCAGTAGGGCGGGACGTTGAATTGGACTTTCTCCTTTTAGAGAGAAGCTAATGAAAAAGTTTCACCGGAATCAGAGCAGGCTGTAAAACAAGAAAAGTGTCATGGAAATAAGCCAGCCTTATCCTCTTAGCCTTGCTTGTTGTGATCGGCCAATAAACAAATGTGTCAACTCGGTGTTCCTGGGTATCATATCAGTAACAGGTACTTCAGCTGCTGTTCTTCTCTCCTGAAGTTAAGAACAGAATCCAAGGAATTGTGATTCCATGGTCTCAATTCACTCAATATGGTGCCGAAAAGGGAGTGGAAGGGGCACGGGTCAATTAACTTGAATGGCCTATGTAAATCAGCGGCCACTGTTTTTCTGAAGGCTTCAACAGGTTAGTTGCCTATGTTCTTCTTGGAATTGTTTTAATCTTTGGTCATGTTTTTCTTGGGATTCTTTTACCCTTTTCCCATTAGTGCAGCCTTTGCTCTCAAGGCTTTGCTGACATTTCCAGTATCTCGGTAGCCTGGAAAAGTGTTGTCTTGATTGATCACATCTTTATTCCCTTCCAAGGGTTGTTTTCCTCAAGTCTCAGTTTGGCTGGTTTTCTGCTAGTTGATTGTCAGAGGGCAGCAGGTGTTTTGTAAGAGCAAGTACACAATGCCATAGCTTGCTTTTCTTTGGATTTGGCCTGTCTAGAAAATGGAATGACTGAACATCTCTGGGAGGCTTTTCTCTCCCCATTAGGTTTCACTGGAAGGAGGGCAGATGCAAATCGTCTACCTAAAGTCTTGGCACGGAAGAAAGTAGTGGTTTGCTGCTGCATAGAGCTAGAAGCTTACAAAAGGAAGGCCTTGGGCTGAGGCCCATTACTTTGGCTAAGTAGAAAAGGACTGTGGCAAGGTGAGGCAGCTGACTTCGAGGTAGATCCACAAGTTCTAGAAGCGTCGTGTGTTCACAGCGTGGTGCATGGTGGTTGGCTGAATTGTGTTTGTTATGGCTTAAAGCTATGGAAATGAGAAAGGCCTGAGTGTTTCAAAAGCCTGGTTTTTGCAAGAAAGCAGCTCTCCTTTGCATCTGCCTGGGGACTCTGCATCACCACGGACCCTCACTGCCACTTTGCCAAGGAGATGATCAGTAGGAATGTTGCAGAGCTGCTGTGTGCATCTGAATGGAATGGCAGAGAACGAAGCGCTGGACGTTTCTGGCTTCAGTACAATGCTGCTGCATTGGTGCCAGTTTAGTTGGTTTTTCCATCAGTGGCCTTTCTGTCTAGAAGTACACTGCCCAGAGTATTGGATGCCTTTTCCTTCCTGTTGTTTTCATACCTTCCTTCAGTTGAAAGGATGATACAACCTTGACATTTTGAAGATCCCTGTTAGGAAGCACTATGCCAGAGGAGTCATCGCTCCCTTTTCTTCTGCCTCCTTTGTCATTTTCAGAGACTCATTTCAAATTTCTGCTCATGTCAAGAAGAATACTGAGACTACTTAGCAGGGCTGACGCTCTCAGCTGCTTTCCTCTTTCCTACTGCTTCATACTGGATGTGACTTCAAGGCCTCGTTTTGTCATCTGCATTTTGCCGTCATCCAAAGCTAAATATTCCAGGCCTGTGAACACAAAAAGAACTCTTAGTCTTTTGCAAGAACTACCCCTAGGAGGATTTGTGTTCACTTTGATCTCTTCAGTGTTTCAGAAAAAAGGAGATTGTACTCTCTTCTTGTGTACTCTCTTCTTGTGCTCTCATTTCCCTCTCTCTGCCTTGCATGCCCCAGTTAATCTACTGGTGTGACTCATTTGGCATCATCTCACGGTGCAAATTCTGCATAGTTTCAAGTCCTTACAAATGCCAGTTGCCAAGGAGCCTATCTAAGCATTCAAGGGGCAAAGAATTGTAGGGCTGGCAAGTTCAGGTGCTGAAACTGTAAGTCATGCCATATCAAAGTGACAGAGCAAATCAATTGATCTAGGACTTTCAGCTGGACACCTCTGAGAATAGCTGCTTGTCAGCAATGACACAGCCATCTTCCTAGCTGGATTCCAGAGAGAGGAAAGGGACACCTTCAATGGTTAATATGTTTGGCATGAGAAAACAGCAAGAAATGTACCGCAAAATACTTGAGTCAGATCAAGTGCGTTTCTCTAGTGAGAATTTTGCACTTGTTCTTTCTTGTCTGTGCCTTTACTTTTCACAGAAGACAGGGGAGCATTTCATTAGTACTGTTCTTTTGTTTTCTTTTGTTGGCCTCCCTCTTTCCACCTGCAATTAACAAATTTGCCTTTCTTTACTGGCTTCTCTTTCTTTACTTCTACAAGTTGACATGAGGTCATCCAACCTTATCATCAATGTTCTCAGACAGTGGAGAGAAGTAGAAGGTACAGCTAAATGGATAAAAGAAACCCACAAAAACAGACAGGTTTTTACAGTCTTCTGTGAGAACATTAGGACACAAGATGTCCTTGAACTGAGTCATGCTCTATTGACTTAACTTTTAGTCCACTGGTTACTATTATTACACGTGTTTGGCCTTTAGTACAGAGCCTTGGAACTAATCCAGGCCAATACTTGGCTAATTTTGTTTTATTTCTAGTGAGGACTTTGTTTCTTAAGGAATAGTCCAGAGAAAGAGCGTCCACGGTACAGTTACAGGTCATAAATTCTGGTACAGTTTGTGCTGGTAATAGGTCTAGGAAAGAAAGGTTTGACATCTTTTTTGACTTTCAAATGGAACCATGATTTGAAAAACCTAAGAGTTGCAGCTCCCCCCCCCACCCCACACCCCAAGTACTTCTCTTTGCAATATTACTCAGGGATTACACATCAAAGCCCACCCTGTAAAATACGTTGCAGATACTTTGCAAGAAGTGCAGCTTAGCAGCTAGAGATGATAACGTGGCTTAAATAACATGGTCTAAATATGTCTGTCTACGCAGACATACTCAACAAAGGTTACGATGGCTTAGCTCCTGTGCTCAAGTGAACGTGCATTTTAGAACTTCCCAAGAAGGTGAATTCAACCTCCTTCATTGCTCTCTGCTGGAGTCCCAAGAGAATTTCAGTCTGCTTTTTGTCATTTACAGCTGTCACTGCTTAGCTCTTGAACATGAGACTCCCTCATGACTGATGAAAGTTGTCTAGTTAAGAGTGGCTGAAAGACATGGTCTTGCTCTAGAAGGAGATGAGAAGGTTTCTGCAGTCTTTGTCATCTCTACTGCTTGTGATTTCTAGACAAAACCAGTGGGAAGTTTTCTGAAGGCAGTCCAGAAGCTGGCAATATGGACAGCTTACAGCCCAACACTTGCTGCAGTGCAACCATGGTGACACCAGAAAGGACTTCAAAAATTTAAAAGGGCAAACAAAGCAGTTGGAAGGAAAAGAACATGAACCATTATTCCATTTTTCTCATCTATCTTTCTTTAAATCATCATTTTCGTGCAGTTTGGCGGCTTGCGTTGGTATCCCACCAAAGGAATCTGAGACAGAGTAAGCTTTTGAATGGAGTAGAAGTGAGAAACGCAGGCCAAGTTGCCTTTTTTGCCATCAAATACCAGTTAGGCTTGAACTACCCTCTGCTTAAGGTGCTTAGCTTACACTAAGAATTGATGAGCACATTTTGATGGGAGCAAATTTTACTGTCATGATGACTGAGTAAATTTTGCTGTCACTCAGAATTTTACTGTCGTCTGAATAGCAATGTTTGTGTCCAAATAGTATTTTGTCTCCTGTATCTGCAGCAGGTAAGCCTTTTGCTGTCAGCAGTGTTGCTTAAGCTTTCATGTCATATCCCTCTTCACATCCATCTTCTGCTTAAGGCTTATTAATCTACTTTAGAATTGGCAGGTGGAATAAGACTACTTTTCCTTTTTGAAAGCTCATGTCATTTGACCTACTTACAGCAAATAATTCATTAATTGCAAGTCCCCAGCTAGCATCTTTTCGGCATATTCTAACCTTCTGAAGAAGTAACAAAAGCACTCTCCAATACTTGACTTTCATATCACAGTGGGAACGCTGGTCCTGTTTGCAAGAAACAATCATGGGTATGGTAAAACAAAAGGAGGGCTTAGAGTTTTCTCTGTTAACCTATAGTGAGCTTGGATTTTGCAATATGCATGAAGTTAATTAACACTGTTATATAAAGTGGCTGATTTAATCAATAAATTGGAGTCAATGCTGATAAACGACAAGGTGGGTTGGCTTCCCTTCGCTTTCAACACAGTGCCAATTCGGGCTGGTTTGATAGGACTAAGTGGCTGCTGCAATCTGCCATCCAGAAGCGGGGCAGGTGAGTTTTGTTTGCAAGGGAAAAGGGCCATGGTTTGTGTTTGGGGGCCTGTGACTGAGAGTGCCGGCTGACTCCTGAAATTCTTTGATATGCAGGATGATTCCCAGACGCAAGGTGGAAATGCTGCCAAGTCGGGCTGGATTGAAATTACCCAGGGACTCCTGCAATCTGCCATCGAGAAGCAGGGCAGGTGAGTGTTGTTTGCCAGGGAAAAGGGCTGTGGATTGTGTTTGGGGGCCTGTGGCTGGGAGAGGTCGGCTGGTTCCTGAAAATCCACGATCCGCAGGATGTTTCTCAGACCCAAGGTAGCAACATTGCCAAGTCGGGCTGGTTTGATAGTACCAAGTTGCTCCTGCAATCTGCCATGCAGAAGCAGGGCAGGTGACTTTTCTTTGCCAGGGAAAAGGGCCGAGGTTTGTGTTTGGGGGCCTGTGGCCAAGAGTGTCTTGCTGGCTCCTGAAAATCCATGATATGCAGGATGGTTCCCAGACCCAAGGTGGCACCAGTGCCAAGTCGGGCTGGTTTGATATTACCAAGTGGCTCCTGCAATGTGCCATGCAGAAGCGGGGCAGGTGAGTTTTTTTGGCCAGGTAAGAGGGCCGAGGTCTGTGTTTAAGGGCCTGTGGCTGGGAGTGGCCGGCTGGCTCCTGAAAATCCACGATACGCAGGATGGTTCCCAGACCCAAGGTGGCACCAGTGCCAAGTCGGGCTGGTTTGATAGTACCAAGTGGCTCCTGCAATCTGCCATGATCACATGAAGAAATACTTTCTGGCGTCCGTACTGGGCCATGTGCTCTTTCTTCTCTCAACTTCTCCATCACCTCTCATCTGTTTCACATGCGCTATCTTCAAGGTCCACAGGCTACTTTTCACAGCATCTTCAGGCCTGATGCAGTAAGAATGATGAATAGAACAGAGTTGGGTCTATTTTCCAGTTTGGATAAAATGCTTTCTGCACACAAATCCAAGGAGAAGGTGCTGCCCCGATGCCCAGAAAAACTTTCACTCCTGCTAGTGTTCTACGTCAACCACAACTTAGTCTGAAAGAAAAGCTTTTTCTCTGAGAGCATCTGAGAGGTTTGCACGAAGCACTGATATCTGACATATGCAATTTTGAATAGGAGAGGAAAAAGAAAATGGCAAGAAGTTTTTAATTTTAGTGGTTTCAATTTTAATTTCCGTGCACTTTTTCAAAACTTGTCAGCTCAAATGCCCATCAACATCTTTTAGTCATCTGTAAGTCAGTATTCATCTAAAATGTGCTTCAAATCAAAAGAATTTCAAATTTGCACTCCAAGTTTCTATGCCTAGATTTATGATTTCCTACACATATTAGATGAAAGGAAGGCCTTTTTTACTGTGGGAGTGCTGGAACACTGGGACAGGTTGCCCAGAGAAGTTGTGGGTGTCCCATCCCTGAAAGTATTCAAGGTCAGCTTGGACGGGGCTTGGAGCAGCAACAAAGGAGAAGCTTGATGGTAGAGAAACAAAGTTGGACTATAGAAGAAACTGGGATTGAAGTATAGGAGCAAGTTTTCTCTCAGCTCTTGGGGTAAATTCAAAGTTGTACAAAATGACATTTATCTGTGATTTTCACTACTGTAACAGAAAGGTTCATGAAAACTGTACAGAAGATAGCAAATTTTAAAAGAGATAAGAATTACAGCATAAAATCCATGGGACGGGTTACAACATGAGACACTCTCTAAGAGAAAATCTCTGTGTTTCAGCACTTCATCATGGTAAGATTTCATGAAGTGCCAAAGAAGGCGGCAAAATATCATTCGGGACATTATTTACTGGAGTTCAGCCTGGCCATTAGTAGGAACTGGGTTTGACCACATCATGTAGATATACCACACACACTTTCCCTTCACTGAAAAATGACTGTTTACAACGAAGAAGCAATTGACGATCAAAATTGATTGAAAGCATCTTAAACATGTCAAGTATTTCATTGTAGATGATCTGTGATCCAAATGCTTCTTCCACCTTCGAGAGGGACAGAACAATTCTTCCATATCATGATGGTTTCAAATTGTATCAACCAATGTTTTCTGCTGAAAAGATAGCATCTATTTTTTTCTATTTTTGGAAGAAAATATTCCTAGACATACAACAGGTGAGAACTAAGTAATTTTAAAGAAGCAAATGACATGAAAATATTCTGTAAATAGAATGAAATGAAAAGCTGTGTTTTAAATAGGAGCTAAATATGAAACAGAATTTCTGTACCAGGCATTTGAATTACTGCACCAGCTCTTTTGCCCATCAAGAGAGGCATTGAGCATTTCAGTCTTTTCCAAGGTGTTCATGATCTGCTATGCTGATCTCTGTGTGTGCCTAGGTGTGTGTGGAAGGGGGGGCATGTGAAGGGGAGTGTGTATGTTTGCTTTACAATTGTTGTGGCAGATTCATGCCTCAGCTCCACATTTTGTTTTAGAAAGGTCACACAGAGTGGATATGAAGTTTCCTATCAACAAGAGATCAATTCCCAAATCATCCATTTGACTCTACCTTATAAATCATGTGCTTTGTTGCATATTTTATCAAATCTACTTTCAAGCCAGATGGAGGCAGGAGGATGTGGGAATCCCTCCACCATCTTGCAACTTTTATGCAAGTAAGTTTTCAAGAAAATCATCATTTCTCTTGGAAATATGTCTGGAACAGGCATGATGGTAGTGTCAACCTGTTGGAGTTTTTGTTGCTGGAAGAAGTTGTACAAAAGGATTGGTTTTTACATTGACCGGTTACTGAATCAAGCGCAGGAATACATTGGAAATCCAACTGGGGCCTCCTTTTCCCAGCAGACCACTTCTAGAACGAGCTTGTACAATGAAGCTGACGCTTCTGCTCTCTTTTTGTTTCTTTCCTATTTTTCTTGGCTTCTTTGCCACTCTCTAGACAATTTGTGAACTCTTTTCCCAACTCAGATGGTTTCAATAGTCTGATTGTGATCACACATTTTTACAAGGAATTCTTAAAATCTTTCCTCGAGTTAAGAAAGTCAAGGACTTAGGTCTTTTTCTTCCCTTATAATATTGCAATGAAATTGATAACTAAAGACCAACTCTTTCTTTTTGTTTTTAACCCAAGTAGATAATTCCCATCCATTCATCCATTTGGTGGACCAATAGTTGCCATGCTGATGGAAGTTGTCACTTCTTAACAATAGACATTCTGTGACTATGTTGACAGCACTTTGGGTGAAGATCCTAACTGGTCTTGGATACACATAGGGAGAAATTTGCTCAGCCAGTGTCAGTCTTAAGCATGCGTATCAGAAGATCTTTCTAGAGCTGGGAATTTTCCCATGAAAGGGATTCAGTTAGGGAAGAGACACTCGTCCCAGAGTTTTACATTCTTCTTGAACACTGCTTAAGGAACTTAGATGCCGTGTCCATTTGGATCTCTGTCTTCACAGAACTTTGTCATGCAAGTGCTTGAAATGCATCTTGAAGAGAATTCACTAGCACAGAATGAATGAGAGTGGAAGGGGTTGGTGGGGCTAACCAGGCCCAATCCCCCTGCCTAAACCAGGATACCTAGAGCCTCTTGCCCAGGATTCTATCTGGGTGTACTTTTAATGTCTTCAAAGATCCAGGCTCCACAATCTTTCTGGGCAGTCTGTGCCGTGGTTCAGTCACCCTCACAGTAAAGAATCATTTGCTGATGGTCAATGGCAATCTCCTGTATTTCAGAGAGTGCCCACTGCCTCTTGTTTTTTTCACTCAGCATCACTGAAAAGACACTGGTTCCCTCCCCTTTGCACTATTGCTTCCATATGGATGCGTGCTGCCATGTAGAGATATGTCAAAAACCTCCCTGAAGCCCAGGCAGATAATATTCCCTTCATCTACCAGTCAAGTTGATTCATCAGAGGAGTTTAAAGTGATGTTCAGCATGAAATTCCCCTGAAAAATCATGCTAACTACGTTATTTTGTCGTCTTGCATGTGGCTGGCAAGGTTTTCCAGGAAGAGCTGCTTCATCAACTTCCTGGGGATAAAAAGGAAGCTGGCTGGTTTCTACTATTCCGAGTCCTCCTAATTGCCTTTTATAGAGATGGGTGTCATTTGCTCTCATCCAGTCTTTAGCCTCTCTTGTCGTCTACATCTTAGCAAAAAGCTTTTCCACTACATGTTCATGTGATTGGAAACGTCAGGAAAGTGTAAGGTACTGTTTTCTATCAGTTGGCAAGCTGCGCACACAATCCCAGTGTTGTACAGCTTCCTTCTTCACCTTTCCGATGCTGCCGCTCTCTCCGGCTCCCGGAGCCGAAGAAGCGGCTTCTTCGCGCAAAGACGACTGTGCCGCTCACAGTGCTCTCTTAGCGCGGCTTCTGCCGAAAGAAGCCCGGGAGCGGCTCTTAGCTCCGGAGAGCATCGTACCTTCGTCTTTAGCGTCTTTTGTGGTCTACATCCTAGCAGAAAGCTTTTCCACTCTGTCTGGCAAGGAAAACCTGCGGGAGCACAGAAAACATCTCCCATCGTCTTCTGGACGTTGCACGGAGGTCTGCCAAGTGTTTGGCATGAAGGAAAGAAAAGTTGTCCAAAACAGCTTCCAATCGAAGATTCATGTGATTGGAAACGTCAGGAAAGTGTAAGGTACTGTTTTCTATCAGTTGGCAAGCTGCGCACACAATCCCAGTGTTGTACAGCTTCCTTCTTCACCTTTCCGATGCTGCCGCTCTCTCCGGCTCCCGGAGCCGAAGAAGCGGCTTCTTCGCGCAAAGATGATTGTGCCGGTCACAGTGCTCTCTTAGCGCAGCTTGTGCCGAAAGAAGCCCGGGAGCGGCTCTTAGCTCCGGAGAGCATCGTACCTTCGTCTTTAGCGTCTTTTGTGGTCTACATCCTAGCAGAAAGCTTTTCCACTCTGTCTGGCAAGGAAAACCTGCGGGAGCACAGAAAACATCTCCCATCGTCTTCTGGACGTTGCACGGAGGTCTGCCAAGTGTTTGGCATGAAGGAAAGAAAAGTTGTCCAAAACAGCTTCCAATCGAAGATTCGTGTGATTGGAAAAGTCAGGAAAGTGTAAGGTACTGTTTTCTATCAGTTGGCAAGCTGCGCACACAATCCCAGTGTTGTACAGCTTCCTTCTTCACCTTTGCGATGCTGCCGCTCTCTCCGGCTCCCGGAGCCGAAGAAGCGGCTTCTTCGCGCAAAGACGATTGTACCGCTCACAGTGCTCTCTTAGCGCCGCTTCTGCCGAAAGAAGCCCGGGAGCGGCTCTTAGCTCCGGAGAGCATCGTACCTTCCAATTCAATTTTTTCAGCTCCACAAACCAAATGGTATACTTGCAGCAGTAGGGCGGGACGTTGAATTGGACTTTCTCCTTTTAGAGAGAAGCTAATGAAAAAGTTTCACCGGAATCAGAGCAGGCTGTAAAACAAGAAAAGTGTCATGGAAATAGGCCAGCCTTATCCTCTTAGCCTTGCTTGTTGTGATCGGCCAATAAAGAAATGTGTCAACTCGGTGTTCCTGGGTATCATATCAGTAACAGGTACTTCAGCTGCTGTTCTTCTCTCCTGAAGTTAAGAACAGAATCCAAGGAATTGTGATTCCATGGTCTCAATTCACTCAATATGGTGCCGAAAAGGGAGTGGAAGGGGCACGGGTCAATTAACTTGAATGGCCTATGTAAATCAGCGGCCACTGTTTTTCTGAAGGCTTCAACAGGTTAGTTGCCTATGTTCTTCTTGGAATTGTTTTAATCTTTGGTCATGTTTTTCTTGGGATTCTTTTACCCTTTTCCCATTAGTGCAGCCTTTGCTCTCAAGGCTTTGCTGACATTTCCAGTATCTCGGTAGCCTGGAAAAGTGTTGTCTTGATTGATCACATCTTTATTCCCTTCCAAGGGTTGTTTTCCTCAAGTCTCAGTTTGGCTGGTTTTCTGCTAGTTGATTGTCAGAGGGCAGCAGGTGTTTTGTAAGAGCAAGTACACAATGCCATAGCTTGCTTTTCTTTGGATTTGGCCTGTCTAGAAAATGGAATGACTGAACATCTCTGGGAGGCTTTTCTCTCCCCATTAGGTTTCACTGGAAGGAGGGCAGATGCAAATCGTCTACCTAAAGTCTTGGCACGGAAGAAAGTAGTGGTTTGCTGCTGCATAGAGCTAGAAGCTTACAAAAGGAAGGCCTTGGGCTGAGGCCCATTACTTTGGCTAAGTAGAAAAGGACTGTGGCAAGGTGAGGCAGCTGACTTCGAGGTAGATCCACAAGTTCTAGAAGCGTCGTGTGTTCACAGCGTGGTGCATGGTGGTTGGCTGAATTGTGTTTGTTATGGCTTAAAGCTATGGAAATGAGAAAGGCCTGAGTGTTTCAAAAGCCTGGTTTTTGCAAGAAAGCAGCTCTCCTTTGCATCTGCCTGGGGACTCTGCATCACCACGGACCCTCACTGCCACTTTGCCAAGGAGATGATCAGTAGGAATGTTGCAGAGCTGCTGTGTGCATCTGAATGGAATGGCAGAGAACGAAGCGCTGGACGTTTCTGGCTTTAGTACAATGCTGCTGCATTGGTGCCAGTTTAGTTGGTTTTTCCATCAGTGGCCTTTCTGTCTAGAAGTACACTGCCCAGAGTATTGGATGCCTTTTCCTTCCTGTTGTTTTCATACCTTCCTTCAGTTGAAAGGATGATACAACCTTGACATTTTGAAGATCCCTGTTAGGAAGCACTATGCCAGAGGAGTCATCGCTCCCTTTTCTTCTGCCTCCTTTGTCATTTTCAGAGACTCATTTCAAATTTCTGCTCATGTCAAGAAGAATACTGAGACTACTTAGCAGGGCTGACGCTCTCAGCTGCTTTCCTCTTTCCTACTGCTTCATACTGGATGTGACTTCAAGGCCTCGTTTTGTCATCTGCATTTTGCCGTCATCCAAAGCTAAATATTCCAGGCCTGTGAACACAAAAAGAACTCTTAGTCTTTTGCAAGAACTACCCCTAGGAGGATTTGTGTTCACTTTGATCTCTTCAGTGTTTCAGAAAAAAGGAGATTGTACTCTCTTCTTGTGTACTCTCTTCTTGTGCTCTCATTTCCCTCTCTCTGCCTTGCATGCCCCAGTTAATCTACTGGTGTGACTCATTTGGCATCATCTCACGGTGCAAATTCTGCATAGTTTCAAGTCCTTACAAATGCCAGTTGCCAAGGAGCCTATCTAAGCATTCAAGGGGCAAAGAATTGTAGGGCTGGCAAGTTCAGGTGCTGAAACTGTAAGTCATGCCATATCAAAGTGACAGAGCAAATCAATTGATCTAGGACTTTCAGCTGGACACCTCTGAGAATAGCTGCTTGTCAGCAATGACACAGCCATCTTCCTAGCTGGATTCCAGAGAGAGGAAAGGGACACCTTCAATGGTTAATATGTTTGGCATGAGAAAACAGCAAGAAATGTACCGCAAAATACTTGAGTCAGATCAAGTGCGTTTCTCTAGTGAGAATTTTGCACTTGTTCTTTCTTGTCTGTGCCTTTACTTTTCACAGAAGACAGGGGAGCATTTCATTAGTACTGTTCTTTTGTTTTCTTTTGTTGGCCTCCCTCTTTCCACCTGCAATTAACAAATTTGCCTTTCTTTACTGGCTTCTCTTTCTTTACTTCTACAAGTTGACATGAGGTCATCCAACCTTATCATCAATGTTCTCAGACAGTGGAGAGAAGTAGAAGGTACAGCTAAATGGATAAAAGAAACCCACAAAAACAGACAGGTTTTTACAGTCTTCTGTGAGAACATTAGGACACAAGATGTCTTTGAACTGAGTCATGCTCTATTGACTTAACTTTTAGTCCACTGGTTACTATTATTACACGTGTTTGGCCTTTAGTACAGAGCCTTGGAACTAATCCAGGCCAATACTTGGCTAATTTTGTTTTATTTCTAGTGAGGACTTTGTTTCTTAAGGAATAGTCCAGAGAAAGAGCGTCCACGGTACAGTTACAGGTCATAAATTCTGGTACAGTTTGTGCTGGTAATAGGTCTAGGAAAGAAAGGTTTGACATCTTTTTTGACTTTCAAATGGAACCATGATTTGAAAAACCTAAGAGTTGCAGCTCCCCCCCCCACCCCACACCCCAAGTACTTCTCTTTGCAATATTACTCAGGGATTACACATCAAAGCCCACCCTGTAAAATACGTTGCAGATACTTTGCAAGAAGTGCAGCTTAGCAGCTAGAGATGATAACGTGGCTTAAATAACATGGTCTAAATATGTCTGTCTACGCAGACATACTCAACAAAGGTTACGATGGCTTAGCTCCTGTGCTCAAGTGAACGTGCATTTTAGAACTTCCCAAGAAGGTGAATTCAACCTCCTTCATTGCTCTCTGCTGGAGTCCCAAGAGAATTTCAGTCTGCTTTTTGTCATTTACAGCTGTCACTGCTTAGCTCTTGAACATGAGACTCCCTCATGACTGATGAAAGTTGTCTAGTTAAGAGTGGCTGAAAGACATGGTCTTGCTCTAGAAGGAGATGAGAAGGTTTCTGCAGTCTTTGTCATCTCTACTGCTTGTGATTTCTAGACAAAACCAGTGGGAAGTTTTCTGAAGGCAGTCCAGAAGCTGGCAATATGGACAGCTTACAGCCCAACACTTGCTGCAGTGCAACCATGGTGACACCAGAAAGGACTTCAAAAATTTAAAAGGGCAAACAAAGCAGTTGGAAGGAAAAGAACATGAACCATTATTCCATTTTTCTCATCTATCTTTCTTTAAATCATCATTTTCGTGCAGTTTGGCGGCTTGCGTTGGTATCCCACCAAAGGAATCTGAGACAGAGTAAGCTTTTGAATGGAGTAGAAGTGAGAAACGCAGGCCAAGTTGCCTTTTTTGCCATCAAATACCAGTTAGGCTTGAACTACCCTCTGCTTAAGGTGCTTAGCTTACACTAAGAATTGATGAGCACATTTTGATGGGAGCAAATTTTACTGTCATGATGACTGAGTAAATTTTGCTGTCACTCAGAATTTTACTGTCGTCTGAATAGCAATGTTTGTGTCCAAATAGTATTTTGTCTCCTGTATCTGCAGCAGGTAAGCCTTTTGCTGTCAGCAGTGTTGCTTAAGCTTTCATGTCATATCCCTCTTCACATCCATCTTCTGCTTAAGGCTTATTAATCTACTTTAGAATTGGCAGGTGGAATAAGACTACTTTTCCTTTTTGAAAGCTCATGTCATTTGACCTACTTACAGCAAATAATTCATTAATTGCAAGTCCCCAGCTAGCATCTTTTCGGCATATTCTAACCTTCTAAAGAAGTAACAAAAGCACTCTCCAATACTTGACTTTCATATCACAGTGGGAACGCTGGTCCTGTTTGCAAGAAACAATCATGGGTATGGTAAAACAAAAGGAGGGCTTAGAGTTTTCTCTGTTAACCTATAGTGAGCTTGGATTTTGCAATATGCATGAAGTTAATTAACACTGTTATATAAAGTGGCTGATTTAATCAATAAATTGGAGTCAATGCTGATAAACGACAAGGTGGGTTGGCTTCCCTTCGCTTTCAACACAGTGCCAATTCGGGCTGGTTTGATAGGACTAAGTGGCTGCTGCAATCTGCCATCCAGAAGCGGGGCAGGTGAGTTTTGTTTGCAAGGGAAAAGGGCCATGGTTTGTGTTTGGGGGCCTGTGACTGAGAGTGCCGGCTGACTCCTGAAATTCTTTGATATGCAGGATGATTCCCAGACGCAAGGTGGAAATGCTGCCAAGTCGGGCTGGATTGAAATTACCCAGGGACTCCTGCAATCTGCCATCGAGAAGCAGGGCAGGTGAGTGTTGTTTGCCAGGGAAAAGGGCTGTGGATTGTGTTTGGGGGCCTGTGGCTGGGAGAGGTCGGCTGGTTCCTGAAAATCCACGATCCGCAGGATGTTTCTCAGACCCAAGGTAGCAACATTGCCAAGTCGGGCTGGTTTGATAGTACCAAGTTGCTCCTGCAATCTGCCATGCAGAAGCAGGGCAGGTGACTTTTCTTTGCCAGGGAAAAGGGCCGAGGTTTGTGTTTGGGGGCCTGTGGCCAAGAGTGTCTTGCTGGCTCCTGAAAATCCATGATATGCAGGATGGTTCCCAGACCCAAGGTGGCACCAGTGCCAAGTCGGGCTGGTTTGATATTACCAAGTGGCTCCTGCAATGTGCCATGCAGAAGCGGGGCAGGTGAGTTTTTTTGGCCAGGTAAGAGGGCCGAGGTCTGTGTTTAAGGGCCTGTGGCTGGGAGTGGCCGGCTGGCTCCTGAAAATCCACGATACGCAGGATGGTTCCCAGACCCAAGGTGGCACCAGTGCCAAGTCGGGCTGGTTTGATAGTACCAAGTGGCTCCTGCAATCTGCCATGATCACATGAAGAAATACTTTCTGGCGTCCGTACTGGGCCATGTGCTCTTTCTTCTCTCAACTTCTCCATCACCTCTCATCTGTTTCACATGCGCTATCTTCAAGGTCCACAGGCTACTTTTCACAGCATCTTCAGGCCTGATGCAGTAAGAATGATGAATAGAACAGAGTTGGGTCTATTTTCCAGTTTGGATAAAATGCTTTCTGCACACAAATCCAAGGAGAAGGTGCTGCCCCGATGCCCAGAAAAACTTTCACTCCTGCTAGTGTTCTACGTCAACCACAACTTAGTCTGAAAGAAAAGCTTTTTCTCTGAGAGCATCTGAGAGGTTTGCACGAAGCACTGATATCTGACATATGCAATTTTGAATAGGAGAGGAAAAAGAAAATGGCAAGAAGTTTTTAATTTTAGTGGTTTCAATTTTAATTTCCGTGCACTTTTTCAAAACTTGTCAGCTCAAATGCCCATCAACATCTTTTAGTCATCTGTAAGTCAGTATTCATCTAAAATGTGCTTCAAATCAAAAGAATTTCAAATTTGCACTCCAAGTTTCTATGCCTAGATTTATGATTTCCTACACATATTAGATGAAAGGAAGGCCTTTTTTACTGTGGGAGTGCTGGAACACTGGGACAGGTTGCCCAGAGAAGTTGTGGGTGTCCCATCCCTGAAAGTATTCAAGGTCAGCTTGGACGGGGCTTGGAGCAGCAACAAAGGAGAAGCTTGATGGTAGAGAAACAAAGTTGGACTATAGAAGAAACTGGGATTGAAGTATAGGAGCAAGTTTTCTCTCAGCTCTTGGGGTAAATTCAAAGTTGTACAAAATGACATTTATCTGTGATTTTCACTACTGTAACAGAAAGGTTCATGAAAACTGTACAGAAGATAGCAAATTTTAAAAGAGATAAGAATTACAGCATAAAATCCATGGGACGGGTTACAACATGAGACACTCTCTAAGAGAAAATCTCTGTGTTTCAGCACTTCATCATGGTAAGATTTCATGAAGTGCCAAAGAAGGCGGCAAAATATCATTCGGGACATTATTTACTGGAGTTCAGCCTGGCCATTAGTAGGAACTGGGTTTGACCACATCATGTAGATATACCACACACACTTTCCCTTCACTGAAAAATGACTGTTTACAACGAAGAAGCAATTGACGATCAAAATTGATTGAAAGCATCTTAAACATGTCAAGTATTTCATTGTAGATGATCTGTGATCCAAATGCTTCTTCCACCTTCGAGAGGGACAGAACAATTCTTCCATATCATGATGGTTTCAAATTGTATCAACCAATGTTTTCTGCTGAAAAGATAGCATCTATTTTTTTCTATTTTTGGAAGAAAATATTCCTAGACATACAACAGGTGAGAACTAAGTAATTTTAAAGAAGCAAATGACATGAAAATATTCTGTAAATAGAATGAAATGAAAAGCTGTGTTTTAAATAGGAGCTAAATATGAAACAGAATTTCTGTACCAGGCATTTGAATTACTGCACCAGCTCTTTTGCCCATCAAGAGAGGCATTGAGCATTTCAGTCTTTTCCAAGGTGTTCATGATCTGCTATGCTGATCTCTGTGTGTGCCTAGGTGTGTGTGGAAGGGGGGGCATGTGAAGGGGAGTGTGTATGTTTGCTTTACAATTGTTGTGGCAGATTCATGCCTCAGCTCCACATTTTGTTTTAGAAAGGTCACACAGAGTGGATATGAAGTTTACTATCAACAAGAGATCAATTCCCAAATCATCCATTTGACTCTACCTTATAAATCATGTGCTTTGTTGCATATTTTATCAAATCTACTTTCAAGCCAGATGGAGGCAGGAGGATGTGGGAATCCCTCCACCATCTTGCAACTTTTATGCAAGTAGGTTTTCAAGAAAATCATCATTTCTCTTGGAAATATGTCTGGAACAGGCATGATGGTAGTGTCAACCTGTTGGAGTTTTTGTTGCTGGAAGAAGTTGTACAAAAGGATTGGTTTTTACATTGACCGGTTACTGAATCAAGCGCAGGAATACATTGGAAATTCAACTGGGGCCTCCTTTTCCCAGCAGACCACTTCTAGAACGAGCTTGTACAATGAAGCTGACGCTTCTGCTCTCTTTTTGTTTCTTTCCTATTTTTCTTGGCTTCTTTGCCACTCTCTAGACAATTTGTGAACTCTTTTCCCAACTCAGATGGTTTCAATAGTCTGATTGTGATCACACATTTTTACAAGGAATTCTTAAAATCTTTCCTCGAGTTAAGAAAGTCAAGGACTTAGGTCTTTTTCTTCCCTTATAATATTGCAATGAAATTGATAACTAAAGACCAACTCTTTCTTTTTGTTTTTAACCCAAGTAGATAATTCCCATCCATTCATCCATTTGGTGGACCAATAGTTGCCATGCTGATGGAAGTTGTCACTTCTTAACAATAGACATTCTGTGACTATGTTGACAGCACTTTGGGTGAAGATCCTAACTGGTCTTGGATACACATAGGGAGAAATTTGCTCAGCCAGTGTCAGTCTTAAGCATGCGTATCAGAAGATCTTTCTAGAGCTGGGAATTTTCCCATGAAAGGGATTCAGTTAGGGAAGAGACACTCGTCCCAGAGTTTTACATTCTTCTTGAACACTGCTTAAGGAACTTAGATGCCGTGTCCATTTGGATCTCTGTCTTCACAGAACTTTGTCATGCAAGTGCTTGAAATGCATCTTGAAGAGAATTCACTAGCACAGAATGAATGAGAGTGGAAGGGGTTGGTGGGGCTAACCAGGCCCAATCCCCCTGCCTAAACCAGGATACCTAGAGCCTCTTGCCCAGGATTCTATCTGGGTGTACTTTTAATGTCTTCAAAGATCCAGGCTCCACAATCTTTCTGGGCAGTCTGTGCCGTGGTTCAGTCACCCTCACAGTAAAGAATCATTTGCTGATGGTCAATGGCAATCTCCTGTATTTCAGAGAGTGCCCACTGCCTCTTGTTTTTTTCACTCAGCATCACTGAAAAGACACTGGTTCCCTCCCCTTTGCACTATTGCTTCCATATGGATGCGTGCTGCCATGTAGAGATATGTCAAAAACCTCCCTGAAGCCCAGGCAGATAATATTCCCTTCATCTACCAGTCAAGTTGATTCATCAGAGGAGTTTAAAGTGATGTTCAGCATGAAATTCCCCTGAAAAATCATGCTAACTACATTATTTTGTTGTCTTGCATGTGCCTGGCAAGGTTTTCCAGGAAGAGCTGCTTCATCAACTTCCTGGGGATAAAAAGGAGGCTGGCTGGTTTGTATTATTCCGAGTCCACCTAATTGCCTTTTTTAGAGATGGGTGTCATTTGCTCACATCCAGTCTTTAGCCTCTCTTGTCGTCTACATCTTAGCAAAAAGCTTTTCCACTACATGTTCATGTGATTGGAAACGTCAGGAAAGTGGTAAGGTACTGTTTTCTATCAGTTGGCAAGCTGCGCACACAATCCCAGTGTTGTACAGCTTCCTTCTTCACCTTTCCGATGCTGCCGCTCTCTCCGGCTCCCGGAGCCGAAGAAGCGGCTTCTTCGCGCAAAGACGATTGTACCACTCACAGTGCTCTCTTAGCGCCACTTCTGCCGAAAGAAGCCCGGCAGCGGCTCTTAGCTCCGGAGAGCATCGTACCTTCATCTTTAGCGTCTTTTGTGGTCTACATCCTAGCAGAAAGCTTTTCCACTCTGTCTGGCAAGGAAAACCTGCGGGAGCACAGAAAACATCTCCCATCGTCTTCTGGACGTTGCACGGAGGTCTGCCAAGTGTTTGGCATGAAGGAAAGAAAAGTTGTCCAAAACAGCTTCTTATCGAATATTCATGTGATTGGAAACGTCAGGAAAGTGTAAGGTACTGTTTTCTATCAGTTGGCAAGCTGCGCACACAATCCCAGTGTTGTACAGCTTCCTTCTTCACCTTTCCGATGCTGCCGCTCTCTCCGGCTCCCGGAGCCGAAGAAGCGGCTTCTTCGCGCAAAGACGATTGTACCGCTCACAGTGCTCTCTTAGCGCCGCTTCTGCCGAAAGAAGCCCGGGAGCGGCTCTTAGCTTCGGAGAGCATCGTACCTTCCAATTCAATTTTTTCAGCTCCACAAACCAAATGGTATACTTGCAGCAGTAGGGCGGGACGTTGAATTGGACTTTCTCCTTTTAGAGAGAAGCTAATGAAAAAGTTTCACCGGAATCAGAGCAGGCTGTAAAACAAGAAAAGTGTCATGGAAATAAGCCAGCCTTATCCTCTTAGCCTTGCTTGTTGTGATCGGCCAATAAACAAATGTGTCAACTCGGTGTTCCTGGGTATCATATCAGTAACAGGTACTTCAGCTGCTGTTCTTCTCTCCTGAAGTTAAGAACAGAATCCAAGGAATTGTGATTCCATGGTCTCAATTCACTCAATATGGTGCCGAAAAGGGAGTGGAAGGGGCACGGGTCAATTAACTTGAATGGCCTATGTAAATCAGCGGCCACTGTTTTTCTGAAGGCTTCAACAGGTTAGTTGCCTATGTTCTTCTTGGAATTGTTTTAATCTTTGGTCATGTTTTTCTTGGGATTCTTTTACCCTTTTCCCATTAGTGCAGCCTTTGCTCTCAAGGCTTTGCTGACATTTCCAGTATCTCGGTAGCCTGGAAAAGTGTTGTCTTGATTGATCACATCTTTATTCCCTTCCAAGGGTTGTTTTCCTCAAGTCTCAGTTTGGCTGGTTTTCTGCTAGTTGATTGTCAGAGGGCAGCAGGTGTTTTGTAAGAGCAAGTACACAATGCCATAGCTTGCTTTTCTTTGGATTTGGCCTGTCTAGAAAATGGAATGACTGAACATCTCTGGGAGGCTTTTCTCTCCCCATTAGGTTTCACTGGAAGGAGGGCAGATGCAAATCGTCTACCTAAAGTCTTGGCACGGAAGAAAGTAGTGGTTTGCTGCTGCATAGAGCTAGAAGCTTACAAAAGGAAGGCCTTGGGCTGAGGCCCATTACTTTGGCTAAGTAGAAAAGGACTGTGGCAAGGTGAGGCAGCTGACTTCGAGGTAGATCCACAAGTTCTAGAAGCGTCGTGTGTTCACAGCGTGGTGCATGGTGGTTGGCTGAATTGTGTTTGTTATGGCTTAAAGCTATGGAAATGAGAAAGGCCTGAGTGTTTCAAAAGCCTGGTTTTTGCAAGAAAGCAGCTCTCCTTTGCATCTGCCTGGGGACTCTGCATCACCACGGACCCTCACTGCCACTTTGCCAAGGAGATGATCAGTAGGAATGTTGCAGAGCTGCTGTGTGCATCTGAATGGAATGGCAGAGAACGAAGCGCTGGACGTTTCTGGCTTTAGTACAATGCTGCTGCATTGGTGCCAGTTTAGTTGGTTTTTCCATCAGTGGCCTTTCTGTCTAGAAGTACACTGCCCAGAGTATTGGATGCCTTTTCCTTCCTGTTGTTTTCATACCTTCCTTCAGTTGAAAGGATGATACAACCTTGACATTTTGAAGATCCCTGTTAGGAAGCACTATGCCAGAGGAGTCATCGCTCCCTTTTCTTCTGCCTCCTTTGTCATTTTCAGAGACTCATTTCAAATTTCTGCTCATGTCAAGAAGAATACTGAGACTACTTAGCAGGGCTGACGCTCTCAGCTGCTTTCCTCTTTCCTACTGCTTCATACTGGATGTGACTTCAAGGCCTCGTTTTGTCATCTGCATTTTGCCGTCATCCAAAGCTAAATATTCCAGGCCTGTGAACACAAAAAGAACTCTTAGTCTTTTGCAAGAACTACCCCTAGGAGGATTTGTGTTCACTTTGATCTCTTCAGTGTTTCAGAAAAAAGGAGATTGTACTCTCTTCTTGTGTACTCTCTTCTTGTGCTCTCATTTCCCTCTCTCTGCCTTGCATGCCCCAGTTAATCTACTGGTGTGACTCATTTGGCATCATCTCACGGTGCAAATTCTGCATAGTTTCAAGTCCTTACAAATGCCAGTTGCCAAGGAGCCTATCTAAGCATTCAAGGGGCAAAGAATTGTAGGGCTGGCAAGTTCAGGTGCTGAAACTGTAAGTCATGCCATATCAAAGTGACAGAGCAAATCAATTGATCTAGGACTTTCAGCTGGACACCTCTGAGAATAGCTGCTTGTCAGCAATGACACAGCCATCTTCCTAGCTGGATTCCAGAGAGAGGAAAGGGACACCTTCAATGGTTAATATGTTTGGCATGAGAAAACAGCAAGAAATGTACCGCAAAATACTTGAGTCAGATCAAGTGCGTTTCTCTAGTGAGAATTTTGCACTTGTTCTTTCTTGTCTGTGCCTTTACTTTTCACAGAAGACAGGGGAGCATTTCATTAGTACTGTTCTTTTGTTTTCTTTTGTTGGCCTCCCTCTTTCCACCTGCAATTAACAAATTTGCCTTTCTTTACTGGCTTCTCTTTCTTTACTTCTACAAGTTGACATGAGGTCATCCAACCTTATCATCAATGTTCTCAGACAGTGGAGAGAAGTAGAAGGTACAGCTAAATGGATAAAAGAAACCCACAAAAACAGACAGGTTTTTACAGTCTTCTGTGAGAACATTAGGACACAAGATGTCCTTGAACTGAGTCATGCTCTATTGACTTAACTTTTAGTCCACTGGTTACTATTATTACACGTGTTTGGCCTTTAGTACAGAGCCTTGGAACTAATCCAGGCCAATACTTGGCTAATTTTGTTTTATTTCTAGTGAGGACTTTGTTTCTTAAGGAATAGTCCAGAGAAAGAGCGTCCACGGTACAGTTACAGGTCATAAATTCTGGTACAGTTTGTGCTGGTAATAGGTCTAGGAAAGAAAGGTTTGACATCTTTTTTGACTTTCAAATGGAACCATGATTTGAAAAACCTAAGAGTTGCAGCTCCCCCCCCCACCCCACACCCCAAGTACTTCTCTTTGCAATATTACTCAGGGATTACACATCAAAGCCCACCCTGTAAAATACGTTGCAGATACTTTGCAAGAAGTGCAGCTTAGCAGCTAGAGATGATAACGTGGCTTAAATAACATGGTCTAAATATGTCTGTCTACGCAGACATACTCAACAAAGGTTACGATGGCTTAGCTCCTGTGCTCAAGTGAACGTGCATTTTAGAACTTCCCAAGAAGGTGAATTCAACCTCCTTCATTGCTCTCTGCTGGAGTCCCAAGAGAATTTCAGTCTGCTTTTTGTCATTTACAGCTGTCACTGCTTAGCTCTTGAACATGAGACTCCCTCATGACTGATGAAAGTTGTCTAGTTAAGAGTGGCTGAAAGACATGGTCTTGCTCTAGAAGGAGATGAGAAGGTTTCTGCAGTCTTTGTCATCTCTACTGCTTGTGATTTCTAGACAAAACCAGTGGGAAGTTTTCTGAAGGCAGTCCAGAAGCTGGCAATATGGACAGCTTACAGCCCAACACTTGCTGCAGTGCAACCATGGTGACACCAGAAAGGACTTCAAAAATTTAAAAGGGCAAACAAAGCAGTTGGAAGGAAAAGAACATGAACCATTATTCCATTTTTCTCATCTATCTTTCTTTAAATCATCATTTTCGTGCAGTTTGGCGGCTTGCGTTGGTATCCCACCAAAGGAATCTGAGACAGAGTAAGCTTTTGAATGGAGTAGAAGTGAGAAACGCAGGCCAAGTTGCCTTTTTTGCCATCAAATACCAGTTAGGCTTGAACTACCCTCTGCTTAAGGTGCTTAGCTTACACTAAGAATTGATGAGCACATTTTGATGGGAGCAAATTTTACTGTCATGATGACTGAGTAAATTTTGCTGTCACTCAGAATTTTACTGTCGTCTGAATAGCAATGTTTGTGTCCAAATAGTATTTTGTCTCCTGTATCTGCAGCAGGTAAGCCTTTTGCTGTCAGCAGTGTTGCTTAAGCTTTCATGTCATATCCCTCTTCACATCCATCTTCTGCTTAAGGCTTATTAATCTACTTTAGAATTGGCAGGTGGAATAAGACTACTTTTCCTTTTTGAAAGCTCATGTCATTTGACCTACTTACAGCAAATAATTCATTAATTGCAAGTCCCCAGCTAGCATCTTTTCGGCATATTCTAACCTTCTAAAGAAGTAACAAAAGCACTCTCCAATACTTGACTTTCATATCACAGTGGGAACGCTGGTCCTGTTTGCAAGAAACAATCATGGGTATGGTAAAACAAAAGGAGGGCTTAGAGTTTTCTCTGTTAACCTATAGTGAGCTTGGATTTTGCAATATGCATGAAGTTAATTAACACTGTTATATAAAGTGGCTGATTTAATCAATAAATTGGAGTCAATGCTGATAAACGACAAGGTGGGTTGGCTTCCCTTCGCTTTCAACACAGTGCCAATTCGGGCTGGTTTGATAGGACTAAGTGGCTGCTGCAATCTGCCATCCAGAAGCGGGGCAGGTGAGTTTTGTTTGCAAGGGAAAAGGGCCATGGTTTGTGTTTGGGGGCCTGTGACTGAGAGTGCCGGCTGACTCCTGAAATTCTTTGATATGCAGGATGATTCCCAGACGCAAGGTGGAAATGCTGCCAAGTCGGGCTGGATTGAAATTACCCAGGGACTCCTGCAATCTGCCATCGAGAAGCAGGGCAGGTGAGTGTTGTTTGCCAGGGAAAAGGGCTGTGGATTGTGTTTGGGGGCCTGTGGCTGGGAGAGGTCGGCTGGTTCCTGAAAATCCACGATCCGCAGGATGTTTCTCAGACCCAAGGTAGCAACATTGCCAAGTCGGGCTGGTTTGATAGTACCAAGTTGCTCCTGCAATCTGCCATGCAGAAGCAGGGCAGGTGACTTTTCTTTGCCAGGGAAAAGGGCCGAGGTTTGTGTTTGGGGGCCTGTGGCCAAGAGTGTCTTGCTGGCTCCTGAAAATCCATGATATGCAGGATGGTTCCCAGACCCAAGGTGGCACCAGTGCCAAGTCGGGCTGGTTTGATATTACCAAGTGGCTCCTGCAATGTGCCATGCAGAAGCGGGGCAGGTGAGTTTTTTTGGCCAGGTAAGAGGGCCGAGGTCTGTGTTTAAGGGCCTGTGGCTGGGAGTGGCCGGCTGGCTCCTGAAAATCCACGATACGCAGGATGGTTCCCAGACCCAAGGTGGCACCAGTGCCAAGTCGGGCTGGTTTGATAGTACCAAGTGGCTCCTGCAATCTGCCATGATCACATGAAGAAATACTTTCTGGCGTCCGTACTGGGCCATGTGCTCTTTCTTCTCTCAACTTCTCCATCACCTCTCATCTGTTTCACATGCGCTATCTTCAAGGTCCACAGGCTACTTTTCACAGCATCTTCAGGCCTGATGCAGTAAGAATGATGAATAGAACAGAGTTGGGTCTATTTTCCAGTTTGGATAAAATGCTTTCTGCACACAAATCCAAGGAGAAGGTGCTGCCCCGATGCCCAGAAAAACTTTCACTCCTGCTAGTGTTCTACGTCAACCACAACTTAGTCTGAAAGAAAAGCTTTTTCTCTGAGAGCATCTGAGAGGTTTGCACGAAGCACTGATATCTGACATATGCAATTTTGAATAGGAGAGGAAAAAGAAAATGGCAAGAAGTTTTTAATTTTAGTGGTTTCAATTTTAATTTCCGTGCACTTTTTCAAAACTTGTCAGCTCAAATGCCCATCAACATCTTTTAGTCATCTGTAAGTCAGTATTCATCTAAAATGTGCTTCAAATCAAAAGAATTTCAAATTTGCACTCCAAGTTTCTATGCCTAGATTTATGATTTCCTACACATATTAGATGAAAGGAAGGCCTTTTTTACTGTGGGAGTGCTGGAACACTGGGACAGGTTGCCCAGAGAAGTTGTGGGTGTCCCATCCCTGAAAGTATTCAAGGTCAGCTTGGACGGGGCTTGGAGCAGCAACAAAGGAGAAGCTTGATGGTAGAGAAACAAAGTTGGACTATAGAAGAAACTGGGATTGAAGTATAGGAGCAAGTTTTCTCTCAGCTCTTGGGGTAAATTCAAAGTTGTACAAAATGACATTTATCTGTGATTTTCACTACTGTAACAGAAAGGTTCATGAAAACTGTACAGAAGATAGCAAATTTTAAAAGAGATAAGAATTACAGCATAAAATCCATGGGACGGGTTACAACATGAGACACTCTCTAAGAGAAAATCTCTGTGTTTCAGCACTTCATCATGGTAAGATTTCATGAAGTGCCAAAGAAGGCGGCAAAATATCATTCGGGACATTATTTACTGGAGTTCAGCCTGGCCATTAGTAGGAACTGGGTTTGACCACATCATGTAGATATACCACACACACTTTCCCTTCACTGAAAAATGACTGTTTACAACGAAGAAGCAATTGACGATCAAAATTGATTGAAAGCATCTTAAACATGTCAAGTATTTCATTGTAGATGATCTGTGATCCAAATGCTTCTTCCACCTTCGAGAGGGACAGAACAATTCTTCCATATCATGATGGTTTCAAATTGTATCAACCAATGTTTTCTGCTGAAAAGATAGCATCTATTTTTTTCTATTTTTGGAAGAAAATATTCCTAGACATACAACAGGTGAGAACTAAGTAATTTTAAAGAAGCAAATGACATGAAAATATTCTGTAAATAGAATGAAATGAAAAGCTGTGTTTTAAATAGGAGCTAAATATGAAACAGAATTTCTGTACCAGGCATTTGAATTACTGCACCAGCTCTTTTGCCCATCAAGAGAGGCATTGAGCATTTCAGTCTTTTCCAAGGTGTTCATGATCTGCTATGCTGATCTCTGTGTGTGCCTAGGTGTGTGTGGAAGGGGGGGCATGTGAAGGGGAGTGTGTATGTTTGCTTTACAATTGTTGTGGCAGATTCATGCCTCAGCTCCACATTTTGTTTTAGAAAGGTCACACAGAGTGGATATGAAGTTTCCTATCAACAAGAGATCAATTCCCAAATCATCCATTTGACTCTACCTTATAAATCATGTGCTTTGTTGCATATTTTATCAAATCTACTTTCAAGCCAGATGGAGGCAGGAGGATGTGGGAATCCCTCCACCATCTTGCAACTTTTATGCAAGTAAGTTTTCAAGAAAATCATCATTTCTCTTGGAAATATGTCTGGAACAGGCATGATGGTAGTGTCAACCTGTTGGAGTTTTTGTTGCTGGAAGAAGTTGTACAAAAGGATTGGTTTTTACATTGACCGGTTACTGAATCAAGCGCAGGAATACATTGGAAATCCAACTGGGGCCTCCTTTTCCCAGCAGACCACTTCTAGAACGAGCTTGTACAATGAAGCTGACGCTTCTGCTCTCTTTTTGTTTCTTTCCTATTTTTCTTGGCTTCTTTGCCACTCTCTAGACAATTTGTGAACTCTTTTCCCAACTCAGATGGTTTCAATAGTCTGATTGTGATCACACATTTTTACAAGGAATTCTTAAAATCTTTCCTCGAGTTAAGAAAGTCAAGGACTTAGGTCTTTTTCTTCCCTTATAATATTGCAATGAAATTGATAACTAAAGACCAACTCTTTCTTTTTGTTTTTAACCCAAGTAGATAATTCCCATCCATTCATCCATTTGGTGGACCAATAGTTGCCATGCTGATGGAAGTTGTCACTTCTTAACAATAGACATTCTGTGACTATGTTGACAGCACTTTGGGTGAAGATCCTAACTGGTCTTGGATACACATAGGGAGAAATTTGCTCAGCCAGTGTCAGTCTTAAGCATGCGTATCAGAAGATCTTTCTAGAGCTGGGAATTTTCCCATGAAAGGGATTCAGTTAGGGAAGAGACACTCGTCCCAGAGTTTTACATTCTTCTTGAACACTGCTTAAGGAACTTAGATGCCGTGTCCATTTGGATCTCTGTCTTCACAGAACTTTGTCATGCAAGTGCTTGAAATGCATCTTGAAGAGAATTCACTAGCACAGAATGAATGAGAGTGGAAGGGGTTGGTGGGGCTAACCAGGCCCAATCCCCCTGCCTAAACCAGGATACCTAGAGCCTCTTGCCCAGGATTCTATCTGGGTGTACTTTTAATGTCTTCAAAGATCCAGGCTCCACAATCTTTCTGGGCAGTCTGTGCCGTGGTTCAGTCACCCTCACAGTAAAGAATCATTTGCTGATGGTCAATGGCAATCTCCTGTATTTCAGAGAGTGCCCACTGCCTCTTGTTTTTTTCACTCAGCATCACTGAAAAGACACTGGTTCCCTCCCCTTTGCACTATTGCTTCCATATGGATGCGTGCTGCCATGTAGAGATATGTCAAAAACCTCCCTGAAGCCCAGGCAGATAATATTCCCTTCATCTACCAGTCAAGTTGATTCATCAGAGGAGTTTAAAGTGATGTTCAGCATGAAATTCCCCTGAAAAATCATGCTAACTACGTTATTTTGTCGTCTTGCATGTGGCTGGCAAGGTTTTCCAGGAAGAGCTGCTTCATCAACTTCCTGGGGATAAAAAGGAAGCTGGCTGGTTTCTACTATTCCGAGTCCTCCTAATTGCCTTTTATAGAGATGGGTGTCATTTGCTCTCATCCAGTCTTTAGCCTCTCTTGTCGTCTACATCTTAGCAAAAAGCTTTTCCACTACATGTTCATGTGATTGGAAACGTCAGGAAAGTGTAAGGTACTGTTTTCTATCAGTTGGCAAGCTGCGCACACAATCCCAGTGTTGTACAGCTTCCTTCTTCACCTTTCCGATGCTGCCGCTCTCTCCGGCTCCCGGAGCCGAAGAAGCGGCTTCTTCGCGCAAAGACGACTGTGCCGCTCACAGTGCTCTCTTAGCGCGGCTTCTGCCGAAAGAAGCCCGGGAGCGGCTCTTAGCTCCGGAGAGCATCGTACCTTCGTCTTTAGCGTCTTTTGTGGTCTACATCCTAGCAGAAAGCTTTTCCACTCTGTCTGGCAAGGAAAACCTGCGGGAGCACAGAAAACATCTCCCATCGTCTTCTGGACGTTGCACGGAGGTCTGCCAAGTGTTTGGCATGAAGGAAAGAAAAGTTGTCCAAAACAGCTTCCAATCGAAGATTCATGTGATTGGAAACGTCAGGAAAGTGTAAGGTACTGTTTTCTATCAGTTGGCAAGCTGCGCACACAATCCCAGTGTTGTACAGCTTCCTTCTTCACCTTTCCGATGCTGCCGCTCTCTCCGGCTCCCGGAGCCGAAGAAGCGGCTTCTTCGCGCAAAGATGATTGTGCCGGTCACAGTGCTCTCTTAGCGCAGCTTGTGCCGAAAGAAGCCCGGGAGCGGCTCTTAGCTCCGGAGAGCATCGTACCTTCGTCTTTAGCGTCTTTTGTGGTCTACATCCTAGCAGAAAGCTTTTCCACTCTGTCTGGCAAGGAAAACCTGCGGGAGCACAGAAAACATCTCCCATCGTCTTCTGGACGTTGCACGGAGGTCTGCCAAGTGTTTGGCATGAAGGAAAGAAAGTTGTCCAAAACAGCTTCCAATCGAAGATTCGTGTGATTGGAAAAGTCAGGAAAGTGTAAGGTACTGTTTTCTATCAGTTGGCAAGCTGCGCACACAATCCCAGTGTTGTACAGCTTCCTTCTTCACCTTTCCGATGCTGCCGCTCTCTCCGGCTCCCGGAGCCGAAGAAGCGGCTTCTTCGCGCAAAGACGATTGTACCGCTCACAGTGCTCTCTTAGCGCCGCTTCTGCCGAAAGAAGCCCGGGAGCGGCTCTTAGCTCCGGAGAGCATCGTACCTTCCAATTCAATTTTTTCAGCTCCACAAACCAAATGGTATACTTGCAGCAGTAGGGCGGGACGTTGAATTGGACTTTCTCCTTTTAGAGAGAAGCTAATGAAAAAGTTTCACCAGAATCAGAGCAGGCTGTAAAACAAGAAAAGTGTCATGGAAATAGGCCAGCCTTATCCTCTTAGCCTTGCTTGTTGTGATCGGCCAATAAAGAAATGTGTCAACTCGGTGTTCCTGGGTATCATATCAGTAACAGGTACTTCAGCTGCTTTTCTTCTCTCCTGAAGTTAAGAACAGAATCCAAGGAATTGTGATTCCATGGTCTCAATTCACTCAATATGGTGCCGAAAAGGGAGTGGAAGGGGCACGGGTCAATTAACTTGAATGGCCTATGTAAATCAGCGGCCACTGTTTTTCTGAAGGCTTCAACAGGTTAGTTGCCTATGTTCTTCTTGGAATTGTTTTAATCTTTGGTCATGTTTTTCTTGGGATTCTTTTACCCTTTTCCCATTAGTGCAGCCTTTGCTCTCAAGGCTTTGCTGACATTTCCAGTATCTCGGTAGCCTGGAAAAGTGTTGTCTTGATTGATCACATCATTATTCCCTTCCAAGGGTTGTTTTCCTCAAGTCTCAGTTTGGCTGGTTTTCTGCTAGTTGATTGTCAGAGGGCAGCAGGTGTTTTGTAAGAGCAAGTACACAATGCCATAGCTTGCTTTTCTTTGGATTTGGCCTGTCTAGAAAATGGAATGACTGAACATCTCTGGGAGGCTTTTCTCTCCCCATTAGGTTTCACTGGAAGGAGGGCAGATGCAAATCGTCTACCTAAAGTCTTGGCACGGAAGAAAGTAGTGGTTTGCTGCTGCATAGAGCTAGAAGCTTACAAAAGGAAGGCCTTGGGCTGAGGCCCATTACTTTGGCTAAGTAGAAAAGGACTGTGGCAAGGTGAGGCAGCTGACTTCGAGGTAGATCCACAAGTTCTAGAAGCGTCGTGTGTTCACAGCGTGGTGCATGGTGGTTGGCTGAATTGTGTTTGTTATGGCTTAAAGCTATGGAAATGAGAAAGGCCTGAGTGTTTCAAAAGCCTGGTTTTTGCAAGAAAGCAGCTCTCCTTTGCATCTGCCTGGGGACTCTGCATCACCACGGACCCTCACTGCCACTTTGCCAAGGAGATGATCAGTAGGAATGTTGCAGAGCTGCTGTGTGCATCTGAATGGAATGGCAGAGAACGAAGCGCTGGACGTTTCTGGCTTCAGTACAATGCTGCTGCATTGGTGCCAGTTTAGTTGGTTTTTCCATCAGTGGCCTTTCTGTCTAGAAGTACACTGCCCAGAGTATTGGATGCCTTTTCCTTCCTGTTGTTTTCATACCTTCCTTCAGTTGAAAGGATGATACAACCTTGACATTTTGAAGATCCCTGTTAGGAAGCACTATGCCAGAGGAGTCATCGCTCCCTTTTCTTCTGCCTCCTTTGTCATTTTCAGAGACTCATTTCAAATTTCTGCTCATGTCAAGAAGAATACTGAGACTACTTAGCAGGGCTGACGCTCTCAGCTGCTTTCCTCTTTCCTACTGCTTCATACTGGATGTGACTTCAAGGCCTCGTTTTGTCATCTGCATTTTGCCGTCATCCAAAGCTAAATATTCCAGGCCTGTGAACACAAAAAGAACTCTTAGTCTTTTGCAAGAACTACCCCTAGGAGGATTTGTGTTCACTTTGATCTCTTCAGTGTTTCAGAAAAAAGGAGATTGTACTCTCTTCTTGTGTACTCTCTTCTTGTGCTCTCATTTCCCTCTCTCTGCCTTGCATGCCCCAGTTAATCTACTGGTGTGACTCATTTGGCATCATCTCACGGTGCAAATTCTGCATAGTTTCAAGTCCTTACAAATGCCAGTTGCCAAGGAGCCTATCTAAGCATTCAAGGGGCAAAGAATTGTAGGGCTGGCAAGTTCAGGTGCTGAAACTGTAAGTCATGCCATATCAAAGTGACAGAGCAAATCAATTGATCTAGGACTTTCAGCTGGACACCTCTGAGAATAGCTGCTTGTCAGCAATGACACAGCCATCTTCCTAGCTGGATTCCAGAGAGAGGAAAGGGACACCTTCAATGGTTAATATGTTTGGCATGAGAAAACAGCAAGAAATGTACCGCAAAATACTTGAGTCAGATCAAGTGCGTTTCTCTAGTGAGAATTTTGCACTTGTTCTTTCTTGTCTGTGCCTTTACTTTTCACAGAAGACAGGGGAGCATTTCATTAGTACTGTTCTTTTGTTTTCTTTTGTTGGCCTCCCTCTTTCCACCTGCAATTAACAAATTTGCCTTTCTTTACTGGCTTCTCTTTCTTTACTTCTACAAGTTGACATGAGGTCATCCAACCTTATCATCAATGTTCTCAGACAGTGGAGAGAAGTAGAAGGTACAGCTAAATGGATAAAAGAAACCCACAAAAACAGACAGGTTTTTACAGTCTTCTGTGAGAACATTAGGACACAAGATGTCTTTGAACTGAGTCATGCTCTATTGACTTAACTTTTAGTCCACTGGTTACTATTATTACACGTGTTTGGCCTTTAGTACAGAGCCTTGGAACTAATCCAGGCCAATACTTGGCTAATTTTGTTTTATTTCTAGTGAGGACTTTGTTTCTTAAGGAATAGTCCAGAGAAAGAGCGTCCACGGTACAGTTACAGGTCATAAATTCTGGTACAGTTTGTGCTGGTAATAGGTCTAGGAAAGAAAGGTTTGACATCTTTTTTGACTTTCAAATGGAACCATGATTTGAAAAACCTAAGAGTTGCAGCTCCCCCCCCCACCCCACACCCCAAGTACTTCTCTTTGCAATATTACTCAGGGATTACACATCAAAGCCCACCCTGTAAAATACGTTGCAGATACTTTGCAAGAAGTGCAGCTTAGCAGCTAGAGATGATAACGTGGCTTAAATAACATGGTCTAAATATGTCTGTCTACGCAGACATACTCAACAAAGGTTACGATGGCTTAGCTCCTGTGCTCAAGTGAACGTGCATTTTAGAACTTCCCAAGAAGGTGAATTCAACCTCCTTCATTGCTCTCTGCTGGAGTCCCAAGAGAATTTCAGTCTGCTTTTTGTCATTTACAGCTGTCACTGCTTAGCTCTTGAACATGAGACTCCCTCATGACTGATGAAAGTTGTCTAGTTAAGAGTGGCTGAAAGACATGGTCTTGCTCTAGAAGGAGATGAGAAGGTTTCTGCAGTCTTTGTCATCTCTACTGCTTGTGATTTCTAGACAAAACCAGTGGGAAGTTTTCTGAAGGCAGTCCAGAAGCTGGCAATATGGACAGCTTACAGCCCAACACTTGCTGCAGTGCAACCATGGTGACACCAGAAAGGACTTCAAAAATTTAAAAGGGCAAACAAAGCAGTTGGAAGGAAAAGAACATGAACCATTATTCCATTTTTCTCATCTATCTTTCTTTAAATCATCATTTTCGTGCAGTTTGGCGGCTTGCGTTGGTATCCCACCAAAGGAATCTGAGACAGAGTAAGCTTTTGAATGGAGTAGAAGTGAGAAACGCAGGCCAAGTTGCCTTTTTTGCCATCAAATACCAGTTAGGCTTGAACTACCCTCTGCTTAAGGTGCTTAGCTTACACTAAGAATTGATGAGCACATTTTGATGGGAGCAAATTTTACTGTCATGATGACTGAGTAAATTTTGCTGTCACTCAGAATTTTACTGTCGTCTGAATAGCAATGTTTGTGTCCAAATAGTATTTTGTCTCCTGTATCTGCAGCAGGTAAGCCTTTTGCTGTCAGCAGTGTTGCTTAACCTTTCATGTCATATCCCTCTTCACATCCATCTTCTGCTTAAGGCTTATTAATCTACTTTAGAATTGGCAGGTGGAATAAGACTACTTTTCCTTTTTGAAAGCTCATGTCATTTGACCTACTTACAGCAAATAATTCATTAATTGCAAGTCCCCAGCTAGCATCTTTTCGGCATATTCTAACCTTCTAAAGAAGTAACAAAAGCACTCTCCAATACTTGACTTTCATATCACAGTGGGAACGCTGGTCCTGTTTGCAAGAAACAATCATGGGTATGGTAAAACAAAAGGAGGGCTTAGAGTTTTCTCTGTTAACCTATAGTGAGCTTGGATTTTGCAATATGCATGAAGTTAATTAACACTGTTATATAAAGTGGCTGATTTAATCAATAAATTGGAGTCAATGCTGATAAACGACAAGGTGGGTTGGCTTCCCTTCGCTTTCAACACAGTGCCAATTCGGGCTGGTTTGATAGGACTAAGTGGCTGCTGCAATGTGCCATGCAGAAGCAGGGCAGGTGACTTTTCTTTGCCAGGGAAAAGGGCCGAGGTTTGTGTTTGGGGGCCTGTGGCCAAGAGTGTCTTGCTGGCTCCTGAAAATCCATGATATGCAGGATGGTTCCCAGACCCAAGGTGGCACCAGTGCCAAGTCGGGCTGGTTTGATATTACCAAGTGGCTCCTGCAATGTGCCATGCAGAAGCGGGGCAGGTGAGTTTTTTTGGCCAGGTAAGAGGGCCGAGGTCTGTGTTTAAGGGCCTGTGGCTGGGAGTGGCCGGCTGGCTCCTGAAAATCCACGATACGCAGGATGGTTCCCAGACCCAAGGTGGCACCAGTGCCAAGTCGGGCTGGTTTGATAGTACCAAGTGGCTCCTGCAATCTGCCATGATCACATGAAGAAATACTTTCTGGCGTCCGTACTGGGCCATGTGCTCTTTCTTCTCTCAACTTCTCCATCACCTCTCATCTGTTTCACATGCGCTATCTTCAAGGTCCACAGGCTACTTTTCACAGCATCTTCAGGCCTGATGCAGTAAGAATGATGAATAGAACAGAGTTGGGTCTATTTTCCAGTTTGGATAAAATGCTTTCTGCACACAAATCCAAGGAGAAGGTGCTGCCCCGATGCCCAGAAAAACTTTCACTCCTGCTAGTGTTCTACGTCAACCACAACTTAGTCTGAAAGAAAAGCTTTTTCTCTGAGAGCATCTGAGAGGTTTGCACGAAGCACTGATATCTGACATATGCAATTTTGAATAGGAGAGGAAAAAGAAAATGGCAAGAAGTTTTTAATTTTAGTGGTTTCAATTTTAATTTCCGTGCACTTTTTCAAAACTTGTCAGCTCAAATGCCCATCAACATCTTTTAGTCATCTCTAAGTCAGTATTCATCTAAAATGTGCTTCAAATCAAAAGAATTTCAAATTTGCACTCCAAGTTTCTATGCCTAGATTTATGATTTCCTACACATATTAGATGAAAGGAAGGCCTTTTTTACTGTGGGAGTGCTGGAACACTGGGACAGGTTGCCCAGAGAAGTTGTGGGTGTCCCATCCCTGAAAGTATTCAAGGTCAGCTTGGACGGGGCTTGGAGCAGCAACAAAGGAGAAGCTTGATGGTAGAGAAACAAAGTTGGACTATAGAAGAAACTGGGATTGAAGTATAGGAGCAAGTTTTCTCTCAGCTCTTGGGGTAAATTCAAAGTTGTACAAAATGACATTTATCTGTGATTTTCACTACTGTAACAGAAAGGTTCATGAAAACTGTACAGAAGATAGCAAATTTTAAAAGAGATAAGAATTACAGCATAAAATCCATGGGATGGGTTACAACATGAGACACTCTCTAAGAGAAAATCTCTGTGTTTCAGCACTTCATCATGGTAAGATTTCATGAAGTGCCAAAGAAGGCGGCAAAATATCATTCGGGACATTATTTACTGGAGTTCAGCCTGGCCATTAGTAGGAACTGGGTTTGACCACATCATGTAGATATACCACACACACTTTCCCTTCACTGAAAAATGACTGTTTACAACGAAGAAGCAATTGACGATCAAAATTGATTGAAAGCATCTTAAACATGTCAAGTATTTCATTGTAGATGATCTGTGATCCAAATGCTTCTTCCACCTTCGAGAGGGACAGAACAATTCTTCCATATCATGATGGTTTCAAATTGTATCAACCAATGTTTTCTGCTGAAAAGATAGCATCTATTTTTTTCTATTTTTGGAAGAAAATATTCCTAGACATACAACAGGTGAGAACTAAGTAATTTTAAAGAAGCAAATGACATGAAAATATTCTGTAAATAGAATGAAATGAAAAGCTGTGTTTTAAATAGGAGCTAAATATGAAACAGAATTTCTGTACCAGGCATTTGAATTACTGCACCAGCTCTTTTGCCCATCAAGAGAGGCATTGAGCATTTCAGTCTTTTCCAAGGTGTTCATGATCTGCTATGCTGATCTCTGTGTGTGCCTAGGTGTGTGTGGAAGGGGGGGCATGTGAAGGGGAGTGTGTATGTTTGCTTTACAATTGTTGTGGCAGATTCATGCCTCAGCTCCACATTTTGTTTTAGAAAGGTCACACAGAGTGGATATGAAGTTTACTATCAACAAGAGATCAATTCCCAAATCATCCATTTGACTCTACCTTATAAATCATGTGCTTTGTTGCATATTTTATCAAATCTACTTTCAAGCCAGATGGAGGCAGGAGGATGTGGGAATCCCTCCACCATCTTGCAACTTTTATGCAAGTAGGTTTTCAAGAAAATCATCATTTCTCTTGGAAATATGTCTGGAACAGGCATGATGGTAGTGTCAACCTGTTGGAGTTTTTGTTGCTGGAAGAAGTTGTACAAAAGGATTGGTTTTTACATTGACCGGTTACTGAATCAAGCGCAGGAATACATTGGAAATTCAACTGGGGCCTCCTTTTCCCAGCAGACCACTTCTAGAACGAGCTTGTACAATGAAGCTGACGCTTCTGCTCTCTTTTTGTTTCTTTCCTATTTTTCTTGGCTTCTTTGCCACTCTCTAGACAATTTGTGAACTCTTTTCCCAACTCAGATGGTTTCAATAGTCTGATTGTGATCACACATTTTTACAAGGAATTCTTAAAATCTTTCCTCGAGTTAAGAAAGTCAAGGACTTAGGTCTTTTTCTTCCCTTATAATATTGCAATGAAATTGATAACTAAAGACCAACTCTTTCTTTTTGTTTTTAACCCAAGTAGATAATTCCCATCCATTCATCCATTTGGTGGACCAATAGTTGCCATGCTGATGGAAGTTGTCACTTCTTAACAATAGACATTCTGTGACTATGTTGACAGCACTTTGGGTGAAGATCCTAACTGGTCTTGGATACACATAGGGAGAAATTTGCTCAGCCAGTGTCAGTCTTAAGCATGCGTATCAGAAGATCTTTCTAGAGCTGGGAATTTTCCCATGAAAGGGATTCAGTTAGGGAAGAGACACTCGTCCCAGAGTTTTACATTCTTCTTGAACACTGCTTAAGGAACTTAGATGCCGTGTCCATTTGGATCTCTGTCTTCACAGAACTTTGTCATGCAAGTGCTTGAAATGCATCTTGAAGAGAATTCACTAGCACAGAATGAATGAGAGTGGAAGGGGTTGGTGGGGCTAACCAGGCCCAATCCCCCTGCCTAAACCAGGATACCTAGAGCCTCTTGCCCAGGATTCTATCTGGGTGTACTTTTAATGTCTTCAAAGATCCAGGCTCCACAATCTTTCTGGGCAGTCTGTGCCGTGGTTCAGTCACCCTCACAGTAAAGAATCATTTGCTGATGGTCAATGGCAATCTCCTGTATTTCAGAGAGTGCCCACTGCCTCTTGTTTTTTTCACTCAGCATCACTGAAAAGACACTGGTTCCCTCCCCTTTGCACTATTGCTTCCATATGGATGCGTGCTGCCATGTAGAGATATGTCAAAAACCTCCCTGAAGCCCAGGCAGATAATATTCCCTTCATCTACCAGTCAAGTTGATTCATCAGAGGAGTTTAAAGTGATGTTCAGCATGAAATTCCCCTGAAAAATCATGCTAACTACGTTATTTTGTCGTCTTGCATGTGGCTGGCAAGGTTTTCCAGGAAGAGCTGCTTCATCAACTTCCTGGGGATAAAAAGGAGGCTGGCTGGTTTGTATTATTCCGAGTCCACCTAATTGCCTTTTTTAGAGATGGGTGTCATTTGCTCACATCCAGTCTTTAGCCTCTCTTGTCGTCTACATCTTAGCAAAAAGCTTTTCCACTACATGTTCATGTGATTGGAAACGTCAGGAAAGTGGTAAGGTACTGTTTTCTATCAGTTGGCAAGCTGCGCACACAATCCCAGTGTTGTACAGCTTCCTTCTTCACCTTTCCGATGCTGCCGCTCTCTCCGGCTCCCGGAGCCGAAGAAGCGGCTTCTTCGCGCAAAGACGATTGTACCACTCACAGTGCTCTCTTAGCGCCACTTCTGCCGAAAGAAGCCCGGCAGCGGCTCTTAGCTCCGGAGAGCATCGTACCTTCATCTTTAGCGTCTTTTGTGGTCTACATCCTAGCAGAAAGCTTTTCCACTCTGTCTGGCAAGGAAAACCTGCGGGAGCACAGAAAACATCTCCCATCGTCTTCTGGACGTTGCACGGAGGTCTGCCAAGTGTTTGGCATGAAGGAAAGAAAAGTTGTCCAAAACAGCTTCTTATCGAATATTCATGTGATTGGAAACGTCAGGAAAGTGTAAGGTACTGTTTTCTATCACTTGGCAAGCTGCGCACACAATCCCAGTGTTGTACAGCTTCCTTCTTCACCTTTCCGATGCTGCCGCTCTCTCCGGCTCCCGGAGCCGAAGAAGCGGCTTCTTCGCGCAAAGACGATTGTACCGCTCACAGTGCTCTCTTAGCGCCGCTTCTGCCGAAAGAAGCCCGGGAGCGGCTCTTAGCTTCGGAGAGCATCGTACCTTCCAATTCAATTTTTTCAGCTCCACAAACCAAATGGTATACTTGCAGCAGTAGGGCGGGACGTTGAATTGGACTTTCTCCTTTTAGAGAGAAGCTAATGAAAAAGTTTCACCGGAATCAGAGCAGGCTGTAAAACAAGAAAAGTGTCATGGAAATAAGCCAGCCTTATCCTCTTAGCCTTGCTTGTTGTGATCGGCCAATAAACAAATGTGTCAACTCGGTGTTCCTGGGTATCATATCAGTAACAGGTACTTCAGCTGCTGTTCTTCTCTCCTGAAGTTAAGAACAGAATCCAAGGAATTGTGATTCCATGGTCTCAATTCACTCAATATGGTGCCGAAAAGGGAGTGGAAGGGGCACGGGTCAATTAACTTGAATGGCCTATGTAAATCAGCGGCCACTGTTTTTCTGAAGGCTTCAACAGGTTAGTTGCCTATGTTCTTCTTGGAATTGTTTTAATCTTTGGTCATGTTTTTCTTGGGATTCTTTTACCCTTTTCCCATTAGTGCAGCCTTTGCTCTCAAGGCTTTGCTGACATTTCCAGTATCTCGGTAGCCTGGAAAAGTGTTGTCTTGATTGATCACATCTTTATTCCCTTCCAAGGGTTGTTTTCCTCAAGTCTCAGTTTGGCTGGTTTTCTGCTAGTTGATTGTCAGAGGGCAGCAGGTGTTTTGTAAGAGCAAGTACACAATGCCATAGCTTGCTTTTCTTTGGATTTGGCCTGTCTAGAAAATGGAATGACTGAACATCTCTGGGAGGCTTTTCTCTCCCCATTAGGTTTCACTGGAAGGAGGGCAGATGCAAATCGTCTACCTAAAGTCTTGGCACGGAAGAAAGTAGTGGTTTGCTGCTGCATAGAGCTAGAAGCTTACAAAAGGAAGGCCTTGGGCTGAGGCCCATTACTTTGGCTAAGTAGAAAAGGACTGTGGCAAGGTGAGGCAGCTGACTTCGAGGTAGATCCACAAGTTCTAGAAGCGTCGTGTGTTCACAGCGTGGTGCATGGTGGTTGGCTGAATTGTGTTTGTTATGGCTTAAAGCTATGGAAATGAGAAAGGCCTGAGTGTTTCAAAAGCCTGGTTTTTGCAAGAAAGCAGCTCTCCTTTGCATCTGCCTGGGGACTCTGCATCACCACGGACCCTCACTGCCACTTTGCCAAGGAGATGATCAGTAGGAATGTTGCAGAGCTGCTGTGTGCATCTGAATGGAATGGCAGAGAACGAAGCGCTGGACGTTTCTGGCTTCAGTACAATGCTGCTGCATTGGTGCCAGTTTAGTTGGTTTTTCCATCAGTGGCCTTTCTGTCTAGAAGTACACTGCCCAGAGTATTGGATGCCTTTTCCTTCCTGTTGTTTTCATACCTTCCTTCAGTTGAAAGGATGATACAACCTTGACATTTTGAAGATCCCTGTTAGGAAGCACTATGCCAGAGGAGTCATCGCTCCCTTTTCTTCTGCCTCCTTTGTCATTTTCAGAGACTCATTTCAAATTTCTGCTCATGTCAAGAAGAATACTGAGACTACTTAGCAGGGCTGACGCTCTCAGCTGCTTTCCTCTTTCCTACTGCTTCATACTGGATGTGACTTCAAGGCCTCGTTTTGTCATCTGCATTTTGCCGTCATCCAAAGCTAAATATTCCAGGCCTGTGAACACAAAAAGAACTCTTAGTCTTTTGCAAGAACTACCCCTAGGAGGATTTGTGTTCACTTTGATCTCTTCAGTGTTTCAGAAAAAAGGAGATTGTACTCTCTTCTTGTGTACTCTCTTCTTGTGCTCTCATTTCCCTCTCTCTGCCTTGCATGCCCCAGTTAATCTACTGGTGTGACTCATTTGGCATCATCTCACGGTGCAAATTCTGCATAGTTTCAAGTCCTTACAAATGCCAGTTGCCAAGGAGCCTATCTAAGCATTCAAGGGGCAAAGAATTGTAGGGCTGGCAAGTTCAGGTGCTGAAACTGTAAGTCATGCCATATCAAAGTGACAGAGCAAATCAATTGATCTAGGACTTTCAGCTGGACACCTCTGAGAATAGCTGCTTGTCAGCAATGACACAGCCATCTTCCTAGCTGGATTCCAGAGAGAGGAAAGGGACACCTTCAATGGTTAATATGTTTGGCATGAGAAAACAGCAAGAAATGTACCGCAAAATACTTGAGTCAGATCAAGTGCGTTTCTCTAGTGAGAATTTTGCACTTGTTCTTTCTTGTCTGTGCCTTTACTTTTCACAGAAGACAGGGGAGCATTTCATTAGTACTGTTCTTTTGTTTTCTTTTGTTGGCCTCCCTCTTTCCACCTGCAATTAACAAATTTGCCTTTCTTTACTGGCTTCTCTTTCTTTACTTCTACAAGTTGACATGAGGTCATCCAACCTTATCATCAATGTTCTCAGACAGTGGAGAGAAGTAGAAGGTACAGCTAAATGGATAAAAGAAACCCACAAAAACAGACAGGTTTTTACAGTCTTCTGTGAGAACATTAGGACACAAGATGTCTTTGAACTGAGTCATGCTCTATTGACTTAACTTTTAGTCCACTGGTTACTATTATTACACGTGTTTGGCCTTTAGTACAGAGCCTTGGAACTAATCCAGGCCAATACTTGGCTAATTTTGTTTTATTTCTAGTGAGGACTTTGTTTCTTAAGGAATAGTCCAGAGAAAGAGCGTCCACGGTACAGTTACAGGTCATAAATTCTGGTACAGTTTGTGCTGGTAATAGGTCTAGGAAAGAAAGGTTTGACATCTTTTTTGACTTTCAAATGGAACCATGATTTGAAAAACCTAAGAGTTGCAGCTCCCCCCCCCACCCCACACCCCAAGTACTTCTCTTTGCAATATTACTCAGGGATTACACATCAAAGCCCACCCTGTAAAATACGTTGCAGATACTTTGCAAGAAGTGCAGCTTAGCAGCTAGAGATGATAACGTGGCTTAAATAACATGGTCTAAATATGTCTGTCTACGCAGACATACTCAACAAAGGTTACGATGGCTTAGCTCCTGTGCTCAAGTGAACGTGCATTTTAGAACTTCCCAAGAAGGTGAATTCAACCTCCTTCATTGCTCTCTGCTGGAGTCCCAAGAGAATTTCAGTCTGCTTTTTGTCATTTACAGCTGTCACTGCTTAGCTCTTGAACATGAGACTCCCTCATGACTGATGAAAGTTGTCTAGTTAAGAGTGGCTGAAAGACATGGTCTTGCTCTAGAAGGAGATGAGAAGGTTTCTGCAGTCTTTGTCATCTCTACTGCTTGTGATTTCTAGACAAAACCAGTGGGAAGTTTTCTGAAGGCAGTCCAGAAGCTGGCAATATGGACAGCTTACAGCCCAACACTTGCTGCAGTGCAACCATGGTGACACCAGAAAGGACTTCAAAAATTTAAAAGGGCAAACAAAGCAGTTGGAAGGAAAAGAACATGAACCATTATTCCATTTTTCTCATCTATCTTTCTTTAAATCATCATTTTCGTGCAGTTTGGCGGCTTGCGTTGGTATCCCACCAAAGGAATCTGAGACAGAGTAAGCTTTTGAATGGAGTAGAAGTGAGAAACGCAGGCCAAGTTGCCTTTTTTGCCATCAAATACCAGTTAGGCTTGAACTACCCTCTGCTTAAGGTGCTTAGCTTACACTAAGAATTGATGAGCACATTTTGATGGGAGCAAATTTTACTGTCATGATGACTGAGTAAATTTTGCTGTCACTCAGAATTTTACTGTCGTCTGAATAGCAATGTTTGTGTCCAAATAGTATTTTGTCTCCTGTATCTGCAGCAGGTAAGCCTTTTGCTGTCAGCAGTGTTGCTTAACCTTTCATGTCATATCCCTCTTCACATCCATCTTCTGCTTAAGGCTTATTAATCTACTTTAGAATTGGCAGGTGGAATAAGACTACTTTTCCTTTTTGAAAGCTCATGTCATTTGACCTACTTACAGCAAATAATTCATTAATTGCAAGTCCCCAGCTAGCATCTTTTCGGCATATTCTAACCTTCTAAAGAAGTAACAAAAGCACTCTCCAATACTTGACTTTCATATCACAGTGGGAACGCTGGTCCTGTTTGCAAGAAACAATCATGGGTATGGTAAAACAAAAGGAGGGCTTAGAGTTTTCTCTGTTAACCTATAGTGAGCTTGGATTTTGCAATATGCATGAAGTTAATTAACACTGTTATATAAAGTGGCTGATTTAATCAATAAATTGGAGTCAATGCTGATAAACGACAAGGTGGGTTGGCTTCCCTTCGCTTTCAACACAGTGCCAATTCGGGCTGGTTTGATAGGACTAAGTGGCTGCTGCAATCTGCCATCCAGAAGCGGGGCAGGTGAGTTTTGTTTGCAAGGGAAAAGGGCCATGGTTTGTGTTTGGGGGCCTGTGACTGAGAGTGCCGGCTGACTCCTGAAATTCTTTGATATGCAGGATGATTCCCAGACGCAAGGTGGAAATGCTGCCAAGTCGGGCTGGATTGAAATTACCCAGGGACTCCTGCAATCTGCCATCGAGAAGCAGGGCAGGTGAGTGTTGTTTGCCAGGGAAAAGGGCTGTGGATTGTGTTTGGGGGCCTGTGGCTGGGAGAGGTCGGCTGGTTCCTGAAAATCCACGATCCGCAGGATGTTTCTCAGACCCAAGGTAGCAACATTGCCAAGTCGGGCTGGTTTGATAGTACCAAGTTGCTCCTGCAATCTGCCATGCAGAAGCAGGGCAGGTGACTTTTCTTTGCCAGGGAAAAGGGCCGAGGTTTGTGTTTGGGGGCCTGTGGCCAAGAGTGTCTTGCTGGCTCCTGAAAATCCATGATATGCAGGATGGTTCCCAGACCCAAGGTGGCACCAGTGCCAAGTCGGGCTGGTTTGATATTACCAAGTGGCTCCTGCAATGTGCCATGCAGAAGCGGGGCAGGTGAGTTTTTTTGGCCAGGTAAGAGGGCCGAGGTCTGTGTTTAAGGGCCTGTGGCTGGGAGTGGCCGGCTGGCTCCTGAAAATCCACGATACGCAGGATGGTTCCCAGACCCAAGGTGGCACCAGTGCCAAGTCGGGCTGGTTTGATAGTACCAAGTGGCTCCTGCAATCTGCCATGATCACATGAAGAAATACTTTCTGGCGTCCGTACTGGGCCATGTGCTCTTTCTTCTCTCAACTTCTCCATCACCTCTCATCTGTTTCACATGCGCTATCTTCAAGGTCCACAGGCTACTTTTCACAGCATCTTCAGGCCTGATGCAGTAAGAATGATGAATAGAACAGAGTTGGGTCTATTTTCCAGTTTGGATAAAATGCTTTCTGCACACAAATCCAAGGAGAAGGTGCTGCCCCGATGCCCAGAAAAACTTTCACTCCTGCTAGTGTTCTACGTCAACCACAACTTAGTCTGAAAGAAAAGCTTTTTCTCTGAGAGCATCTGAGAGGTTTGCACGAAGCACTGATATCTGACATATGCAATTTTGAATAGGAGAGGAAAAAGAAAATGGCAAGAAGTTTTTAATTTTAGTGGTTTCAATTTTAATTTCCGTGCACTTTTTCAAAACTTGTCAGCTCAAATGCCCATCAACATCTTTTAGTCATCTGTAAGTCAGTATTCATCTAAAATGTGCTTCAAATCAAAAGAATTTCAAATTTGCACTCCAAGTTTCTATGCCTAGATTTATGATTTCCTACACATATTAGATGAAAGGAAGGCCTTTTTTACTGTGGGAGTGCTGGAACACTGGGACAGGTTGCCCAGAGAAGTTGTGGGTGTCCCATCCCTGAAAGTATTCAAGGTCAGCTTGGACGGGGCTTGGAGCAGCAACAAAGGAGAAGCTTGATGGTAGAGAAACAAAGTTGGACTATAGAAGAAACTGGGATTGAAGTATAGGAGCAAGTTTTCTCTCAGCTCTTGGGGTAAATTCAAAGTTGTACAAAATGACATTTATCTGTGATTTTCACTACTGTAACAGAAAGGTTCATGAAAACTGTACAGAAGATAGCAAATTTTAAAAGAGATAAGAATTACAGCATAAAATCCATGGGACGGGTTACAACATGAGACACTCTCTAAGAGAAAATCTCTGTGTTTCAGCACTTCATCATGGTAAGATTTCATGAAGTGCCAAAGAAGGCGGCAAAATATCATTCGGGACATTATTTACTGGAGTTCAGCCTGGCCATTAGTAGGAACTGGGTTTGACCACATCATGTAGATATACCACACACACTTTCCCTTCACTGAAAAATGACTGTTTACAACGAAGAAGCAATTGACGATCAAAATTGATTGAAAGCATCTTAAACATGTCAAGTATTTCATTGTAGATGATCTGTGATCCAAATGCTTCTTCCACCTTCGAGAGGGACAGAACAATTCTTCCATATCATGATGGTTTCAAATTGTATCAACCAATGTTTTCTGCTGAAAAGATAGCATCTATTTTTTTCTATTTTTGGAAGAAAATATTCCTAGACATACAACAGGTGAGAACTAAGTAATTTTAAAGAAGCAAATGACATGAAAATATTCTGTAAATAGAATGAAATGAAAAGCTGTGTTTTAAATAGGAGCTAAATATGAAACAGAATTTCTGTACCAGGCATTTGAATTACTGCACCAGCTCTTTTGCCCATCAAGAGAGGCATTGAGCATTTCAGTCTTTTCCAAGGTGTTCATGATCTGCTATGCTGATCTCTGTGTGTGCCTAGGTGTGTGTGGAAGGGGGGGCATGTGAAGGGGAGTGTGTATGTTTGCTTTACAATTGTTGTGGCAGATTCATGCCTCAGCTCCACATTTTGTTTTAGAAAGGTCACACAGAGTGGATATGAAGTTTCCTATCAACAAGAGATCAATTCCCAAATCATCCATTTGACTCTACCTTATAAATCATGTGCTTTGTTGCATATTTTATCAAATCTACTTTCAAGCCAGATGGAGGCAGGAGGATGTGGGAATCCCTCCACCATCTTGCAACTTTTATGCAAGTAAGTTTTCAAGAAAATCATCATTTCTCTTGGAAATATGTCTGGAACAGGCATGATGGTAGTGTCAACCTGTTGGAGTTTTTGTTGCTGGAAGAAGTTGTACAAAAGGATTGGTTTTTACATTGACCGGTTACTGAATCAAGCGCAGGAATACATTGGAAATCCAACTGGGGCCTCCTTTTCCCAGCAGACCACTTCTAGAACGAGCTTGTACAATGAAGCTGACGCTTCTGCTCTCTTTTTGTTTCTTTCCTATTTTTCTTGGCTTCTTTGCCACTCTCTAGACAATTTGTGAACTCTTTTCCCAACTCAGATGGTTTCAATAGTCTGATTGTGATCACACATTTTTACAAGGAATTCTTAAAATCTTTCCTCGAGTTAAGAAAGTCAAGGACTTAGGTCTTTTTCTTCCCTTATAATATTGCAATGAAATTGATAACTAAAGACCAACTCTTTCTTTTTGTTTTTAACCCAAGTAGATAATTCCCATCCATTCATCCATTTGGTGGACCAATAGTTGCCATGCTGATGGAAGTTGTCACTTCTTAACAATAGACATTCTGTGACTATGTTGACAGCACTTTGGGTGAAGATCCTAACTGGTCTTGGATACACATAGGGAGAAATTTGCTCAGCCAGTGTCAGTCTTAAGCATGCGTATCAGAAGATCTTTCTAGAGCTGGGAATTTTCCCATGAAAGGGATTCAGTTAGGGAAGAGACACTCGTCCCAGAGTTTTACATTCTTCTTGAACACTGCTTAAGGAACTTAGATGCCGTGTCCATTTGGATCTCTGTCTTCACAGAACTTTGTCATGCAAGTGCTTGAAATGCATCTTGAAGAGAATTCACTAGCACAGAATGAATGAGAGTGGAAGGGGTTGGTGGGGCTAACCAGGCCCAATCCCCCTGCCTAAACCAGGATACCTAGAGCCTCTTGCCCAGGATTCTATCTGGGTGTACTTTTAATGTCTTCAAAGATCCAGGCTCCACAATCTTTCTGGGCAGTCTGTGCCGTGGTTCAGTCACCCTCACAGTAAAGAATCATTTGCTGATGGTCAATGGCAATCTCCTGTATTTCAGAGAGTGCCCACTGCCTCTTGTTTTTTTCACTCAGCATCACTGAAAAGACACTGGTTCCCTCCCCTTTGCACTATTGCTTCCATATGGATGCGTGCTGCCATGTAGAGATATGTCAAAAACCTCCCTGAAGCCCAGGCAGATAATATTCCCTTCATCTACCAGTCAAGTTGATTCATCAGAGGAGTTTAAAGTGATGTTCAGCATGAAATTCCCCTGAAAAATCATGCTAACTACGTTATTTTGTCGTCTTGCATGTGGCTGGCAAGGTTTTCCAGGAAGAGCTGCTTCATCAACTTCCTGGGGATAAAAAGGAAGCTGGCTGGTTTCTACTATTCCGAGTCCTCCTAATTGCCTTTTATAGAGATGGGTGTCATTTGCTCTCATCCAGTCTTTAGCCTCTCTTGTCGTCTACATCTTAGCAAAAAGCTTTTCCACTACATGTTCATGTGATTGGAAACGTCAGGAAAGTGTAAGGTACTGTTTTCTATCAGTTGGCAAGCTGCGCACACAATCCCAGTGTTGTACAGCTTCCTTCTTCACCTTTCCGATGCTGCCGCTCTCTCCGGCTCCCGGAGCCGAAGAAGCGGCTTCTTCGCGCAAAGACGACTGTGCCGCTCACAGTGCTCTCTTAGCGCGGCTTCTGCCGAAAGAAGCCCGGGAGCGGCTCTTAGCTCCGGAGAGCATCGTACCTTCGTCTTTAGCGTCTTTTGTGGTCTACATCCTAGCAGAAAGCTTTTCCACTCTGTCTGGCAAGGAAAACCTGCGGGAGCACAGAAAACATCTCCCATCGTGTTCTGGACGTTGCACGGAGGTCTGCCAAGTGTTTGGCATGAAGGAAAGAAAAGTTGTCCAAAACAGCTTCCAATCGAAGATTCGTGTGATTGGAAAAGTCAGGAAAGTGTAAGGTACTGTTTTCTATCAGTTGGCAAGCTGCGCACACAATCCCAGTGTTGTACAGCTTCCTTCTTCACCTTTCCGATGCTGCTGCTCTCTCCGGCTCCCGGAGCCGAAGAAGCGGCTTCTTCGCGCAAAGACGATTGTACTGCTCACAGTGCTCTCTTAGCGCCGCTTCTGCCGAAAGAAGGCCGGGAGCGGCTCTTAGCTCCGGAGAGCATCGTCCCTTCGTCTTTAGCGTCTTTTGTGGTCTACATCCTAGCAGAAAGCTTTTCCACTCCGTCTGGCAAGGAAAACCTGCGGGAGCACAGAAAACATCTCCCATCGTCTTCTGGACGTTGCACGGAGGTCTGCCAAGTGTTTGGCATGAAGGAAAGAAAAGTTGTCCAAAACAGCTTCCAATCGAAGATTCATGTGATTGGAAACGTCAGGAAAGTTGTAAGGTACTGTTTTCTATCAGTTGGCAAGCTGCGCACACAATCCCAGTGTTGTACAGCTTCCTTCTTCACCTTTGCGCTGCTGCCGCTCTCTCCGGCTCCCGGAGCCGAAGAAGCGGCTTCTTCGCGCAAAGATGATTGTGCCGGTCACAGTGCTCTCTTAGCGCAGCTTGTGCCGAAAGAAGCCCGGGAGCGGCTCTTAGCTCCGGAGAGCATCGTACCTTCGTCTTTAGCGTCTTTTGTGGTCTACATCCTAGCAGAAAGCTTTTCCACTCTGTCTGGCAAGGAAAACCTGCGGGAGCACAGAAAACATCTCCCATCGTGTTCTGGACGTTGCACGGAGGTCTGCCAAGTGTTTGGCATGAAGGAAAGAAAAGTTGTCCAAAACAGCTTCCAATCGAAGATTCGTGTGATTGGAAACGTCAGGAAAGTGTAAGGTACTGTTTTCTATCAGTTGGCAAGCTGCGCACACAATCCCAGTGTTGTACAGCTTCCTTCTTCACCTTTGCGATGCTGCCGCTCTCTCCGGCTCCCGGAGCCGAAGAAGCGGCTTCTTCGCGCAAAGACGATTGTACCGCTCACAGTGCTCTCTTAGCGCCGCTTCTGCCGAAAGAAGGCCGGGAGCGGCTTTTAGCTTCGGAGAGCATCGTACCTTCGTCTTTAGCGTCTTTTGTGGTCTACATCCTAGCAGAAAGCTTTTCCACTCTGTCTGGCAAGGAAAACCTGCGGGAGCACAGAAAACATCTCCCATCGTCTTCTGGACGTTGCACGGAGGTCTGCCAAGTGTTTGGCATGAAGGAAAGAAAAGTTGTCCAAAACAGCTTCCAATCGAAGATTCATGTGATTGGAAACGTCAGGAAAGTGTAAGGTACTGTTTTCTATCAGTTGGCAAGCTGCGCACACAATCCCAGTGTTGTACAGCTTCCTTCTTCACCTTTCCGATGCTGCCGCTCTCTCCGGCTCCCGGAGCCGAAGAAGCGGCTTCTTCGCGCAAAGATGATTGTGCCGGTCACAGTGCTCTCTTAGCGCAGCTTGTGCCGAAAGAAGCCCGGGAGCGGCTCTTAGCTCCGGAGAGCATCGTACCTTCGTCTTTAGCGTCTTTTGTGGTCTACATCCTAGCAGAAAGCTTTTCCACTCTGTCTGGCAAGGAAAACCTGCGGGAGCACAGAAAACATCTCCCATCGTGTTCTGGACGTTGCACGGAGGTCTGCCAAGTGTTTGGCATGAAGGAAAGAAAAGTTGTCCAAAACAGCTTCCAATCGAAGATTCATGTGATTGGAAACGTCAGGAAAGTGTAAGGTACTGTTTTCTATCAGTTGGCAAGCTGCGCACACAATCCCAGTGTTGTACAGCTTCCTTCTTCACCTTTCCGATGCTGCGGCTCTCTCCGGCTCCCGGAGCCGAAGAAGCGGCTTCTTCGCGCAAAGATGATTGTGCCGGTCACAGTGCTCTCTTAGCGCAGCTTGTGCCGAAAGAAGCCCGGGAGCGGCTCTTAGCTCCGGAGAGCATCGTACCTTCGTCTTTAGCGTCTTTTGTGGTCTACATCCTAGCAGAAAGCTTTTCCACTCTGTCTGGCAAGGAAAACCTGCGGGAGCACAGAAAACATCTCCCATCGTCTTCTGGACGTTGCACGGAGGTCTGCCAAGTGTTTGGCATGAAGGAAAGAAAAGTTGTCCAAAACAGCTTCCAATCGAAGATTCGTGTGATTGGAAAAGTCAGGAAAGTGTAAGGTACTGTTTTCTATCAGTTGGCAAGCTGCGCACACAATCCCAGTGTTGTACAGCTTCCTTCTTCACCTTTCCGATGCTGCCGCTCTCTCCGGCTCCCGGAGCCGAAGAAGCGGCTTCTTCGCGCAAAGATGATTGTGCCGGTCACAGTGCTCTCTTAGCGCAGCTTGTGCCGAAAGAAGCCCGGGAGCGGCTCTTAGCTCCGGAGAGCATCGTACCTTCGTCTTTAGCGTCTTTTGTGGTCTACATCCTAGCAGAAAGCTTTTCCACTCTGTCTGGCAAGGAAAACCTGCGGGAGCACAGAAAACATCTCCCATCGTCTTCTGGACGTTGCACGGAGGTCTGCCAAGTGTTTGGCATGAAGGAAAGAAAAGTTGTCCAAAACAGCTTCCAATCGAAGATTCGTGTGATTGGAAAAGTTAGGAAAGTGTAAGGTACTGTTTTCTATCAGTTGGCAAGCTGCGCACACAATCCCAGTGTTGTACAGCTTCCTTCTTCACCTTTCCGATGCTGCCGCTCTCTCCGGCTCCCGGAGCCGAAGAAGCGGCTTCTTCGCGCAAAGACGATTGTACCGCTCACAGTGCTCTCTTAGCGCCGCTTCTGCCGAAAGAAGCCCGGGAGCGGCTCTTAGCTCCGGAGAGCATCGTACCTTCCAATTCAATTTTTTCAGCTCCACAAACCAAATGGTATACTTGCAGCAGTAGGGCGGGACGTTGAATTGGACTTTCTCCTTTTAGAGAGAAGCTAATGAAAAAGTTTCACCGGAATCAGAGCAGGCTGTAAAACAAGAAAAGTGTCATGGAAATAGGCCAGCCTTATCCTCTTAGCCTTGCTTGTTGTGATCGGCCAATAAACAAATGTGTCAACTCGGTGTTCCTGGGTATCATATCAGTAACAGGTACTTCAGCTGCTGTTCTTCTCTCCTGAAGTTAAGAACAGAATCCAAGGAATTGTGATTCCATGGTCTCAATTCACTCAATATGGTGCCGAAAAGGGAGTGGAAGGGGCACGGGTCAATTAACTTGAATGGCCTATGTAAATCAGCGGCCACTGTTTTTCTGAAGGCTTCAACAGGTTAGTTGCCTATGTTCTTCTTGGAATTGTTTTAATCTTTGGTCATGTTTTTCTTGGGATTCTTTTACCCTTTTCCCATTAGTGCAGCCTTTGCTCTCAAGGCTTTGCTGACATTTCCAGTATCTCGGTAGCCTGGAAAAGTGTTGTCTTGATTGATCACATCTTTATTCCCTTCCAAGGGTTGTTTTCCTCAAGTCTCAGTTTGGCTGGTTTTCTGCTAGTTGATTGTCAGAGGGCAGCAGGTGTTTTGTAAGAGCAAGTACACAATGCCATAGCTTGCTTTTCTTTGGATTTGGCCTGTCTAGAAAATGGAATGACTGAACATCTCTGGGAGGCTTTTCTCTCCCCATTAGGTTTCACTGGAAGGAGGGCAGATGCAAATCGTCTACCTAAAGTCTTGGCACGGAAGAAAGTAGTGGTTTGCTGCTGCATAGAGCTAGAAGCTTACAAAAGAAAGGCCTTGGGCTGAGGCCCATTACTTTGGCTAAGTAGAAAAGGACTGTGGCAAGGTGAGGCAGCTGACTTCGAGGTAGATCCACAAGTTCTAGAAGCGTCGTGTGTTCACAGCGTGGTGCATGGTGGTTGGCTGAATTGTGTTTGTTATGGCTTAAAGCTATGGAAATGAGAAAGGCCTGAGTGTTTCAAAAGCCTGGTTTTTGCAAGAAAGCAGCTCTCCTTTGCATCTGCCTGGGGACTCTGCATCACCACGGACCCTCACTGCCACTTTGCCAAGGAGATGATCAGTAGGAATGTTGCAGAGCTGCTGTGTGCATCTGAATGGAATGGCAGAGAACGAAGCGCTGGACGTTTCTGGCTTTAGTACAATGCTGCTGCATTGGTGCCAGTTTAGTTGGTTTTTCCATCAGTGGCCTTTCTGTCTAGAAGTACACTGCCCAGAGTATTGGATGCCTTTTCCTTCCTGTTGTTTTCATACCTTCCTTCAGTTGAAAGGATGATACAACCTTGACATTTTGAAGATCCCTGTTAGGAAGCACTATGCCAGAGGAGTCATCGCTCCCTTTTCTTCTGCCTCCTTTGTCATTTTCAGAGACTCATTTCAAATTTCTGCTCATGTCAAGAAGAATACTGAGACTACTTAGCAGGGCTGACGCTCTCAGCTGCTTTCCTCTTTCCTACTGCTTCATACTGGATGTGACTTCAAGGCCTCGTTTTGTCATCTGCATTTTGCCGTCATCCAAAGCTAAATATTCCAGGCCTGTGAACACAAAAAGAACTCTTAGTCTTTTGCAAGAACTACCCCTAGGAGGATTTGTGTTCACTTTGATCTCTTCAGTGTTTCAGAAAAAAGGAGATTGTACTCTCTTCTTGTGTACTCTCTTCTTGTGCTCTCATTTCCCTCTCTCTGCCTTGCATGCCCCAGTTAATCTACTGGTGTGACTCATTTGGCATCATCTCACGGTGCAAATTCTGCATAGTTTCAAGTCCTTACAAATGCCAGTTGCCAAGGAGCCTATCTAAGCATTCAAGGGGCAAAGAATTGTAGGGCTGGCAAGTTCAGGTGCTGAAACTGTAAGTCATGCCATATCAAAGTGACAGAGCAAATCAATTGATCTAGGACTTTCAGCTGGACACCTCTGAGAATAGCTGCTTGTCAGCAATGACACAGCCATCTTCCTAGCTGGATTCCAGAGAGAGGAAAGGGACACCTTCAATGGTTAATATGTTTGGCATGAGAAAACAGCAAGAAATGTACCGCAAAATACTTGAGTCAGATCAAGTGCGTTTCTCTAGTGAGAATTTTGCACTTGTTCTTTCTTGTCTGTGCCTTTACTTTTCACAGAAGACAGGGGAGCATTTCATTAGTACTGTTCTTTTGTTTTCTTTTGTTGGCCTCCCTCTTTCCACCTGCAATTAACAAATTTGCCTTTCTTTACTGGCTTCTCTTTCTTTACTTCTACAAGTTGACATGAGGTCATCCAACCTTATCATCAATGTTCTCAGACAGTGGAGAGAAGTAGAAGGTACAGCTAAATGGATAAAAGAAACCCACAAAAACAGACAGGTTTTTACAGTCTTCTGTGAGAACATTAGGACACAAGATGTCTTTGAACTGAGTCATGCTCTATTGACTTAACTTTTAGTCCACTGGTTACTATTATTACACGTGTTTGGCCTTTAGTACAGAGCCTTGGAACTAATCCAGGCCAATACTTGGCTAATTTTGTTTTATTTCTAGTGAGGACTTTGTTTCTTAAGGAATAGTCCAGAGAAAGAGCGTCCACGGTACAGTTACAGGTCATAAATTCTGGTACAGTTTGTGCTGGTAATAGGTCTAGGAAAGAAAGGTTTGACATCTTTTTTGACTTTCAAATGGAACCATGATTTGAAAAACCTAAGAGTTGCAGCTCCCCCCCCCACCCCACACCCCAAGTACTTCTCTTTGCAATATTACTCAGGGATTACACATCAAAGCCCACCCTGTAAAATACGTTGCAGATACTTTGCAAGAAGTGCAGCTTAGCAGCTAGAGATGATAACGTGGCTTAAATAACATGGTCTAAATATGTCTGTCTACGCAGACATACTCAACAAAGGTTACGATGGCTTAGCTCCTGTGCTCAAGTGAACGTGCATTTTAGAACTTCCCAAGAAGGTGAATTCAACCTCCTTCATTGCTCTCTGCTGGAGTCCCAAGAGAATTTCAGTCTGCTTTTTGTCATTTACAGCTGTCACTGCTTAGCTCTTGAACATGAGACTCCCTCATGACTGATGAAAGTTGTCTAGTTAAGAGTGGCTGAAAGACATGGTCTTGCTCTAGAAGGAGATGAGAAGGTTTCTGCAGTCTTTGTCATCTCTACTGCTTGTGATTTCTAGACAAAACCAGTGGGAAGTTTTCTGAAGGCAGTCCAGAAGCTGGCAATATGGACAGCTTACAGCCCAACACTTGCTGCAGTGCAACCATGGTGACACCAGAAAGGACTTCAAAAATTTAAAAGGGCAAACAAAGCAGTTGGAAGGAAAAGAACATGAACCATTATTCCATTTTTCTCATCTATCTTTCTTTAAATCATCATTTTCGTGCAGTTTGGCGGCTTGCGTTGGTATCCCACCAAAGGAATCTGAGACAGAGTAAGCTTTTGAATGGAGTAGAAGTGAGAAACGCAGGCCAAGTTGCCTTTTTTGCCATCAAATACCAGTTAGGCTTGAACTACCCTCTGCTTAAGGTGCTTAGCTTACACTAAGAATTGATGAGCACATTTTGATGGGAGCAAATTTTACTGTCATGATGACTGAGTAAATTTTGCTGTCACTCAGAATTTTACTGTCGTCTGAATAGCAATGTTTGTGTCCAAATAGTATTTTGTCTCCTGTATCTGCAGCAGGTAAGCCTTTTGCTGTCAGCAGTGTTGCTTAACCTTTCATGTCATATCCCTCTTCACATCCATCTTCTGCTTAAGGCTTATTAATCTACTTTAGAATTGGCAGGTGGAATAAGACTACTTTTCCTTTTTGAAAGCTCATGTCATTTGACCTACTTACAGCAAATAATTCATTAATTGCAAGTCCCCAGCTAGCATCTTTTCGGCATATTCTAACCTTCTAAAGAAGTAACAAAAGCACTCTCCAATACTTGACTTTCATATCACAGTGGGAACGCTGGTCCTGTTTGCAAGAAACAATCATGGGTATGGTAAAACAAAAGGAGGGCTTAGAGTTTTCTCTGTTAACCTATAGTGAGCTTGGATTTTGCAATATGCATGAAGTTAATTAACACTGTTATATAAAGTGGCTGATTTAATCAATAAATTGGAGTCAATGCTGATAAACGACAAGGTGGGTTGGCTTCCCTTCGCTTTCAACACAGTGCCAATTCGGGCTGGTTTGATAGGACTAAGTGGCTGCTGCAATCTGCCATCCAGAAGCGGGGCAGGTGAGTTTTGTTTGCAAGGGAAAAGGGCCATGGTTTGTGTTTGGGGGCCTGTGACTGAGAGTGCCGGCTGACTCCTGAAATTCTTTGATATGCAGGATGATTCCCAGACGCAAGGTGGAAATGCTGCCAAGTCGGGCTGGATTGAAATTACCCAGGGACTCCTGCAATCTGCCATCGAGAAGCAGGGCAGGTGAGTGTTGTTTGCCAGGGAAAAGGGCTGTGGATTGTGTTTGGGGGCCTGTGGCTGGGAGAGGTCGGCTGGTTCCTGAAAATCCACGATCCGCAGGATGTTTCTCAGACCCAAGGTAGCAACATTGCCAAGTCGGGCTGGTTTGATAGTACCAAGTTGCTCCTGCAATCTGCCATGCAGAAGCAGGGCAGGTGACTTTTCTTTGCCAGGGAAAAGGGCCGAGGTTTGTGTTTGGGGGCCTGTGGCCAAGAGTGTCTTGCTGGCTCCTGAAAATCCATGATATGCAGGATGGTTCCCAGACCCAAGGTGGCACCAGTGCCAAGTCGGGCTGGTTTGATATTACCAAGTGGCTCCTGCAATGTGCCATGCAGAAGCGGGGCAGGTGAGTTTTTTTGGCCAGGTAAGAGGGCCGAGGTCTGTGTTTAAGGGCCTGTGGCTGGGAGTGGCCGGCTGGCTCCTGAAAATCCACGATACGCAGGATGGTTCCCAGACCCAAGGTGGCACCAGTGCCAAGTCGGGCTGGTTTGATAGTACCAAGTGGCTCCTGCAATCTGCCATGATCACATGAAGAAATACTTTCTGGCGTCCGTACTGGGCCATGTGCTCTTTCTTCTCTCAACTTCTCCATCACCTCTCATCTGTTTCACATGCGCTATCTTCAAGGTCCACAGGCTACTTTTCACAGCATCTTCAGGCCTGATGCAGTAAGAATGATGAATAGAACAGAGTTGGGTCTATTTTCCAGTTTGGATAAAATGCTTTCTGCACACAAATCCAAGGAGAAGGTGCTGCCCCGATGCCCAGAAAAACTTTCACTCCTGCTAGTGTTCTACGTCAACCACAACTTAGTCTGAAAGAAAAGCTTTTTCTCTGAGAGCATCTGAGAGGTTTGCACGAAGCACTGATATCTGACATATGCAATTTTGAATAGGAGAGGAAAAAGAAAATGGCAAGAAGTTTTTAATTTTAGTGGTTTCAATTTTAATTTCCGTGCACTTTTTCAAAACTTGTCAGCTCAAATGCCCATCAACATCTTTTAGTCATCTGTAAGTCAGTATTCATCTAAAATGTGCTTCAAATCAAAAGAATTTCAAATTTGCACTCCAAGTTTCTATGCCTAGATTTATGATTTCCTACACATATTAGATGAAAGGAAGGCCTTTTTTACTGTGGGAGTGCTGGAACACTGGGACAGGTTGCCCAGAGAAGTTGTGGGTGTCCCATCCCTGAAAGTATTCAAGGTCAGCTTGGACGGGGCTTGGAGCAGCAACAAAGGAGAAGCTTGATGGTAGAGAAACAAAGTTGGACTATAGAAGAAACTGGGATTGAAGTATAGGAGCAAGTTTTCTCTCAGCTCTTGGGGTAAATTCAAAGTTGTACAAAATGACATTTATCTGTGATTTTCACTACTGTAACAGAAAGGTTCATGAAAACTGTACAGAAGATAGCAAATTTTAAAAGAGATAAGAATTACAGCATAAAATCCATGGGACGGGTTACAACATGAGACACTCTCTAAGAGAAAATCTCTGTGTTTCAGCACTTCATCATGGTAAGATTTCATGAAGTGCCAAAGAAGGCGGCAAAATATCATTCGGGACATTATTTACTGGAGTTCAGCCTGGCCATTAGTAGGAACTGGGTTTGACCACATCATGTAGATATACCACACACACTTTCCCTTCACTGAAAAATGACTGTTTACAACGAAGAAGCAATTGACGATCAAAATTGATTGAAAGCATCTTAAACATGTCAAGTATTTCATTGTAGATGATCTGTGATCCAAATGCTTCTTCCACCTTCGAGAGGGACAGAACAATTCTTCCATATCATGATGGTTTCAAATTGTATCAACCAATGTTTTCTGCTGAAAAGATAGCATCTATTTTTTTCTATTTTTGGAAGAAAATATTCCTAGACATACAACAGGTGAGAACTAAGTAATTTTAAAGAAGCAAATGACATGAAAATATTCTGTAAATAGAATGAAATGAAAAGCTGTGTTTTAAATAGGAGCTAAATATGAAACAGAATTTCTGTACCAGGCATTTGAATTACTGCACCAGCTCTTTTGCCCATCAAGAGAGGCATTGAGCATTTCAGTCTTTTCCAAGGTGTTCATGATCTGCTATGCTGATCTCTGTGTGTGCCTAGGTGTGTGTGGAAGGGGGGGCATGTGAAGGGGAGTGTGTATGTTTGCTTTACAATTGTTGTGGCAGATTCATGCCTCAGCTCCACATTTTGTTTTAGAAAGGTCACACAGAGTGGATATGAAGTTTACTATCAACAAGAGATCAATTCCCAAATCATCCATTTGACTCTACCTTATAAATCATGTGCTTTGTTGCATATTTTATCAAATCTACTTTCAAGCCAGATGGAGGCAGGAGGATGTGGGAATCCCTCCACCATCTTGCAACTTTTATGCAAGTAGGTTTTCAAGAAAATCATCATTTCTCTTGGAAATATGTCTGGAACAGGCATGATGGTAGTGTCAACCTGTTGGAGTTTTTGTTGCTGGAAGAAGTTGTACAAAAGGATTGGTTTTTACATTGACCGGTTACTGAATCAAGCGCAGGAATACATTGGAAATCCAACTGGGGCCTCCTTTTCCCAGCAGACCACTTCTAGAACGAGCTTGTACAATGAAGCTGACGCTTCTGCTCTCTTTTTGTTTCTTTCCTATTTTTCTTGGCTTCTTTGCCACTCTCTAGACAATTTGTGAACTCTTTTCCCAACTCAGATGGTTTCAATAGTCTGATTGTGATCACACATTTTTACAAGGAATTCTTAAAATCTTTCCTCGAGTTAAGAAAGTCAAGGACTTAGGTCTTTTTCTTCCCTTATAATATTGCAATGAAATTGATAACTAAAGACCAACTCTTTCTTTTTGTTTTTAACCCAAGTAGATAATTCCCATCCATTCATCCATTTGGTGGACCAATAGTTGCCATGCTGATGGAAGTTGTCACTTCTTAACAATAGACATTCTGTGACTATGTTGACAGCACTTTGGGTGAAGATCCTAACTGGTCTTGGATACACATAGGGAGAAATTTGCTCAGCCAGTGTCAGTCTTAAGCATGCGTATCAGAAGATCTTTCTAGAGCTGGGAATTTTCCCATGAAAGGGATTCAGTTAGGGAAGAGACACTCGTCCCAGAGTTTTACATTCTTCTTGAACACTGCTTAAGGAACTTAGATGCCGTGTCCATTTGGATCTCTGTCTTCACAGAACTTTGTCATGCAAGTGCTTGAAATGCATCTTGAAGAGAATTCACTAGCACAGAATGAATGAGAGTGGAAGGGGTTGGTGGGGCTAACCAGGCCCAATCCCCCTGCCTAAACCAGGATACCTAGAGCCTCTTGCCCAGGATTCTATCTGGGTGTACTTTTAATGTCTTCAAAGATCCAGGCTCCACAATCTTTCTGGGCAGTCTGTGCCGTGGTTCAGTCACCCTCACAGTAAAGAATCATTTGCTGATGGTCAATGGCAATCTCCTGTATTTCAGAGAGTGCCCACTGCCTCTTGTTTTTTTCACTCAGCATCACTGAAAAGACACTGGTTCCCTCCCCTTTGCACTATTGCTTCCATATGGATGCGTGCTGCCATGTAGAGATATGTCAAAAACCTCCCTGAAGCCCAGGCAGATAATATTCCCTTCATCTACCAGTCAAGTTGATTCATCAGAGGAGTTTAAAGTGATGTTCAGCATGAAATTCCCCTGAAAAATCATGCTAACTACGTTATTTTGTCGTCTTGCATGTGCCTGGCAAGGTTTTCCAGGAAGAGCTGCTTCATCAACTTCCTGGGGATAAAAAGGAAGCTGGCTGGTTTCTACTATTCCGAGTCCTCCTAATTGCCTTTTATAGAGATGGGTGTCATTTGCTCTCATCCAGTCTTTAGCCTCTCTTGTCGTCTACATCTTAGCAAAAAGCTTTTCCACTACATGTTCATGTGATTGGAAACGTCAGGAAAGTGTAAGGTACTGTTTTCTATCAGTTGGCAAGCTGCGCACACAATCCCAGTGTTGTACAGCTTCCTTCTTCACCTTTCCGATGCTGCCGCTCTCTCCGGCTCCCGGAGCCGAAGAAGCGGCTTCTTCGCGCAAAGACGACTGTGCCGCTCACAGTGCTCTCTTAGCGCGGCTTCTGCCGAAAGAAGCCCGGGAGCGGCTCTTAGCTCCGGAGAGCATCGTACCTTCGTCTTTAGCGTCTTTTGTGGTCTACATCCTAGCAGAAAGCTTTTCCACTCTGTCTGGCAAGGAAAACCTGCGGGAGCACAGAAAACATCTCCCATCGTGTTCTGGACGTTGCACGGAGGTCTGCCAAGTGTTTGGCATGAAGGAAAGAAAAGTTGTCCAAAACAGCTTCCAATCGAAGATTCGTGTGATTGGAAAAGTCAGGAAAGTGTAAGGTACTGTTTTCTATCAGTTGGCAAGCTGCGCACACAATCCCAGTGTTGTACAGCTTCCTTCTTCACCTTTCCGATGCTGCTGCTCTCTCCGGCTCCCGGAGCCGAAGAAGCGGCTTCTTCGCGCAAAGACGATTGTACTGCTCACAGTGCTCTCTTAGCGCCGCTTCTGCCGAAAGAAGGCCGGGAGCGGCTCTTAGCTCCGGAGAGCATCGTCCCTTCGTCTTTAGCGTCTTTTGTGGTCTACATCCTAGCAGAAAGCTTTTCCACTCCGTCTGGCAAGGAAAACCTGCGGGAGCACAGAAAACATCTCCCATCGTCTTCTGGACGTTGCACGGAGGTCTGCCAAGTGTTTGGCATGAAGGAAAGAAAAGTTGTCCAAAACAGCTTCCAATCGAAGATTCATGTGATTGGAAACGTCAGGAAAGTTGTAAGGTACTGTTTTCTATCAGTTGGCAAGCTGCGCACACAATCCCAGTGTTGTACAGCTTCCTTCTTCACCTTTCCGATGCTGCCGCTCTCTCCGGCTCCCGGAGCCGAAGAAGCGGCTTCTTCGCGCAAAGATGATTGTGCCGGTCACAGTGCTCTCTTAGCGCCGCTTCTGCCGAAAGAAGCCCGGGAGCGGCTTTTAGCTTCGGAGAGCATCGTACCTTCGTCTTTAGCGTCTTTTGTGGTCTACATCCTAGCAGAAAGCTTTTCCACTCTGTCTGGCAAGGAAAACCTGCGGGAGCACAGAAAACATCTCCCATCGTCTTCTGGACGTTGCACGGAGGTCTGCCAAGTGTTTGGCATGAAGGAAAGAAAAGTTGTCCAAAACAGCTTCCAATCGAAGATTCATGTGATTGGAAACGTCAGGAAAGTGTAAGGTACTGTTTTCTATCAGTTGGCAAGCTGCGCACACAATCCCAGTGTTGTACAGCTTCCTTCTTCACCTTTCCGATGCTGCGGCTCTCTCCGGCTCCCGGAGCCGAAGAAGCGGCTTCTTCGCGCAAAGATGATTGTGCCGGTCACAGTGCTCTCTTAGCGCAGCTTGTGCCGAAAGAAGCCCGGGAGCGGCTCTTAGCTCCGGAGAGCATCGTACCTTCGTCTTTAGCGTCTTTTGTGGTCTACATCCTAGCAGAAAGCTTTTCCACTCTGTCTGGCAAGGAAAACCTGCGGGAGCACAGAAAACATCTCCCATCGTCTTCTGGACGTTGCACGGAGGTCTGCCAAGTGTTTGGCATGAAGGAAAGAAAAGTTGTCCAAAACAGCTTCCAATCGAAGATTCGTGTGATTGGAAAAGTCAGGAAAGTGTAAGGTACTGTTTTCTATCAGTTGGCAAGCTGCGCACACAATCCCAGTGTTGTACAGCTTCCTTCTTCACCTTTCCGATGCTGCCGCTCTCTCCGGCTCCCGGAGCCGAAGAAGCGGCTTCTTCGCGCAAAGATGATTGTGCCGGTCACAGTGCTCTCTTAGCGCAGCTTGTGCCGAAAGAAGCCCGGGAGCGGCTCTTAGCTCCGGAGAGCATCGTACCTTCCAATTCAATTTTTTCAGCTCCACAAACCAAATGGTATACTTGCAGCAGTAGGGCGGGACGTTGAATTGGACTTTCTCCTTTTAGAGAGAAGCTAATGAAAAAGTTTCACCAGAATCAGAGCAGGCTGTAAAACAAGAAAAGTGTCATGGAAATAGGCCAGCCTTATCCTCTTAGCCTTGCTTGTTGTGATCGGCCAATAAAGAAATGTGTCAACTCGGTGTTCCTGGGTATCATATCAGTAACAGGTACTTCAGCTGCTGTTCTTCTCTCCTGAAGTTAAGAACAGAATCCAAGGAATTGTGATTCCATGGTCTCAATTCACTCAATATGGTGCCGAAAAGGGAGTGGAAGGGGCACGGGTCAATTAACTTGAATGGCCTATGTAAATCAGCGGCCACTGTTTTTCTGAAGGCTTCAACAGGTTAGTTGCCTATGTTCTTCTTGGAATTGTTTTAATCTTTGGTCATGTTTTTCTTGGGATTCTTTTACCCTTTTCCCATTAGTGCAGCCTTTGCTCTCAAGGCTTTGCTGACATTTCCAGTATCTCGGTAGGCTGGAAAAGTGTTGTCTTGATTGATCACATCATTATTCCCTTCCAAGGGTTGTTTTCCTCAAGTCTCAGTTTGGCTGGTTTTCTGCTAGTTGATTGTCAGAGGGCAGCAGGTGTTTTGTAAGAGCAAGTACACAATGCCATAGCTTGCTTTTCTTTGGATTTGGCCTGTCTAGAAAATGGAATGACTGAACATCTCTGGGAGGCTTTTCTCTCCCCATTAGGTTTCACTGGAAGGAGGGCAGATGCAAATCGTCTACCTAAAGTCTTGGCACGGAAGAAAGTAGTGGTTTGCTGCTGCATAGAGCTAGAAGCTTACAAAAGGAAGGCCTTGGGCTGAGGCCCATTACTTTGGCTAAGTAGAAAAGGACTGTGGCAAGGTGAGGCAGCTGACTTCGAGGTAGATCCACAAGTTCTAGAAGCGTCGTGTGTTCACAGCGTGGTGCATGGTGGTTGGCTGAATTGTGTTTGTTATGGCTTAAAGCTATGGAAATGAGAAAGGCCTGAGTGTTTCAAAAGCCTGGTTTTTGCAAGAAAGCAGCTCTCCTTTGCATCTGCCTGGGGACTCTGCATCACCACGGACCCTCACTGCCACTTTGCCAAGGAGATGATCAGTAGGAATGTTGCAGAGCTGCTGTGTGCATCTGAATGGAATGGCAGAGAACGAAGCGCTGGACGTTTCTGGCTTCAGTACAATGCTGCTGCATTGGTGCCAGTTTAGTTGGTTTTTCCATCAGTGGCCTTTCTGTCTAGAAGTACACTGCCCAGAGTATTGGATGCCTTTTCCTTCCTGTTGTTTTCATACCTTCCTTCAGTTGAAAGGATGATACAACCTTGACATTTTGAAGATCCCTGTTAGGAAGCACTATGCCAGAGGAGTCATCGCTCCCTTTTCTTCTGCCTCCTTTGTCATTTTCAGAGACTCATTTCAAATTTCTGCTCATGTCAAGAAGAATACTGAGACTACTTAGCAGGGCTGACGCTCTCAGCTGCTTTCCTCTTTCCTACTGCTTCATACTGGATGTGACTTCAAGGCCTCGTTTTGTCATCTGCATTTTGCCGTCATCCAAAGCTAAATATTCCAGGCCTGTGAACACAAAAAGAACTCTTAGTCTTTTGCAAGAACTACCCCTAGGAGGATTTGTGTTCACTTTGATCTCTTCAGTGTTTCAGAAAAAAGGAGATTGTACTCTCTTCTTGTGTACTCTCTTCTTGTGCTCTCATTTCCCTCTCTCTGCCTTGCATGCCCCAGTTAATCTACTGGTGTGACTCATTTGGCATCATCTCACGGTGCAAATTCTGCATAGTTTCAAGTCCTTACAAATGCCAGTTGCCAAGGAGCCTATCTAAGCATTCAAGGGGCAAAGAATTGTAGGGCTGGCAAGTTCAGGTGCTGAAACTGTAAGTCATGCCATATCAAAGTGACAGAGCAAATCAATTGATCTAGGACTTTCAGCTGGACACCTCTGAGAATAGCTGCTTGTCAGCAATGACACAGCCATCTTCCTAGCTGGATTCCAGAGAGAGGAAAGGGACACCTTCAATGGTTAATATGTTTGGCATGAGAAAACAGCAAGAAATGTACCGCAAAATACTTGAGTCAGATCAAGTGCGTTTCTCTAGTGAGAATTTTGCACTTGTTCTTTCTTGTCTGTGCCTTTACTTTTCACAGAAGACAGGGGAGCATTTCATTAGTACTGTTCTTTTGTTTTCTTTTGTTGGCCTCCCTCTTTCCACCTGCAATTAACAAATTTGCCTTTCTTTACTGGCTTCTCTTTCTTTACTTCTACAAGTTGACATGAGGTCATCCAACCTTATCATCAATGTTCTCAGACAGTGGAGAGAAGTAGAAGGTACAGCTAAATGGATAAAAGAAACCCACAAAAACAGACAGGTTTTTACAGTCTTCTGTGAGAACATTAGGACACAAGATGTCTTTGAACTGAGTCATGCTCTATTGACTTAACTTTTAGTCCACTGGTTACTATTATTACACGTGTTTGGCCTTTAGTACAGAGCCTTGGAACTAATCCAGGCCAATACTTGGCTAATTTTGTTTTATTTCTAGTGAGGACTTTGTTTCTTAAGGAATAGTCCAGAGAAAGAGCGTCCACGGTACAGTTACAGGTCATAAATTCTGGTACAGTTTGTGCTGGTAATAGGTCTAGGAAAGAAAGGTTTGACATCTTTTTTGACTTTCAAATGGAACCATGATTTGAAAAACCTAAGAGTTGCAGCTCCCCCCCCCACCCCACACCCCAAGTACTTCTCTTTGCAATATTACTCAGGGATTACACATCAAAGCCCACCCTGTAAAATACGTTGCAGATACTTTGCAAGAAGTGCAGCTTAGCAGCTAGAGATGATAACGTGGCTTAAATAACATGGTCTAAATATGTCTGTCTACGCAGACATACTCAACAAAGGTTACGATGGCTTAGCTCCTGTGCTCAAGTGAACGTGCATTTTAGAACTTCCCAAGAAGGTGAATTCAACCTCCTTCATTGCTCTCTGCTGGAGTCCCAAGAGAATTTCAGTCTGCTTTTTGTCATTTACAGCTGTCACTGCTTAGCTCTTGAACATGAGACTCCCTCATGACTGATGAAAGTTGTCTAGTTAAGAGTGGCTGAAAGACATGGTCTTGCTCTAGAAGGAGATGAGAAGGTTTCTGCAGTCTTTGTCATCTCTACTGCTTGTGATTTCTAGACAAAACCAGTGGGAAGTTTTCTGAAGGCAGTCCAGAAGCTGGCAATATGGACAGCTTACAGCCCAACACTTGCTGCAGTGCAACCATGGTGACACCAGAAAGGACTTCAAAAATTTAAAAGGGCAAACAAAGCAGTTGGAAGGAAAAGAACATGAACCATTATTCCATTTTTCTCATCTATCTTTCTTTAAATCATCATTTTCGTGCAGTTTGGCGGCTTGCGTTGGTATCCCACCAAAGGAATCTGAGACAGAGTAAGCTTTTGAATGGAGTAGAAGTGAGAAACGCAGGCCAAGTTGCCTTTTTTGCCATCAAATACCAGTTAGGCTTGAACTACCCTCTGCTTAAGGTGCTTAGCTTACACTAAGAATTGATGAGCACATTTTGATGGGAGCAAATTTTACTGTCATGATGACTGAGTAAATTTTGCTGTCACTCAGAATTTTACTGTCGTCTGAATAGCAATGTTTGTGTCCAAATAGTATTTTGTCTCCTGTATCTGCAGCAGGTAAGCCTTTTGCTGTCAGCAGTGTTGCTTAACCTTTCATGTCATATCCCTCTTCACATCCATCTTCTGCTTAAGGCTTATTAATCTACTTTAGAATTGGCAGGTGGAATAAGACTACTTTTCCTTTTTGAAAGCTCATGTCATTTGACCTACTTACAGCAAATAATTCATTAATTGCAAGTCCCCAGCTAGCATCTTTTCGGCATATTCTAACCTTCTAAAGAAGTAACAAAAGCACTCTCCAATACTTGACTTTCATATCACAGTGGGAACGCTGGTCCTGTTTGCAAGAAACAATCATGGGTATGGTAAAACAAAAGGAGGGCTTAGAGTTTTCTCTGTTAACCTATAGTGAGCTTGGATTTTGCAATATGCATGAAGTTAATTAACACTGTTATATAAAGTGGCTGATTTAATCAATAAATTGGAGTCAATGCTGATAAACGACAAGGTGGGTTGGCTTCCCTTCGCTTTCAACACAGTGCCAATTCGGGCTGGTTTGATAGGACTAAGTGGCTGCTGCAATCTGCCATCCAGAAGCGGGGCAGGTGAGTTTTGTTTGCAAGGGAAAAGGGCCATGGTTTGTGTTTGGGGGCCTGTGACTGAGAGTGCCGGCTGACTCCTGAAATTCTTTGATATGCAGGATGATTCCCAGACGCAAGGTGGAAATGCTGCCAAGTCGGGCTGGATTGAAATTACCCAGGGACTCCTGCAATCTGCCATCGAGAAGCAGGGCAGGTGAGTGTTGTTTGCCAGGGAAAAGGGCTGTGGATTGTGTTTGGGGGCCTGTGGCTGGGAGAGGTCGGCTGGTTCCTGAAAATCCACGATCCGCAGGATGTTTCTCAGACCCAAGGTAGCAACATTGCCAAGTCGGGCTGGTTTGATAGTACCAAGTTGCTCCTGCAATCTGCCATGCAGAAGCAGGGCAGGTGACTTTTCTTTGCCAGGGAAAAGGGCCGAGGTTTGTGTTTGGGGGCCTGTGGCCAAGAGTGTCTTGCTGGCTCCTGAAAATCCATGATATGCAGGATGGTTCCCAGACCCAAGGTGGCACCAGTGCCAAGTCGGGCTGGTTTGATATTACCAAGTGGCTCCTGCAATGTGCCATGCAGAAGCGGGGCAGGTGAGTTTTTTTGGCCAGGTAAGAGGGCCGAGGTCTGTGTTTAAGGGCCTGTGGCTGGGAGTGGCCGGCTGGCTCCTGAAAATCCACGATACGCAGGATGGTTCCCAGACCCAAGGTGGCACCAGTGCCAAGTCGGGCTGGTTTGATAGTACCAAGTGGCTCCTGCAATCTGCCATGATCACATGAAGAAATACTTTCTGGCGTCCGTACTGGGCCATGTGCTCTTTCTTCTCTCAACTTCTCCATCACCTCTCATCTGTTTCACATGCGCTATCTTCAAGGTCCACAGGCTACTTTTCACAGCATCTTCAGGCCTGATGCAGTAAGAATGATGAATAGAACAGAGTTGGGTCTATTTTCCAGTTTGGATAAAATGCTTTCTGCACACAAATCCAAGGAGAAGGTGCTGCCCCGATGCCCAGAAAAACTTTCACTCCTGCTAGTGTTCTACGTCAACCACAACTTAGTCTGAAAGAAAAGCTTTTTCTCTGAGAGCATCTGAGAGGTTTGCACGAAGCACTGATATCTGACATATGCAATTTTGAATAGGAGAGGAAAAAGAAAATGGCAAGAAGTTTTTAATTTTAGTGGTTTCAATTTTAATTTCCGTGCACTTTTTCAAAACTTGTCAGCTCAAATGCCCATCAACATCTTTTAGTCATCTGTAAGTCAGTATTCATCTAAAATGTGCTTCAAATCAAAAGAATTTCAAATTTGCACTCCAAGTTTCTATGCCTAGATTTATGATTTCCTACACATATTAGATGAAAGGAAGGCCTTTTTTACTGTGGGAGTGCTGGAACACTGGGACAGGTTGCCCAGAGAAGTTGTGGGTGTCCCATCCCTGAAAGTATTCAAGGTCAGCTTGGACGGGGCTTGGAGCAGCAACAAAGGAGAAGCTTGATGGTAGAGAAACAAAGTTGGACTATAGAAGAAACTGGGATTGAAGTATAGGAGCAAGTTTTCTCTCAGCTCTTGGGGTAAATTCAAAGTTGTACAAAATGACATTTATCTGTGATTTTCACTACTGTAACAGAAAGGTTCATGAAAACTGTACAGAAGATAGCAAATTTTAAAAGAGATAAGAATTACAGCATAAAATCCATGGGACGGGTTACAACATGAGACACTCTCTAAGAGAAAATCTCTGTGTTTCAGCACTTCATCATGGTAAGATTTCATGAAGTGCCAAAGAAGGCGGCAAAATATCATTCGGGACATTATTTACTGGAGTTCAGCCTGGCCATTAGTAGGAACTGGGTTTGACCACATCATGTAGATATACCACACACACTTTCCCTTCACTGAAAAATGACTGTTTACAACGAAGAAGCAATTGACGATCAAAATTGATTGAAAGCATCTTAAACATGTCAAGTATTTCATTGTAGATGATCTGTGATCCAAATGCTTCTTCCACCTTCGAGAGGGACAGAACAATTCTTCCATATCATGATGGTTTCAAATTGTATCAACCAATGTTTTCTGCTGAAAAGATAGCATCTATTTTTTTCTATTTTTGGAAGAAAATATTCCTAGACATACAACAGGTGAGAACTAAGTAATTTTAAAGAAGCAAATGACATGAAAATATTCTGTAAATAGAATGAAATGAAAAGCTGTGTTTTAAATAGGAGCTAAATAGGAAACAGAATTTCTGTACCAGGCATTTGAATTACTGCACCAGCTCTTTTGCCCATCAAGAGAGGCATTGAGCATTTCAGTCTTTTCCAAGGTGTTCATGATCTGCTATGCTGATCTCTGTGTGTGCCTAGGTGTGTGTGGAAGGGGGGGCATGTGAAGGGGAGTGTGTATGTTTGCTTTACAATTGTTGTGGCAGATTCATGCCTCAGCTCCACATTTTGTTTTAGAAAGGTCACACAGAGTGGATATGAAGTTTACTATCAACAAGAGATCAATTCCCAAATCATCCATTTGACTCTACCTTATAAATCATGTGCTTTGTTGCATATTTTATCAAATCTACTTTCAAGCCAGATGGAGGCAGGAGGATGTGGGAATCCCTCCACCATCTTGCAACTTTTATGCAAGTAGGTTTTCAAGAAAATCATCATTTCTCTTGGAAATATGTCTGGAACAGGCATGATGGTAGTGTCAACCTGTTGGAGTTTTTGTTGCTGGAAGAAGTTGTACAAAAGGATTGGTTTTTACATTGACCGGTTACTGAATCAAGCACAGGAATACATTGGAAATTCAACTGGGGCCTCCTTTTCCCAGCAGACCACTTCTAGAACGAGCTTGTACAATGAAGCTGACGCTTCTGCTCTCTTTTTGTTTCTTTCCTATTTTTCTTGGCTTCTTTGCCACTCTCTAGACAATTTGTGAACTCTTTTCCCAACTCAGATGGTTTCAATAGTCTGATTGTGATCACACATTTTTACAAGGAATTCTTAAAATCTTTCCTCGAGTTAAGAAAGTCAAGGACTTAGGTCTTTTTCTTCCCTTATAATATTGCAATGAAATTGATAACTAAAGACCAACTCTTTCTTTTTGTTTTTAACCCAAGTAGATAATTCCCATCCATTCATCCATTTGGTGGACCAATAGTTGCCATGCTGATGGAAGTTGTCACTTCTTAACAATAGACATTCTGTGACTATGTTGACAGCACTTTGGGTGAAGATCCTAACTGGTCTTGGATACACATAGGGAGAAATTTGCTCAGCCAGTGTCAGTCTTAAGCATGCGTATCAGAAGATCTTTCTAGAGCTGGGAATTTTCCCATGAAAGGGATTCAGTTAGGGAAGAGACACTCGTCCCAGAGTTTTACATTCTTCTTGAACACTGCTTAAGGAACTTAGATGCCGTGTCCATTTGGATCTCTGTCTTCACAGAACTTTGTCATGCAAGTGCTTGAAATGCATCTTGAAGAGAATTCACTAGCACAGAATGAATGAGAGTGGAAGGGGTTGGTGGGGCTAACCAGGCCCAATCCCCCTGCCTAAACCAGGATACCTAGAGCCTCTTGCCCAGGATTCTATCTGGGTGTACTTTTAATGTCTTCAAAGATCCAGGCTCCACAATCTTTCTGGGCAGTCTGTGCCGTGGTTCAGTCACCCTCACAGTAAAGAATCATTTGCTGATGGTCAATGGCAATCTCCTGTATTTCAGAGAGTGCCCACTGCCTCTTGTTTTTTTCACTCAGCATCACTGAAAAGACACTGGTTCCCTCCCCTTTGCACTATTGCTTCCATATGGATGCGTGCTGCCATGTAGAGATATGTCAAAAACCTCCCTGAAGCCCAGGCAGATAATATTCCCTTCATCTACCAGTCAAGTTGATTCATCAGAGGAGTTTAAAGTGATGTTCAGCATGAAATTCCCCTGAAAAATCATGCTAACTACGTTATTTTGTCGTCTTGCATGTGCCTGGCAAGGTTTTCCAGGAAGAGCTGCTTCATCAACTTCCTGGGGATAAAAAGGAAGCTGGCTGGTTTCTACTATTCCGAGTCCTCCTAATTGCCTTTTATAGAGATGGGTGTCATTTGCTCTCATCCAGTCTTTAGCCTCTCTTGTCGTCTACATCTTAGCAAAAAGCTTTTCCACTACATGTTCATGTGATTGGAAACGTCAGGAAAGTGTAAGGTACTGTTTTCTATCAGTTGGCAAGCTGCGCACACAATCCCAGTGTTGTACAGCTTCCTTCTTCACCTTTCCGATGCTGCCGCTCTCTCCGGCTCCCGGAGCCGAAGAAGCGGCTTCTTCGCGCAAAGACGATTGTGCCGGTCACAGTGCTCTCTTAGCGCCGCTTCTGCCGAAAGAAGCCCGGGAGCGGCTCTTAACTCCGGAGAGCATCGTACCTTCGTCTTTAGCGTCTTTTGTGGTCTACATCCTAGCAGAAAGCTTTTCCACTCTGTCTGGCAAGGAAAACCTTCGCGAGCACAGAAAACATCTCCCATCGTCTTCTGGACGTTGCACGGAGGTCTGCCAAGTGTTTGGCATGAAGGAAAGAAAAGTTGTCCAAAACAGCTTCCAATCGAAGATTCGTGTGATTGGAAACGTCAGGAAAGTGTAAGGTACTGTTTTCTATCACTTGGCAAGCTGCGCACACAATCCCAGTGTTGTACAGCTTCCTTCTTCACCTTTCCGATGCTGCCGCTCTCTCCGGCTCCCGGAGCCGAAGAAGCGGCTTCTTCGCGCAAAGACGATTGTACCGCTCACAGTGCTCTCTTAGCGCCGCTTCTGCCGAAAGAAGCCCGGCAGCGGCTCTTAGCTCCGGAGAGCATCGTACCTTCCAATTCAATTTTTTCAGCTCCACAAACCAAATGGTATACTTGCAGCAGTAGGGCGGGACGTTGAATTGGACTTTCTCCTTTTAGAGAGAAGCTAATGAAAAAGTTTCACCGGAATCAGAGCAGGCTGTAAAACAAGAAAAGTGTCATGGAAATAAGCCAGCCTTATCCTCTTAGCCTTGCTTGTTGTGATCGGCCAATAAAGAAATGTGTCAACTCGGTGTTCCTGGGTATCATATCAGTAACAGGTACTTCAGCTGCTGTTCTTCTCTCCTGAAGTTAAGAACAGAATCCAAGGAATTGTGATTCCATGGTCTCAATTCACTCAATATGGTGCCGAAAAGGGAGTGGAAGGGGCACGGGTCAATTAACTTGAATGGCCTATGTAAATCAGCGGCCACTGTTTTTCTGAAGGCTTCAACAGGTTAGTTGCCTATGTTCTTCTTGGAATTGTTTTAATCTTTGGTCATGTTTTTCTTGGGATTCTTTTACCCTTTTCCCATTAGTGCAGCCTTTGCTCTCAAGGCTTTGCTGACATTTCCAGTATCTCGGTAGCCTGGAAAAGTGTTGTCTTGATTGATCACATCTTTATTCCCTTCCAAGGGTTGTTTTCCTCAAGTCTCAGTTTGGCTGGTTTTCTGCTAGTTGATTGTCAGAGGGCAGCAGGTGTTTTGTAAGAGCAAGTACACAATGCCATAGCTTGCTTTTCTTTGGATTTGGCCTGTCTAGAAAATGGAATGACTGAACATCTCTGGGAGGCTTTTCTCTCCCCATTAGGTTTCACTGGAAGGAGGGCAGATGCAAATCGTCTACCTAAAGTCTTGGCACGGAAGAAAGTAGTGGTTTGCTGCTGCATAGAGCTAGAAGCTTACAAAAGGAAGGCCTTGGGCTGAGGCCCATTACTTTGGCTAAGTAGAAAAGGACTGTGGCAAGGTGAGGCAGCTGACTTCGAGGTAGATCAACAAGTTCTAGAAGCGTCGTGTGTTCACAGCGTGGTGCATGGTGGTTGGCTGAATTGTGTTTGTTATGGCTTAAAGCTATGGAAATGAGAAAGGCCTGAGTGTTTCAAAAGCCTGGTTTTTGCAAGAAAGCAGCTCTCCTTTGCATCTGCCTGGGGACTCTGCATCACCACGGACCCTCACTGCCACTTTGCCAAGGAGATGATCAGTAGGAATGTTGCAGAGCTGCTGTGTGCATCTGAATGGAATGGCAGAGAACGAAGCGCTGGACGTTTCTGGCTTCAGTACAATGCTGCTGCATTGGTGCCAGTTTAGTTGGTTTTTCCATCAGTGGCCTTTCTGTCTAGAAGTACACTGCCCAGAGTATTGGATGCCTTTTCCTTCCTGTTGTTTTCATACCTTCCTTCAGTTGAAAGGATGATACAACCTTGACATTTTGAAGATCCCTGTTAGGAAGCACTATGCCAGAGGAGTCATCGCTCCCTTTTCTTCTGCCTCCTTTGTCATTTTCAGAGACTCATTTCAAATTTCTGCTCATGTCAAGAAGAATACTGAGACTACTTAGCAGGGCTGACGCTCTCAGCTGCTTTCCTCTTTCCTACTGCTTCATACTGGATGTGACTTCAAGGCCTCGTTTTGTCATCTGCATTTTGCCGTCATCCAAAGCTAAATATTCCAGGCCTGTGAACACAAAAAGAACTCTTAGTCTTTTGCAAGAACTACCCCTAGGAGGATTTGTGTTCACTTTGATCTCTTCAGTGTTTCAGAAAAAAGGAGATTGTACTCTCTTCTTGTGTACTCTCTTCTTGTGCTCTCATTTCCCTCTCTCTGCCTTGCATGCCCCAGTTAATCTACTGGTGTGACTCATTTGGCATCATCTCACGGTGCAAATTCTGCATAGTTTCAAGTCCTTACAAATGCCAGTTGCCAAGGAGCCTATCTAAGCATTCAAGGGGCAAAGAATTGTAGGGCTGGCAAGTTCAGGTGCTGAAACTGTAAGTCATGCCATATCAAAGTGACAGAGCAAATCAATTGATCTAGGACTTTCAGCTGGACACCTCTGAGAATAGCTGCTTGTCAGCAATGACACAGCCATCTTCCTAGCTGGATTCCAGAGAGAGGAAAGGGACACCTTCAATGGTTAATATGTTTGGCATGAGAAAACAGCAAGAAATGTACCGCAAAATACTTGAGTCAGATCAAGTGCGTTTCTCTAGTGAGAATTTTGCACTTGTTCTTTCTTGTCTGTGCCTTTACTTTTCACAGAAGACAGGGGAGCATTTCATTAGTACTGTTCTTTTGTTTTCTTTTGTTGGCCTCCCTCTTTCCACCTGCAATTAACAAATTTGCCTTTCTTTACTGGCTTCTCTTTCTTTACTTCTACAAGTTGACATGAGGTCATCCAACCTTATCATCAATGTTCTCAGACAGTGGAGAGAAGTAGAAGGTACAGCTAAATGGATAAAAGAAACCCACAAAAACAGACAGGTTTTTACAGTCTTCTGTGAGAACATTAGGACACAAGATGTCTTTGAACTGAGTCATGCTCTATTGACTTAACTTTTAGTCCACTGGTTACTATTATTACACGTGTTTGGCCTTTAGTACAGAGCCTTGGAACTAATCCAGGCCAATACTTGGCTAATTTTGTTTTATTTCTAGTGAGGACTTTGTTTCTTAAGGAATAGTCCAGAGAAAGAGCGTCCACGGTACAGTTACAGGTCATAAATTCTGGTACAGTTTGTGCTGGTAATAGGTCTAGGAAAGAAAGGTTTGACATCTTTTTTGACTTTCAAATGGAACCATGATTTGAAAAACCTAAGAGTTGCGGCTCCCCCCCCCACCCCACACCCCAAGTACTTCTCTTTGCAATATTACTCAGGGATTACACATAAAAGCCCACCCTGTAAAATACATTGCAGATACTTTGCAAGAAGTGCAGCTTAGCAGCTAGAGATGATAACGTGGCTTAAATAACATGGTCTAAATATGTCTGTCTACGCAGACATACTCAACAAAGGTTACGATGGCTTAGCTCCTGTGCTCAAGTGAACGTGCATTTTAGAACTTCCCAAGAAGGTGAATTCAACCTCCTTCATTGCTCTCTGCTGGAGTCCCAAGAGAATTTCAGTCTGCTTTTTGTCATTTACAGCTGTCACTGCTTAGCTCTTGAACATGAGACTCCCTCATGACTGATGAAAGTTGTCTAGTTAAGAGTGGCTGAAAGACATGGTCTTGCTCTAGAAGGAGATGAGAAGGTTTCTGCAGTCTTTGTCATCTCTACTGCTTGTGATTTCTAGACAAAACCAGTGGGAAGTTTTCTGAAGGCAGTCCAGAAGCTGGCAATATGGACAGCTTACAGCCCAACACTTGCTGCAGTGCAACCATGGTGACACCAGAAAGGACTTCAAAAATTTAAAAGGGCAAACAAAGCAGTTGGAAGGAAAAGAACATGAACCATTATTCCATTTTTCTCATCTATCTTTCTTTAAATCATCATTTTCGTGCAGTTTGGCGGCTTGCGTTGGTATCCCACCAAAGGAATCTGAGACAGAGTAAGCTTTTGAATGGAGTAGAAGTGAGAAACGCAGGCCAAGTTGCCTTTTTTGCCATCAAATACCAGTTAGGCTTGAACTACCCTCTGCTTAAGGTGCTTAGCTTACACTAAGAATTGATGAGCACATTTTGATGGGAGCAAATTTTACTGTCATGATGACTGAGTAAATTTTGCTGTCACTCAGAATTTTACTGTCGTCTGAATAGCAATGTTTGTGTCCAAATAGTATTTTGTCTCCTGTATCTGCAGCAGGTAAGCCTTTTGCTGTCAGCAGTGTTGCTTAACCTTTCATGTCATATCCCTCTTCACATCCATCTTCTGCTTAAGGCTTATTAATCTACTTTAGAATTGGCAGGTGGAATAAGACTACTTTTCCTTTTTGAAAGCTCATGTCATTTGACCTACTTACAGCAAATAATTCATTAATTGCAAGTCCCCAGCTAGCATCTTTTCGGCATATTCTAACCTTCTAAAGAAGTAACAAAAGCACTCTCCAATACTTGACTTTCATATCACAGTGGGAACGCTGGTCCTGTTTGCAAGAAACAATCATGGGTATGGTAAAACAAAAGGAGGGCTTAGAGTTTTCTCTGTTAACCTATAGTGAGCTTGGATTTTGCAATATGCATGAAGTTAATTAACACTGTTATATAAAGTGGCTGATTTAATCAATAAATTGGAGTCAATGCTGATAAACGACAAGGTGGGTTGGCTTCCCTTCGCTTTCAACACAGTGCCAATTCGGGCTGGTTTGATAGGACTAAGTGGCTGCTGCAATCTGCCATCCAGAAGCGGGGCAGGTGAGTTTTGTTTGCAAGGGAAAAGGGCCATGGTTTGTGTTTGGGGGCCTGTGACTGAGAGTGCCGGCTGACTCCTGAAATTCTTTGATATGCAGGATGATTCCCAGACGCAAGGTGGAAATGCTGCCAAGTCGGGCTGGATTGAAATTACCCAGGGACTCCTGCAATCTGCCATCGAGAAGCAGGGCAGGTGAGTGTTGTTTGCCAGGGAAAAGGGCCGTGGATTGTGTTTGGGGGCCTGTGGCTGGGAGAGGTCGGCTGGTTCCTGAAAATCCACGATCCGCAGGATGTTTCTCAGACCCAAGGTAGCAACATTGCCAAGTCGGGCTGGTTTGATAGTACCAAGTGGCTCCTGCAATGTGCCATGCAGAAGCAGGGCAGGTGACTTTTCTTTGCCAGGGAAAAGGGCCGAGGTCTGTGTTTAAGGGCCTGTGGCCAAGAGTGTCTTGCTGGCTCCTGAAAATCCATGATATGCAGGATGGTTCCCAGACCCAAGGTGGCACCAGTGCCAAGTCGGGCTGGTTTGATAGTACCAAGTGGCTCCTGCAATCTGCCATGATCACATGAAGAAATACTTTCTGGCGTCCGTACTGGGCCATGTGCTCTTTCTTCTCTCAACTTCTCCATCACCTCTCATCTGTTTCACATGCGCTATCTTCAAGGTCCACAGGCTACTTTTCACAGCATCTTCAGGCCTGATGCAGTAAGAATGATGAATAGAACAGAGTTGGGTCTATTTTCCAGTTTGGATAAAATGCTTTCTGCACACAAATCCAAGGAGAAGGTGCTGCCCCGATGCCCAGAAAAACTTTCACTCCTGCTAGTGTTCTACGTCAACCACAACTTAGTCTGAAAGAAAAGCTTTTTCTCTGAGAGCATCTGAGAGGTTTGCACGAAGCACTGATATCTGACATATGCAATTTTGAATAGGAGAGGAAAAAGAAAATGGCAAGAAGTTTTTAATTTTAGTGGTTTCAATTTTAATTTCCGTGCACTTTTTCAAAACTTGTCAGCTCAAATGCCCATCAACATCTTTTAGTCATCTCTAAGTCAGTATTCATCTAAAATGTGCTTCAAATCAAAAGAATTTCAAATTTGCACTCCAAGTTTCTATGCCTAGATTTATGATTTCCTACACATATTAGATGAAAGGAAGGCCTTTTTTACTGTGGGAGTGCTGGAACACTGGGACAGGTTGCCCAGAGAAGTTGTGGGTGTCCCATCCCTGAAAGTATTCAAGGTCAGCTTGGACGGGGCTTGGAGCAGCAACAAAGGAGAAGCTTGATGGTAGAGAAACAAAGTTGGACTATAGAAGAAACTGGGATTGAAGTATAGGAGCAAGTTTTCTCTCAGCTCTTGGGGTAAATTCAAAGTTGTACAAAATGACATTTATCTGTGATTTTCACTACTGTAACAGAAAGGTTCATGAAAACTGTACAGAAGATAGCAAATTTTAAAAGAGATAAGAATTACAGCATAAAATCCATGGGACGGGTTACAACATGAGACACTCTCTAAGAGAAAATCTCTGTGTTTCAGCACTTCATCATGGTAAGATTTCATGAAGTGCCAAAGAAGGCGGCAAAATATCATTCGGGACATTATTTACTGGAGTTCAGCCTGGCCATTAGTAGGAACTGGGTTTGACCACATCATGTAGATATACCACACACACTTTCCCTTCACTGAAAAATGACTGTTTACAACGAAGAAGCAATTGACGATCAAAATTGATTGAAAGCATCTTAAACATGTCAAGTATTTCATTGTAGATGATCTGTGATCCAAATGCTTCTTCCACCTTCGAGAGGGACAGAACAATTCTTCCATATCATGATGGTTTCAAATTGTATCAACCAATGTTTTCTGCTGAAAAGATAGCATCTATTTTTTTCTATTTTTGGAAGAAAATATTCCTAGACATACAACAGGTGAGAACTAAGTAATTTTAAAGAAGCAAATGACATGAAAATATTCTGTAAATAGAATGAAATGAAAAGCTGTGTTTTAAATAGGAGCTAAATATGAAACAGAATTTCTGTACCAGGCATTTGAATTACTGCACCAGCTCTTTTGCCCATCAAGAGAGGCATTGAGCATTTCAGTCTTTTCCAAGGTGTTCATGATCTGCTATGCTGATCTCTGTGTGTGCCTAGGTGTGTGTGGAAGGGGGGGCATGTGAAGGGGAGTGTGTATGTTTGCTTTACAATTGTTGTGGCAGATTCATGCCTCAGCTCCACATTTTGTTTTAGAAAGGTCACACAGAGTGGATATGAAGTTTACTATCAACAAGAGATCAATTCCCAAATCATCCATTTGACTCTACCTTATAAATCATGTGCTTTGTTGCATATTTTATCAAATCTACTTTCAAGCCAGATGGAGGCAGGAGGATGTGGGAATCCCTCCACCATCTTGCAACTTTTATGCAAGTAGGTTTTCAAGAAAATCATCATTTCTCTTGGAAATATGTCTGGAACAGGCATGATGGTAGTGTCAACCTGTTGGAGTTTTTGTTGCTGGAAGAAGTTGTACAAAAGGATTGGTTTTTACATTGACCGGTTACTGAATCAAGCGCAGGAATACATTGGAAATTCAACTGGGGCCTCCTTTTCCCAGCAGACCACTTCTAGAACGAGCTTGTACAATGAAGCTGACGCTTCTGCTCTCTTTTTGTTTCTTTCCTATTTTTCTTGGCTTCTTTGCCACTCTCTAGACAATTTGTGAACTCTTTTTCCCAACTCAGATGGTTTCAATAGTCTGATTGTGATCACACATTTTTACAAGGAATTCTTAAAATCTTTCCTCGAGTTAAGAAAGTCAAGGACTTAGGTCTTTTTCTTCCCTTATAATATTGCAATGAAATTGATAAGTAAAGACCAACTCTTTCTTTTTGTTTTTAACCCAAGTAGATAATTCCCATCCATTCATCCATTTGGTGGACCAAGAGTTGCCATGCTGATGGAAGTTGTCACTTCTTAACAATAGACATTCTGTGACTATGTTGACAGCACTTTGGGTGAAGATCCTAACTGGTCTTGGATACACATAGGGAGAAATTTGCTCAGCCAGTGTCAGTCTTAAGCATGCGTATCAGAAGATCTTTCTAGAGCTGGGAATTTTCCCATGAAAGGGATTCAGTTAGGGAAGAGACACTCGTCCCAGAGTTTTACATTCTTCTTGAACACTGCTTAAGGAACTTAGATGCCGTGTCCATTTGGATCTCTGTCTTCACAGAACTTTGTCATGCAAGTGCTTGAAATGCATCTTGAAGAGAATTCACTAGCACAGAATGAATGAGAGTGGAAGGGGTTGGTGGGGCTAACCAGGCCCAATCCCCCTGCCTAAACCAGGATACCTAGAGCCTCTTGCCCAGGATTCTATCTGGGTGTACTTTTAATGTCTTCAAAGATCCAGGCTCCACAATCTTTCTGGGCAGTCTGTGCCGTGGTTCAGTCACCCTCACAGTAAAGAATCATTTGCTGATGGTCAATGGCAATCTCCTGTATTTCAGAGAGTGCCCACTGCCTCTTGTTTTTTTCACTCAGCATCACTGAAAAGACACTGGTTCCCTCCCCTTTGCACTATTGCTTCCATATGGATGCGTGCTGCCATGTAGAGATATGTCAAAAACCTCCCTGAAGCCCAGGCAGATAATATTCCCTTCATCTACCAGTCAAGTTGATTCATCAGAGGAGTTTAAAGTGATGTTCAGCATGAAATTCCCCTGAAAAATCATGCTAACTACGTTATTTTGTCGTCTTGCATGTGCCTGGCAAGGTTTTCCAGGAAGAGCTACTTCATCAACTTCCTGGGGATAAAAAGGAAGCTGGCTGGTTTCTACTATTCCGAGTCCTCCTAATTGCCTTTTATAGAGATGGGTGTCATTTGCTCTCATCCAGTCTTTAGCCTCTCTTGTCGTCTACATCTTAGCAAAAAGCTTTTCCACTACATGTTCATGTGATTGGAAACGTCAGGAAAGTGGTAAGGTACTGTTTTCTATCAGTTGGCAAGCTGCGCACACAATCCCAGTGTTGTACAGCTTCCTTCTTCACCTTTGCGATGCTGCCGCTCTCTCCGGCTCCCGGAGCCGAAGAAGCGGCTTCTTCGCGCAAAGACGATTGTGCCGGTCACAGTGCTCTCTTAGTGCCGCTTCTGCCGAAAGAAGCCCGGCAGCGGCTCTTAGCTCCGGAGAGCATCGTACCTTCGTCTTTAGCGTCTTTTGTGGTCTACATCCTAGCAGAAAGCTTTTCCACTCTGTCTGGCAAGGAAAACCTGCGGGAGCACAGAAAACATCTCCCATCGTCTTCTGGACGTTGCACGGAGGTCTGCCAAGTGTTTGGCATGAAGGAAAGAAAAGTTGTCCAAAACAGCTTCCAATCGAAGATTCATGTGATTGGAAACGTCAGGAAAGTGTAAGGTACTGTTTTCTATCAGTTGGCAAGCTGCGCACACAATCCCAGTGTTGTACAGCTTCCTTCTTCACCTTTCCGATGCTGCCGCTCTCTCCGGCTCCCGGAGCCGAAGAAGCGGCTTCTTCGCGCAAAGATGATTGTGCCGGTCACAGTGCTCTCTTAGCGCAGCTTGTGCCGAAAGAAGCCCGGGAGCGGCTCTTAGCTCCGGAGAGCATCGTACCTTCGTCTTTAGCGTCTTTTGTGGTCTACATCCTAGCAGAAAGCTTTTCCACTCTGTCTGGCAAGGAAAACCTGCGGGAGCACAGAAAACATCTCCCATCGTGTTCTGGTCGTTGCACGGAGGTCTGCCAAGTGTTTGGCATGAAGGAAAGAGAAGTTGTCCAAAACAGTTTCCAATCGAATATTCGTGTGTTTGGAAACGTCAGGAAAGTGTAAGGTACTGTTTTCCATCAGTTGGCAAGCTGCGCACACAATCCTAGTGTTGCACAGCTTCCTTCTTCACCTTTCCGATGCTGCCGCTCTCTCCGGCTCCCGGAGCCGAAGAAGCGGCTTCTTCGCGCAAAGACGATTGTACCGCTCACAGTGCTCTCTTAGCGCCGCTTCTGCCGAAAGAAGCCCGGGAGCGGCTCTTAGCTCCGGAGAGCATCGTACCTTCGTCTTTAGCGTCTTTTGTGGTCTACATCCTAGCAGAAAGCTTTTCCACTCTGTCTGGCAAGGAAAACCTGCGGGAGCACAGAAAACATCTCCCATTGTGTTCTGGACGTTGCACGGAGGTCTGCCAAGTGTTTGACAAGAAGGAAAGAAAAGTTGTCCAAAACAGCTTCCAATCGAATATTCATGTGATTGGAAACGTCAGGAAAGTGTAAGGTACTGTTTTCTATCAGTTTGCAAGCTGCGCACACAATCCCAGTGTTGTACAGCTTCCTTCTTCACCTTTCCGATGCTGCCGGTTTCTCCGGCTCCCGGAGCCGAAGAAGCGGCTTCTTCGCGCACAGATGATTGTACCGGTCACAGGGCTCTCTTAGCGCGGCTTCTGCCGAAAGAAGCCCGGGAGCGGCTCTTAGCTCCGGAGATCATCGTACCTTCGTCTTTAGCGTCTTTTGTGGTCTACATCCTAGCAGAAAGCTTTTCCACTCTGTCTGGCAAGGAATCCTGCGGGAGCACAGAAAACATCTCCCATCGTGTTCTGGACGTTGCACGGACGTCTGCCAAGTGTTTGACAAGAAGGAAAGAAGAGTTGTCCAAAACAGCTTCCAATCGAATATTCATGTGATTGGAAACGTCAGGAAAGTGTAAGGTACTGTTTTCTATCAGTTGGCAAGCTGCGCACACAATCCCAGTGTTGTACAGCTTCCTTCTTCACCTTTCCGATGCTGCCGCTCTCTCCGGCTCCCAGAGCCGAAGAAGTGGCTTCTTCGCGCACAGACGATTTTACCGCTCACAGTGCTCTCTTAGCGCCGCTTCTGCCGAAAGAAGCCCGGGAGCGGCTCTTAGCTCCGGAGAGCATCGTAACTTCCTGTTTAGCGTCTCACTCGTCTACATCCTAGCAGAAAGCTTTTCCACTCTGTCTGGCAAGGAAAACCTGCGGGAGCACAGAAAACATCTCCCATCGTGTTCTGGACGTTGCACGGAGGTCTGCCAAGTGTTTGGCATGAAGGAAAGAAAAGTTGTCCAAAACAGCTTCCAATCGAATATTCATGTGATTGGAAACGTCAGGAAAGTGTAAGGTACTGTTTTCTATCAGTTGGCAAGCTGCGCACACAATCCCAGTGTTGTACAGCTTCCTTCTTCACCTTTCCGATGCTGCCGCTCTCTCTGGCTCCCGGAGCCGAACAAGCGGCTTCTTCGCGCAATGACGATTGTACCGGTCACAGGGCTCTCTTATCGCGGCTTCTGCTGAAAGAAGCCCGGGAGCGGCTCTTAGCTCCGGAGAGCATCGTACCTTCGTCTTTAGCGTCTTTTGTGGTCTACATCCTAGCAGAAAGCTTTTCCACTCTGTCTGGCAAGGAAAACCTGCGGGAGCACAGAAAACATCTCCCATCGTGTTCTGGACGTTGCACGGAGGTCTGCCAAGTGTTTGGCATGAAGGAATGAAAAGTTGTCCAAAACAGCTTCTTATCGAATATTCATGTGATTGGAAACGTCAGGAAAGTGTAAGGTACTGTTTTCTATCAGTTGGCAAGCTGCGCACACAATCCCAGTGTTGCACAGCTTCCTTCTTCACCTTTCCGATGCTGCCGGTCTCTCCGGCTCCCGGAGCCGAAGAAGCGGCTTCTTCGCGCACAGATGATTGTACCGGTCACAGGGCTCTCTTAGCGCGGCTTCTGCCGAAAGAAGCCCGGGAGCGGCTCTTAGCTCCGGAGAGCATCGTACCTTCGTCTTTAGCGTCTTTTGTGGTCTACATCCTAGCAGAAAGCTTTTCCACTCTGTCTGGCAAGGAAAACCTGCGGTAGCACAGAAAACATCTCCCATAGTGTTCTGGACGTTGCACGGAGGTCTGCCAAGTGTTTGACAAGAAGGAAAGAAAAGTTGTCCAAAACAGCTTCCAATCGAATATTCATGTGATTGGAAACGTCAGGAAAGTGTAAGGTACTGTTTTCTATCAGTTGGCAAGCTGCGCACACAATCCCAGTGTTGTACAGCTTCCTTCTTCACCTTTCCGATGCTGCCGCTCTCTCCGGCTCCCGGAGCCGAAGAAGCGGCTTCTTCGCGCACAGACGATTGTACCGCTCACAGTGCTCTCTTAGCGCCGCTTCTGCCGAAAGAAGCCCGGGAGCGGCTCTTAGCTCCGGAGATCATCGTACCTTCGTCTTTAGCGTCTTTTGTGGTCTACATCCTAGCAGAAAGCTTTTCCACTCTGTCTGGCAAGGAAAACCTGCGGGAGCAAAGAAAACATATCCCATCGTGTTCTGGACGTTGCACGGAGGTCTGCCAAGTGTTTGGCATGAAGGAAAGAAAAGTTGTCCAAAACAGCTTCCAATCGAATATTCATGTGATTGGAAACGTCAGGAAAGTGTAAGGTACTGTTTTCTATCAGTTGGCAAGCTACGCACACAATCCCAGTGTTGTAACAGCTTCCTTCTTCACCTTTCCGATGCTGCCGCTCTCTCCGGCTCCCGGAGCCGAAGAAGCGGCTTCTTCGCGCACAGACGATTGTACCGCTCACAGTGCTCTCTTAGCGCCGCTTCTGCCGAAAGAAGCCCGGGAGCGGCTCTTAGCTCCGGAGAGCATCGTACCTTCGTCTTTAGCGTCTTTTGTGGTCTACATCCTAGCAGAAAGCTTTTCAACTCTGTCTGGCAAGGAAAACCTGCGGGAGCACAGAAAACATCTCCCATCGTGTTCTGGACGTTGCACGGAGGTCTGCCAAGTGCTTGACAAGAAGGAAAGAAAAGTTGTCCAAAACAGCTTCCAATCGAATATTCATGTGATTGGAAACGTCAGGAAAGTGTAAGGTACTGTTTTCTATCAGTTGGCAAGCTGCGCACACAATCCCAGTGTTGTACAGCTTCCTTCTTCACCTTTCCGATGCTGCCGCTCTCTCCGGCTCCCGGAGCCGAAGAAGTGGCTTCTTCGCGCAAAGAAGATTGTACCGCTCACAGTGCTCTCTTAGCGCGGCTTCTGCCGAAAGAAGCCCGGGAGCGGCTCTTAGCTCCGGAGAGCATCGTACCTTCGTCTTTAGCGTCTTTTGTGGTCTACATCGTAGCAGAAAGCTTTTCCACTCTGTCTGGCAAGGAAAACCTGCGGGAGCACAGAAAACATCTCCCATCGTGTTCTGGACGTTGCACGCACGTCTGCCAAGTGTTTGGCATGAAGGAAAGAAAAGTTGTCCAAAACAGCTTCCAATCGAATATTCATGTGATTGGAAACGTCAGGAAAGTGTAAGGTACTGTTTTCTATCAGTTGGCAAGCTGCGCACACAATCCCAGTGTTGTACAGCTTCCTTCTTCACCTTTCCGATGCTGCCGCTCTCTCCGGCTCCCGGAGCCGAAGAAGCGGCTTCTTCGCGCAATGACGATTGTACCGTTCACAGGGCTCTCTTAGCGTGGCTTCTGCCGAAAGAAGCCCGGGAGCGGCTCTTAGCTCCGGAGAGCATCGTACCTTCGTCTTTAGTGTCTTTTGTGGTCTACATCCTAGCAGAAAGCTTTTCCACTCTGTCTGGCAAGGAAAACCTGCGGGAGCACAGAAAACATCTCCCATCGTGTTCTGGACGTTGCACGGAGGTCTGCTAAGTGTTTGGCATGAAGGAATGAAAAGTTGTCCAAAACAGCTTCTTATCGAATATTCATGTGGTTGGAAACGTCAGGAAAGTGTAAGGTACTGTTTTCTATCAGTTGGCAAGCTGCGCACACAATCCCAGTGTTGTACAGCTTCCTTCTTCACCTTTCCGATGCTGCCGCTCTCTCTGGCTCCCGGAGCCGAAGAAGCGGCTTCTTCGCGCAAAGACGATTGTACCGCTCACAGTGCTCTCTTAGCGCCGCTTCTGCCGAAAGAAGCCCGGGAGCGGCTCTTAGCTCCGGAGAGCATCGTACCTTCGTCTTTAGCGTCTTTTGTGGTCTACATCCTAGCAGAAAGCTTTTCCACTCTGTCTGGCAAGGAAAACCTGCGGGAGCACAGAAAACATCTCCCATCGTGTTCTGGACGTTGCACGGACGTCTGCCAAGTGTTTGGCATGAAGGAAAGAAAAGTTGTCCAAAACAGCTTCTTATCGAATATTCATTTGATTGGAAACGTCAGGAAAGTGTAAGGTACTGTTTTCTATCAGTTGGCAAGCTGCGCACACAATCCCAGTGTTGTACAGCTTCCTTCTTCACCTTTCCGATGCTGCCGCTCTCTCCGGCTCCCGGAGCCGAAGAAGCGGCTTCTTCGCGCAAAGACGATTGTACCGCTCACAGTGCTCTCTTAGCGCGGCTTCTGCCGAAACAAGCCCGGGAGCGGCTCTTAGCTCCGGAGAGCATCGTCCCTTCGTCTTTAGTGTCTTTTGTGGTCTACATCCTAGCAGAAAACTTTTCCACTCTGTCTGGCAAGGAAAACCTGCGGGAGCAAAGAAAACATCTCCCATCGTGTTCTGGACGTTGCACGGACGTCTGCCAAGTGTTTGACAAGAAGGAAAGAAAAGTTGTCCAAAACAGCTTCCAATCGAATATTCATGTGATTGGAAACGTCAGGAAAGTGTAAGGTACTGTTTTCTATCAGTTTGCAAGCTGCGCACACAATCCCAGTGTTGTACAGCTTCCTTCTTCACCTTTCCGATGCTGCCGCTCTCTCCGGCTCCCGGAGCCGAAGAAGCGGCTTCTTCGCGCAAAGACGATTGTACCGCTCACAGGGCTCTCTTAGCGCCGCTTCTGCCGAAACAAGCCCGGGAGCGGCTCTTAGCTCCGGAGAGCATCGTACCTTCGTCTTTAGTGTCTTTTGTGGTCTACATCCTAGCAGAAAGCTTTTCCACTCTGTCTGGCAAGGAAAACCTGCGGGAGCACAGAAAACATCTCCCATCGTCTTCTGGACGTTGCACGGAGGTCTGCCAAGTGTTTGACAAGAAGGAAAGAAAAGTTGTCCAAAACAGCTTCCAATCGAATATTCATGTGATTGGAAACGTCAGGAAAGTGTAAGGTACTGTTTTCTATCAGTTTGCAAGCTGCGCACACAATCCCAGTGTTGTACAGCTTCCTTCTTCACCTTTCCGATGCTGCCGCTCTCTCCGGCTCCCGGAGCCGAAGAAGCGGCTTCTTCGCGCAAAGACGATTGTACCGCTCACAGTGCTCTCTTAGCGCCGCTTCTGCCGAAACAAGCCCGGGAGCGGCTCTTAGCTCCGGAGAGCATCGTACCTTCGTCTTTAGCGTCTTTTGTGGTCTACATCCTAGCAGAAAACTTTTCCACTCTGTCTGGCAAGGAAAACCTGCGGGAGCACAGAAAACATCTCCCATCGTGTTCTGGACGTTGCACGCACGTCTGCCAAGTGTTTGGCATGAAGGAATGAAAAGTTGTCCAAAACAGCTTCTTATCGAATATTCATGTGATTGGAAACGTCAGGAAAGTGTAAGGTACTGTTTTCTATCAGTTGGCAAGCTGCGCACACAATCCCAGTGTTGTACAGCTTCCTTCTTCACCTTTCCGATGCTGCCGCTCTCTCCGGCTCCCGGAGCCGAAGAAGCGGCTTCTTCGCGCAAAGACGATTGTACCGCTCACAGTGCTCTCTTAGCGCCGCTTCTGCCGAAAGAAGCCCGGGAGCGGCTCTTAGCTCCGGAGAGCATCGTACCTTCGTCTTTAGCGTCTTTTGTGGTCTACATCCTAGCAGAAAGCTTTTTCACTCTGTCTGGCAAGGAAAACCTGCGGGAGCACAGAAAACATCTCCCATCGTGTTCTGGACGTTGCACGGAGGTCTGCCAAGTGTTTGGCATGAAGGAATGAAAAGTTGTCCAAAACAGCTTCTTATCGAATATTCATGTGATTGGAAACGTCAGGAAAGTGTAAGGTACTGTTTTCTATCAGTTGGCAAGCTGCGCACACAATCCCAGTGTTGCACAGCTTCCTTCTTCACCTTTCCGATGCTGCCGCTCTCTCTGGCTCCCGGAGCCGAAGAAGCGGCTTCTTCGCGCAAAGACGATTGTACCGGTCACAGGGCTCTCTTAGCGCGGCTTCTGCCGAAAGAAGCCCGGGAGCGGCTCTTAGCTCCAGAGAGCATCGTACCTTCGTCTTTAGCGTCTTTTGTGGTCTACATCCTAGCAGAAAGCTTTTCCACTCTGTCTGGCAAGGAATCCTGCGGGAGCACAGAAAACATCTCCCATCGTGTTCTGGACGTTGCACGGACGTCTGCCAAGTGTTTGACAAGAAGGAAAGAAGAGTTGTCCAAAACAGCTTCCAATCGAATATTCATGTGATTGGAAACGTCAGGAAAGTGTAAGGTACTGTTTTCTATCAGTTGGCAAGCTGCGCACACAATTCCAGTGTTGTACAGCTTCCTTCTTCACCTTTCCGATGCTGCCGCTCTCTCCGGCTCCCGGAGCCGAAGAAGCGGCTTCTTCGCGCATAGACGATTGTACCGCTCACAGTGCTCTCTTAGCGCGGCTTCTGCCGAAAGAAGCCCGGGAGCGGCTCTTAGCTCCGGAGAGCATCGTACCTTCGTCTTTAGCGTCTTTTGTGGTCTACATCCTAGCAGAAAGCTTTTCCACTCTGTCTGGCAAGGAAAACCTGCGGGAGCACAGATAACATCTCCCATCATGTTCTGGACGTTGCACGGAGGTCTGCCAAGTGTTTGGCATGAAGGAAAGAAAAGTTGTCCAAAACAGCTTCCAATCGAATATTCATGTGATTGGAAACGTCAGGAAAGTGTAAGGTACTGTTTACTCTCAGTTGGCAAGCTGCGCACATAATCCCAGTGTTGTACAGCTTCCTTCTTCACCTTTCCGATGCTGCCGCTCTCTCCGGCTCCCGGAGCCGAAGAAGCGGCTTCTTCGCGCAATGACGATTGTACCGGTCACAGGGCTCTCTTAGCGCGGCTTCTGCCGAAAGAAGCTCGGGAGCGGCTCTTAGCTCCGGAGAGCATCGTACCTTCGTCTTTAGCGTCTTTTGTGGTCTACATCCTAGCAGAAAGCTTTTCCACTCTGTCTGGCAAGGAATCCTGCGGGAGCACAGAAAACATCTCCCATCGTGTTCTGGACGTTGCACGGAGGTCTGCCAAGTGTTTGACAAGAAGGAAGTAAAATTTGTCCAAAACAGCTTCCAATCGAATATTCATGTGATTGGAAACATCAGGAAAGTGTAAGGTACTGTTTTCTATCAGTTGGCAAGCTGCGCACACAATCCCAGTGTTGTACAGCTTCCTTCTTCACCTTTCCGATGCTGCCGCTCTCTCCGGCTCCCGGAGCCGAAGAAGCGGCTTCTTCGCGCAAAGACGATTGTACCGCTCACAGTGCTCTCTTAGCGCCGCTTCTGCCGAAAGAAGCCCGGGTGCGGCTCTTAGCTCCGGAGAGCATCGTACCTTCGTCTTTAGCGTCTTTTGTGGTCTACATCCTAGCAGAAAGCTTTTCCACTCTGTCTAGCAAGGAAAACCTGCGCGAGCACAGAAAACATCTCCCATCGTGTTCTGGACTTTGCACAGAGGTCTGCCAAGTGTTAGACAAGAAGGAAAGAAAAGTTGTCCAAAACAGCTTCCAATCGAATATTCATGTGATTGGAAACGTCAGGAAAGTGTAAGGTACTGTTTTCTATCAGTTGGCAAGCTGCGCACACAATCCCAGTGTTGTACAGCTTCCTTCTTCACCTTTCCGATGCTGCCGCTCTCTCCGGCTCCCGGAGCCGAAGAAGCGGCTTCTTCGCGCAAAGATGATTGTAACGATCACAGTGCTCTCTTAGCGCGGCTTCTGCCGAAAGAAGCCCGGGAGCGGCTCTTAGCTCCGGAGAGCATCGTACCTTTGTCTTTAGCGTCTTTTGTGGTCTACATCCTAGCAGAAAGCTTTTCCACTCTGTCTAGCAAGGAAAACCTGCGGGAGCACAGAAAACATCTCCCATCGTGTTCTGGACGTTGCACGGAGGTCTGCCAAGTGTTTGGCATGAAGGAAAGAAAAGTTGTCCAAAACAGCTTCCAATCGAATATTCATGTGATTGGAAACGTCAGGAAAGTGGTAAGGTACTGTTTTCTATCAGTTGGCAAGCTGCGCACACAATCCCAGTGTTGTACAGCTTCCTTCTTCACCTTTCCGATGCTGCCGCTCTCTCCGGCTCCCGGAGCCGAAGAAGCGGCTTCTTCGCGCACAGACGATTGTACCGCTCACAGTGCTCTCTTAGCGCCGCTTCTGCCGAAAGAAGCCCGGCAGCGGCTCTTAGCTCCGGAGAGCATCGTAACTTCCTCTTTAGCGTCTCACTCGTCTACATCCTAGCAGAAAGCTTTTCCACTCTGTCTGGCAAGGAAAACCTGCGGGAGCACAGAAAACATCTCCCATCGTGTTCTGGACGTTGCACGGAGGTCTGCCAAGTGTTTGGCATGAAGGAAAGAAAAGTTGTCCAAAACAGCTTCCAATCGAAGATTCATGTGATTAGAAACGTCAGGAAAGTGTAAGGTACTGTTTTCTATCAGTTGGCAAGCTGCGCACACAATCCCAGTGTTGTACAGCTTCCTTCTTCACCTTTCCGATGCTGCCGCTCTCTCCGGCTCCCGGAGCCGAACAAGCGGCTTCTTCTCGCAATGACGATTGTACCGGTCACAGGGCTCTCTTATCGCGGCTTCTGCCGAAAGAAGCCCGGGAGCGGCTCTTAGCTCCGGAGAGCATCGTACCTTCGTCTTTAGCGTCTTTTGTGGTCTACATCCTAGCAGAAAGCTTTTCCACTCTGTCTGGCAAGGAAAACCTGCGGGAGCACAGAAAACATCTCCCATCGTGTTCTGGACGTTGCACGGAGGTCTGCCAAGTGTTTGGCATGAAGGAATGAAAAGTTGTCCAAAACAGCTTCTTATCGAATATTCATGTGATTGGAAACGTCAGGAATGTGTAAGGTACTGTTTTCTATCAGTTGGCAAGCTGCGAAAACAATCCCAGTGTTGCACAGCTTCCTTCTTCACCTTTCCGATGCTGCCGGTCTCTCCGGCTCCCGGAGCCGAAGAAGCGGCTTCTTCGCGCAAAGACGATTGTACCGGTCACAGGGCTCTCTTAGCGCGGCTTCTGCCGAAAGAAGCCCGGGAGCGGCTCTTAGCTCCGGAGAGCATCGTACCTTCGTCTTTAGCGTCTTTTGTGGTCTACATCCTAGCAGAAAGCTTTTCCACTCTGTCTGGCAAGGAAAACCTGCGGGAGCAAAGAAAACATATCCCATCGTGTTCTGGACGTTGCACGGAGGTCTGCCAAGTGTTTGGCATGAAGGAAAGAAAAGTTGTCCAAAACAGCTTCCAATCGAATATTCATGTGATTGGAAACGTCAGGAAAGTGTAAGGTACTGTTTTCTATCAGTTGGCAAGCTGCGCACACAATCCCAGTGTTGTAACAGCTTCCTTCTTCACCTTTCCGATGCTGCCGCTCTCTCCGGCTCCCGGAGCCGAAGAAGCGGCTTCTTCGCGCACAGACGATTGTACCGCTCACAGTGCTCTCTTAGCGCCGCTTCTGCCGAAAGAAGGCCGGGAGCGGCTCTTAGCTCCGGAGAGCATCGTACCTTCGTCTTTAGCGTCTTTTGTGGTCTACATCCTAGCAGAAAGCTTTTCAACTCTGTCTGGCAAGGAAAACCTGCGGGAGCACAGAAAACATCTCCCATCGTGTTCTGGACGTTGCACGGAGGTCTGCCAAGTGCTTGACAAGAAGGAAAGAAAAGTTGTCCAAAACAGCTTCCAATCGAATATTCATGTGATTGGAAACGTCAGGAAAGTGTAAGGTACTGTTTTCTATCAGTTGGCAAGCTGCGCACACAATCCCAGTGTTGTACAGCTTCCTTCTTCACCTTTCCGATGCTGCCGCTCTCTCCGGCTCCCGGAGCCGAAGAAGTGGCTTCTTCGCGCAAAGACGATTGTACCGCTCACAGTGCTCTCTTAGCGCGGCTTCTGCCGAAAGAAGCCCGGGAGCGGCTCTTAGCTCCGGAGAGCATCGTACCTTCGTCTTTAGCGTCTTTTGTGGTCTACATCGTAGCAGAAAGCTTTTCCACTCTGTCTGGCAAGGAAAACCTGCGGGAGCACAGAAAACATCTCCCATCGTGTTCTGGACGTTGCACGGACGTCTGCCAAGTGTTTGGCATGAAGGAAAGAAAAGTTGTCCAAAACAGCTTCCAATCGAATATTCATGTGATTGGAAACGTCAGGAAAGTGTAAGGTACTGTTTTCTATCAGTTGGCAAGCTGCGCACACAATCCCAGTGTTGTACAGCTTCCTTCTTCACCTTTCCGATGCTGCCGCTCTCTCCGGCTCCCGGAGCCGAAGAAGCGGCTTCTTCGCGCAATGACGATTGTACCGTTCACAGGGCTCTCTTAGCGTGGCTTCTGCCGAAAGAAGCCCGGGAGCGGCTCTTAGCTCCGGAGAGCATCGTACCTTCGTCTTTAGTGTCTTTTGTGGTCTACATCCTAGCAGAAAGCTTTTCCACTCTGTCTGGCAAGGAAAACCTGCGGGAGCACAGAAAACATCTCCCATCGTGTTCTGGACGTTGCACGGAGGTCTGCCAAGTGTTTGGCATGAAGGAATGAAAAGTTGTCCAAAACAGCTTCTTATCGAATATTCATGTGGTTGGAAACGTCAGGAAAGTGTAAGGTACTGTTTTCTATCAGTTGGCAAGCTGCGCACACAATCCCAGTGTTGTACAGCTTCCTTCTTCACCTTTCCGATGCTGCCGCTCTCTCTGGCTCCCGGAGCCGAAGAAGCGGCTTCTTCGCGCAAAGACGATTGTACCGCTCACAGTGCTCTCTTAGCGCCGCTTCTGCCGAAAGAAGCCCGGGAGCGGCTCTTAGCTCCGGAGAGCATCGTACCTTCGTCTTTAGCGTCTTTTGTGGTCTACATCCTAGCAGAAAGCTTTTCCACTCTGTCTGGCAAGGAAAACCTGCGGGAGCACAGAAAACATCTCCCATCGTGTTCTGGACGTTGCACGGACGTCTGCCAAGTGTTTGGCATGAAGGAAAGAAAAGTTGTCCAAAACAGCTTCTTATCGAATATTCATTTGATTGGAAACGTCAGGAAAGTGTAAGGTACTGTTTTCTATCAGTTGGCAAGCTGCGCACACAATCCCAGTGTTGTACAGCTTCCTTCTTCACCTTTCCGATGCTGCCGCTCTCTCCGGCTCCCGGAGCCGAAGAAGCGGCTTCTTCGCGCAAAGACGATTGTACCGCTCACAGTGCTCTCTTAGCGCGGCTTCTGCCGAAACAAGCCCGGGAGCGGCTCTTAGCTCCGGAGAGCATCGTACCTTCGTCTTTAGTGTCTTTTGTGGTCTACATCCTAGCAGAAAGCTTTTCCACTCTGTCTGGCAAGGAAAACCTGCGGGAGCACAGAAAACATCTCCCATCGTGTTCTGGACGTTGCACGCACGTCTGCCAAGTGTTTGGCATGAAGGAATGAAAAGTTGTCCAAAACAGCTTCTTATCGAATATTCATGTGATTGGAAACGTCAGGAAAGTGTAAGGTACTGTTTTCTATCAGTTGGCAAGCTGCGCACACAATCCCAGTGTTGCACAGCTTCCTTCTTCACCTTTCCGATGCTGCCGCTCTCTCTGGCTCCCGGAGCCGAAGAAGCGGCTTCTTCGCGCAAAGACGATTGTACCGGTCACAGGGCTCTCTTAGCGCGGCTTCTGCCGAAAGAAGCCCGGGAGCGGCTCTTAGCTCCGGAGAGCATCGTACCTTCGTCTTTAGCGTCTTTTGTGGTCTACATCCTAGCAGAAAGCTTTTCCACTCTGTCTGGCAAGGAAAACCTGCGGGAGCACAGAAAACATCTCCCATCGTGTTCTGGGCGGTGCACAGAGGTCTGCCAAGTGTTTGACAAGAAGGAAAGAAAAGTTGTCCAAAACAGCTTCCAATCGAATATTCATGTGATTGGAAACGTCAGGAAAGTGTAAGGTACTGTTTTCTATCAGTTGGCAAGCTGCGCACACAATCCCAGTGTTGTACAGCTTCCTTCTTCACCTTTCCGATGCTGCCGCTCTCTCCGGCTCCCGGAGCCGAAGAAGCGGCTTCTTCGCGCAAAGACGATTGTACCGCTCACAGTGCTCTCTTAGCGCCGCTTCTGCCGAAAGAAGCCCGGGTGCGGCTCTTAGCTCCGGAGAGCATCGTACCTTCGTCTTTAGCGTCTTTTGTGGTCTACATCCTAGCAGAAAGCTTTTCCACTCTGTCTAGCAAGGAAAACCTGCGCGAGCACAGAAAACATCTCCCATCGTGTTCTGGACGTTGCACAGAGGTCTGCCAAGTGTTAGATAAGAAGGAAAGAAAAGTTGTCCAAAACAGCTTCCAATCGAATATTCATGTGATTGGAAACGTCAGGAAAGTGTAAGGTAGTGTTTTCTATCAGTTGGCAAGCTGCGCACACAATCCCAGTGTTGTACAGCTTCCTTCTTCACCTTTCCGATGCTGCCGCTCTCTCCGGCTCCCGGAGCCGAAGAAGCGGCTTCTTCGCGCAAAGATGATTGTACCGATCACAGTGCTCTCTTAGCGCGGCTTCTGCCGAAAGAAGCCCGGGAACGGCTCTTAGCTCCGGAGAGCATCGTACCTTCGTCTTTAGCGTCTTTTGTGGTCTACATCCTAGCAGAAAGCTTTTCCACTCTGTCTAGCAAGGAAAACCTGCGGGAGCACAGAAAACATATCCCATCGTGTTCTGGTCGTTGCACGGAGGTCTGCCAAGTGTTTGGCATGAAGGAAAGAAAAGTTGTCCAAAACAGCTTCTTATCGAATATTCATGTGATTGGAAACGTCAGGAAAGTGGTAAGGTACTGTTTTCCATCAGTTGGCAAGCTGCGCACACAATCCCAGTGTTGTACAGCTTCCTTCTTCACCTTTCCGATGCTGCCGCTCTCTCCGGCTCCCGGAGCCGAAGAAGCGGCTTCTTCGCGCACAGACGATTGTACCGCTCACAGTGCTCTCTTAGCGCGGCTTCTGCCGAAAGAAGCCCGGCAGCGGCTCTTAGCTCCGGAGAGCATCGTAACTTCCTCTTTAGCGTCTCACTCGTCTACATCTAAGCAAAAAGCTTTTCCACTCTGTCTGGCAAGGAAAACCTGCGGGAGCACAGAAAACATCTCCCATCGTGTTCTGGACGTTGCACGGAGGTCTGCCAAGTGTTTGGCATGAAGGAAAGAAAAGTTGTCCAAAACAGCTTCCAATCGAATATTCATGTGATTAGAAACGTCAGGAAAGTGTAAGGTACTGTTTTCTATCAGTTGGCAAGCTGCGCACACAATCCCAGTGTTGTACAGCTTCCTTCTTCACCTTTCCGATGCTGCCGCTCTCTCCGGCTCCCGGAGCCGAAGAAGCGGCTTCTTCGCGCAAAGACGATTGTACCGCTCACAGTGCTCTCTTAGCGCGGCTTCTGCCGAAAGAAGCCCGGGAGCGGCTCTTAGCTCCGGAGAGCATCGTACCTTCGTCTTTAGCGTCTTTTGTGGTCTACATCCTAGCAGAAAGCTTTTCCACTCTGTCTGGCAAGGAAAACCTGCGGGAGCACAGAAAACATCTCCCATCGTGTTCTGGACGTTGCACGGACGTCTGCCAAGTGTTTGGCATGAAGGAAAGAAAAGTTGTCCAAAACAGCTTCGATTCGAAGATTCATGTGATTGGAAACGTCAGGAAAGTGTAAGGTACTGTTTTCTATCAGTTGGCAAGCTGCGCACACAATCCCAGTGTTGCACAGCTTCCTTCTTCACCTTTCCGATGCTGCCGCTCTCTCCGGCTCCCGGAGCCGAAGAAGCGGCATCTTCGCGCACAGACGATTGTACCGCTCACAGTGCTCTCTTAGCGCTGCTTCTGCCGAAAGAAGCCCGGGAGTGGCTCTTAGCTCCGGAGAGCATCGTACCTTCGTCTTTAGCGTCTTTTGTGGTCTACATCCTAGCAGAAAGCTTTTCCACTCTGTCTGGCAAGGAAAACCTGCGGGAGCACAGAAAACATCTCCCATCGTGTTCTGGACGTTGCACGGACGTCTGCCAAGTGTTTGGCATGAAGGAAAGAAAAGTTGTCCAAAACAGCTTCTTATCGAATATTCATGTGGTTGGAAACGTCAGGAAAGTGGTAAGGTACTGTTTTCTATCAGTTGGCAAGCTGCGCACACAATCCCAGTGTTGTACAGCTTCCTTCTTCACCTTTCTGATGCTGCCGCTCTCTCCGGCTCCCGGAGCCGAAGAAGCGGCTTCTTCGCGCACAGACGATTGTACCGGTCACAGGGCTCTCTTAGCGCCGCTTCTGCCGAAAGAAGCCCGGGAGCGGCTCTTAGCTCCGGAGAGCATCGTACCTTCGTCTTTAGCGTCTTTTGTGGTCTACATCCTAGCAGAAAGCTTTTCCACTCTGTCTGGCAAGGAAAACCTGCGGGAGCACAGAAAACATCTCCCATCGTGTTCTGGACGTTGCACGGACGTCTGCCAAGTGTTTGGCATGAAGGAAAGAAAAGTTGTCCAAAACAGCTTCCAATCGAATATTCATGTGATTGGAAACGTCAGGAAAGTGTAAGGTACTGTTTTCTATCAGTTGGCAAGCTGCGCACACAATCCCAGTGTTGTACAGCTTCCTTCTTCACCTTTCCGATGCTGCCGCTCTCTCCGGCTCCCGGAGCCGAAGAAGCGGCTTCTTCGCGCATAGACGATTGTACCGCTCACAGTGCTCTCTTAGCGCGGCTTCTGCCGAAAGAAGCCCGGGAGCGGCTCTTAGCTCCGGAGAGCATCGTACCTTCGTCTTTAGCGTCTTTTGTGGTCTACATCCTAGCAGAAAGCTTTTCCACTCTGTCTAGCAAGGAAAAACTGCGGGAGCACAGAAAACATATCCCATCGTGTTCTGGGCGGTGCACAGAGGTCTGCCAAGTGTTTGACAAGAAGGAAAGAAAAGTTGTCCAAAACAGCTTCCAATCGAATATTCATGTGATTGGAAACGTCAGGAAAGTGTAAGGTACTGTTTTCTATCAGTTGGCAAGCTGCGCACACAATCCCAGTGTTGTACAGCTTCCTTCTTCACCTTTCCGATGCTGCCGCTCTATCCGGCTCCCAGAGCCGAAGAAGCGGCTTCTTCGCGCACAGACGATTGTACCGCTCACAATGCTCTCTTAGCGCGGCTTCTGCCGAAAGAAGCCCGGCAGCGGCTCTTAGCTCCGGAGAGCATCGTAACTTCCTCTTTAGCGTCTCACTCGTCTACATCTAAGCAAAAAGCTTTTCCACTCTGTCTGGCAAGGAAAACCTGCGGGAGCACAGAAAACATCTCCCATCGTGTTCTGGACGTTGCACGGAGGTCTGCCAAGTGTTTGGCATGAAGGAAAGAAAAGTTGTCCAAAACAGCTTCCAATCGAATATTCATGTGATTAGAAACGTCAGGAAAGTGTAAGGTACTGTTTTCTATCAGTTGGCAAGCTGCGCACACAATCCCAGTGTTGTACAGCTTCCTTCTTCACCTTTCCGATGCTGCCGCTCTCTCCGGCTCCCGGAGCCGAAGAAGCGGCTTCTTCGCGCAAAGACGATTATACCGCTCACAGTGCTCTCTTAGCGCGGCTTCTGCCGAAAGAAGCCCGGGAGCGGCTCTTAGCTCCGGAGAGCATCGTACCTTCGTCTTTAGCGTCTTTTGTGGTCTACATCCTAGCAGAAAGCTTTTCCACTCTGTCTGGCAAGGAAAACCTGCGGGAGCACAGAAAACATCTCCCATCGTGTTCTGGACGTTGCACGGACGTCTGCCAAGTGTTTGGCATGAAGGAAAGAAAAGTTGTCCAAAACAGCTTCGATTCGAAGATTCATGTGATTGGAAACGTCAGGAAAGTGTAAGGTACTGTTTTCTATCAGTTGGCAAGCTGCGCACACAATCCCAGTGTTGCACAGCTTCCTTCTTCACCTTTCCGATGCTGCCGCTCTCTCCGGCTCCCGGAGCCGAAGAAGCGGCTTCTTCGCGCACAGACGATTGTACCGCTCACAGTGCTCTCTTAGCGCTGCTTCTGCCGAAAGAAGCCCGGGAGTGGCTCTTAGCTCCGGAGAGCATCGTACCTTCGTCTTTAGCGTCTTTTGTGGTCTACATCCTAGCAGAAAGCTTTTCCACTCTGTCTGGCAAGGAAAACCTGCGGGAGCACAGAAAACATCTCCCATCGTGTTCTGGACGTTGCACGGACGTCTGCCAAGTGTTTGGCATGAAGGAAAGAAAAGTTGTCCAAAACAGTTTCCAATCGAATATTCATGTGATTGGAAACGTCAGGAAAGTGTAAGGTACTGTTTTCTATCAGTTGGCAAGCTGCGCACACAATCCCAGTGTTGTACAGCTTCCTTCTTCACCTTTCCGATGCTGCCGCTCTCTCCGGCTCCCGGAGCCGAAGAAGCGGCTTCTTCGCGCATAGACGATTGTACCGCTCACAGTGCTCTCTTAGCGCGGCTTCTGCCGAAAGAAGCCCGGGAGCGGCTCTTAGCTCCGGAGAGCATCGTACCTTCGTCTTTAGCGTCTTTTGTGGTCTACATCCTAGCAGAAAGCTTTTCCACTCTGTCTGGCAAGGAAAACCTGCGGGAGCACAGAAAACATCTCCCATCGTGTTCTGGGCGGTGCACGGACGTCTGCCAAGTGTTTGGCATGAAGGAAAGAAAAGTTGTCGAAAACAGCTTCCAATCGAATATTCATGTGATTGGAAACGTCAGGAAAGTGTAAGGTACTGTTTTCTATCAGTTGGCAAGCTGCGCACACAATCCCAGTGTTGTACAGCTTCCTTCTTCACCTTTCCGATGCTGCCGCTCTCTCCGGCTCCCGGAGCCGAAGAAGCGGCTTCTTCGCGCACAGACGATTGTACCGCTCACAGTGCTCTCTTAGCGCCGCTTCTGCTGAAAGAAGCCCGGGAGCGGCTCTTAGCTCCGGAGAGCATCGTAACTTCCTCTTTAGCGTCTCACTCGTCTACATCTAAGCAAAAAGCTTTTCCACTCTGTCTGGCAAGGAAAACCTGCGGGAGCACAGAAAACATCTCCCATCGTGTTCTGGACGTTGCACGGAGGTCTGCCAAGTGTTTGGCATGAAGGAAAGAAAAGTTGTCCAAAACAGCTTCCAATCGAATATTCATGTGATTAGAAACGTCAGGAAAGTGTAAGGTACTGTTTTCTATCAGTTGGCAAGCTGCGCACACAATCCCAGTGTTGTACAGCTTCCTTCTTCACCTTTCCGATGCTGCCGCTCTCTCCGGCTCCCGGAGCCGAAGAAGCGGCTTCTTCGCGCAAAGACGATTGTACCGCTCACAGTGCTCTCTTAGCGCCGCTTCTGCCGAAAGAAGCCCGGGAGCGGCTCTTAGCTCCGGAGAGCATCGTACCTTCGTCTTTAGCGTCTTTTGTGGTCTACATCCTAGCAGAAAGCTTTTCCACTCTGTCTGGCAAGGAAAACCTGCGGGAGCACAGAAAACATCTCCCATCGTGTTCTGGACGTTGCACGGACGTCTGCCAAGTGTTTGGCATGAAGGAAAGAAAAGTTGTCCAAAACAGCTTCGATTCGAAGATTCATGTGATTGGAAACGTCAGGAAAGTGTAAGGTACTGTTTTCTATCAGTTGGCAAGCTGCGCACACAATCCCAGTGTTGCACAGCTTCCTTCTTCACCTTTCCGATGCTGCCGCTCTCTCCGGCTCCCGGAGCCGAAGAAGCGGCTTCTTCGCGCACAGACGATTGTACCGCTCACAGTGCTCTCTTAGCGCTGCTTCTGCCGAAAGAAGCCCGGGAGTGGCTCTTAGCTCCGGAGAGCATCGTACCTTCGTCTTTAGCGTCTTTTGTGGTCTACATCCTAGCAGAAAGCTTTTCCACTCTGTCTGGCAAGGAAAACCTGCGGGAGCACAGAAAACATCTCCCATCGTGTTCTGGACGTTGCACGGACGTCTGCCAAGTGTTTGGCATGAAGGAAAGAAAAGTTGTCCAAAACAGTTTCCAATCGAATATTCATGTGATTGGAAACGTCAGGAAAGTGTAAGGTACTGTTTTCTATCAGTTGGCAAGCTGCGCACACAATCCCAGTGTTGTACAGCTTCCTTCTTCACCTTTCCGATGCTGCCGCTCTCTCCGGCTCCCAGAGCCGAAGAAGCGGCTTCTTCGCGCATAGACGATTGTACCGCTCACAGTGCTCTCTTAGCGCGGCTTCTGCCGAAAGAAGCCCGGGAGCGGCTCTTAGCTCCGGAGAGCATCGTACCTTCGTCTTTAGCGTCTTTTGTGGTCTACATCCTAGCAGAAAGCTTTTCCACTCTGTCTGGCAAGGAAAACCTGCGGGAGCACAGAAAACATCTCCCATCGTGTTCTGGGCAGTGCACGGACGTCTGCCAAGTGTTAGGCATGAAGGAAAGAAAAGTTGTCCAAAACAGCTTCCAATCGAATATTCATGTGATTGGAAACGTCAGGAAAGTGTAAGGTACTGTTTTCTATCAGTTGGCAAGCTGCGCACACAATCCCAGTGTTGTACAGCTTCCTTCTTCACCTTTCCGATGCTGCCGCTCTCTCCGGCTCCCGGAGCCGAAGAAGCGGCTTCTTCGCGCACAGACGATTGTACCGCTCACAGTGCTCTCTTAGCGCCGCTTCTGCTGAAAGAAGCCCGGGAGCGGCTCTTAGCTCCGGAGAGCATCGTAACTTCCTCATTAGCGTCTCACTCGTCTACATCTAAGCAAAAAGCTTTTCCACTCTGTCTGGCAAGGAAAACCTGCGGGAGCACAGAAAACATCTCCCATCGTGTTCTGGACGTTGCACGGAGGTCTGCCAAGTGTTTGGCATGAAGGAAAGAAAAGTTGTCCAAAACAGCTTCCAATCGAATATTCATGTGATTAGAAACGTCAGGAAAGTGTAAGGTACTGTTTTCTATCAGTTGGCAAGCTGCGCACACAATCCCAGTGTTGTACAGCTTCCTTCTTCACCTTTTCGATGCTGCCGCTCTCTCCGGCTCCCGGAGCCGAAGAAGCGGCTTCTTCGCGCAAAGACGATTGTACCGCTCACAGTGCTCTCTTAGCGCCGCTTCTGCCGAAAGAAGGCCGGGAGCGGCTCTTAGCTCCGGAGAGCATCGTACCTTCGTCTTTAGCGTCTTTTGTGGTCTACATCCTAGCAGAAAGCTTTTCCACTCTGTCTGGCAAGGAAAACCTGCGGGAGCACAGAAAACATCTCCCATCGTGTTCTGGACCTTGCACGGACGTCTGCCAAGTGTTTGGCGTGAACGAATGAAAAGTTGTCCAAAACAGCTTCTTATCGAATATTCATGTGATTGGAAACGTCAGGAAAGTGTAAGGTACTGTTTTCTATCAGTTGGCAAGCTGCGCACACAATCCCAGTGTTGCACAGCTTCCTTCTTCACCTTTCTGATGCTGCCGCTCTCTCCGGCTCCCGGAGCCGAAGAAGCGGCTTCTTCGCGCACAGACGATTGTACCGGTCACAGGGCTCTCTTAGCGCGGCTTCTGCCGAAAGAAGCCCGGGAGCGGCTCTTAGCTCCGGAGAGCATCGTACCTTCGTCTTTAGCGTCTTTTGTGGTCTACATCCTAGCAGAAAGCTTTTCCACTCTGTCTGGCAAGGAAAACCTGCGGGAGCACAGAAAACATCTCCCATCGTGTTCTGGACGTTGCACGGACGTCTGCCAAGTGTTTGGCATGAAGGAAAGAAAAGTTGTCCAAAACAGCTTCCAATCGAATATTCATGTGATTGGAAAGGTCAGGAAAGTGTAAGGTACTGTTTTCTATCAGTTGGAAAGCTGCGCACACAATCCCAGTGTTGTACAGCTTCCTTCTTCACCTTTCCGATGCTGCCGCTCTCTCCGGCTCCCGGAGCCGAAGAAGCGGCTTCTTCGCGCATAGACGATTGTACCGCTCACAGTGCTCTCTTAGCGCGGCTTCTGCCGAAAGAAGCCCGGGAGCGGCTCTTAGCTCCGGAGAGCATCGTACCTTCGTCTTTAGCGTCTTTTGTGGTCTACATCCTAGCAGAAAGCTTTTCCACTCTGTCTAGCAAGGAAAAACTGCGGGAGCACAGAAAACATATCCCATCGTGTTCTGGGCGGTGCACAGAGGTCTGCCAAGTGTTTGACAAGAAGGAAAGAAAAGTTGTCCAAAACAACTTCCAATCGAATATTCATGTGATTGGAAACGTCAGGAAAGTGTAAGGTACTGTTTTCTATCAGTTGGCAAGCTGCGCACACAATCCCAGTGTTGTACAGCTTCCTTCTTCACCTTTCCGATGCTGCCGCTCTCTCCGGCTCCCGGAGCCGAAGAAGCGGCTTCTTCGCGCAAAGACGATTGTACCGCTCACAGTGCTCTCTTAGCGCCGCTTCTGCCGAAAGAAGCCCGGGAGCGGCTCTTAGCTCCGGAGAGCATCGTACCTTCGTCTTTAGCGTCTTTTGTGGTCTACATCCTAGCAGAAAGCTTTTCAACTCTGTCTGGCAAGGAAAACCTGCGGGAGCACAGAAAACATCTCCCATCGTGTTCTGGACGTTGCACGGAGGTCTGCCAAGTGTTTGACAAGAAGGAAAGAAAAGTTGTCCAAAACAGCTTCCAATCGAAGATTCATGTGATTGGAAACGTCAGGAAAGTGTAAGGTACTGTTTTCTATCAGTTGGCAAGCTGCGCACACAATCCCAGTGTTGTACATCTTCCTTCTTCACCTTTCTGATGCTGCCGCTCTCTCCGGCTACCGGAGCCGAAGAAGCGGCTTCTTCGCGCAAAGACGATTGTACCGCTCACAGTGCTCTCTTAGCGCGGCTTCTGCCGAAAGAAGCCCGGGAGCGGCTCTTAGCTCCGGAGAGCATCGTACCTTCGTCTTTAGCGTCTTTTGTGGTCTACATCCTAGCAGAAAGCTTTTCCACTCTGTCTAGCAAGGAAAAACTGCGGGAGCACAGAAAACATATCCCATCGTGTTCTGGGCGGTGCACAGAGGTCTGCCAAGTGTTTGACAAGAAGGAAAGAAAAGTTGTCCAAAACAGCTTCCAATCGAATATTCATGTGATTGGAAACGTCAGGAAAGTGTAAGGTACTGTTTTCTATCAGTTGGCAAGCTGCGCACACAATCCCAGTGTTGTACAGCTTCCTTCTTCACCTTTCCGATGCTGCCGCTCTCTCCGGCTCCCGGAGCCGAAGAAGCGGCTTCTTCGCGCAAAGACGATTGTACCGCTCACAGTGCTCTCTTAGCGCCGCTTCTGCCGAAAGAAGCCCGGGAGCGGCTCTTAGCTCCGGAGAGCATCGTACCTTCGTCTTTAGCGTCTTTTGTGGTCTACATCCTAGCAGAAAGCTTTTCAACTCTGTCTGGCAAGGAAAACCTGCGGGAGCACAGAAAACATCTCCCATCGTGTTCTGGACGTTGCACGGAGGTCTGCCAAGTGTTTGACAAGAAGGAAAGAAAAGTTGTCCAAAACAGCTTCCAATCGAAGATTCATGTGATTGGAAACGTCAGGAAAGTGTAAGGTACTGTTTTCTATCAGTTGGCAAGCTGCGCACACAATCCCAGTGTTGTACATCTTCCTTCTTCACCTTTCTGATGCTGCCGCTCTCTCCGGCTACCGGAGCCGAAGAAGCGGCTTCTTCGCGCAAAGACGATTGTACCGCTCACAGTGCTCTCTTAGCGCCGCTTCTGCCGAAAGAAGCCCGGGAGCGGCTCTTAGCTCCGGAGAGCATCGTACCTTCGTCTTTAGCGTCTTTTGTGGTCTACATCCTAGCAGAAAGCTTTTCCACTCTGTCTGGCAAGGAAAACCTGCGGGAGCACAGAAAACATATCCCATCGTGTTCTGGACGTTGCACGGACGTCTGCCAAGTGTTTGGCATGAAGGAAAGAAAAGTTGTCCAAAACTGCTTCCAATCGAATATTCATGTGATTGGAAACGTCAGGAAAGTGTAAGGTACTGTTTTCTATCAGTTGGCAAGCTGCGCACACAATCCCAGTGTTGTACAGCTTCCTTCTTCACCTTTCCGATGCTGCCGCTCTCTCCGGCTCCCGGAGCCGAAGAAGCGGCTTCTTCGCGCACAGACGATTGTACCGCTCACAGTGCTCTCTTAGCGCGGCTTCTGCCGAAAGAAGCCCGGGAGCGGCTCTTAGCTCCGGAGAGCATCGTACCTTCGTCTTTAGCGTCTTTTGTGGTCTACATCCTAGCAGAAAGCTTTTCCACTCTGTCTGGCAAGGAAAACCTGCGGGAGCACAGAAAACATCTCCCATCGTGTTCTGGACGTTGCACGGAGGTCTGCCAAGTGTTTGGCATGAAGGAAAGAAAAGTTGTCCAAAACAGCTTCCAATCGAATATTCATGTGATTGGAAACGTCAGGAAAGTGTAAGGTACTGTTTTCTATCAGTTGGCAAGCTGCGCACACAATCCCAGTGTTGTACAGCTTCCTTCTTCACCTTTCCGATGCTGCCGCTCTCTCCGGCTCCCGGAGCCGAAGAAGCGGCTTCTTCGCGCACAGACGATTGTACCGCTCACAGTGCTCTCTTAGCGCCGCTTCTGCCGAAAGAAGCCCGGGAGCGGCTCTTAGCTCCGGAGAGCATCGTACCTTCGTCTTTAGCGTCTTTTGTGGTCTACATCCTAGCAGAAAGCTTTTCCACTCTGTCTGGAAGGAATCCTGCAGGAGCACAGAAAACATCTCCCATCGTGTTCTGGACGTTGCACGGACGTCTGCCAAGTGTTTGGCATGAAGGAATGAAAAGTTGTCCAAAACAGCTTCTTATCGAATATTCATGTGATTGGAAACGTCAGGAAAGTGTAAGGTACTGTTTTCTATCAGTTGGCAAGCTGCGCACACAATCCCAGTGTTGTACAGCTTCCTTCTTCACCTTTCCGATGCTGCCGCTCTCTCCGGCTCCCGGAGCCGAAGAAGCGGCTTCTTCGCGCAAAGACGATTGTACCGCTCACAGTGCTCTCTTAGCGCCGCTTCTGCCGAAAGAAGCCCGGGAGCGGCTCTTAGCTCCGGAGAGCATCGTACCTTCGTCTTTAGCGTCTTTTGTGGTCTACATCCTAGCAGAAAGCTTTTCCACTCTGTCTGGCAAGGAATCCTGCGGGAGCACAGAAAACATCTCCCATCGTGTTCTGGGCAGTGCACGGACGTCTGCCAAGTGTTTGGCATGAAGGAAAGAAAAGTTGTCCAAAACAGCTTCCAATCGAATATTCATGTGATTGGAAACGTCAGGAAAGTGTAAGGTACTGTTTTCTATCAGTTGGCAAGCTGCGCACACAATCCCAGTGTTGTACAGCTTCCTTCTTCACCTTTCCGATGCTGCCGCTCTCTCCGGCTCCCGGAGCCGAAGAAGCGGCTTCTTCGCGCACAGACGATTGTACCGCTCACAGTGCTCTCTTAGCGCCGCTTCTGCCGAAAGAAGCCCGGGAGCGGCTCTTAGCTCCGGAGAGCATCGTACCTTCGTCTTTAGCGTCTTTTGTGGTCTACATCCTAGCAGAAAGCTTTTCCACTCTGTCTGGCAAGGAATCCTGCAGGAGCACAGAAAACATCTCCCATCGTGTTCTGGACGTTGCACGGACGTCTGCCAAGTGTTTGGCATGAAGGAATGAAAAGTTGTCCAAAACAGCTTCCAATCGAATATTCATGTGATTGGAAACGTCAGGAAAGTGTAAGGTACTGTTTTCTATCAGTTGGCAAGCTGCGCACACAATCCCAGTGTTGTACAGCTTCCTTCTTCACCTTTCCGATGCTGCCGCTCTCTCCGGCTCCCGGAGCCGAAGAAGCGGCTTCTTCGCGCACAGACGATTGTACCGGTCGCAGGACTCTCTTAGCGCGGCTTCTGCCGAAAGAAGCCCGGGAGCGGCTCTTAGCTCCGGAGAGCATCGTACCTTCGTCTTTAGCGTCTTTTGTGGTCTACATCGTAGCAGAAAGCTTTTCCACTCTGTCTGGCAAGGAATCCTGCGGGAGCACAGAAAACATCTCCCATCGTGTTCTGGGCAGTGCACGGACGTCTGCCAAGTGTTAGGCATGAAGGAAAGAAAAGTTGTCCAAAACAGCTTCCAATCGAATATTCATGTGATTGGAAACGTCAGGAAAGTGTAAGGTACTGTTTTCTATCAGTTGGCAAGCTGCGCACACAATCCCAGTGTTGTACAGCTTCCTTCTTCACCTTTCCGATGCTGCCGCTCTCTCCGGCTCCCGGAGCCGAAGAAGCGGCTTCTTCGCGCATAGACGATTGTACCGCTCACAGTGCTCTCTTAGCGCGGCTTCTGCCGAAAGAAGCCCGGGAGCGGCTCTTAGCTCCGGAGAGCATCGTACCTTCGTCTTTAGCGTCTTTTGTGGTCTACATCCTAGCAGAAAGCTTTTCCACTCTGTCTAGCAAGGAAAAACTGCGGGAGCACAGAAAACATATCCCATCGTGTTCTGGGCGGTGCACAGAGGTCTGCCAAGTGTTTGACAAGAAGGAAAGAAAAGTTGTCCAAAACAACTTCCATTCGAATATTCATGTGATTGGAAACGTCAGGAAAGTGTAAGGTACTGTTTTCTATCAGTTGGCAAGCTGCGCACACAATCCCAGTGTTGTACAGCTTCCTTCTTCACCTTTCCGATGCTGCCGCTCTCTCCGGCTCCCGGAGCCGAAGAAGCGGCTTCTTCGCGCAAAGACGATTGTACCGCTCACAGTGCTCTCTTAGCGCCGCTTCTGCCGAAACAAGCCCGGGAGCGGCTCTTAGCTCCGGAGAGCATCGTACCTTCGTCTTTAGCGTCTTTTGTGGTCTACATCCTAGCAGAAAGCTTTTCAACTCTGTCTGGCAAGGAAAACCTGCGGGAGCACAGAAAACATCTCCCATCGTGTTCTGGACGTTGCACGGAGGTCTGCCAAGTGTTTGACAAGAAGGAAAGAAAAGTTGTCCAAAACAGCTTCCAATCGAATATTCATGTGATTGGAAACGTCAGGAAAGTGTAAGGTACTGTTTTCTATCAGTTGGCAAGCTGCGCACACAATCCCAGTGTTGTACATCTTCCTTCTTCACCTTTCCGATGCTGCCGCTCTCTCCGGCTCCCGGAGCCGAAGAAGCGGCTTCTTCGCGCAAAGACGATTGTACCGCTCACAGTGCTCTCTTAGCGCCGCTTCTGCCGAAAGAAGCCCGGCCGCGGCTCTTAGCTCCGGAGAGCATCGTACCTTCGTCTTTAGCGTCTTTTGTGGTCTACATCCTAGCAGAAAGCTTTTCCACTCTGTCTGGCAAGGAAAACCTGCGGGAGCACAGAAAACATCTCCCATCGTGTTCTGGACGTTGCACGGAGGTCTGCCAAGTGTTTGACAAGAAGGAAAGAAAAGTTGTCCAAAACAGCTTCCAATCGAATATTCATGTGATTGGAAACGTCAGGAAAGTGTAAGGTACTGTTTTCTATCAGTTGGCAAGCTGCGCACACAATCCCAGTGTTGTACATCTTCCTTCTTCACCTTTCTGATGCTGCCGCTCTCTCCGGCTACCGGAGCCGAAGAAGCGGCTTCTTCGCGCAAAGACGATTGTACCGCTCACAGTGCTCTCTTAGCGCCGCTTCTGCCGAAAGAAGCCCGGGAGCGGCTCTTAGCTCCGGAGAGCATCGTACCTTCGTCTTTAGCGTCTTTTGTGGTCTACATCCTAGCAGAAAGCTTTTCCACTCTGTCTGGCAAGGAAAACCTGCGGGAGCACAGAAAACATATCCCATCGTGTTCTGGACGTTGCACGGACGTCTGCCAAGTGTTTGGCATGAAGGAAAGAAAAGTTGTCCAAAACTGCTTCCAATCGAATATTCATGTGATTGGAAACGTCAGGAAAGTGTAAGGTACTGTTTTCTATCAGTTGGCAAGCTGCGCACACAATCCCAGTGTTGTACAGCTTCCTTCTTCACCTTTCCGATGCTGCCGCTCTCTCCGGCTCCCGGAGCCGAAGAAGCGGCTTCTTCGCGCACAGACGATTGTACCGCTCACAGTGCTCTCTTAGCGCGGCTTCTGCCGAAAGAAGCCCGGGAGCGGCTCTTAGCTCCGGAGAGCATCGTACCTTCGTCTTTAGCGTCTTTTGTGGTCTACATCCTAGCAGAAAGCTTTTCCACTCTGTCTGGCAAGGAAAACCTGCGGGAGCACAGAAAACATCTCCCATCGTGTTCTGGACGTTGCACGGACGTCTGCCAAGTGTTTGGCATGAAGGAAAGAAAAGTTGTCCAAAACAGCTTCCAATCGAATATTCATGTGATTGGAAACGTCAGGAAAGTGTAAGGTACTGTTTTCTATCAGTTGGCAAGCTGCGCACACAATCCCAGTGTTGTACAGCTTCCTTCTTCACCTTTCCGATGCTGCCGCTCTCTCCGGCTCCCGGAGCCGAAGAAGCGGCTTCTTCGCGCACAGACGATTGTACCGCTCACAGTGCTCTCTTAGCGCCGCTTCTGCCGAAAGAAGCCCGGGAGCGGCTCTTAGCTCCGGAGAGCATCGTACCTTCGTCTTTAGCGTCTTTTGTGGTCTACATCCTAGCAGAAAGCTTTTCCACTCTGTCTGGCAAGGAATCCTGCAGGAGCACAGAAAACATCTCCCATCGTGTTCTGGACGTTGCACGGACGTCTGCCAAGTGTTTGGCATGAAGAATGAAAAGTTGTCCAAAACAGCTTCCAATCGAATATTCATGTGATTGGAAACGTCAGGAAAGTGTAAGGTACTGTTTTCTATCAGTTGGCAAGCTGCGCACACAATCCCAGTGTTGTACAGCTTCCTTCTTCACCTTTCCGATGCTGCCGCTCTCTCCGGCTCCCGGAGCCGAAGAAGCGGCTTCTTCGCGCACAGACGATTGTACCGCTCACAGTGCTCTCTTAGCGCCGCTTCTGCCGAAAGAAGCCCGGGAGCGGCTCTTAGCTCCGGAGAGCATCGTACCTTCGTCTTTAGCGTCTTTTGTGGTCTACATCCTAGCAGAAAGCTTTTCCACTCTGTCTGGCAAGGAAAACCTGCGGGAGCACAGAAAACATCTCCCATCGTGTTCTGGACGTTGCACGGACGTCTGCCAAGTGTTTGGCATGAAGGAAAGAAAAGTTGTCCAAAACAGCTTCTTATCGAATATTCATGTGATTGGAAACGTCAGGAAAGTGTAAGGTACTGTTTTCTATCAGTTGGCAAGCTGCGCACACAATCCCAGTGTTGTACAGCTTCCTTCTTCACCTTTCCGATGCTGCCGCTCCTCTCCGGCTCCCGGAGCCGAAGAAGCGGCTTCTTCGCGCACAGACGATTGTACCGCTCACAGTGCTCTCTTAGCGCCGCTTCTGCCGAAAGAAGCCCGGGAGCGGCTCTTAGCTCCGGAGAGCATCGTACCTTCGTCTTTAGCGTCTTTTGTGGTCTACATCCTAGCAGAAAGCTTTTCCACTCTGTCTGGCAAGGAAAACCTGCGGGAGCACAGAAAACATCTCCCATCGTCTTCTGGACGTTGCACGGAGGTCTGCCAAGTGTTTGGCAAGAAGGAAAGAAAAGTTGTCCAAAACAGCTTCCAATCGAATATTCATGTCATTGGAAACGTCAGGAAAGTGTAAGGTACTGTTGTCTATCAGTTGGCAAGCTGCGCACACAATCCCAGTGTTGTACAGCTTCCTTCTTCACCTTTCCGATGCTGCCCGCTCTCTCCGGCTCCCGGAGCCGAAGAAGCGGCTTCTTCGCGCACAGACGATTGTACCGGTCGCAGGGCTCTCTTAGCGCGGCTTCTGCCGAAAGAAGCCCGGGAGCGGCTCTTAGCTCCGGAGAGCATCGTACCTTCGTCTTTAGCGTCTTTTGTGGTCTACATCCTAGCAGAAAGCTTTTCCACTCTGTCTGGCAAGGAATCCTGCGGGAGCACAGAAAACATCTCCCATCGTGTTCTGGGCAGTGCACGGACGTCTGCCAAGTGTTTGACAAGAAGGAAAGAAAAGTTGTCCAAAACAGCTTCCAATCGAATATTCATGTGATTGGAAACGTCAGGAAAGTGTAAGGTACTGTTTTCTATCACTTGGCAAGCTGCGCACACAATCCCAGTGTTGTACAGCTTCCTTCTTCACCTTTCCGATGCTGCCGCTCTCTCCGGCTCCCGGAGCCGAAGAAGCGGCTTCTTCGCGCAAAGACGATTGTACCGCTCGCAGTGCTCTCTTAGCGCCGCTTCTGCCGAAAGAAGCCCGGGAGCGGCTCTTAGCTCCGGAGAGCATCGTACCTTCGTCTTTAGCGTCATTTGTGGTCTACATCCTAGCAGAAAGCTTTTCAACTCTGTCTGGCAAGGAAAACCTGCGGGAGCACAGAAAACATCTCCATCGTGTTCTGGACGTTGCACGGACGTCTGCCAAGTGTTTGGCATGAAGGAATGAAAAGTTGTCCAAAACAGCTTCCAATCGAATATTCATGTGATTGGAAACGTCAGGAAAGTGTAAGGTACTGTTTTCTATCAGTTGGCAAGCTGCGCACACAATCCCAGTGTTGCACAGCTTCCTTCTTCACCTTTCCGATCCTGCCGCTCTCTCCGGCTCCCGGAGCCGAAGAAGCGGCTTCTTCGCGCACAGACGATTGTACCGCTCACAGTGCTCTCTTAGCGCGGCTTCTGCCGAAAGAAGCCCGGGAGCGGCTCTTAGCTCCGGAGAGCATCGTACCTTCGTCTTTAGCGTCTTTTGTGGTCTACATCCTAGCAGAAAGCTTTTCCACTCTGTCTGGCAAGGAAAACCTGCGGGAGCACAGAAAACATCTCCCATCGTGTTCTGGACGTTGCACGGACGTCTGCCAAGTGTTTGGCATGAAGGAAAGAAAAGTTGTCCAAAACAGCTTCCAATCGAATATTCATGTGATTGGAAACGTCAGGAAAGTGTAAGGTACTGTTTTCTATCAGTTGGCAAGCTGCGCACACAATCCCAGTGTTGTACAGCTTCCTTCTTCACCTTTCCGATGCTGCCGCTCTCTCCGGCTCCCGGAGCCGAAGAAGCGGCTTCTTCGCGCACAGACGATTGTACCGCTCACAGTGCTCTCTTAGCGCCGCTTCTGCCGAAAGAAGCCCGGGAGCGGCTCTTAGCTCCGGAGAGCATCGTACCTTCGTCTTTAGCGTCTTTTGTGGTCTACATCCTAGCAGAAAGCTTTTCCACTCTGTCTGGCAAGGAAAACCTGCGGGAGCACAGAAAACATCTCCCATCGTGTTCTGGGCGGTGCACGGACGTCTGCCAAGTGTTTGGCATGAAGGAAAGAAAAGTTGTCCAAAACAGCTTCCAATCGAATATTCATGTGATTGGAAACGTCAGGAAAGTGTAAGGTACTGTTTTCTATCAGTTGGCAAGCTGCGCACACAATCCCAGTGTTGTACAGCTTCCTTCTTCACCTTTCCGATGCTGCCGCTCTCTCCGGCTCCCGGAGCCGAAGAAGCGGCTTCTTCGCGCACAGACGATTGTACCGCTCACAGGGCTCTCTTAGCGCGGCTTCTGCCGAAAGAAGCCCGGGAGCGGCTCTTAGCTCTGGAGAGCATCGTACCTTCGTCTTTAGCGTCTTTTGTGGTCTACATCCTAGCAGAAAGCTTTTCCACTCTGTCTGGCAAGGAAAACCTGCGGGAGCACAGAAAACATCTCCCATCGTCTTCTGGACGTTGCACGGACGTCTGCCAAGTGTTTGGCATGAAGGAAAGAAAAGTTGTCCAAAACAGCTTCCAATCGAATATTCATGTGATTGGAAACGTCAGGAAAGTGTAAGGTACTGTTTTCTATCAGTTGGCAAGCTGCGCACCCACAATCCCAGTGTTGTACAGCTTCCTTCTTCACCTTTCCGATGCTGCCCGCTCTCTCCGGCTCCCGGAGCCGAAGAAGCGGCTTCTTCGCGCACAGACGATTGTACCGCTCACAGTGCTCTCTTAGCGCCGCTTCTGCCGAAAGAAGCCCGGGAGCGGCTCTTAGCTCCGGAGAGCATCGTACCTTCGTCTTTAGCGTCTTTTGTGGTCTACATCCTAGCAGAAAGCTTTTCCACTCTGTCTGGCAAGGAAAACCTGCGGGAGCACAGAAAACATCTCCCATCGTGTTCTGGACGTTGCACGGACGTATGCCAAGTGTTTGGCATGAAGGAAAGAAAAGTTGTCCAAAACAGCTTCCAATCGAAGATTCATGTGATTGGAAACGTCAGGAAAGTGTAAGGTACTGTTTTCTACCAGTTGGCAAGCTGCGCACACAATCCCAGTGTTGTACAGCTTCCTTCTTCACCTTTCGATGCTGCCGCTCTCTCTGGCTCCCGGAGCCGAAGAAGCGGCTTCTTCGCGCACAGACGATTGTACCGCTCACAGTGCTCTCTTAGCGCCGCTTCTGCCGAAAGAAGCCCGGGAGCGGCTCTTAGCTCCGGAGAGCATCGTACCTTCGTCTTTAGCGTCTTTTGTGGTCTACATCCTAGCAGAAAGCTTTTCCACTCTGTCTGGCAAGGAAAACCTGCGGGAGCACAGAAAACATCTCCCATCGTGTTCTGGGCGGTGCACAGAGGTCTGCCAAGTGTTTGACAAGAGGGAAAGAAAAGTTGTCCAAAACAGCTTCCAATCGAATATTCATGTGATTGGAAACGTCAGGAAAGTGTAAGGTACTGTTTTCTATCAGTTGGCAAGCTGCGCACACAATCCCAGTGTTGTACAGCTTCCTTCTTCACCTTTCCGATGCTGCCGCTCTCTCCGGCTCCCGGAGCCGAAGAAGCGGCTTCTTCGCGCACAGACGATTGTACCGCTCACAGTGCTCTCTTAGCGCCGCTTCTGCCGAAAGAAGCCCGGGAGCGGCTCTTAGCTCCGGAGAGCATCGTACCTTCGTCTTTAGCGTCTTTTGTGGTCTACATCCTAGCAGAAAGCTTTTCCACTCTGTCTGGCAAGGAAACCTGCGGGAGCACAGAAAACATCTCCCATCGTGTTCTGGGCGGTGCACGGACGTCTGCCAAGTGTTTGGCATGAAGGAAAGAAAAGTTGTCCAAAACAGCTTCCAATCGAATATTCATGTGATTGGAAACGTCAGGAAAGTGTAAGGTACTGTTTTCTATCAGTTGGCAAGCTGCGCACACAATCCCAGTGTTGTACAGCTTCCTTCTTCACCTTTCCGATGCTGCCGCTCTCTCCGGCTCCCGGAGCCGAAGAAGCGGCTTCTTCGCGCACAGACGATTGTACCGCTCACAGGGCTCTCTTAGCGCCGCTTCTGCCGAAAGAAGCCCGGGAGCGGCTCTTAGCTCCGGAGAGCATCGTACCTTCGTCTTTAGCGTCTTTTGTGGTCTACATCCTAGCAGAAAGCTTTTCCACTCTGTCTGGCAAGGAATCCTGCAGGAGCACAGAAAACATCTCCCATCGTGTTCTGGACGTTGCACGGACGTCTGCCAAGTGTTTGGCATGAAGGAAAGAAAAGTTGTCCAAAACAGCTTCCAATCGAATATTCATGTGATTGGAAACGTCAGGAAAGTGTAAGGTACTGTTTTCTATCAGTTGGCAAGCTGCGCACACAATCCCAGTGTTGTACAGCTTCCTTCTTCACCTTTCCGATGCTGCCGCTCTCTCCGGCTCCCGGAGCCGAAGAAGCGGCTTCTTCGCGCAAAGACGATTGTACCGCTCACAGTGCTCTCTTAGCGCCGCTTCTGCCGAAAGAAGCCCGGGAGCGGCTCTTAGCTCCGGAGACCATCGTACCTTCGTCTTTAGCGTCTTTTGTGGTCTACATCCTAGCAGAAAGCTTTTCCACTCTGTCTGGCAAGGAAAACCTGCGGGAGCACAGAAAACATCTCCCATCGTGTTCTGGACGTTGCAACGGACGTCTGCCAAGTGTTTGGCATGAAGGAAAGGAAAGTTGTCCAAAACAGCTTCCAATCGAATATTCATGTGATTGGAAACGTCAGGAAAGTGTAAGGTACTGTTTTCTATCAGTTGGCAAGCTGCGCACACAATCCCAGTGTTGTACAGCTTCCTTCTTCACCTTTCCGATGCTGCCGCTCTCTCCGGCTCCCGGAGCCGAAGAAGCGGCTTCTTCGCGCACAGACGATTGTACCTCTCACAGTGCTCTCTTAGCGCGGCTTCTGCCGAAAGAAGCCCGGGAGCGGCTCTTAGCTCCGGAGAGCATCGTACCTTCGTCTTTAGCGTCTTTTGTGGTCTACATCCTAGCAGAAAGCTTTTCCACTCTGTCTGGCAAGGAAAACCTGCGGGAGCACAGAAAACATCTCCCATCGTGTTCTGGACGTTGCACGGACGTATGCCAAGTGTTTGGCATGAAGGAAAGAAAAGTTGTCCAAAACAGCTTCCAATCGAAGATTCATGTGATTGGAAACGTCAGGAAAGTGTAAGGTACTGTTTTCTACCAGTTGGCAAGCTGCGCACACAATCCCAGTGTTGTACATCTTCCTTCTTCACCTTTCCGATGCTGCCGCTCTCTCCGGCTCCCGGAGCCGAAGAAGCGGCTTCTTCGCGCACAGACGATTGTACCGCTCACAGTGCTCTCTTAGCGCCGCTTCTGCCGAAAGAAGGCCGGGAGCGGCTCTTAGCTCCGGAGAGCATCGTACCTTCGTCTTTAGCGTCTTTTGTGGTCTACATCCTAGCAGAAAGCTTTTCCACTCTGTCTGGCAAGGAAAACCTGCGGGAGCACAGAAAACATCTCCCATCGTCTTCTGGACGTTGCACGGACGTATGCCAAGTGTTTGGCATGAAGGAAAGAAAAGTTGTCCAAAACAGCTTCCAATCGAAGATTCATGTGATTGGAAACGTCAGGAAAGTGTAAGGTACTGTTTTCTACCAGTTGGCAAGCTGCGCACACAATCCCAGTGTTGTACATCTTCCTTCTTCACCTTTCCGATGCTGCCGCTCTCTCCGGCTCCCGGAGCCGAAGAAGCGGCTTCTTCGCGCACAGACGATTGTACCGCTCACAGTGCTCTCTTAGCGCCGCTTCTGCCGAAAGAAGCCCGGGAGCGGCTCTTAGCTCCGGAGAGCATCGTACCTTCGTCTTTAGCGTCTTTTGTGGTCTACATCCTAGCAGAAAGCTTTTCCACTCTGTCTGGCAAGGAAAACCTGCGGGAGCACAGAAAACATCTCCCATCGTGTTCTGGGCGGTGCACGGACGTCTGCCAAGTGTTTGGCATGAAGGAAAGAAAAGTTGTCCAAAACAGCTTCCAATCGAATATTCATGTGATTGGAAACGTCAGGAAAGTGTAAGGTACTGTTTTCTATCAGTTGGCAAGCTGCGCACACAATCCCAGTGTTGTACATCTTCCTTCTTCACCTTTCTGATGCTGCCGCTCTCTCCGGCTACCGGAGCCGAAGAAGCGGCTTCTTCGCGCAAAGACGATTGTACCGCTCACAGTGCTCTCTTAGCGCCGCTTCTGCCGAAAGAAGCCCGGGAGCGGCTCTTAGCTCCGGAGAGCATCGTACCTTCGTCTTTAGCGTCTTTTGTGGTCTACATCCTAGCAGAAAGCTTTTCCACTCTGTCTGGCAAGGAAAACCTGCGGGAGCACAGAAAACATATCCCATCGTGTTCTGGACGTTGCACGGACGTCTGCCAAGTGTTTGGCATGAAGGAAAGAAAAGTTGTCCAAAACTGCTTCCAATCGAATATTCATGTGATTGGAAACGTCAGGAAAGTGTAAGGTACTGTTTTCTATCAGTTGGCAAGCTGCGCACACAATCCCAGTGTTGTACAGCTTCCTTCTTCACCTTTCCGATGCTGCCGCTCTCTCCGGCTCCCGGAGCCGAAGAAGCGGCTTCTTCGCGCACAGACGATTGTACCGCTCACAGTGCTCTCTTAGCGCGGCTTCTGCCGAAAGAAGCCCGGGAGCGGCTCTTAGCTCCGGAGAGCATCGTACCTTCGTCTTTAGCGTCTTTTGTGGTCTACATCCTAGCAGAAAGCTTTTCCACTCTGTCTGGCAAGGAAAACCTGCGGGAGCACAGAAAACATCTCCCATCGTGTTCTGGACGTTGCACGGACGTCTGCCAAGTGTTTGGCATGAAGGAAAGAAAAGTTGTCCAAAACAGCTTCCAATCGAATATTCATGTGATTGGAAACGTCAGGAAAGTGTAAGGTACTGTTTTCTATCAGTTGGCAAGCTGCGCACACAATCCCAGTGTTGTACAGCTTCCTTCTTCACCTTTCCGATGCTGCCGCTCTCTCCGGCTCCCGGAGCCGAAGAAGCGGCTTCTTCGCGCACAGACGATTGTACCGCTCACAGTGCTCTCTTAGCGCCGCTTCTGCCGAAAGAAGCCCGGGAGCGGCTCTTAGCTCCGGAGAGCATCGTACCTTCGTCTTTAGCGTCTTTTGTGGTCTACATCCTAGCAGAAAGCTTTTCCACTCTGTCTGGCAAGGAATCCTGCAGGAGCACAGAAAACATCTCCCATCGTGTTCTGGACGTTGCACGGACGTCTGCCAAGTGTTTGGCATGAAGGAATGAAAAGTTGTCCAAAACAGCTTCCAATCGAATATTCATGTGATTGGAAACATCAGGAAAGTGTAAGGTACTGTTTTCTATCAGTTGGCAAGCTGCGCACACAATCCCAGTGTTGTACAGCTTCCTTCTTCACCTTTCCGATGCTGCCGCTCTCTCCGGCTCCCGGAGCCGAAGAAGCGGCTTCTTCGCGCACAGACGATTGTACCGCTCACAGTGCTCTCTTAGCGCCGCTTCTGCCGAAAGAAGCCCGGGAGCGGCTCTTAGCTCCGGAGAGCATCGTACCTTCGTCTTTAGCGTCTTTTGTGGTCTACATCCTAGCAGAAAGCTTTTCCACTCTGTCTGGCAAGGAAAACCTGCGGGAGCACAGAAAACATCTCCCATCGTGTTCTGGACGTTGCACGGACGTCTGCCAAGTGTTTGGCATGAAGGAAAGAAAAGTTGTCCAAAACAGCTTCTTATCGAATATTCATGTGATTGGAAACGTCAGGAAAGTGTAAGGTACTGTTTTCTATCAGTTGGCAAGCTGCGCACACAATCCCAGTGTTGTACAGCTTCCTTCTTCACCTTTCCGATGCTGCCGCTCTCTCCGGCTCCCGGAGCCGAAGAAGCGGCTTCTTCGCGCACAGACGATTGTACCGCTCACAGTGCTCTCTTAGCGCCGCTTCTGCCGAAAGAAGCCCGGGAGCGGCTCTTAGCTCCGGAGAGCATCGTACCTTCGTCTTTAGCGTCTTTTGTGGTCTACATCCTAGCAGAAAGCTTTTCCACTCTGTCTGGCAAGGAAAACCTGCGGGAGCACAGAAAACATCTCCCATCGTCTTCTGGACGTTGCACGGAGGTCTGCCAAGTGTTTGGCAAGAAGGAAAGAAAAGTTGTCCAAAACAGCTTCCAATCGAATATTCATGTCATTGGAAACGTCAGGAAAGTGTAAGGTACTGTTGTCTATCAGTTGGCAAGCTGCGCACACAATCCCAGTGTTGTACAGCTTCCTTCTTCACCTTTCCGATGCTGCCGCTCTCTCCGGCTCCCGGAGCCGAAGAAGCGGCTTCTTCGCGCACAGACGATTGTACCGGTCGCAGGGCTCTCTTAGCGCGGCTTCTGCCGAAAGAAGCCCGGGAGCGGCTCTTAGCTCCGGAGAGCATCGTACCTTCGTCTTTAGCGTCTTTTGTGGTCTACATCCTAGCAGAAAGCTTTTCCACTCTGTCTGGCAAGGAATCCTGCGGGAGCACAGAAAACATCTCCCATCGTGTTCTGGGCAGTGCACGGACGTCTGCCAAGTGTTTGGCATGAAGGAAAGAAAAGTTGTCCAAAACAGCTTCCAATCGAATATTCATGTGATTGGAAACGTCAGGAAAGTGTAAGGTACTGTTTTCTATCAGTTGGCAAGCTGCGCACACAATCCCAGTGTTGTACAGCTTCCTTCTTCACCTTTCCGATGCTGCCGCTCTCTCCGGCTCCCGGAGCCGAAGAAGCGGCTTCTTCGCGCACAGACGATTGTACCGCTCGCAGTGTTCTCTTAGCGCCGCTTCTGCCGAAAGAAGCCCGGGAGCGGCTCTTAGCTCCGGAGAGCATCGTACCTTCGTCTTTAGCGTCATTTGTGGTCTACATCCTAGCAGAAAGCTTTTCAACTCTGTCTGGCAAGGAAAACCTGCGGGAGCACAGAAAACATCTCCCATCGTGTTCTGGACGTTGCACGGACGTCTGCCAAGTGTTTGGCATGAAGGAATGAAAAGTTGTCCAAAACAGCTTCCAATCGAATATTCATGTGATTGGAAACGTCAGGAAAGTGTAAGGTACTGTTTTCTATCAGTTGGCAAGCTGCGCACACAATCCCAGTGTTGCACAGCTTCCTTCTTCACCTTTCCGATCCTGCCGCTCTCTCCGGCTCCCGGAGCCGAAGAAGCGGCTTCTTCGCGCACAGACGATTGTACCGCTCACAGTGCTCTCTTAGCGCGGCTTCTGCCGAAAGAAGCCCGGGAGCGGCTCTTAGCTCCGGAGAGCATCGTACCTTCGTCTTTAGCGTCTTTTGTGGTCTACATCCTAGCAGAAAGCTTTTCCACTCTGTCTGGCAAGGAAAACCTGCGGGAGCACAGAAAACATCTCCCATCGTGTTCTGGACGTTGCACGGACGTCTGCCAAGTGTTTGGCATGAAGGAAAGAAAAGTTGTCCAAAACAGCTTCCAATCGAATATTCATGTGATTGGAAACGTCAGGAAAGTGTAAGGTACTGTTTTCTATCAGTTGGCAAGCTGCGCACACAATCCCAGTGTTGTACAGCTTCCTTCTTCACCTTTCCGATGCTGCCGCTCTCTCCGGCTCCCGGAGCCGAAGAAGCGGCTTCTTCGCGCACAGACGATTGTACCGCTCACAGTGCTCTCTTAGCGCCGCTTCTGCCGAAAGAAGCCCGGGAGCGGCTCTTAGCTCCGGAGAGCATCGTACCTTCGTCTTTAGCGTCTTTTGTGGTCTACATCCTAGCAGAAAGCTTTTCCACTCTGTCTGGCAAGGAAAACCTGCGGGAGCACAGAAAACATCTCCCATCGTGTTCTGGGCGGTGCACGGACGTCTGCCAAGTGTTTGGCATGAAGGAAAGAAAAGTTGTCCAAAACAGCTTCCAATCGAATATTCATGTGATTGGAAACGTCAGGAAAGTGTAAGGTACTGTTTTCTATCAGTTGGCAAGCTGCGCACACAATCCCAGTGCAATACAGCTTCCTTCTTCACCTTTCCGATGCTGCCGCTCTCTCCGGCTCCCGGAGCCGAAGAAGCGGCTTCTTCGCGCACAGACGATTGTACCGCTCACAGGGCTCTCTTAGCGCGGCTTCTGCCGAAAGAAGCCCGGGAGCGGCTCTTAGCTCTGGAGAGCATCGTACCTTCGTCTTTAGCGTCTTTTGTGGTCTACATCCTAGCAGAAAGCTTTTCCACTCTGTCTGGCAAGGAAAACCTGCGGGAGCACAGAAAACATCTCCCATCGTCTTCTGGACGTTGCACGGACGTCTGCCAAGTGTTTGGCATGAAGGAAAGAAAAGTTGTCCAAAACAGCTTCCAATCGAATATTCATGTGATTGGAAACGTCAGGAAAGTGTAAGGTACTGTTTTCTATCAGTTGGCAAGCTGCGCACACAATCCCAGTGTTGTACAGCTTCCTTCTTCACCTTTCCGATGCTGCCGCTCTCTCCGGCTCCCGGAGCCGAAGAAGCGGCTTCTTCGCGCACAGACGATTGTACCGCTCACAGTGCTCTCTTAGCGCCGCTTCTGCCGAAAGAAGCCCGGGAGCGGCTCTTAGCTCCGGAGAGCATCGTACCTTCGTCTTTAGCGTCTTTTGTGGTCTACATCCTAGCAGAAAGCTTTTCCACTCTGTCTGGCAAGGAAAACCTGCGGGAGCACAGAAAACATCTCCCATCGTGTTCTGGACGTTGCACGGACGTATGCCAAGTGTTTGGCATGAAGGAAAGAAAAGTTGTCCAAAACAGCTTCCAATCGAAGATTCATGTGATTGGAAACGTCAGGAAAGTGTAAGGTACTGTTTTCTACCAGTTGGCAAGCTGCGCACACAATCCCAGTGTTGTACAGCTTCCTTCTTCACCTTTCCGATGCTGCCGCTCTCTCCGGCTCCCGGAGCCGAAGAAGCGGCTTCTTCGCGCACAGACGATTGTACCGCTCACAGTGCTCTCTTAGCGCCGCTTCTGCCGAAAGAAGCCCGGGAGCGGCTCTTAGCTCCGGAGAGCATCGTACCTTCGTCTTTAGCGTCTTTTGTGGTCTACATCCTAGCAGAAAGCTTTTCCACTCTGTCTGGCAAGGAAAACCTGCGGGAGCACAGAAAACATCTCCCATCGTGTTCTGGGCGGTGCACAGAGGTCTGCCAAGTGTTTGACAAGAGGGAAAGAAAAGTTGTCCAAAACAGCTTCCAATCGAATATTCATGTGATTGGAAACGTCAGGAAAGTGTAAGGTACTGTTTTCTATCAGTTGGCAAGCTGCGCACACAATCCCAGTGTTGTACAGCTTCCTTCTTCACCTTTCCGATGCTGCCGCTCTCTCCGGCTCCCGGAGCCGAAGAAGCGGCTTCTTCGCGCAAAGACGATTGTACCGCTCACAGTGCTCTCTTAGCGCCGCTTCTGCCGAAAGAAGCCCGGGAGCGGCTCTTAGCTCCGGAGAGCATCGTACCTTCGTCTTTAGCGTCTTTTGTGGTCTACATCCTAGCAGAAAGCTTTTCAACTCTGTCTGGCAAGGAAAACCTGCGGGAGCACAGAAAACATCTCCCATCGTGTTCTGGACGTTGCACGGAGGTCTGCCAAGTGTTTGACAAGAAGGAAAGAAAAGTTGTCCAAAACAGCTTCTTATCGAATATTCATGTGATTGGAAACGTCAGGAAAGTGTAAGGTACTGTTTTCTATCAGTTGGCAAGCTGCGCACACAATCCCAGTGTTGTACAGCTTCCTTCTTCACCTTTCCGATGCTGCCGCTCTCTCCGGCTCCCGGAGCCGAAGAAGCGGCTTCTTCGCGCACAGACGATTGTACCGCTCACAGTGCTCTCTTAGCGCCGCTTCTGCCGAAAGAAGCCCGGGAGCGGCTCTTAGCTCCGGAGAGCATCGTACCTTCGTCTTTAGCGTCTTTTGTGGTCTACATCCTAGCAGAAAGCTTTTCCACTCTGTCTGGCAAGGAAAACCTGCGGGAGCACAGAAAACATCTCCCATCGTGTTCTGGGCGGTGCACGGACGTCTGCCAAGTGTTTGGCATGAAGGAAAGAAAAGTTGTCCAAAACAGCTTCCAATCGAATATTCATGTGATTGGAAACGTCAGGAAAGTGTAAGGTACTGTTTTCTATCAGTTGGCAAGCTGCGCACACAATCCCAGTGTTGTACAGCTTCCTTCTTCACCTTTCCGATGCTGCCGCTCTCTCCGGCTCCCGGAGCCGAAGAAGCGGCTTCTTCACGCACAGACGATTGTACCGGTCACAGGGCTCTCTTAGCGCGGCTTCTGCCGAAAGAAGCCCGGGAGCGGCTCTTAGCTCCGGAGAGCATCGTACCTTCGTCTTTAGCGTCTTTTGTGGTCTACATCCTAGCAGAAAGCTTTTCCACTCTGTCTGGCAAGGAATCCTGCAGGAGCACAGAAAACATCTCCCATCGTGTTCTGGACGTTGCACGGACGTCTGCCAAGTGTTTGGCATGAAGGAAAGAAAAGTTGTCCAAAACAGCTTCCAATCGAATATTCATGTGATTGGAAACGTCAGGAAAGTGTAAGGTACTGTTTTCTATCAGTTGGCAAGCTGCGCACACAATCCCAGTGTTGTACAGCTTCCTTCTTCACCTTTCCGATGCTGCCGCTCTCTCCGGCTCCCGGAGCCGAAGAAGCGGCTTCTTCGCGCAAAGACGATTGTACCGCTCACAGTGCTCTCTTAGCGCCGCTTCTGCCGAAAGAAGCCCGGGAGCGGCTCTTAGCTCCGGAGACCATCGTACCTTCGTCTTTAGCGTCTTTTGTGGTCTACATCCTAGCAGAAAGCTTTTCCACTCTGTCTGGCAAGGAAAACCTGCGGGAGCACAGAAAACATCTCCCATCGTGTTCTGGACGTTGCACGGACGTCTGCCAAGTGTTTGGCATGAAGGAAAGGAAAGTTGTCCAAAACAGCTTCCAATCGAATATTCATGTGATTGGAAACGTCAGGAAAGTGTAAGGTACTGTTTTCTATCAGTTGGCAAGCTGCGCACACAATCCCAGTGTTGTACAGCTTCCTTCTTCACCTTTCCGATGCTGCCGCTCTCTCCGGCTCCCGGAGCCGAAGAAGCGGCTTCTTCGCGCACAGACGATTGTACCTCTCACAGTGCTCTCTTAGCGCGGCTTCTGCCGAAAGAAGCCCGGGAGCGGCTCTTAGCTCCGGAGAGCATCGTACCTTCGTCTTTAGCGTCTTTTGTGGTCTACATCCTAGCAGAAAGCTTTTCCACTCTGTCTGGCAAGGAAAACCTGCGGGAGCACAGAAAACATCTCCCATCGTGTTCTGGACGTTGCACGGACGTATGCCAAGTGTTTGGCATGAAGGAAAGAAAAGTTGTCCAAAACAGCTTCCAATCGAAGATTCATGTGATTGGAAACGTCAGGAAAGTGTAAGGTACTGTTTTCTACCAGTTGGCAAGCTGCGCACACAATCCCAGTGTTGTACATCTTCCTTCTTCACCTTTCCGATGCTGCCGCTCTCTCCGGCTCCCGGAGCCGAAGAAGCGGCTTCTTCGCGCACAGACGATTGTACCGCTCACAGTGCTCTCTTAGCGCCGCTTCTGCCGAAAGAAGGCCGGGAGCGGCTCTTAGCTCCGGAGAGCATCGTACCTTCGTCTTTAGCGTCTTTTGTGGTCTACATCCTAGCAGAAAGCTTTTCCACTCTGTCTGGCAAGGAAAACCTGCGGGAGCACAGAAAACATCTCCCATCGTCTTCTGGACGTTGCACGGACGTATGCCAAGTGTTTGGCATGAAGGAAAGAAAAGTTGTCCAAAACAGCTTCCAATCGAAGATTCATGTGATTGGAAACGTCAGGAAAGTGTAAGGTACTGTTTTCTACCAGTTGGCAAGCTGCGCACACAATCCCAGTGTTGTACATCTTCCTTCTTCACCTTTCCGATGCTGCCGCTCTCTCCGGCTCCCGGAGCCGAAGAAGCGGCTTCTTCGCGCACAGACGATTGTACCGCTCACAGTGCTCTCTTAGCGCCGCTTCTGCCGAAAGAAGCCCGGGAGCGGCTCTTAGCTCCGGAGAGCATCGTACCTTCGTCTTTAGCGTCTTTTGTGGTCTACATCCTAGCAGAAAGCTTTTCCACTCTGTCTGGCAAGGAAAACCTGCGGGAGCACAGAAAACATCTCCCATCGTGTTCTGGACGTTGCACGGAGGTCTGCCAAGTGTTTGGCAAGAAGGAAAGAAAAGTTGTCCAAAACAGCTTCCAATCGAATATTCATGTCATTGGAAACGTCAGGAAAGTGTAAGGTACTGTTGTCTATCAGTTGGCAAGCTGCGCACACAATCCCAGTGTTGTACAGCTTCCTTCTTCACCTTTCCGATGCTGCCGCTCTCTCCGGCTCCCGGAGCCGAAGAAGCGGCTTCTTCGCGCACAGACGATTGTACCGGTCGCAGGGCTCTCTTAGCGCGGCTTCTGCCGAAAGAAGCCCCGGCGAAGGCGGCTCTTAGCTCCGGAGAGCATCGTACCTTCGTCTTTAGCGTCTTTTGTGGTCTACATCCTAGCAGAAAGCTTTTCCACTCTGTCTGGCAAGGAATCCTGCGGGAGCACAGAAAACATCTCCCATCGTCTTCTGGACGTTGCACGGACGTCTGCCAAGTGTTTGGCATGAAGGAAAGAAAAGTTGTCCAAAACAGCTTCCAATCGAATATTCATGTGATTGGAAACGTCAGGAAAGTGTAAGGTACTGTTTTCTATCAGTTGGCAAGCTGCGCACACAATCCCAGTGTTGTACAGCTTCCTTCTTCACCTTTCCGATGCTGCCCGCTCTCTCCGGCTCCCGGAGCCGAAGAAGCGGCTTCTTCGCGCACAGACGATTGTACCGCTCGCAGTGTTCTCTTAGCGCCGCTTCTGCCGAAAGAAGCCCGGGAGCGGCTCTTAGCTCCGGAGAGCATCGTACCTTCGTCTTTAGCGTCTTTTGTGGTCTACATCCTAGCAGAAAGCTTTTCCACTCTGTCTAGCAAGGAAAACCTGCGGGAGCACAGAAAAACATATCCCATCGTGTTCAGGGCGGTGCACAGAGGTCTGCCAAGTGTTTGACAAGAAGGAAAGAAAAGTTGTCCAAAACAGCTTCCAATCGAATATTCATGTGATTGGAAACGTCAGGAAAGTGTAAGGTACTGTTTTCTATCAGTTGGCAAGCTGCGCACACAATCCCCAGTGTTGTACAGCTTCCTTCTTCACCTTTCCGATGCTGCCGCTCTCTCCGGCTCCCGGAGCCGAAGAAGCGGCTTCTTCGCGCAAAGACGATTGTACCGCTCACAGTGCTCTCTTAGCGCCGCTTCTGCCGAAAGAAGCCCGGCAGCGGCTCTTAGCTCCGGAGAGCATCGTACCTTCGTCTTTAGCGTCTTTTGTGGTCTACATCCTAGCAGAAAGCTTTTCAACTCTGTCTGGCAAGGAAAACCTGCGGGAGCACAGAAAACATCTCCCATCGTGTTCTGGACGTTGCACGGAGGTCTGCCAAGTGTTTGACAAGAAGGAAAGAAAAGTTGTCCAAAACAGCTTCTTATCGAATATTCATGTGATTGGAAACGTCAGGAAAGTGTAAGGTACTGTTTTCTATCAGTTGGCAAGCTGCGCACACAATCCCAGTGTTGTACAGCTTCCTTCTTCACCTTTCCGATGCTGCCGCTCTCTCCGGCTCCCGGAGCCGAAGAAGCGGCTTCTTCGCGCACAGACGATTGTACCGCTCACAGTGCTCTCTTAGCGCCCGCTTCTGCCGAAAGAAGCCCGGGAGCGGCTCTTAGCTCCGGAGAGCATCGTACCTTCGTCTTTAGCGTCTTTTGTGGTCTACATCCTAGCAGAAAGCTTTTCCACTCTGTCTGGCAAGGAAAACCTGCGGGAGCACAGAAAACATCTCCCATCGTGTTCTGGGCGGTGCACGGACGTCTGCCAAGTGTTTGGCATGAAGGAAAGAAAAGTTGTCCAAAACAGCTTCCAATCGAATATTCATGTGATTGGAAACGTCAGGAAAGTGTAAGGTACTGTTTTCTATCAGTTGGCAAGCTGCGCACACAATCCCAGTGTTGTACAGCTTCCTTCTTCACCTTTCCGATGCTGCCGCTCTCTCCGGCTCCCGGAGCTGAAGAAGCGGCTTCTTCGCGCACAGACGATTGTACCGGTCACAGGGCTCTCTTAGCGCCGCTTCTGCCGAAAGAAGCCCGGGAGCGGCTCTTAGCTCCGGAGAGCATCGTACCTTCGTCTTTAGCGTCTTTTGTGGTCTACATCCTAGCAGAAAGCTTTTCCACTCTGTCTGGCAAGGAATCCTGCAGGAGCACAGAAAACATCTCCCATCGTGTTCTGGACGTTGCACGGACGTCTGCCAAGTGTTTGGCATGAAGGAAAGAAAAGTTGTCCAAAACAGCTTCCAATCGAATATTCATGTGATTGGAAACGTCAGGAAAGTGTAAGGTACTGTTTTCTATCAGTTGGCAAGCTGCGCACACAATCCCAGTGTTGTACAGCTTCCTTCTTCACCTTTCCGATGCTGCCGCTCTCTCCGGCTCCCGGAGCCGAAGAAGCGGCTTCTTCGCGCAAAGACGATTGTACCGCTCACAGTGCTCTCTTAGCGCCGCTTCTGCCGAAAGAAGCCCGGGAGCGGCTCTTAGCTCCGGAGACCATCGTACCTTCGTCTTTAGCGTCTTTTGTGGTCTACATCCTAGCAGAAAGCTTTTCCACTCTGTCTGGCAAGGAAAACCTGCGGGAGCACAGAAAACATCTCCCATCGTCTTCTGGACGTTGCACGGACGTCTGCCAAGTGTTTGGCATGAAGGAAAGAAAAGTTGTCCAAAACAGCTTCCAATCGAATATTCATGTGATTGGAAACGTCAGGAAAGTGTAAGGTACTGTTTTCTATCAGTTGGCAAGCTGCGCACACAATCCCAGTGTTGTACAGCTTCCTTCTTCACCTTTCCGATGCTGCCGCTCTCTCCGGCTCCCGGAGCCGAAGAAGCGGCTTCTTCGCGCACAGACGATTGTACCGCTCACAGTGCTCTCTTAGCGCCGCTTCTGCCGAAAGAAGCCCGGGAGCGGCTCTTAGCTCCGGAGAGCATCGTACCTTCGTCTTTAGCGTCTTTTGTGGTCTACATCCTAGCAGAAAGCTTTTCCACTCTGTCTAGCAAGGAAAACCTGCGGGAGCACAGAAAACATATCCCATCGTGTTCAGGGCGGTGCACAGAGGTCTGCCAAGTGTTTGACAAGAAGGAAAGAAAAGTTGTCCAAAACAGCTTCCAATCGAATATTCATGTGATTGGAAACGTCAGGAAAGTGTAAGGTACTGTTTTCTATCAGTTGGCAAGCTGCGCACACAATCCCAGTGTTGTACAGCTTCCTTCTTCACCTTTCCGATGCTGCCGCTCTCTCCGGCTCCCGGAGCCGAAGAAGCGGCTTCTTCGCGCAAAGACGATTGTACCGCTCACAGTGCTCTCTTAGCGCCGCTTCTGCCGAAAGAAGCCCGGGAGCGGCTCTTAGCTCCGGAGAGCATCGTACCTTCGTCTTTAGCGTCATTTGTGGTCTACATCCTAGCAGAAAGCTTTTCAACTCTGTCTGGCAAGGAAAACCTGCGGGAGCACAGAAAACATCTCCCATCGTGTTCTGGACGTTGCACGGAGGTCTGCCAAGCGTTTGGCATGAAGGAAAGAAAAGTTGTCCAAAACAGCTTCCAATCGAATATTCATGTGATTGGAAACGTCAGGAAAGTGTAAGGTACTGTTTTCTATCAGTTGGCAAGCTGCGCACACAATCCCAGTGTTGTACAGCTTCCTTCTTCACCTTTGCGATGCTGCCGCTCTCTCCGGCTCCCGGAGCCGAAGAAGCGGCTTCTTCGCGCAAAGACGATTGTACCGCTCACAGTGCTCTCTTAGCGCCGCTTCTGCCGAAAGAAGCCCGGGAGCGGCTCTTAGCTCCGGAGAGCATCGTACCTTCGTCTTTAGCGTCTTTTGTGGTCTACATCCTAGCAGAAAGCTTTTCCACTCTGTCTGGCAAGGAAAACCTGCGGGAGCACAGAAAACATCTCCCATCGTGTTCTGGACGTTGCACGGACGTCTGCCAAGTGTTTGGCATGAACGAATGAAAAGTTGTCCAAAACAGCTTCCTATCGAATATTCATGTGATTGGAAACGTCAGGAAAGTGTAAGGTACTGTTTTCTATCAGTTGGCAAGCTGCGCACACAATCCCAGTGTTGCACAGCTTCCTTCTTCACCTTTCCGATCCTGCCGCTCTCTCCGGCTTCCCGGAGCCGAAGAAGCGGCTTCTTCGCGCACAGACGATTGTACCGCTCACAGTGCTCTCTTAGCGCGGCTTCTGCCGAAAGAAGCCCGGGAGCGGCTCTTAGCTCCGGAGAGCATCGTACCTTCGTCTTTAGCGTCTTTTGTGGTCTACATCCTAGCAGAAAGCTTTTCCACTCTGTCTGGCAAGGAAAACCTGCGGGAGCACAGAAAACATCTCCCATCGTGTTCTGGACGTTGCACGGAGGTCTGCCAAGTGTTTTGGCAAGGGAAAGAAAAGTTGTCCAAAACAGCTTCCAATCGAATATTCATGTCATTGGAAACGTCAGGAAAGTGTAAGGTACTGTTGTCTATCAGTTGGCAAGCTGCGCACACAATCCCAGTGTTGTACAGCTTCCTTCTTCACCTTTCCGATGCTGCCGCTCTCTCCGGCTCCCGGAGCCGAAGAAGCGGCTTCTTCGCGCACAGACGATTGTACCGGTCGCAGGGCTCTCTTAGCGCGGCTTCTGCCGAAAGAAGCCCGGGAGCGGCTCTTAGCTCCGGAGAGCATCGTACCTTCGTCTTTAGCGTCTTTTGTGGTCTACATCCTAGCAGAAAGCTTTTCCACTCTGTCTGGCAAGGAATCCTGCGGGAGCACAGAAAACATCTCCCATCGTCTTCTGGACGTTGCACGGACGTCTGCCAAGTGTTTGGCATGAAGGAAAGAAAAGTTGTCCAAAACAGCTTCCAATCGAATATTCATGTGATTGGAAACGTCAGGAAAGTGTAAGGTACTGTTTTCTATCAGTTGGCAAGCTGCGCACACAATCCCAGTGTTGTACAGCTTCCTTCTTCACCTTTCCGATGCTGCCGCTCTCTCCGGCTCCCGGAGCCGAAGAAGCGGCTTCTTCGCGCACAGACGATTGTACCGCTCGCAGTGTTCTCTTAGCGCCGCTTCTGCCGAAAGAAGCCCGGGAGCGGCTCTTAGCTCCGGAGAGCATCGTACCTTCGTCTTTAGCGTCTTTTGTGGTCTACATCCTAGCAGAAAGCTTTTCCACTCTGTCTAGCAAGGAAAACCTGCGGGAGCACAGAAAACATATCCCATCGTGTTCAGGGCGGTGCACAGAGGTCTGCCAAGTGTTTGACAAGAAGGAAAGAAAAGTTGTCCAAAACAGCTTCCAATCGAATATTCATGTGATTGGAAACGTCAGGAAAGTGTAAGGTACTGTTTTCTATCAGTTGGCAAGCTGCGCACACAATCCCAGTGTTGTACAGCTTCCTTCTTCACCTTTCCGATGCTGCCGCTCTCTCCGGCTCCCGGAGCCGAAGAAGCGGCTTCTTCGCGCAAAGACGATTGTACCGCTCACAGTGCTCTCTTAGCGCCGCTTCTGCCGAAAGAAGCCCGGGAGCGGCTCTTAGCTCCGGAGAGCATCGTACCTTCGTCTTTAGCGTCATTTGTGGTCTACATCCTATCAGAAAGCTTTTCAACTCTGTCTGGCAAGGAAAACCTGCGGGAGCACAGAAAACATCTCCCATCGTGTTCTGGACGTTGCACGGAGGTCTGCCAAGTGTTTGGCATGAAGGAAAGAAAAGTTGTCCAAAACAGCTTCCAATCGAATATTCATGTGATTGGAAACGTCAGGAAAGTGTAAGGTACTGTTTTCTATCAGTTGGCAAGCTGCGCACACAATCCCAGTGTTGTACAGCTTCCTTCTTCACCTTTGCGATGCTGCCGCTCTCTCCGGCTCCCGGAGCCGAAGAAGCGGCTTCTTCGCGCAAAGACGATTGTACCGCTCACAGTGCTCTCTTAGCGCCGCTTCTGCCGAAAGAAGCCCGGGAGCGGCTCTTAGCTCCGGAGAGCATCGTACCTTCGTCTTTAGCGTCTTTTGTGGTCTACATCCTAGCAGAAAGCTTTTCCACTCTGTCTGGCAAGGAAAACCTGCGGGAGCACAGAAAACATCTCCCATCGTGTTCTGGACGTTGCACGGACGTCTGCCAAGTGTTTGGCATGAACGAAAGAAAAGTTGTCCAAAACAACTTCCAATCGAATATTCATGTGATTGGAAACGTCAGGAAAGTGTAAGGTACTGTTTTCTATCAGTTGGCAAGCTGCGCACACAATCCCAGTGTTGTACAGCTTCCTTCTTCACCTTTCCGATGCTGCCGCTCTCTCCGGCTCCCGGAGCCGAAGAAGCGGCTTCTTCGCGCACAGACGATTGTACCGCTCACAGTGCTCTCTTAGCGCGGCTTCTGCCGAAAGAAGCCCGGGAGCGGCTCTTAGCTCCGGAGAGCATCGTACCTTCGTCTTTAGCGTCTTTTGTGGTCTACATCCTAGCAGAAAGCTTTTCCACTCTGTCTGGCAAGGAATACTGCGGGAGCACAGAAAACATCTCTCATCGTGTTCTGGACGTTGCACGGACGTCTGCCAAGTGTTTGGCATGAACGAATGAAAAGTTGTCCAAAACAGCTTCCTATCGAATATTCATGTGATTGGAAACGTCAGGAAAGTGTAAGGTACTGTTTTCTATCAGTTGGCAAGCTGCGCACACAATCCCAGTGTTGCACAGCTTCCTTCTTCACCTTTCCGATCCTGCCACTCTCTCCGGCTCCCGGAGCCGAAGAAGCGGCTTCTTCGCGCACAGACGATTGTACCGCTCACAGTGCTCTCTTAGCGCGGCTTCTGCCGAAAGAAGCCCGGGAGCGGCTCTTAGCTCCGGAGAGCATCGTACCTTTGTCTTTAGCGTCTTTTGTGGTCTACATCCTAGCAGAAAGCTTTTCCACTCTGTCTGGCAAGGAAAACCTGCGGGAGCACAGAAAACATCTCCCATCGTCTTCTGGACGTTGCACGGACGTCTGCCAAGTGTTTGGCATGAAGGAAAGAAAAGTTGTCCAAAACAGCTTCCAATCGAATATTCATGTGATTGGAAACGTCAGGAAAGTGTAAGGTACTGTTTTCTATCAGTTGGCAAGCTGCGCACACAATCCCAGTGTTGTACAGCTTCCTTCTTCACCTTTCCGATGCTGCCGCTCTCTCCGGCTCCCGGAGCCGAAGAAGCGGCTTCTTCGCGCACAGACGATTGTACCGCTCGCAGTGTTCTCTTAGCGCCGCTTCTGCCGAAAGAAGCCCGGGAGCGGCTCTTAGCTCCGGAGAGCATCGTACCTTCGTCTTTAGCGTCTTTTGTGGTCTACATCCTAGCAGAAAGCTTTTCCACTCTGTCTAGCAAGGAAAACCTGCGGGAGCACAGAAAACATATCCCATCGTGTTCAGGGCGGTGCACAGAGGTCTGCCAAGTGTTTGACAAGAAGGAAAGAAAAGTTGTCCAAAACAGCTTCCAATCGAATATTCATGTGATTGGAAACGTCAGGAAAGTGTAAGGTACTGTTTTCTATCAGTTGGCAAGCTGCGCACACAATCCCAGTGTTGTACAGCTTCCTTCTTCACCTTTCCGATGCTGCCGCTCTCTCCGGCTCCCGGAGCCGAAGAAGCGGCTTCTTCGCGCAAAGACGATTGTACCGCTCACAGTGCTCTCTTAGCGCCGCTTCTGCCGAAAGAAGCCCGGGAGCGGCTCTTAGCTCCGGAGAGCATCGTACCTTCGTCTTTAGCGTCATTTGTGGTCTACATCCTAGCAGAAAGCTTTTCAACTCTGTCTGGCAAGGAAAACCTGCGGGAGCACAGAAAACATCTCCCATCGTCTTCTGGACGTTGCACGGACGTCTGCCAAGTGTTTGGCATGAAGGAAAGAAAAGTTGTCCAAAACAGCTTCCAATCGAATATTCATGTGATTGGAAACGTCAGGAAAGTGTAAGGTACTGTTTTCTATCAGTTGGCAAGCTGCGCACACAATCCCAGTGTTGTACAGCTTCCTTCTTCACCTTTGCGATGCTGCCGCTCTCTCCGGCTCCCGGAGCCGAAGAAGCGGCTTCTTCGCGCAAAGACGATTGTACCGCTCACAGTGCTCTCTTAGCGCCGCTTCTGCCGAAAGAAGCCCGGGAGCAGCTCTTAGCTCCGGAGAGCATCGTACCTTCGTCTTTAGCGTCTTTTGTGGTCTACATCCTAGCAGAAAGCTTTTCCACTCTGTCTGGCAAGGAAAACCTGCGGGAGCACAGAAAACATCTCCCATCGTGTTCTGGACGTTGCACGGAGGTCTGCCAAGTGTTTGGCATGAACGAATGAAAAGTTGTCCAAAACAGCTTCCTATCGAATATTCATGTGATTGGAAACGTCAGGAAAGTGTAAGGTACTGTTTTCTATCAGTTGGCAAGCTGCGCACACAATCCCAGTGTTGCACATCTTCCTTCTTCACCTTTCCGATCCTGCCGCTCTCTCCGGCTCCCGGAGCCGAAGAAGCGGCTTCTTCGCGCACAGACGATTGTACCGCTCACAGTGCTCTCTTAGCGCCGCTTCTGCCGAAAGAAGCCCGGGAGCGGCTCTTAGCTCCGGAGAGCATCGTACCTTCGTCTTTAGCGTCTTTTGTGGTCTACATCCTAGCAGAAAGCTTTTCCACTCTGTCTGGCAAGGAAAACCTGCGGGAGCACAGAAAACATCTCCCATCGTGTTCTGGACGTTGCACGGACGTCTGCCAAGTGTTTGGCATGAAGGAAAGAAAAGTTGTCCAAAACAGCTTCCAATCGAATATTCATGTGATTGGAAACGTCAGGAAAGTGTAAGGTACTGTTTTCTATCAGTTGGCAAGCTGCGCACACAATCCCAGTGTTGTACAGCTTCCTTCTTCACCTTTCCGATGCTGCCGCTCTCTCCGGCTCCCGGAGCCGAAGAAGCGGCTTCTTCGCGCACAGACGATTGTACCGCTCACAGTGCTCTCTTAGCGCCGCTTCTGCCGAAAGAAGCCCGGGAGCGGCTCTTAGCTCCGGAGAGCATCGTACCTTTGTCTTTAGCGTCTTTTGTGGTCTACATCCTAGCAGAAAGCTTTTCCACTCTGTCTGGCAAGGAAAACCTGCGGGAGCACAGAAAACATCTCCCATCGTGTTCTGGACGTTGCACGGAGGTCTGCCAAGTGTTTGGCATGAAGGAAAGAAAAGTTGTCCAAAACAGCTTCCAATCGAAGATTCATGTGATTGGAAACGTCAGGAAAGTGTAAGGTACTGTTTTCTACCAGTTGGCAAGCTGCGCACACAATCCCAGTGTTGTACATCTTCCTTCTTCACCTTTCCGATGCTGCCGCTCTCTCCGGCTCCCGGAGCCGAAGAAGCGGCTTCTTCGCGCACAGACGATTGTACCGCTCACAGTGCTCTCTTAGCGCCGCTTCTGCCGAAAGAAGCCCGGGAGCGACTCTTAGCTCCGGAGAGCATCGTACCTTCGTCTTTAGCGTCTTTTGTGGTCTACATCCTAGCAGAAAGCTTTTCCACTCTGTCTGGCAAGGAAAACCTGCGGGAGCACAGAAAACATCTCCCATCGTGTTCTGGACGTTGCACGGACGTATGCCAAGTGTTTGGCATGAAGGAAAGAAAAGTTGTCGAAAACAGCTTCCAATCGAAGATTCATGTGATTGGAAACGTCAGGAAAGTGTAAGGTACTGTTTTCTACCAGTTGGCAAGCTGCGCACACAATCCCAGTGCTGTACATCTTCCTTCTTCACCTTTCCGATGCTGCCGCTCTCTCCGGCTCCCGGAGCCGAAGAAGCGGCTTCTTCGCGCACAGACGATTGTACCGGTCGCAGGGCTCTCTTAGCGCGGCTTCTGCCGAAAGAAGCCCGGGAGCGGCTCTTAGCTCCGGAGAGCATCGTACCTTCGTCTTTAGCGTCTTTTGTGGTCTACATCCTAGCAGAAAGCTTTTCCACTCTGTCTGGCAAGGAATCCTGCGGGAGCACAGAAAACATCTCCCATCGTCTTCTGGACGTTGCACGGACGTCTGCCAAGTGTTTGGCATGAAGGAAAGAAAAGTTGTCCAAAACAGCTTCCAATCGAATATTCATGTGATTGGAAACGTCAGGAAAGTGTAAGGTACTGTTTTCTATCAGTTGGCAAGCTGCGCACACAATCCCAGTGTTGTACAGCTTCCTTCTTCACCTTTCCGATGCTGCCGCTCTCTCCGGCTCCCGGAGCCGAAGAAGCGGCTTCTTCGCGCACAGACGATTGTACCGCTCGCAGTGTTCTCTTAGCGCCGCTTCTGCCGAAAGAAGCCCGGGAGCGGCTCTTAGCTCCGGAGAGCATCGTACCTTCGTCTTTAGCGTCTTTTGTGGTCTACATCCTAGCAGAAAGCTTTTCCACTCTGTCTAGCAAGGAAAACCTGCGGGAGCACAGAAAACATATCCCATCGTGTTCAGGGCGGTGAGCAGAGGTCTGCCAAGTGTTTGACAAGAAGGAAAGAAAAGTTTTCCAAAACAGCTTCCAATCGAATATTCATGTGATTGGAAACGTCAGGAAAGTGTAAGGTACTGTTTTCTATCAGTTGGCAAGCTGCGCACACAATCCCAGTGTTGTACAGCTTCCTTCTTCACCTTTCCGATGCTGCCGCTCTCTCCGGCTCCCGGAGCCGAAGAAGCGGCTTCTTCGCGCACAGACGATTGTACCGCTCGCAGTGTTCTCTTAGCGCCGCTTCTGCCGAAAGAAGCCCGGGAGCGGCTCTTAGCTCCGGAGAGCATCGTACCTTCGTCTTTAGCGTCTTTTGTGGTCTACATCCTAGCAGAAAGCTTTTCCACTCTGTCTGGCAAGGAATCCTGCGGGAGCACAGAAAACATCTCCCATCGTCTTCTGGACGTTGCACGGACGTCTGCCAAGTGTTTGGCATGAAGGAAAGAAAAGTTGTCCAAAACAGCTTCCAATCGAATATTCATGTGATTGGAAACGTCAGGAAAGTGTAAGGTACTGTTTTCTATCAGTTGGCAAGCTGCGCACACAATCCCAGTGTTGTACAGCTTCCTTCTTCACCTTTCCGATGCTGCCGCTCTCTCCGGCTCCCGGAGCCGAAGAAGCGGCTTCTTCGCGCACAGACGATTGTACCGCTCGCAGTGTTCTCTTAGCGCCGCTTCTGCCGAAAGAAGCCCGGGAGCGGCTCTTAGCTCCGGAGAGCATCGTACCTTCGTCTTTAGCGTCTTTTGTGGTCTACATCCTAGCAGAAAGCTTTTCCACTCTGTCTAGCAAGGAAAACCTGCGGGAGCACAGAAAACATATCCCATCGTGTTCAGGGCGGTGAGCAGAGGTCTGCCAAGTGTTTGACAAGAAGGAAAGAAAAGTTTTCCAAAACAGCTTCCAATCGAATATTCATGTGATTGGAAACGTCAGGAAAGTGTAAGGTACTGTTTTCTATCAGTTGGCAAGCTGCGCACACAATCCCAGTGTTGTACAGCTTCCTTCTTCACCTTTCCGATGCTGCCGCTCTCTCCGGCTCCCGGAGCCGAAGAAGCGGCTTCTTCGCGCATAGACGATTGTACCGCTCACAGTGCTCTCTTAGCGCCGCTTCTGCCGAAAGAAGCCCGGGAGCGGCTCTTAGCTCCGGAGAGCATCGTACCTTCGTCTTTAGCGTCTTTTGTGGTCTACATCCTAGCAGAAAGCTTTTCAACTCTGTCTGGCAAGGAAAATCTGCGGGAGCACAGAAAACATCTCCCATCGTGTTCTGGACGTTGCACGGAGGTCTGCCAAGTGTTTGACAAGAAGGAAAGAAAAGTTGTCCAAAACAGCTTCTTATCGAATATTCATGTGATTGGAAACGTCAGGAAAGTGTAAGGTACTGTTTTCTATCAGTTGGCAAGCTGCGCACACAATCCCAGTGTTGTACAGCTTCCTTCTTCACCTTTCCGATGCTGCCGCTCTCTCCGGCTCCCGGAGCCGAAGAAGCGGCTTCTTCGCGCACAGACGATTGTACCGCTCACAGTGCTCTCTTAGCGCCGCTTCTGCCGAAAGAAGCCCGGGAGCGGCTCTTAGCTCCGGAGAGCATCGTACCTTCGTCTTTAGCGTCTTTTGTGCTCTACATCCTAGCAGAAAGCTTTTCCACTCTGTCTGGCAAGGAAAACCTGCGGGAGCACAGAAAACATCTCCCATCGTGTTCTGGGCGGTGCACGGACGTCTGCCAAGTGTTTGGCATGAAGGAAAGAAAAGTTGTCCAAAACAGCTTCCAATCGAATATTCATGTGTTTGGAAACGTCAGGAAAGTGTAAGGTACTGTTTTCTATCAGTTGGCAAGCTGCGCACACAATCCCAGTGTTGTACAGCTTCCTTCTTCACCTTTCCGATGCTGCCGCTCTCTCCGGCTCCCGGAGCCGAAGAAGCGGCTTCTTCGCGCACAGACGATTGTACCGGTCACAGGGCTCTCTTAGCGCGGCTTCTGCCGAAAGAAGCCCGGGAGCGGCTCTTAGCTCCGGAGAGCATCGTACCTTCGTCTTTAGCGTCTTTTGTGGTCTACATCCTAGCAGAAAGCTTTTCCACTCTGTCTGGCAAGGAAAACCTGCGGGAGCACAGAAAACATCTCCCATCGTCTTCTGGACGTTGCACGGACGTCTGCCAAGTGTTTGGCATGAAGGAAAGAAAAGTTGTCCAAAACAGCTTCCAATCGAATATTCATGTGATTGGAAACGTCAGGAAAGTGTAAGGTACTGTTTTCTATCAGTTGGCAAGCTGCGCACACAATCCCAGTGTTGTACAGCTTCCTTCTTCACCTTTCCGATGCTGCCGCTCTCTCCGGCTCCCGGAGCCGAAGAAGCGGCTTCTTCGCGCATAGACGATTGTACCGCTCACAGTGCTCTCTTAGCGCCGCTTCTGCCGAAAGAAGCCCGGGAGCGGCTCTTAGCTCCGGAGAGCATCGTACCTTCGTCTTTAGCGTCTTTTGTGGTCTACATCCTAGCAGAAAGCTTTTCCACTCTGTCTGGCAAGGAAAACCTGCGGGAGCACAGAAAACATCTCCCATCGTGTTCTGGACGTTGCACGGACGTATGCCAAGTGTTTGGCATGAAGGAAAGAAAAGTTGTCCAAAACAGCTTCCAATCGAAGATTCATGTGATTGGAAACGTCAGGAAAGTGTAAGGTACTGTTTTCTACCAGTTGGCAAGCTGCGCACACAATCCCAGTGTTGCACAGCTTCCTTCTTCACCTTTCCGATCCTGCCGCTCTCTCCGGCTCCCGGAGCCGAAGAAGCGGCTTCTTCGCGCACAGACGATTGTACCGCTCACAGTGCTCTCTTAGCGCGGCTTCTGCCGAAAGAAGCCCGGGAGCGGCTCTTAGCTCCGGAGAGCATCGTACCTTCGTCTTTAGCGTCTTTTGTGGTCTACATCCTAGCAGAAAGCTTTTCCACTCTGTCTGGCAAGGAAAACCTGCGGGAGCACAGAAAACATCTCCCATCGTCTTCTGGACGTTGCACGGACGTCTGCCAAGTGTTTGGCATGAAGGAAAGAAAAGTTGTCCAAAACAGCTTCCAATCGAATATTCATGTGATTGGAAACGTCAGGAAAGTGTAAGGTACTGTTTTCTATCAGTTGGCAAGCTGCGCACACAATCCCAGTGTTGTACAGCTTCCTTCTTCACCTTTCCGATGCTGCCGCTCTCTCCGGCTCCCGGAGCCGAAGAAGCGGCTTCTTCGCGCATAGACGATTGTACCGCTCACAGTGCTCTCTTAGCGCCGCTTCTGCCGAAAGAAGCCCGGGAGCGGCTCTTAGCTCCGGAGAGCATCGTACCTTCGTCTTTAGCGTCTTTTGTGGTCTACATCCTAGCAGAAAGCTTTTCCACTCTGTCTGGCAAGGAAAACCTGCGGGAGCACAGAAAACATCTCCCATCGTGTTCTGGACGTTGCACGGACGTATGCCAAGTGTTTGGCATGAAGGAAAGAAAAGTTGTCCAAAACAGCTTCCAATCGAAGATTCATGTGATTGGAAACGTCAGGAAAGTGTAAGGTACTGTTTTCTACCAGTTGGCAAGCTGCGCACACAATCCCAGTGTTGCACAGCTTCCTTCTTCACCTTTCCGATCCTGCCGCTCTCTCCGGCTCCCGGAGCCGAAGAAGCGGCTTCTTCGCGCACAGACGATTGTACCGCTCACAGTGCTCTCTTAGCGCGGCTTCTGCCGAAAGAAGCCCGGGAGCGGCTCTTAGCTCCGGAGAGCATCGTACCTTCGTCTTTAGCGTCTTTTGTGGTCTACATCCTAGCAGAAAGCTTTTCCACTCTGTCTGGCAAGGAAAACCTGCGGGAGCACAGAAAACATCTCCCATCGTGTTCTGGACGTTGCACGGACGTCTGCCAAGTGTTTGGCATGAAGGAAAGAAAAGTTGTCCAAAACAGCTTCCAATCGAATATTCATGTGATTGGAAACGTCAGGAAAGTGTAAGGTACTGTTTTCTATCAGTTGGCAAGCTGCGCACACAATCCCAGTGTTGTACAGCTTCCTTCTTCACCTTTCCGATGCTGCCGCTCTCTCCGGCTCCCGGAGCCGAAGAAGCGGCTTCTTCGCGCACAGACGATTGTACCGGTCACAGGGCTCTCTTAGCGCGGCTTCTGCCGAAAGAAGCCCGGGAGCGGCTCTTAGCTCCGGAGAGCATCGTACCTTCGTCTTTAGCGTCTTTTGTGGTCTACATCCTAGCAGAAAGCTTTTCCACTCTGTCTGGCAAGGAAAACCTGCGGGAGCACAGAAAACATCTCCCATCGTGTTCTGGACGTTGCACGGACGTCTGCCAAGTGTTTGGCATGAAGGAAAGAAAAGTTGTCCAAAACAGCTTCCAATCGAATATTCATGTGATTGGAAACGTCAGGAAAGTGTAAGGTACTGTTTTCTATCAGTTGGCAAGCTGCGCACACAATCCCAGTGTTGTACAGCTTCCTTCTTCACCTTTCCGATGCTGCCGCTCTCTCCGGCTCCCGGAGCCGAAGAAGCGGCTTCTTCGCGCACAGACGATTGTACCGCTCACAGTGCTCTCTTAGCGCCGCTTCTGCCGAAAGAAGCCCGGGAGCGGCTCTTAGCTCCGGAGAGCATCGTACCTTCGTCTTTAGCGTCTTTTGTGGTCTACATCCTAGCAGAAAGCTTTTCCACTCTGTCTGGCAAGGAAAACCTGCGGGAGCACAGAAAACATCTCCCATCGTGTTCTGGGCGGTGCACGGACGTCTGCCAAGTGTTTGGCATGAAGGAAAGAAAAGTTGTCCAAAACAGCTTCCAATCGAATATTCATGTGATTGGAAACGTCAGGAAAGTGTAAGGTACTGTTTTCTATCAGTTGGCAAGCTGCGCACACAATCCCAGTGTTGTACAGCTTCCTTCTTCACCTTTCCGATGCTGCCGCTCTCTCCGGCTCCCGGAGCCGAAGAAGCGGCTTCTTCGCGCATAGACGATTGTACCGCTCACAGTGCTCTCTTAGCGCCGCTTCTGCCGAAAGAAGCCCGGGAGCGGCTCTTAGCTCCGGAGAGCATCGTACCTTCGTCTTTAGCGTCTTTTGTGGTCTACATCCTAGCAGAAAGCTTTTCCACTCTGTCTGGCAAGGAAAACCTGCGGGAGCACAGAAAACATCTCCCATCGTGTTCTGGACGTTGCACGGACGTCTGCCAAGTGTTTGGCATGAAGGAAAGAAAAGTTGTCCAAAACAGCTTCCAATCGAAGATTCATGTGATTGGAAACGTCAGGAAAGTGTAAGGTACTGTTTTCTACCAGTTGGCAAGCTGCGCACACAATCCCAGTGTTGTACATCTTCCTTCTTCACCTTTCCGATGCTGCCGCTCTCTCTGGCTCGCGGAGCCGAAGAAGCGGCTTCTTCGCGCACAGACGATTGTACCGCTCACAGTGCTCTCTTAGCGCCGCTTCTGCCGAAAGAAGCCCGGGAGCGGCTCTTAGCTCCGGAGAGCATCGTACCTTCGTCTTTAGCGTCTTTTGTGGTCTACATCCTAGCAGAAAGCTTTTCCACTCTGTCTGGCAAGGAAAACCTGCGGGAGCACAGAAAACATATCCCATCGTGTTCTGGGCGGTGCACAGAGGTCTGCCAAGTGTTTGACAAGAGGGAAAGAAAAGTTGTCCAAAACAGCTTCCAATCGAATATTCATGTGATTGGAAACGTCAGGAAAGTGTAAGGTACTGTTTTCTATCAGTTGGCAAGCTGCGCACACAATCCCAGTGTTGTACAGCTTCCTTCTTCACCTTTCCGATGCTGCCGCTCTCTCCGGCTCCCGGAGCCGAAGAAGCGGCTTCTTCGCGCAAAGACGATTGTACCGCTCACAGTGCTCTCTTAGCGCCGCTTCTGCCAAAAGAAGCCCGGGAGCGGCTCTTAGCTCCGGAGAGCATCGTACCTTCGTCTTTAGCGTCTTTTGTGGTCTACATCCTAGCAGAAAGCTTTTCCACTCTGTCTGGCAAGGAAAACCTGCGGGAGCACAGAAAACATCTCCCATCGTGTTCTGGACGTTGCACGGAGGTCTGCCAAGTGTTTGACAAGAAGGAAAGAAAAGTTGTCCAAAACAGCTTCTTATCGAATATTCATGTGATTGGAAACGTCAGGAAAGTGTAAGGTACTGTTTTCTACCAGTTGGCAAGCTGCGCACACAATCCCAGTGTTGTACAGCTTCCTTCTTCACCTTTCCGATGCTGCCGCTCTCTCCGGCTCCCGGAGCCGAAGAAGCGGCTTCTTCGCGCACAGACGATTGTACCGCTCACAGTGCTCTCTTAGCGCCGCTTCTGCCGAAAGAAGCCCGGGAGCGGCTCTTAGCTCCGGAGAGCATCGTACCTTCGTCTTTAGCGTCTTTTGTGGTCTACATCCTAGCAGAAAGCTTTTCCACTCTGTCTGGCAAGGAAAACCTGCGGGAGCACAGAAAACATCTCCCATCGTGTTCTGGGCGGTGCACCGACGTCTGCCAAGTGTTTGGCATGAAGGAAAGAAAAGTTGTCCAAAACAGCTTCCAATCGAATATTCATGCGATTGGAAACATCAAGAAAGTGTAAGGTACTGTTTTCTATCAGTTGGCAAGCTGCGCACACAATCCCAGTGTTGTACAGCTTCCTTCTTCACCTTTCCGATGCTGCCGCTCTCTCCGGCTCCCGGAGCCGAAGAAGCGGCTTCTTCGCGCACAGACGATTGTACCGGTCACAGGGCTCTCTTAGCGCCGCTTCTGCCGACAGAAGCCCGGGAGCGGCTCTTAGCTCCGGAGAGCATCGTACCTTCGTCTTTAGCGTCTTTTGTGGTCTACATCCTAGCAGAAAGCTTTTCCACTCTGTCTGGCAAGGAATCCTGCAGGAGCACAGAAAACATCTCCCATCGTGTTCTGGACGTTGCACGGACGTCTGCCAAGTGTTTGGCATGAAGGAAAGAAAAGTTGTCCAAAACAGCTTCCAATCGAATATTCATGTGATTGGAAACGTCAGGAAAGTGTAAGGTACTGTTTTCTATCAGTTGGCAAGCTGCGCACACAATCCCAGTGTTGTACAGCTTCCTTCTTCACCTTTCCGATGCTGCCGCTCTCTCCGGCTCCCGGAGCCGAAGAAGCGGCTTCTTCGCGCATAGACGATTGTACCGCTCACAGTGCTCTCTTAGCGCCGCTTCTGCCGAAAGAAGCCCGGGAGCGGCTCTTAGCTCCGGAGAGCATCGTACCTTCGTCTTTAGCGTCTTTTGTGGTCTACATCCTAGCAGAAAGCTTTTCCACTCTGTCTGGCAAGGAAAACCTGCGGGAGCACAGAAAACATCTCCCATCGTCTTCTGGACGTTGCACGGACGTCTGCCAAGTGTTTGGCATGAAGGAAAGGAAAGTTGTCCAAAACAGCTTCCAATCGAATATTCATGTGATTGGAAACGTCAGGAAAGTGTAAGGTACTGTTTTCTATCAGTTGGCAAGCTGCGCACACAATCCCAGTGTTGTACAGCTTCCTTCTTCACCTTTCCGATGCTGCCGCTCTCTCCGGCTCCCGGAGCCGAAGAAGCGGCTTCTTCGCGCACAGACGATTGTACCTCTCACAGTGCTCTCTTAGCGCGGCTTCTGCCGAAAGAAGCCCGGGAGCGGCTCTTAGCTCCGGAGAGCATCGTACCTTCGTCTTTAGCGTCTTTTGTGGTCTACATCCTAGCAGAAAGCTTTTCCACTCTGTCTGGCAAGGAAAACCTGCGGGAGCACAGAAAACATCTCCCATCGTGTTCTGGACGTTGCACGGACGTCTGCCAAGTGTTTGGCATGAAGGAAAGAAAAGTTGTCCAAAACAGCTTCCAATCGAAGATTCATGTGATTGGAAACGTCAGGAAAGTGTAAGGTACTGTTTTCTACCAGTTGGCAAGCTGCGCACACAATCCCAGTGTTGTACATCTTCCTTCTTCACCTTTCCGATGCTGCCGCTCTCTCCGGCTCCCGGAGCCGAAGAAGCGGCTTCTTCGCGCACAGACGATTGTACCGCTCACAGTGCTCTCTTAGCGCCGCTTCTGCCGAAAGAAGCCCGGGAGCGGCTCTTAGCTCCGGAGAGCATCGTACCTTCGTCTTTAGCGTCTTTTGTGGTCTACATCCTAGCAGAAAGCTTTTCCACTCTGTCTGGCAAGGAAAACCTGCGGGAGCACAGAAAACATCTCCCATCGTGTTCTGGACGTTGCACGGACGTATGCCAAGTGTTTGGCATGAAGGAAAGAAAAGTTGTCCAAAACAGCTTCCAATCGAAGATTCATGTGATTGGAAACGTCAGGAAAGTGTAAGGTACTGTTTTCTACCAGTTGGCAAGCTGCGCACACAATCCCAGTGTTGTACATCTTCCTTCTTCACCTTTCCGATGCTGCCGCTCTCTCCGGCTCCCGGAGCCGAAGAAGCGGCTTCTTCGCGCACAGACGATTGTACCGCTCACAGTGCTCTCTTAGCGCCGCTTCTGCCGAAAGAAGCCCGGGAGCGGCTCTTAGCTCCGGAGAGCATCGTACCTTCGTCTTTAGCGTCTTTTGTGGTCTACATCCTAGCAGAAAGCTTTTCCACTCTGTCTGGCAAGGAAAACCTGCGGGAGCACAGAAAACATATCCCATCGTGTTCTGGGCGGTGCACAGAGGTCTGCCAAGTGTTTGACAAGAGGGAAAGAAAAGTTGTCCAAAACAGCTTCCAATCGAATATTCATGTGATTGGAAACGTCAGGAAAGTGTAAGGTACTGTTTTCTATCAGTTGGCAAGCTGTGCACACAATCCCAGTGTTGTACAGCTTCCTTCTTCACCTTTCCGATGCTGCCGCTCTCTCCGGCTCCCGGAGCCGAAGAAGCGGCTTCTTCGCGCATAGACGATTGTACCGCTCACAGTGCTCTCTTAGCGCGGCTTCTGCCGAAAGAAGCCCGGGAGCGGCTCTTAGCTCCGGAGAGCATCGTACCTTCGTCTTTAGCGTCTTTTGTGGTCTACATCCTAGCAGAAAGCTTTTCCACTCTGTCTGGCAAGGAAAACCTGCGGGAGCACAGAAAACATCTCCCATCGTGTTCTGGACGTTGCACGGAGGTCTGCCAAGTGTTTGACAAGAAGGAAAGAAAAGTTGTCCAAAACAGCTTCTTATCGAATATTCATGTGATTGGAAACGTCAGGAAAGTGTAAGGTACTGTTTTCTATCAGTTGGCAAGCTGCGCACACAATCCCAGTGTTGTACAGCTTCCTTCTTCACCTTTCCGATGCTGCCGCTCTCTCCGGCTCCCGGAGCCGAAGAAGCGGCTTCTTCGCGCAAAGACGATTGTACCGCTCACAGTGCTCTCTTAGCGCGGCTTCTGCCGAAAGAAGCCCGGGAGCGGCTCTTAGCTCCGGAGAGCATCGTACCTTCGTCTTTAGCGTCTTTTGTGGTCTACATCCTAGCAGAAAGCTTTTCCACTCTGTCTGGCAAGGAAAACCTGCGGGAGCACAGAAAACATCTCCCATCGTGTTCTGGACCTTGCACGGAGGTCTGCCAAGTGTTTGGCATGAAGGAAAGAAAAGTTGTCCAAAACAGCTTCCAATCGAATATTCATGTGATTGGAAACGTCAGGAAAGTGTAAGGTACTGTTTTCTATCAGTTGGCAAGCTGCGCACACAATCCCAGTGTTGTACAGCTTCCTTCTTCACCTTTCTGATGCTGCCGCTCTCTCCGGCTCCCGGAGCCGAAGAAGCGGCTTCTTCGCGCACAGACGATTGTACCTCTCACAGTGCTCTCTTAGCGCGGCTTCTGCCGAAAGAAGCCCGGGAGCGGCTCTTAGCTCCGGAGAGCATCGTACCTTCGTCTTTAGCGTCTTTTGTGGTCTACATCCTAGCAGAAAGCTTTTCCACTCTGTCTGGCAAGGAAAACCTGCGGGAGCACAGAAAACATCTCCCATCGTCTTCTGGACGTTGCACGGACGTCTGCCAAGTGTTTGACAAGAAGGAAAGAAAAGTTGTCCAAAACAGCTTCCAATCGAATATTCATGTGATTGGAAACGTCAGGAAAGTGTAAGGTACTGTTTTCTATCAGTTGGCAAGCTGCGCACACAATCCCAGTGTTGTACAGCTTCCTTCTTCACCTTTCCGATGCTGCCGCTCTCTCCGGCTCCCGGAGCCGAAGAAGCGGCTTCTTCGCGCACAGACGATTGTACCGGTCACAGGGCTCTCTTAGCGCCGCTTCTGCCGAAAGAAGCCCGGGAGCGGCTCTTAGCTCCGGAGAGCATCGTACCTTCGTCTTTAGCGTCTTTTGTGGTCTACATCCTAGCAGAAAGCTTTTCCACTCTGTCTGGCAAGGAAAACCTGCGGGAGCACAGAAAACATCTCCCATCGTGTTCTGGACCTTGCACGGACGTCTGCCAAGTGTTTGGCATGAAGGAAAGAAAAGTTGTCCAAAACAGCTTCCAATCGAAGATTCATGTGATTGGAAACGTCAGGAAAGTGTAAGGTACTGTTTTCTACCAGTTGGCAAGCTGCGCACACAATCCCAGTGTTGTACATCTTCCTTCTTCACCTTTGCGATGCTGCCGCTCTCTCCGGCTCCCGGAGCCGAAGAAGCGGCTTCTTCGCGCACAGACGATTGTACCGCTCACAGTGCTCTCTTAGCGCCGCTTCTGCCGAAAGAAGCCCGGGAGCGGCTCTTAGCTCCGGAGAGCATCGTACCTTCGTCTTTAGCGTCTTTTGTGGTCTACATCCTAGCAGAAAGCTTTTCCACTCTGTCTGGCAAGGAAAACCTGCGGGAGCACAGAAAACATATCCCATCGTGTTCGGGGGGGTGCACAGAGGTCTGCCAAGTGTTTGACAAGAAGGAAAGAAAAGTTGTCCAAAACAGCTTCCAATCGAATATTCATGTGATTGGAAACGTCAGGAAAGTGTAAGGTACTGTTTTCTATCAGTTGGCAAGCTGCGCACACAATCCCAGTGTTGTACAGCTTCCTTCTTCACCTTTCCGATGCTGCCGCTCTCTCCGGCTCCCGGAGCCGAAGAAGCGGCTTCTTCGCGCACAGACGATTGTACCGCTCACAGTGCTCTCTTAGCGCCGCTTCTGCCGAAAGAAGCCCGGGAGCGGCTCTTAGCTCCGGAGAGCATCGTACCTTCGTCTTTAGCGTCTTTTGTGGTCTACATCATAGCAGAAAGCTTTTCAACTCTGTCTGGCAAGGAAAACCTGCGGGAGCACAGAAAACATCTCCCATCGTGTTCTGGACGTTGCACTGAGGTCTTCCAAGTGTTTGACAAGAAGGAAAGAAAAGTTGTCCAAAACAGCTTCCAATCGAATATTCATGTGATTGGAAACGTCAGGAAAGTGTAAGGTACTGTTTTCTATCAGTTGGCAAGCTGCGCACACAATCCCAGTGTTGTACAGCTTCCTTCTTCACCTTTCCGATGCTGCCGCTCTCTCCGGCTCCCGGAGCCGAAGAAGCGGCTTCTTCGCGCACAGACGATTGTACCGCTCACAGTGCTCTCTTAGCGCCGCTTCTGCCGAAAGAAGCCCGGGAGCGGCTCTTAGCTCCGGAGAGCATCGTACCTTCGTCTTTAGCGTCTTTTGTGGTCTACATCCTAGCAGAAAGCTTTTCCACTCTGTCTGGCAAGGAAAACCTGCGGGAGCACAGAAAACATCTCCCATCGTGTTCTGGGCGGTGCACGGACGTCTGCCAAGTGTTTGGCATGAAGGAAAGAAAAGTTGTCCAAAACAGCTTCCAATCGAATATTCATGTGATTGGAAACGTCAGGAAAGTGTAAGGTACTGTTTTCTATGAGTTGGCAAGCTGCGCACACAATCCCAGTGTTGTACAGCTTCCTTCTTCACCTTTCCGATGCTGCCGCTCTCTCCGGCTCCCGGAGCCGAAGAAGCGGCTTCTTCGCGCACAGACGATTGTACCGGTCACAGGGCTCTCTTAGCGCTGCTTCTGCCGAAAGAAGCCCGGGAGCGGCTCTTAGCTCCGGAGAGCATCGTACCTTCGTCTTTAGCGTCTTTTGTGGTCTACATCCTAGCAGAAAGCTTTTCCACTCTGTCTGGCAAGGAATCCTGCAGGAGCACAGAAAACATCTCCCATCGTGTTCTGGACGTTGCACGGACGTCTGCCAAGTGTTTGGCATGAAGGAAAGAAAAGTTGTCCAAAACAGCTTCCAATCGAATATTCATGTGATTGGAAACGTCAGGAAAGTGTAAGGTACTGTTTTCTATCAGTTGGCAAGCTGCGCACACAATCCCAGTGTTGTACAGCTTCCTTCTTCACCTTTCCGATGCTGCCGCTCTCTCCGGCTCCCGGAGCCGAAGAAGCGGCTTCTTCGCGCATAGACGATTGTACCGCTCACAGTGCTCTCTTAGCGCGGCTTCTGCCGAAAGAAGCCCGGGAGCGGCTCTTAGCTCCGGAGAGCATCGTACCTTCGTCTTTAGCGTCATTTGTGGTCTACATCCTAGCAGAAAGCTTTTCCACTCTGTCTGGCAAGGAAAACCTGCGGGAGCACAGAAAACATCTCCCATCGTGTTCTGGACGTTGCACGGACGTCTGCCAAGTGTTTGGCATTAAGGAAAGGAAAGTTGTCCAAAACAGCTTCCAATCGAATATTCATGTGATTGGAAACGTCAGGAAAGTGTAAGGTACTGTTTTCTATCAGTTGGCAAGCTGCGCACACAATCCCAGTGTTGTACAGCTTCCTTCTTCACCTTTCCGATGCTGCCGCTCTCTCCGGCTCCCGGAGCCGAAGAAGCGGCTTCTTCGCGCACAGACGATTGTACCTCTCACAGTGCTCTCTTAGCGCGGCTTCTGCCGAAAGAAGCCCGGGAGCGGCTCTTAGCTCCGGAGAGCATCGTACCTTCGTCTTTAGCGTCTTTTGTGGTCTACATCCTAGCAGAAAGCTTTTCCACTCTGTCTGGCAAGGAAAACCTGCGGGAGCACAGAAAACATCTCCCATCGTCTTCTGGACGTTGCACGGAGGTCTGCCAAGTGTTTGACAAGAAGGAAAGAAAAGTTGTCCAAAACAGCTTCCAATCGAATATTCATGTGATTGGAAACGTCAGGAAAGTGTAAGGTACTGTTTTCTATCAGTTGGCAAGCTGCGCACACAATCCCAGTGTTGTACAGCTTCCTTCTTCACCTTTCCGATGCTGCCGCTCTCTCCGGCTCCCGGAGCCGAAGAAGCGGCTTCTTCGCGCACAGACGATTGTACCGGTCACAGGGCTCTCTTAGCGCCGCTTCTGCCGAAAGAAGCCCGGATCGGCTCTTAGCTCCGGAGAGCATCGTACCTTCGTCTTTAGCGTCTTTTGTGGTCTACATCCTAGCAGAAAGCTTTTCCACTCTGTCTGGCAAGGAAAACCTGCGGGAGCACAGAAAACATCTCCCATCGTGTTCTGGACGTTGCACGGACGTCTGCCAAGTGTTTGGCATGAAGGAAAGAAAAGTTGTCCAAAACAGCTTCCAATCGAAGATTCATGTGATTGGAAACGTCAGGAAAGTGTAAGGTACTGTTTTCTACCAGTTGGCAAGCTGCGCACACAATCCCAGTGTTGTACATCTTCCTTCTTCACCTTTCCGATGCTGCCGCTCTCTCCGGCTCCCGGAGCCGAAGAAGCGGCTTCTTCGCGCACAGACGATTGTACCGCTCACAGTGTTCTCTTAGCGCCGCTTCTGCCGAAAGAAGCCCGGGAGCGGCTCTTAGCTCCGGAGAGCATCGTACCTTCGTCTTTAGCGTCTTTTGTGGTCTACATCCTAGCAGAAAGCTTTTCCACTCTGTCTAGCAAGGAAAACCTGCAGGAGCACAGAAAACATATCCCATCGTGTTCGGGGCGGTGCACAGAGGTCTGCCAAGTGTTTGACAAGAAGGAAAGAAAAGTTGTCCAAAACAGCTTCCAATCGAATATTCATGTGATTGGAAACGTCAGGAAAGTGTAAGGTACTGTTTTCTATCAGTTGGCAAGCTGCGCACACAATCCCAGTGTTGTACAGCTTCCTTCTTCACATTTCCGATGCTGCCGCTCTCTCCGGCTCCCGGAGCCGAAGAAGCGGCTTCTTCGCGCAAAGACGATTGTACCGCTCACAGTGCTCTCTTAGCGCCGCTTCTGCCGAAAGAAGCCCGGGAGCGGCTCTTAGCTCCGGAGAGCATCGTACCTTCGTCTTTAGCGTCTTTTGTGGTCTACATCCTAGCAGAAAGCTTTTCAACTCTGTCTGGCAAGGAAAACCTGCGGGAGCACAGAAAACATCTCCCATCGTGTTCTGGACGTTGCACTGAGGTCTGCCAAGTGTTTGACAAGAAGGAAAGAAAAGTTGTCCAAAACAGCTTCCAATCGAATATTCATGTGATTGGAAACGTCAGGAAAGTGTAAGGTACTGTTTTCTATCATTTGGCAAGCTGCGCACACAATCCCAGTGTTGTACAGCTTCCTTCTTCACCTTTCCGATGCTGCCGCTCTCTCCGGCTCCCGGAGCCGAAGAAGCGGCTTCTTCGCGCACAGACGATTGTACCGCTCACAGTGCTCTCTTAGCGCGGCTTCTGCCGAAAGAAGCCCGGGAGCGGCTCTTAGCTCCGGAGAGCATCGTACCTTCGTCTTTAGCGTCTTTTGTGGTCTACATCCTAGCAGAAAGCTTTTCCACTCTGTCTGGCAAGGAAAACCTGCGGGAGCACAGAAAACATCTCCCATCGTGTTCTGGGCGGTGCACGGACGTCTGCCAAGTGTTTGGCATGAAGGAAAGAAAAGTTGTCCAAAACAGCTTCCAATCGAATATTCATGTGATTGGAAACGTCAGGAAAGTGTAAGGTACTGTTTTCTATCAGTTGGCAAGCTGCGCACACAATCCCAGTGTTGTACAGCTTCCTTCTTCACCTTTCCGATGCTGCCGCTCTCTCCGGCTCCCGGAGCCGAAGAAGCGGCTTCTTCGCGCACAGACGATTGTACCGGTCACAGGGCTCTCTTAGCGCCGCTTCTGCCGAAAGAAGCCCGGGATCGGCTCTTAGCTCCGGAGAGCATCGTACCTTCGTCGTTAGCGTCTTTTGTGGTCTACATCCTAGCAGAAAGCTTTTCCACTCTGTCTGGCAAGGAAAACCTGCGGGAGCACAGAAAACATATCCCATCGTGTTCTGGGCGGTGCACAGAGGTCTGCCAAGTGTTTGACAAGAGGGAAAGAAAAGTTGTCCAAAACAGCTTCCAATCGAATATTCATGTGATTGGAAACGTCAGGAAAGTGTAAGGTACTGTTTTCTATCAGTTGGCAAGCTGCGCACACAATCCCAGTGTTGTACAGCTTCCTTCTTCACCTTTCCGATGCTGCCGCTCTCTCCGGCTCCCGGAGCCGAAGAAGCGGCTTCTTCGCGCAAAGACGATTGTACCGCTCACAGTGCTCTCTTAGCGCCGCTTCTGCCGAAAGAAGCCCGGGAGCGGCTCTTAGCTCCGGAGAGCATCGTACCTTCGTCTTTAGCGTCTTTTGTGGTCTACATCCTAGCAGAAAGCTTTTCCACTCTGTCTGGCAAGGAAAACCTGCGGGAGCACAGAAAACATCTCCCATCGTGTTCTGGACGTTGCACGGAGGTCTGCCAAGTGTTTGACAAGAAGGAAAGAAAAGTTGTCCAAAACAGCTTCTTATCGAATATTCATGTGATTGGAAACGTCAGGAAAGTGTAAGGTACTGTTTTCTATCAGTTGGCAAGCTGCGCACACAATCCCAGTGTTGTACAGCTTCCTTCTTCACCTTTCTGATGCTGCCGCTCTCTCCGGCTCCCGGAGCCGAAGAAGCGGCTTCTTCGCGCACAGACGATTGTACCTCTCACAGTGCTCTCTTAGCGCGGCTTCTGCCGAAAGAAGCCCGGGAGCGGCTCTTAGCTCCGGAGAGCATCGTACCTTCGTCTTTAGCGTCTTTTGTGGTCTACATCCTAGCAGAAAGCTTTTCCACTCTGTCTGGCAAGGAAAACCTGCGGGAGCACAGAAAACATCTCCCATCGTCTTCTGGACGTTGCACGGACGTCTGCCAAGTGTTAGACAAGAAGGAAAGAAAAGTTGTCCAAAACAGCTTCCAATCGAATATTCATGTGATTGGAAACGTCAGGAAAGTGTAAGGTACTGTTTTCTATCAGTTGGCAAGCTGCGCACACAATCCCAGTGTTGTACAGCTTCCTTCTTCACCTTTCCGATGCTGCCGCTCTCTCCGGCTCCCGGAGCCGAAGAAGCGGCTTCTTCGCGCACAGACGATTGTACCGGTCACAGGGCTCTCTTAGCGCCGCTTCTGCCGAAAGAAGCCCGGGAGCGGCTCTTAGCTCCGGAGAGCATCGTACCTTCGTCTTTAGCGTCTTTTGTGGTCTACATCCTAGCAGAAAGCTTTTCCACTCTGTCTGGCAAGGAAAACCTGCGGGAGCACAGAAAACATCTCCCATCGTGTTCTGGACCTTGCACGGACGTCTGCCAAGTGTTTGGCATGAAGGAAAGAAAAGTTGTCCAAAACAGCTTCCAATCGAAGATTCATGTGATTGGAAACGTCAGGAAAGTGTAAGGTACTGTTTTCTACCAGTTGGCAAGCTGCGCACACAATCCCAGTGTTGTACATCTTCCTTCTTCACCTTTCCGATGCTGCCGCTCTCTCCGGCTCCCGGAGCCGAAGAAGCGGCTTCTTCGCGCACAGACGATTGTACCGCTCACAGTGCTCTCTTAGCGCCGCTTCTGCCGAAAGAAGCCCGGGAGCGGCTCTTAGCTCCGGAGAGCATCGTACCTTCGTCTTTAGCGTCTTTTGTGGTCTACATCCTAGCAGAAAGCTTTTCCACTCTGTCTGGCAAGGAAAACCTGCGGGAGCACAGAAAACATATCCCATCGTGTTCGGGGGGGTGCACAGAGGTCTGCCAAGTGTTTGACAAGAAGGAAAGAAAAGTTGTCCAAAACAGCTTCCAATCGAATATTCATGTGATTGGAAACGTCAGGAAAGTGTAAGGTACTGTTTTCTATCAGTTGGCAAGCTGCGCACACAATCCCAGTGTTGTACAGCTTCCTTCTTCACCTTTCCGATGCTGCCGCTCTCTCCGGCTCCCGGAGCCGAAGAAGCGGCTTCTTCGCGCACAGACGATTGTACCGCTCACAGTGCTCTCTTAGCGCCGCTTCTGCCGAAAGAAGCCCGGGAGCGGCTCTTAGCTCCGGAGAGCATCGTACCTTCGTCTTTAGCGTCTTTTGTGGTCTACATCATAGCAGAAAGCTTTTCAACTCTGTCTGGCAAGGAAAACCTGCGGGAGCACAGAAAACATCTCCCATCGTGTTCTGGACGTTGCACTGAGGTCTTCCAAGTGTTTGACAAGAAGGAAAGAAAAGTTGTCCAAAACAGCTTCCAATCGAATATTCATGTGATTGGAAACGTCAGGAAAGTGTAAGGTACTGTTTTCTATCAGTTGGCAAGCTGCGCACACAATCCCAGTGTTGTACAGCTTCCTTCTTCACCTTTCCGATGCTGCCGCTCTCTCCGGCTCCCGGAGCCGAAGAAGCGGCTTCTTCGCGCACAGACGATTGTACCGCTCACAGTGCTCTCTTAGCGCCGCTTCTGCCGAAAGAAGCCCGGGAGCGGCTCTTAGCTCCGGAGAGCATCGTACCTTCGTCTTTAGCGTCTTTTGTGGTCTACATCCTAGCAGAAAGCTTTTCCACTCTGTCTGGCAAGGAAAACCTGCGGGAGCACAGAAAACATCTCCCATCGTGTTCTGGGCGGTGCACGGACGTCTGCCAAGTGTTTGGCATGAAGGAAAGAAAAGTTGTCCAAAACAGCTTCCAATCGAATATTCATGTGATTGGAAACGTCAGGAAAGTGTAAGGTACTGTTTTCTATGAGTTGGCAAGCTGCGCACACAATCCCAGTGTTGTACAGCTTCCTTCTTCACCTTTCCGATGCTGCCGCTCTCTCCGGCTCCCGGAGCCGAAGAAGCGGCTTCTTCGCGCACAGACGATTGTACCGGTCACAGGGCTCTCTTAGCGCTGCTTCTGCCGAAAGAAGCCCGGGAGCGGCTCTTAGCTCCGGAGAGCATCGTACCTTCGTCTTTAGCGTCTTTTGTGGTCTACATCCTAGCAGAAAGCTTTTCCACTCTGTCTGGCAAGGAATCCTGCAGGAGCACAGAAAACATCTCCCATCGTGTTCTGGACGTTGCACGGACGTCTGCCAAGTGTTTGGCATGAAGGAAAGAAAAGTTGTCCAAAACAGCTTCCAATCGAATATTCATGTGATTGGAAACGTCAGGAAAGTGTAAGGTACTGTTTTCTATCAGTTGGCAAGCTGCGCACACAATCCCAGTGTTGTACAGCTTCCTTCTTCACCTTTCCGATGCTGCCGCTCTCTCCGGCTCCCGGAGCCGAAGAAGCGGCTTCTTCGCGCATAGACGATTGTACCGCTCACAGTGCTCTCTTAGCGCGGCTTCTGCCGAAAGAAGCCCGGGAGCGGCTCTTAGCTCCGGAGAGCATCGTACCTTCGTCTTTAGCGTCATTTGTGGTCTACATCCTAGCAGAAAGCTTTTCCACTCTGTCTGGCAAGGAAAACCTGCGGGAGCACAGAAAACATCTCCCATCGTGTTCTGGACGTTGCACGGACGTCTGCCAAGTGTTTGGCATTAAGGAAAGGAAAGTTGTCCAAAACAGCTTCCAATCGAATATTCATGTGATTGGAAACGTCAGGAAAGTGTAAGGTACTGTTTTCTATCAGTTGGCAAGCTGCGCACACAATCCCAGTGTTGTACAGCTTCCTTCTTCACCTTTCCGATGCTGCCGCTCTCTCCGGCTCCCGGAGCCGAAGAAGCGGCTTCTTCGCGCACAGACGATTGTACCTCTCACAGTGCTCTCTTAGCGCGGCTTCTGCCGAAAGAAGCCCGGGAGCGGCTCTTAGCTCCGGAGAGCATCGTACCTTCGTCTTTAGCGTCTTTTGTGGTCTACATCCTAGCAGAAAGCTTTTCCACTCTGTCTGGCAAGGAAAACCTGCGGGAGCACAGAAAACATCTCCCATCGTCTTCTGGACGTTGCACGGAGGTCTGCCAAGTGTTTGACAAGAAGGAAAGAAAAGTTGTCCAAAACAGCTTCCAATCGAATATTCATGTGATTGGAAACGTCAGGAAAGTGTAAGGTACTGTTTTCTATCAGTTGGCAAGCTGCGCACACAATCCCAGTGTTGTACAGCTTCCTTCTTCACCTTTCCGATGCTGCCGCTCTCTCCGGCTCCCGGAGCCGAAGAAGCGGCTTCTTCGCGCACAGACGATTGTACCGGTCACAGGGCTCTCTTAGCGCCGCTTCTGCCGAAAGAAGCCCGGGATCGGCTCTTAGCTCCGGAGAGCATCGTACCTTCGTCTTTAGCGTCTTTTGTGGTCTACATCCTAGCAGAAAGCTTTTCCACTCTGTCTGGCAAGGAAAACCTGCGGGAGCACAGAAAACATCTCCCATCGTGTTCTGGACGTTGCACGGACGTCTGCCAAGTGTTTGGCATGAAGGAAAGAAAAGTTGTCCAAAACAGCTTCCAATCGAAGATTCATGTGATTGGAAACGTCAGGAAAGTGTAAGGTACTGTTTTCTACCAGTTGGCAAGCTGCGCACACAATCCCAGTGTTGTACATCTTCCTTCTTCACCTTTCCGATGCTGCCGCTCTCTCCGGCTCCCGGAGCCGAAGAAGCGGCTTCTTCGCGCACAGACGATTGTACCGCTCACAGTGTTCTCTTAGCGCCGCTTCTGCCGAAAGAAGCCCGGGAGCGGCTCTTAGCTCCGGAGAGCATCGTACCTTCGTCTTTAGCGTCTTTTGTGGTCTACATCCTAGCAGAAAGCTTTTCCACTCTGTCTAGCAAGGAAAACCTGCAGGAGCACAGAAAACATATCCCATCGTGTTCGGGGCGGTGCACAGAGGTCTGCCAAGTGTTTGACAAGAAGGAAAGAAAAGTTGTCCAAAACAGCTTCCAATCGAATATTCATGTGATTGGAAACGTCAGGAAAGTGTAAGGTACTGTTTTCTATCAGTTGGCAAGCTGCGCACACAATCCCAGTGTTGTACAGCTTCCTTCTTCACATTTCCGATGCTGCCGCTCTCTCCGGCTCCCGGAGCCGAAGAAGCGGCTTCTTCGCGCAAAGACGATTGTACCGCTCACAGTGCTCTCTTAGCGCCGCTTCTGCCGAAAGAAGCCCGGGAGCGGCTCTTAGCTCCGGAGAGCATCGTACCTTCGTCTTTAGCGTCTTTTGTGGTCTACATCCTAGCAGAAAGCTTTTCAACTCTGTCTGGCAAGGAAAACCTGCGGGAGCACAGAAAACATCTCCCATCGTGTTCTGGACGTTGCACTGAGGTCTGCCAAGTGTTTGACAAGAAGGAAAGAAAAGTTGTCCAAAACAGCTTCCAATCGAATATTCATGTGATTGGAAACGTCAGGAAAGTGTAAGGTACTGTTTTCTATCATTTGGCAAGCTGCGCACACAATCCCAGTGTTGTACAGCTTCCTTCTTCACCTTTCCGATGCTGCCGCTCTCTCCGGCTCCCGGAGCCGAAGAAGCGGCTTCTTCACGCACAGACGATTGTACCGCTCACAGTGCTCTCTTAGCGCGGCTTCTGCCGAAAGAAGCCCGGGAGCGGCTCTTAGCTCCGGAGAGCATCGTACCTTCGTCTTTAGCGTCTTTTGTGGTCTACATCCTAGCAGAAAGCTTTTCCACTCTGTCTGGCAAGGAAAACCTGCGGGAGCACAGAAAACATCTCCCATCGTGTTCTGGGCGGTGCACGGACGTCTGCCAAGTGTTTGGCATGAAGGAAAGAAAAGTTGTCCAAAACAGCTTCCAATCGAATATTCATGTGATTGGAAACGTCAGGAAAGTGTAAGGTACTGTTTTCTATGAGTTGGCAAGCTGCGCACACAATCCCAGTGTTGTACAGCTTCCTTCTTCACCTTTCCGATGCTGCCGCTCTCTCCGGCTCCCGGAGCCGAAGAAGCGGCTTCTTCGCGCACAGACGATTGTACCGGTCACAGGGCTCTCTTAGCGCCGCTTCTGCCGAAAGAAGCCCGGGATCGGCTCTTAGCTCCGGAGAGCATCGTACCTTCGTCTTTAGCGTCTTTTGTGGTCGACATCCTAGCAGAAAGCTTTTCCACTCTGTCTGGCAAGGAAAACCTGCGGGAGCACAGAAAACATATCCCATCGTGTTCTGGGCGGTGCACAGAGGTCTGCCAAGTGTTTGACAAGAGGGAAAGAAAAGTTGTCCAAAACAGCTTCCAATCGAATATTCATGTGATTGGAAACGTCAGGAAAGTGTAAGGTACTGTTTTCTATCAGTTGGCAAGCTGCGCACACAATCCCAGTGTTGTACAGCTTCCTTCTTCACCTTTCCGATGCTGCCGCTCTCTCCGGCTCCCGGAGCCGAAGAAGCGGCTTCTTCGCGCAAAGACGATTGTACCGCTCACAGTGCTCTCTTAGCGCCGCTTCTGCCGAAAGAAGCCCGGGAGCGGCTCTTAGCTCCGGAGAGCATCGTACCTTCGTCTTTAGCGTCTTTTGTGGTCTACATCCTAGCAGAAAGCTTTTCAACTCTGTCTGGCAAGGAAAACCTGCGGGAGCACAGAAAACATCTCCCATCGTGTTCTGGACGTTGCACGGAGGTCTGCCAAGTGTTTGACAAGAAGGAAAGAAAAGTTGTCCAAAACAGCTTCTTATCGAATATTCATGTGATTGGAAACGTCAGGAAAGTGTAAGGTACTGTTTTCTATCAGTTGGCAAGCTGCGCACACAATCCCAGTGTTGTACAGCTTCCTTCTTCACCTTTCCGATGCTGCCGCTCTCTCCGGCTCCCGGAGCCGAAGAAGCGGCTTCTTCGCGCACAGACGATTGTACCGCTCACAGTGCTCTCTTAGCGCCGCTTCTGCCGAAAGAAGCCCGGGATCGGCTCTTAGCTCCGGAGAGCATCGTACCTTCGTCTTTAGCGTCTTTTGTGGTCTACATCCTAGCAGAAAGCTTTTCCACTCTGTCTGGCAAGGAAAACCTGCGGGAGCACAGAAAACATCTCCCATCGTGTTCTGGGCGGTGCACGGACGTCTGCCAAGTGTTTGGCATGAAGGAAAGAAAAGTTGTCCAAAACAGCTTCCAATCGAATATTCATGTGATTGGAAACGTCAGGAAAGTGTAAGGTACTGTTTTCTATCAGTTGGCAAGCTGCGCACACAATCCCAGTGTTGTACAGCTTCCTTCTTCACCTTTCCGATGCTGCCGCTCTCTCCGGCTCCCGGAGCCGAAGAAGCGGCTTCTTCGCGCATAGACGATTGTACCGCTCACAGTGCTCTCTTAGCGCCGCTTCTGCCGAAAGAAGCCCGGGAGCGGCTCTTAGCTCCGGAGAGCATCGTACCTTCGTCTTTAGCGTCTTTTGTGGTCTACATCCTAGCAGAAAGCTTTTCCACTCTGTCTGGCAAGGAAAACCTGCGGGAGCACAGAAAACATCTCCCATCGTGTTCTGGACATTGCACGGACGTATGCCAAGTGTTTGGCATGAAGGAAAGAAAAGTTGTCCAAAACAGCTTCCAATCGAAGATTCATGTGATTGGAAACGTCAGGAAAGTGTAAGGTACTGTTTTCTACCAGTTGGCAAGCTGCGCACACAATCCCAGTGTTGTACATCTTCCTTCTTCACCTTTCCGATGCTGCCGCTCTCTCTGGCTCGCGGAGCCGAAGAAGCGGCTTCTTCGCGCACAGACGATTGTACCGCTCACAGTGCTCTCTTAGCGCCGCTTCTGCCGAAAGAAGCCCGGGAGCGGCTCTTAGCTCCGGAGAGCATCGTACCTTCGTCTTTAGCGTCTTTTGTGGTCTACATCCTAGCAGAAAGCTTTTCCACTCTGTCTGGCAAGGAAAACCTGCGGGAGCACAGAAAACATCTCCCATCGTGTTCTGGGCGGTGCACCGACGTCTGCCAAGTGTTTGGCATGAAGGAAAGAAAAGTTGTCCAAAACAGCTTCCAATCGAATATTCATGTGATTGGAAACATCAGGAAAGTGTAAGGTACTGTTTTCTATCAGTTGGCAAGCTGCGCACACAATCCCAGTGTTGTACAGCTTCCTTCTTCACCTTTCCGATGCTGCCGCTCTCTCCGGCTCCCGGAGCCGAAGAAGCGGCTTCTTCGCGCAAAGACGATTGTACCGCTCACAGTGCTCTCTTAGCGCCGCTTCTGCCAAAAGAAGCCCGGGAGCGGCTCTTAGCTCCGGAGAGCATCGTACCTTCGTCTTTAGCGTCTTTTGTGGTCTACATCCTAGCAGAAAGCTTTTCCACTCTGTCTGGCAAGGAAAACCTGCGGGAGCACAGAAAACATCTCCCATCGTGTTCTGGACGTTGCACGGAGGTCTGCCAAGTGTTTGACAAGAAGGAAAGAAAAGTTGTCCAAAACAGCTTCTTATCGAATATTCATGTGATTGGAAACGTCAGGAAAGTGTAAGGTACTGTTTTCTACCAGTTGGCAAGCTGCGCACACAATCCCAGTGTTGTACAGCTTCCTTCTTCACCTTTCCGATGCTGCCGCTCTCTCCGGCTCCCGGAGCCGAAGAAGCGGCTTCTTCGCGCACAGACGATTGTACCGCTCACAGTGCTCTCTTAGCGCCGCTTCTGCCGAAAGAAGCCCGGGAGCGGCTCTTAGCTCCGGAGAGCATCGTACCTTCGTCTTTAGCGTCTTTTGTGGTCTACATCCTAGCAGAAAGCTTTTCCACTCTGTCTGGCAAGGAAAACCTGCGGGAGCACAGAAAACATCTCCCATCGTGTTCTGGGCGGTGCACCGACGTCTGCCAAGTGTTTGGCATGAAGGAAAGAAAAGTTGTCCAAAACAGCTTCCAATCGAATATTCATGTGATTGGAAACATCAGGAAAGTGTAAGGTACTGTTTTCTATCAGTTGGCAAGCTGCGCACACAATCCCAGTGTTGTACAGCTTCCTTCTTCACCTTTCCGATGCTGCCGCTCTCTCCGGCTCCCGGAGCCGAAGAAGCGGCTTCTTCGCGCACAGACGATTGTACCGGTCACAGGGCTCTCTTAGCGCCGCTTCTGCCGAAAGAAGCCCGGGAGCGGCTCTTAGCTCCGGAGAGCATCGTACCTTCGTCTTTAGCGTCTTTTGTGGTCTACATCCTAGCAGAAAGCTTTTCCACTCTGTCTGGCAAGGAATCCTGCAGGAGCACAGAAAACATCTCCCATCGTGTTCTGGACGTTGCACGGACGTCTGCCAAGTGTTTGGCATGAAGGAAAGAAAAGTTGTCCAAAACAGCTTCCAATCGAATATTCATGTGATTGGAAACGTCAGGAAAGTGTAAGGTACTGTTTTCTATCAGTTGGCAAGCTGCGCACACAATCCCAGTGTTGTACAGCTTCCTTCTTCACCTTTCCGATGCTGCCGCTCTCTCCGGCTCCCGGAGCCGAAGAAGCGGCTTCTTCGCGCATAGACGATTGTACCGCTCACAGTGCTCTCTTAGCGCCGCTTCTGCCGAAAGAAGCCCGGGAGCGGCTCTTAGCTCCGGAGAGCATCGTACCTTCGTCTTTAGCGTCTTTTGTGGTCTACATCCTAGCAGAAAGCTTTTCCACTCTGTCTGGCAAGGAAAACCTGCGGGAGCACAGAAAACATCTCCCATCGTCTTCTGGACGTTGCACGGACGTCTGCCAAGTGTTTGGCATGAAGGAAAGGAAAGTTGTCCAAAACAGCTTCCAATCGAATATTCATGTGATTGGAAACGTCAGGAAAGTGTAAGGTACTGTTTTCTATCAGTTGGCAAGCTGCGCACACAATCCCAGTGTTGTACAGCTTCCTTCTTCACCTTTCCGATGCTGCCGCTCTCTCCGGCTCCCGGAGCCGAAGAAGCGGCTTCTTCGCGCACAGACGATTGTACCTCTCACAGTGCTCTCTTAGCGCGGCTTCTGCCGAAAGAAGCCCGGGAGCGGCTCTTAGCTCCGGAGAGCATCGTACCTTCGTCTTTAGCGTCTTTTGTGGTCTACATCCTAGCAGAAAGCTTTTCCACTCTATCTGGCAAGGAAAACCTGCGGGAGCACAGAAAACATCTCCCATCGTGTTCTGGACGTTGCACGGACGTATGCCAAGTGTTTGGCATGAAGGAAAGAAAAGTTGTCCAAAACAGCTTCCAATCGAAGATTCATGTGATTGGAAACGTCAGGAAAGTGTAAGGTACTGTTTTCTACCAGTTGGCAAGCTGCGCACACAATCCCAGTGTTGTACATCTTCCTTCTTCACCTTTCCGATGCTGCCGCTCTCTCCGGCTCCCGGAGCCGAAGAAGCGGCTTCTTCGCGCACAGACGATTGTACCGCTCACAGTGCTCTCTTAGCGCCGCTTCTGCCGAAAGAAGCCCGGGAGCGGCTCTTAGCTCCGGAGAGCATCGTACCTTCGTCTTTAGCGTCTTTTGTGGTCTACATCCTAGCAGAAAGCTTTTCCACTCTGTCTGGCAAGGAAAACCTGCGGGAGCACAGAAAACATCTCCCATCGTGTTCTGGACGTTGCACGGACGTATGCCAAGTGTTTGGCATGAAGGAAAGAAAAGTTGTCCAAAACAGCTTCCAATCGAAGATTCATGTGATTGGAAACGTCAGGAAAGTGTAAGGTACTGTTTTCTACCAGTTGGCAAGCTGCGCACACAATCCCAGTGTTGTACATCTTCCTTCTTCACCTTTCCGATGCTGCCGCTCTCTCCGGCTCCCGGAGCCGAAGAAGCGGCTTCTTCGCGCACAGACGATTGTACCGCTCACAGTGCTCTCTTAGCGCCGCTTCTGCCGAAAGAAGCCCGGGAGCGGCTCTTAGCTCCGGAGAGCATCGTACCTTCGTCTTTAGCGTCTTTTGTGGTCTACATCCTAGCAGAAAGCTTTTCCACTCTGTCTGGCAAGGAAAACCTGCGGGAGCACAGAAAACATATCCCATCGTGTTCTGGGCGGTGCACAGAGGTCTGCCAAGTGTTTGACAAGAGGGAAAGAAAAGTTGTCCAAAACAGCTTCCAATCGAATATTCATGTGATTGGAAACGTCAGGAAAGTGTAAGGTACTGTTTTCTATCAGTTGGCAAGCTGTGCACACAATCCCAGTGTTGTACAGCTTCCTTCTTCACCTTTCCGATGCTGCCGCTCTCTCCGGCTCCCGGAGCCGAAGAAGCGGCTTCTTCGCGCATAGACGATTGTACCGCTCACAGTGCTCTCTTAGCGCGGCTTCTGCCGAAAGAAGCCCGGGAGCGGCTCTTAGCTCCGGAGAGCATCGTACCTTCGTCTTTAGCGTCTTTTGTGGTCTACATCCTAGCAGAAAGCTTTTCCACTCTGTCTGGCAAGGAAAACCTGCGGGAGCACAGAAAACATCTCCCATCGTGTTCTGGACGTTGCACGGAGGTCTGCCAAGTGTTTGACAAGAAGGAAAGAAAAGTTGTCCAAAACAGCTTCTTATCGAATATTCATGTGATTGGAAACGTCAGGAAAGTGTAAGGTACTGTTTTCTATCAGTTGGCAAGCTGCGCACACAATCCCAGTGTTGTACAGCTTCCTTCTTCACCTTTCCGATGCTGCCGCTCTCTCCGGCTCCCGGAGCCGAAGAAGCGGCTTCTTCGCGCAAAGACGATTGTACCGCTCACAGTGCTCTCTTAGCGCGGCTTCTGCCGAAAGAAGCCCGGGAGCGGCTCTTAGCTCCGGAGAGCATCGTACCTTCGTCTTTAGCGTCTTTTGTGGTCTACATCCTAGCAGAAAGCTTTTCCACTCTGTCAGGCAAGGAAAACCTGCGGGAGCACAGAAAACATCTCCCATCGTGTTCTGGACCTTGCACGGAGGTCTGCCAAGTGTTTGGCATGAAGGAAAGAAAAGTTGTCCAAAACAGCTTCCAATCGAATATTCATGTGATTGGAAACGTCAGGAAAGTGTAAGGTACTGTTTTCTATCAGTTGGCAAGCTGCGCACACAATCCCAGTGTTGTACAGCTTCCTTCTTCACCTTTCCGATGCTGCCGCTCTCTCCGGCTCCCGGAGCCGAAGAAGCGGCTTCTTCGCGCACAGACGATTGTACCGGTCACAGGGCTCTCTTAGCGCTGCTTCTGCCGAAAGAAGCCCGGGAGCGGCTCTTAGCTCCGGAGAGCATCGTACCTTCGTCTTTAGCGTCTTTTGTGGTCTACATCCTAGCAGAAAGCTTTTGCACTCTGTCTGGCAAGGAATCCTGCAGGAGCACAGAAAACATCTCCCATCGTGTTCTGGACGTTGCACGGACGTCTGCCAAGTGTTTGGCATGAAGGAAAGAAAAGTTGTCCAAAACAGCTTCCAATCGAATATTCATGTGATTGGAAACGTCAGGAAAGTGTAAGGTACTGTTTTCTATCAGTTGGCAAGCTGCGCACACAATCCCAGTGTTGTACAGCTTCCTTCTTCACCTTTCCGATGCTGCCGCTCTCTCCGGCTCCCGGAGCCGAAGAAGCGGCTTCTTCGCGCATAGACGATTGTACCGCTCACAGTGCTCTCTTAGCGCGGCTTCTGCCGAAAGAAGCCCGGGAGCGGCTCTTAGCTCCGGAGAGCATCGTACCTTCGTCTTTAGCGTCTTTTGTGGTCTACATCCTAGCAGAAAGCTTTTCCACTCTGTCTGGCAAGGAAAACCTGCGGGAGCACAGAAAACATCTCCCATCGTGTTCTGGACCTTGCACGGACGTCTGCCAAGTGTTTGGCATGAAGGAAAGAAAAGTTGTCCAAAACAGCTTCCAATCGAATATTCATGTGATTGGAAACGTCAGGAAAGTGTAAGGTACTGTTTTCTATCAGTTGGCAAGCTGCGCACACAATCCCAGTGTTGTACAGCTTCCTTCTTCACCTTTCTGATGCTGCCGCTCTCTCCGGCTCCCGGAGCCGAAGAAGCGGCTTCTTCGCGCACAGACGATAGTACCTCTCACAGTGCTCTCTTAGCGCGGCTTCTGCCGAAAGAAGCCCGGGAGCGGCTCTTAGCTCCGGAGAGCATCGTACCTTCGTCTTTAGCGTCTTTTGTGGTCTACATCCTAGCAGAAAGCTTTTCAACTCTGTCTGGCAAGGAAAACCTGCGGGAGCACAGAAAACATCTCCCATCGTCTTCTGGACGTTGCACGGACGTCTGCCAAGTGTTTGACAAGAAGGAAAGAAAAGTTGTCCAAAACAGCTTCCAATCGAATATTCATGTGATTGGAAACGTCAGGAAAGTGTAAGGTACTGTTTTCTATCAGTTGGCAAGCTGCGCACACAATCCCAGTGTTGTACAGCTTCCTTCTTCACCTTTCCGATGCTGCCGCTCTCTCCGGCTCCCGGAGCCGAAGAAGCGGCTTCTTCGCGCACAGACGATTGTACCGGTCACAGGGCTCTCTTAGCGCCGCTTCTGCCGAAAGAAGCCCGGGAGCGGCTCTTAGCTCCGGAGAGCATCGTACCTTCGTCTTTAGCGTCTTTTGTGGTCTACATCCTAGCAGAAAGCTTTTCCACTCTGTCTGGCAAGGAAAACCTGCGGGAGCACAGAAAACATCTCCCATCGTGTTCTGGACGTTGCACGGAGGTCTGCCAAGTGTTTGGCATGAAGGAAAGAAAAGTTGTCCAAAACAGCTTCCAATCGAAGATTCATGTGATTGGAAACGTCAGGAAAGTGTAAGGTACTGTTTTCTACCAGTTGGCAAGCTGCGCACACAATCCCAGTGTTGTACATCTTCCTTCTTCACCTTTCCGATGCTGCCGCTCTCTCCGGCTCCCGGAGCCGAAGAAGCGGCTTCTTCGCGCACAGACGATTGTACCGCTCACAGTGCTCTCTTAGCGCCGCTTCTGCCGAAAGAAGCCCGGGAGCGGCTCTTAGCTCCGGAGAGCATCGTACCTTCGTCTTTAGCGTCTTTTGTGGTCTACATCCTAGCAGAAAGCTTTTCCACTCTGTCTGGCAAGGAAAACCTGCGGGAGCACAGAAAACATATCCCATCGTGTTCGGGGGGGTGCACAGAGGTCTGCCAAGTGTTTGACAAGAAGGAAAGAAAAGTTGTCCAAAACAGCTTCCAATCGAATATTCATGTGATTGGAAACGTCAGGAAAGTGTAAGGTACTGTTTTCTATCAGTTGGCAAGCTGCGCACACAATCCCAGTGTTGTACAGCTTCCTTCTTCACCTTTCCGATGCTGCCGCTCTCTCCGGCTCCCGGAGCCGAAGAAGCGGCTTCTTCGCGCACAGACGATTGTACCGCTCACAGTGCTCTCTTAGCGCCGCTTCTGCCGAAAGAAGCCCGGGAGCGGCTCTTAGCTCCGGAGAGCATCGTACCTTCGTCTTTAGCGTCTTTTGTGGTCTACATCATAGCAGAAAGCTTTTCAACTCTGTCTGGCAAGGAAAACCTGCGGGAGCACAGAAAACATCTCCCATCGTGTTCTGGACGTTGCACTGAGGTCTTCCAAGTGTTTGACAAGAAGGAAAGAAAAGTTGTCCAAAACAGCTTCCAATCGAATATTCATGTGATTGGAAACGTCAGGAAAGTGTAAGGTACTGTTTTCTATCAGTTGGCAAGCTGCGCACACAATCCCAGTGTTGTACAGCTTCCTTCTTCACCTTTCCGATGCTGCCGCTCTCTCCGGCTCCCGGAGCCGAAGAAGCGGCTTCTTCGCGCACAGACGATTGTACCGGTCACAGGGCTCTCTTAGCGCCGCTTCTGCCGAAAGAAGCCCGGGAGCGGCTCTTAGCTCCGGAGAGCATCGTACCTTCGTCTTTAGCGTCTTTTGTGGTCTACATCCTAGCAGAAAGCTTTTCCACTCTGTCTGGCAAGGAAAACCTGCGGGAGCACAGAAAACATCTCCCATCGTGTTCTGGACCTTGCACGGACGTCTGCCAAGTGTTTGGCATGAAGGAAAGAAAAGTTGTCCAAAACAGCTTCCAATCGAAGATTCATGTGATTGGAAACGTCAGGAAAGTGTAAGGTACTGTTTTCTATCAGTTGGCAAGCTGCGCACACAATCCCAGTGTTGTACAGCTTCCTTCTTCACCTTTCCGATGCTGCCGCTCTCTCCGGCTCCCGGAGCCGAAGAAGCGGCTTCTTCGCGCACAGACGATTGTACCGCTCACAGTGCTCTCTTAGCGCCGCTTCTGCCGAAAGAAGCCCGGGAGCGGCTCTTAGCTCCGGAGAGCATCGTACCTTCGTCTTTAGCGTCTTTTGTGGTCTACATCCTAGCAGAAAGCTTTTCCACTCTGTCTGGCAAGGAAAACCTGCGGGAGCACAGAAAACATATCCCATCGTGTTCGGGGGGGTGCACAGAGGTCTGCCAAGTGTTTGACAAGAAGGAAAGAAAAGTTGTCCAAAACAGCTTCCAATCGAATATTCATGTGATTGGAAACGTCAGGAAAGTGTAAGGTACTGTTTTCTATCAGTTGGCAAGCTGCGCACACAATCCCAGTGTTGTACAGCTTCCTTCTTCACCTTTCCGATGCTGCCGCTCTCTCCGGCTCCCGGAGCCGAAGAAGCGGCTTCTTCGCGCACAGACGATTGTACCGCTCACAGTGCTCTCTTAGCGCCGCTTCTGCCGAAAGAAGCCCGGGAGCGGCTCTTAGCTCCGGAGAGCATCGTACCTTCGTCTTTAGCGTCTTTTGTGGTCTACATCATAGCAGAAAGCTTTTCAACTCTGTCTGGCAAGGAAAACCTGCGGGAGCACAGAAAACATCTCCCATCGTGTTCTGGACGTTGCACTGAGGTCTTCAAAGTGTTTGACAAGAAGGAAAGAAAAGTTGTCCAAAACAGCTTCCAATCGAATATTCATGTGATTGGAAACGTCAGGAAAGTGTAAGGTACTGTTTTCTATCAGTTGGCAAGCTGCGCACACAATCCCAGTGTTGTACAGCTTCCTTCTTCACCTTTCCGATGCTGCCGCTCTCTCCGGCTCCCGGAGCCGAAGAAGCGGCTTCTTCGCGCACAGACGATTGTACCGCTCACAGTGCTCTCTTAGCGCCGCTTCTGCCGAAAGAAGCCCGGGAGCGGCTCTTAGCTCCGGAGAGCATCGTACCTTCGTCTTTAGCGTCTTTTGTGGTCTACATCCTAGCAGAAAGCTTTTCCACTCTGTCTGGCAAGGAAAACCTGCGGGAGCACAGAAAACATCTCCCATCGTGTTCTGGGCGGTGCACGGACGTCTGCCAAGTGTTTGGCATGAAGGAAAGAAAAGTTGTCCAAAACAGCTTCCAATCGAATATTCATGTGATTGGAAACGTCAGGAAAGTGTAAGGTACTGTTTTCTATGAGTTGGCAAGCTGCGCACACAATCCCAGTGTTGTACAGCTTCCTTCTTCACCTTTCCGATGCTGCCGCTCTCTCCGGCTCCCGGAGCCGAAGAAGCGGCTTCTTCGCGCACAGACGATTGTACCGGTCACAGGGCTCTCTTAGCGCTGCTTCTGCCGAAACAAGCCCGGGAGCGGCTCTTAGCTCCGGAGAGCATCGTACCTTCGTCTTTAGCGTCTTTTGTGGTCTACATCCTAGCAGAAAGCTTTTCCACTCTGTCTGGCAAGGAATCCTGCAGGAGCACAGAAAACATCTCCCATCGTGTTCTGGACGTTGCACGGACGTCTGCCAAGTGTTTGGCATGAAGGAAAGAAAAGTTGTCCAAAACAGCTTCCAATCGAATATTCATGTGATTGGAAACGTCAGGAAAGTGTAAGGTACTGTTTTCTATCAGTTGGCAAGCTGCGCACACAATCCCAGTGTTGTACAGCTTCCTTCTTCACCTTTCCGATGCTGCCGCTCTCTCCGGCTCCCGGAGCCGAAGAAGCGGCTTCTTCGCGCATAGACGATTGTACCGCTCACAGTGCTCTCTTAGCGCGGCTTCTGCCGAAAGAAGCCCGGGAGCGGCTCTTAGCTCCGGAGAGCATCGTACCTTCGTCTTTAGCGTCATTTGTGGTCTACATCCTAGCAGAAAGCTTTTCCACTCTGTCTGGCAAGGAAAACCTGCGGGAGCACAGAAAACATCTCCCATCGTGTTCTGGACGTTGCACGGACGTCTGCCAAGTGTTTGGCATTAAGGAAAGGAAAGTTGTCCAAAACAGCTTCCAATCGAATATTCATGTGATTGGAAACGTCAGGAAAGTGTAAGGTACTGTTTTCTATCAGTTGGCAAGCTGCGCACACAATCCCAGTGTTGTACAGCTTCCTTCTTCACCTTTCCGATGCTGCCGCTCTCTCCGGCTCCCGGAGCCGAAGAAGCGGCTTCTTCGCGCACAGACGATTGTACCTCTCACAGTGCTCTCTTAGCGCGGCTTCTGCCGAAAGAAGCCCGGGAGCGGCTCTTAGCTCCGGAGAGCATCGTACCTTCGTCTTTAGCGTCTTTTGTGGTCTACATCCTAGCAGAAAGCTTTTCCACTCTGTCTGGCAAGGAAAACCTGCGGGAGCACAGAAAACATCTCCCATCGTCTTCTGGACGTTGCACGGAGGTCTGCCAAGTGTTTGACAAGAAGGAAAGAAAAGTTGTCCAAAACAGCTTCCAATCGAATATTCATGTGATTGGAAACGTCAGGAAAGTGTAAGGTACTGTTTTCTATCAGTTGGCAAGCTGCGCACACAATCCCAGTGTTGTACAGCTTCCTTCTTCACCTTTCCGATGCTGCCGCTCTCTCCGGCTCCCGGAGCCGAAGAAGCGGCTTCTTCGCGCACAGACGATTGTACCGGTCACAGGGCTCTCTTAGCGCCGCTTCTGCCGAAAGAAGCCCGGGATCGGCTCTTAGCTCCGGAGAGCATCGTACCTTCGTCTTTAGCGTCTTTTGTGGTCTACATCCTAGCAGAAAGCTTTTCCACTCTGTCTGGCAAGGAAAACCTGCGGGAGCACAGAAAACATCTCCCATCGTGTTCTGGACGTTGCACGGACGTCTGCCAAGTGTTTGGCATGAAGGAAAGAAAAGTTGTCCAAAACAGCTTCCAATCGAAGATTCATGTGATTGGAAACGTCAGGAAAGTGTAAGGTACTGTTTTCTACCAGTTGGCAAGCTGCGCACACAATCCCAGTGTTGTACATCTTCCTTCTTCACCTTTCCGATGCTGCCGCTCTCTCCGGCTCCCGGAGCCGAAGAAGCGGCTTCTTCGCGCACAGACGATTGTACCGCTCACAGTGTTCTCTTAGCGCCGCTTCTGCCGAAAGAAGCCCGGGAGCGGCTCTTAGCTCCGGAGAGCATCGTACCTTCGTCTTTAGCGTCTTTTGTGGTCTACATCCTAGCAGAAAGCTTTTCCACTCTGTCTAGCAAGGAAAACCTGCAGGAGCACAGAAAACATATCCCATCGTGTTCGGGGCGGTGCACAGAGGTCTGCCAAGTGTTTGACAAGAAGGAAAGAAAAGTTGTCCAAAACAGCTTCCAATCGAATATTCATGTGATTGGAAACGTCAGGAAAGTGTAAGGTACTGTTTTCTATCAGTTGGCAAGCTGCGCACACAATCCCAGTGTTGTACAGCTTCCTTCTTCACATTTCCGATGCTGCCGCTCTCTCCGGCTCCCGGAGCCGAAGAAGCGGCTTCTTCGCGCAAAGACGATTGTACCGCTCACAGTGCTCTCTTAGCGCCGCTTCTGCCGAAAGAAGCCCGGGAGCGGCTCTTAGCTCCGGAGAGCATCGTACCTTCGTCTTTAGCGTCTTTTGTGGTCTACATCCTAGCAGAAAGCTTTTCAACTCTGTCTGGCAAGGAAAACCTGCGGGAGCACAGAAAACATCTCCCATCGTGTTCTGGACGTTGCACTGAGGTCTGCCAAGTGTTTGACAAGAAGGAAAGAAAAGTTGTCCAAAACAGCTTCCAATCGAATATTCATGTGATTGGAAACGTCAGGAAAGTGTAAGGTACTGTTTTCTATCATTTGGCAAGCTGCGCACACAATCCCAGTGTTGTACAGCTTCCTTCTTCACCTTTCCGATGCTGCCGCTCTCTCCGGCTCCCGGAGCCGAAGAAGCGGCTTCTTCGCGCACAGACGATTGTACCGCTCACAGTGCTCTCTTAGCGCGGCTTCTGCCGAAAGAAGCCCGGGAGCGGCTCTTAGCTCCGGAGAGCATCGTACCTTCGTCTTTAGCGTCTTTTGTGGTCTACATCCTAGCAGAAAGCTTTTCCACTCTGTCTGGCAAGGAAAACCTGCGGGAGCACAGAAAACATCTCCCATCGTGTTCTGGGCGGTGCACGGACGTCTGCCAAGTGTTTGGCATGAAGGAAAGAAAAGTTGTCCAAAACAGCTTCCAATCGAATATTCATGTGATTGGAAACGTCAGGAAAGTGTAAGGTACTGTTTTCTATGAGTTGGCAAGCTGCGCACACAATCCCAGTGTTGTACAGCTTCCTTCTTCACCTTTCCGATGCTGCCGCTCTCTCCGGCTCCCGGAGCCGAAGAAGCGGCTTCTTCGCGCACAGACGATTGTACCGGTCACAGGGCTCTCTTAGCGCCGCTTCTGCCGAAAGAAGCCCGGGATCGGCTCTTAGCTCCGGAGAGCATCGTACCTTCGTCTTTAGCGTCTTTTGTGGTCTACATCCTAGCAGAAAGCTTTTCCACTCTGTCTGGCAAGGAAAACCTGCGGGAGCACAGAAAACATCTCCCATCGTGTTCTGGACGTTGCACGGACGTCTGCCAAGTGTTTGGCATGAAGGAAAGAAAAGTTGTCCAAAACAGCTTCCAATCGAAGATTCATGTGATTGGAAACGTCAGGAAAGTGTAAGGTACTGTTTTCTACCAGTTGGCAAGCTGCGCACACAATCCCAGTGTTGTACATCTTCCTTCTTCACCTTTCCGATGCTGCCGCTCTCTCCGGCTCCCGGAGCCGAAGAAGCGGCTTCTTCGCGCACAGACGATTGTACCGCTCACAGTGTTCTCTTAGCGCCGCTTCTGCCGAAAGAAGCCCGGGAGCGGCTCTTAGCTCCGGAGAGCATCGTACCTTCGTCTTTAGCGTCTTTTGTGGTCTACATCCTAGCAGAAAGCTTTTCCACTCTGTCTAGCAAGGAAAACCTGCAGGAGCACAGAAAACATATCCCATCGTGTTCTGGACGTTGCACAGAGGTCTGCCAAGTGTTTGACAAGAAGGAAAGAAAAGTTGTCCAAAACAGCTTCCAATCGAATATTCATGTGATTGGAAACGTCAGGAAAGTGTAAGGTACTGTTTTCTATCAGTTGGCAAGCTGCGCACACAATCCCAGTGTTGTACAGCTTCCTTCTTCACATTTCCGATCCTGCCGCTCTCTCCGGCTCCCGGAGCCGAAGAAGCGGCTTCTTCGCGCAAAGACGATTGTACCGCTCACAGTGCTCTCTTAGCGCCGCTTCTGCCGAAAGAAGCCCGGGAGCGGCTCTTAGCTCCGGAGAGCATCGTACCTTCGTCTTTAGCGTCTTTTGTGGTCTACATCCTAGCAGAAAGCTTTTCAACTCTGTCTGGCAAGGAAAACCTGCGGGAGCACAGAAAACATCTCCCATCGTGTTCTGGACGTTGCACTGAGGTCTGCCAAGTGTTTGACAAGAAGGAAAGAAAAGTTGTCCAAAACAGCTTCCAATCGAATATTCATGTGATTGGAAACGTCAGGAAAGTGTAAGGTACTGTTTTCTATCATTTGGCAAGCTGCGCACACAATCCCAGTGTTGTACAGCTTCCTTCTTCACCTTTCCGATGCTGCCGCTCTCTCCGGCTCCCGGAGCCGAAGAAGCGGCTTCTTCGCGCACAGACGATTGTACCGCTCACAGTGCTCTCTTAGCGCGGCTTCTGCCGAAAGAAGCCCGGGAGCGGCTCTTAGCTCCGGAGAGCATCGTACCTTTGTCTTTAGCGTCTTTTGTGGTCTACATCCTAGCAGAAAGCTTTTCCACTCTGTCTGGCAAGGAAAACCTGCGGGAGCACAGAAAACATCTCCCATCGTGTTCTGGGCGGTGCACGGACGTCTGCCAAGTGTTTGGCATGAAGGAAAGAAAAGTTGTCCAAAACAGCTTCCAATCGAATATTCATGTGATTGGAAACGTCAGGAAAGTGTAAGGTACTGTTTTCTATGAGTTGGCAAGCTGCGCACACAATCCCAGTGTTGTACAGCTTCCTTCTTCACCTTTCCGATGCTGCCGCTCTCTCCGGCTCCCGGAGCCGAAGAAGCGGCTTCTTCGCGCACAGACGATTGTACCGGTCACAGGGCTCTCTTAGCGCTGCTTCTGCCGAAAGAAGCCCGGGAGCGGCTCTTAGCTCCGGAGAGCATCGTACCTTCGTCTTTAGCGTCTTTTGTGGTCTACATCCTAGCAGAAAGCTTTTCCACTCTGTCTGGCAAGGAATCCTGCAGGAGCACAGAAAACATCTCCCATCGTGTTCTGGACGTTGCACGGACGTCTGCCAAGTGTTTGGCATGAAGGAAAGAAAAGTTGTCCAAAACAGCTTCCAATCGAATATTCATGTGATTGGAAACGTCAGGAAAGTGTAAGGTACTGTTTTCTATCAGTTGGCAAGCTGCGCACACAATCCCAGTGTTGTACAGCTTCCTTCTTCACCTTTCCGATGCTGCCGCTCTCTCCGGCTCCCGGAGCCGAAGAAGCGGCTTCTTCGCGCACAGACGATTGTACCGCTCACAGTGCTCTCTTAGCGCGGCTTCTGCCGAAAGAAGCCCGGGAGCGGCTCTTAGCTCCGGAGAGCATCGTACCTTCGTCTTTAGCGTCTTTTGTGGTCTACATCCGAGCAGAAAGCTTTTCCACTCTGTCTGGCAAGGAAAACCTGCGGGAGCACAGAAAACATCTCCCATCGTCTTCTGGACGTTGCACGGAGGTCTGCCAAGTGTTTGACAAGAAGGAAAGAAAAGTTGTCCAAAACAGCTTCTTATCGAATATTCATGTGATTGGAAACGTCAGGAAAGTGTAAGGTACTGTTTTCTATCAGTTGGCAAGCTGCGCACACAATCCCAGTGTTGTACAGCTTCCTTCTTCACCTTTCCGATGCTGCCGCTCTCTCCGGCTCCCGGAGCCGAAGAAGCGGCTTCTTCGCGCACAGACGATTGTACCGGTCACAGGGCTCTGTTAGCGCGGCTTCTGCCGAAAGAAGCCCGGGAGCGGCTCTTAGCTCCGGAGAGCATCGTACCTTCGTCTTTAGCGTCTTTTGTGGTCTACATCCTAGCAGAAAGCTTTTCCACTCTGTCTGGCAAGGAATCCTGCGGGAGCACAGAAAACATCTCCCATCGTCTTCTAGACGTTGCACGGAGGTCTGCCAAGTGTTTGGCATGAAGGAAAGAAAAGTTGTCCAAAACAGCTTCCAATCGAAGATTCATGTGATTGGAAACGTCAGGAAAGTGTAAGGTACTGTTTTCTATCAGTTGGCAAGCTGCGCACACAATCCCAGTGTTGTACAGCTTCCTTCTTCACCTTTCCGATGCTGCCGCTCTCTCCGGCTCCCGGAGCCGAAGAAGCGGCTTCTTCGCGCATAGACGATTGTACCGCTCACAGTGCTCTCTTAGCGCGGCTTCTGCCGAAAGAAGCCCGGGAGCGGCTCTTAGCTCCGGAGAGCATCGTACCTTCGTCTTTAGCGTCTTTTGTGGTCTACATCCTAGCAGAAAGCTTTTCCACTCTGTCTGGCAAGGAAAACCTGCGGGAGCACAGAAAACATCTCCCATCGTGTTCTGGACGTTGCACGGACGTCTGCCAAGTGTTTGGCATGAAGGAAAGGAAAGTTGTCCAAAACAGCTTCCAATCGAATATTCATGTGATTGGAAACGTCAGGAAAGTGTAAGGTACTGTTTTCTATCAGTTGGCAAGCTGCGCACACAATCCCAGTGTTGTACATCTTCCTTCTTCACCTTTCCGATGCTGTCGCTCTCTCCGGCTCCCGGAGCCGAAGAAGCGGCTTCTTCGCGCAAAGACGATTGTACCGCTCACAGTGCTCTCTTAGCGCCGCTTCTGGCGAAAGAAGCCCGGGAGCGGCTCTTAGCTCCGGAGAGCATCGTACCTTCGTCTTTAGCGTCTTTTGTGGTCTACATCCTAGCAGAAAGCTTTTCCACTCTGTCTGGCAAGGAATCCTGCAGGAGCACAGAAAACATCTCCCATCGTGTTCTGGACGTTGCACGGACGTCTGCCAAGTGTTTGGCATGAAGGAAAGAAAAGTTGTCCAAAACAGCTTCCAATCGAATATTCATGTGATTGGAAACGTCAGGAAAGTGTAAGGTACTGTTTTCTATCAGTTGGCAAGCTGCGCACACAATCCCAGTGTTGTACAGCTTCCTTCTTCACCTTTCCGATGCTGCCGCTCTCTCCGGCTCCCGGAGCCGAAGAAGCGGCTTCTTCGCGCATAGACGATTGTACCGCTCACAGTGCTCTCTTAGCGCGGCTTCTGCCGAAAGAAGCCCGGGAGCGGCTCTTAGCTCCGGAGAGCATCGTACCTTCGTCTTTAGCGTCATTTGTGGTCTACATCCTAGCAGAAAGCTTTTCCACTCTGTCTGGCAAGGAAAACCTGCGGGAGCACAGAAAACATCTCCCATCGTGTTCTGGACGTTGCACGGAGGTCTGCCAAGTGTTTGACAAGAAGGAAAGAAAAGTTGTCCAAAACAGCTTCTTATCGAATATTCATGTGATTGGAAACGTCAGGAAAGTGTAAGGTACTGTTTTCTATCAGTTGGCAAGCTGCGCACACAATCCCAGTGTTGTACAGCTTCCTTCTTCACCTTTCCGATGCTGCCGCTCTCTCCGGCTCCCGGAGCCGAAGAAGCGGCTTCTTCGCGCAAAGACGATTGTACCGCTCACAGTGCTCTCTTAGCGCCGCTTCTGCCGAAAGAAGCCCGGGAGCGGCTCTTAGCTCCGGAGAGCATCGTACCTTCGTCTTTAGCGTCTTTTGTGGTCTACATCCTAGCAGAAAGCTTTTCCACTCTGTCTGGCAAGGAAAACCTGCGGGAGCACAGAAAACATCTCCCATCGTGTTCTGGACGTTGCACGGACGTCTGCCAAGTGTTTGGCATGAAGGAAAGGAAAGTTGTCCAAAACAGCTTCCAATCGAATATTCATGTGATTGGAAACGTCAGGAAAGTGTAAGGTACTGTTTTCTATCAGTTGGCAAGCTGCGCACACAATCCCAGTGTTGTACAGCTTCCTTCTTCACCTTTCCGATGCTGCCGCTCTCTCCGGCTCCCGGAGCCGAAGAAGCGGCTTCTTCGCGCACAGACGATTGTACCGCTCACAGTGCTCTCTTAGCGCGGCTTCTGCCGAAAGAAGCCCGGGAGCGGCTCTTAGCTCCGGAGAGCATCGTACCTTCGTCTTTAGCGTCTTTTGTGGTCTACATCCTAGCAGAAAGCTTTTCCACTCTGTCTGGCAAGGAAAACCTGCGGGAGCACAGAAAACATCTCCCATCGTCTTCTGGACGTTGCACGGAGGTCTGCCAAGTGTTTGACAAGAAGGAAAGAAAAGTTGTCCAAAACAGCTTCCAATCGAATATTCATGTGATTGGAAACGTCAGGAAAGTGTAAGGTACTGTTTTCTATCAGTTGGCAAGCTGCGCACACAATCCCAGTGTTGTACAGCTTCCTTCTTCACCTTTCCGATGCTGCCGCTCTCTCCGGCTCCCGGAGCCGAAGAAGCGGCTTCTTCGCGCACAGACGATTGTACCGCTCACAGTGCTCTCTTAGCGCCGCTTCTGCCGAAAGAAGCCCGGGAGCGGCTCTTAGCTCCGGAGAGCATCGTACCTTCGTCTTTAGCGTCTTTTGTGGTCTACATCCTAGCAGAAAGCTTTTCCACTCTGTCTGGCAAGGAATCCTGCGGGAGCACAGAAAACATCTCCCATCGTCTTCTAGACGTTGCACGGACGTCTGCCAAGTGTTTGGCATGAAGGAAAGAAAAGTTGTCCAAAACAGCTTCTTATCGAATATTCATGTGATTGGAAACGTCAGGAAAGTGTAAGGTACTGTTTTCTATCAGTTGGCAAGCTGCGCACACAATCCCAGTGTTGTACAGCTTCCTTCTTCACCTTTCTGATGCTGCCGCTCTCTCCGGCTCCCGGAGCCGAAGAAGCGGCTTCTTCGCGCATAGACGATTGTACCGCTCACAGTGCTCTCTTAGCGCGGCTTCTGCCGAAAGAAGCCCGGGAGCGGCTCTTAGCTCCGGAGAGCATCGTACCTTCGTCTTTAGCGTCTTTTGTGGTCTACATCCTAGCAGAAAGCTTTTCCACTCTGTCTGGCAAGGAAAACCTGCGGGAGCACAGAAAACATCTCCCATCGTGTTCTGGACGTTGCACGGACGTCTGCCAAGTGTTTGGCATGAAGGAAAGAAAAGTTGTCCAAAACAGCTTCCAATCGAAGATTCATGTGATTGGAAACGTCAGGAAAGTGTAAGGTACTGTTTTCTACCAGTTGGCAAGCTGCGCACACAATCCCAGTGTTGTACATCTTCCTTCTTCACCTTTCCGATGCTGCCGCTCTCTCCGGCTCCCGGAGCCGAAGAAGCGGCTTCTTCGCGCACAGACGATTGTACCGGTCATAGGGCTCTCTTAGCGCGGCTTCTGCCGAAAGAAGCCCGGGAGCGGCTCTTAGCTCCGGAGAGCATCGTCCCTTCGTCTTTAGCGTCTTTTGTGGTCTACATCCTAGCAGAAAGCTTTTCCACTCTGTCTAGCAAGGAAAACCTGCGGGAGCACAGAAAATATATCCCATCGTGTTCGGGGCGTTGCACAGAGGTCTGCCAAGTGTTTGACAAGAAGGAAAGAAAAGTTGTCCAAAACAGCTTCCAATCGAATATTCATGTGATTGGAAATGTCAGGAAAGTGTAAGGTACTGTTTTCTATCAGTTGGCAAGCTGCGCACACAATCCCAGTGTTGTACAGCTTCCTTCTTCACCTTTCCGATGCTGCCGCTCTCTCCGGCTCCCGGAGCTGAAGAAGCGGCTTCTTCGCGCAAAGACGATTGTACCGCTCACAGTGCTCTCTTAGCGCCGCTTCTGCCGAAAGAAGCCCGGGAGCGGCTCTTAGCTCCGGAGAGCATCGTACCTTCGTCTTTAGCGTCTTTTGTGGTCTACATCATAGCAGAAAGCTTTTCCACTCTGTCTGGCAAGGAAAACCTGCGGGAGCACAGAAAACATCTCCCATCGTGTTCTGGACGTTGCACGGACGTCTGCCAAGTGTTTGACAAGAAGGAAAGAAAAGTTGTCCAAAACAGCTTCTTATCGAATATTCATGTGATTGGAAACGTCAGGAATGTGTAAGATACTGTTTTCTATCAGTTGGCAAGCTGCGCACACAATCCCAGTGTTGTACAGCTTCCTTCTTCACCTTTCTGATGCTGCCGCTCTCTCCGGCTCCCGGAGCCGAAGAAGCGGCTTCTTCGCGCAAAGACGATTGTACCGCTCACAGTGCTCTCTTAGCGCGGCTTCTGCCGAAAGAAGCCCGGGAGCGGCTCTTAGCTCCGGAGAGCATCGTACCTTCGTCTTTAGCGTCTTTTGTGGTCTACATCCTAGCAGAAAGCTTTTCCACTCTGTCTGGCAAGGAAAACCTGCGGGAGCACAGAAAACATCTCCCATCGTGTTCTGGACGTTGCACGGACGTCTGCCAAGTGTTTGGCATGAAGGAAAGAAAAGTTGTCCAAAACAGCTTCCAATCGAATATTCATGTGATTGGAAACGTCAGGAAAGTGTAAGGTACTGTTTTCTATCAGTTGGCAAGCTGCGCACACAATCCCAGTGTTGTACAGCTTCCTTCTTCACCTTTCCGATGCTGCCGCTCTCTCCGGCTCCCGGAGCCGAAGAAGCGGCTTCTTCGCGCACAGACGATTGTACCGCTCACAGTGCTCTCTTAGCGCCGCTTCTGCCGAAAGAAGGCCGGGAGCGGCTCTTAGCTCCGGAGAGCATCGTACCTTCGTCTTTAGCGTCTTTTGTGGTCTACATCCTAGCAGAAAGCTTTTCCACTCTGTCTGGCAAGGAAAACCTGCGGGAGCACAGAAAACATCTCCCATCGTGTTCTGGACGTTGCACGGACGTCTGCCAAGTGTTTGGCATGAAGGAAAGAAAAGTTGTCCAAAACAGCTTCCAATCGAAGATTCATGTGATTGGAAACGTCAGGAAAGTGTAAGGTACTGTTTTCTACCAGTTGGCAAGCTGCGCACACAATCCCAGTGTTGTACATCTTCCTTCTTCACCTTTCCGATGCTGCCGCTCTCTCCGGCTCCCGGAGCCGAAGAAGCGGCTTCTTCGCGCACAGACGATTGTACCGGTCATAGGGCTCTCTTAGCGCGGCTTCTGCCGAAAGAAGCCCGGGAGCGGCTCTTAGCTCCGGAGAGCATCGTCCCTTCGTCTTTAGCGTCTTTTGTGGTCTACATCCTAGCAGAAAGCTTTTCCAATCTGTCTAGCAAGGAAAACCTGCGGGAGCACAGAAAACATATCCCATCGTGTTCGGGGCGTTGCACAGAGGTCTGCCAAGTGTTTGACAAGAAGGAAAGAAAAGTTGTCCAAAACAGCTTCCAATCGAATATTCATGTGATTGGAAATGTCAGGAAAGTGTAAGGTACTGTTTTCTATCAGTTGGCAAGCTGCGCACACAATCCCAGTGTTGTACAGCTTCCTTCTTCACCTTTCCGATGCTGCCGCTCTCTCCGGCTCCCGGAGCTGAAGAAGCGGCTTCTTCGCGCAAAGACGATTGTACCGCTCACAGTGCTCTCTTAGCGCCGCTTCTGCCGAAAGAAGCCCGGGAGCGGCTCTTAGCTCCGGAGAGCATCGTACCTTCGTCTTTAGCGTCTTTTGTGGTCTACATCCTAGCAGAAAGCTTTTCCACTCTGTCTGGCAAGGAAAACCTGCGGGAGCACAGAAAACATCTCCCATCGTGTTCTGGACGTTGCACGGACGTCTGCCAAGTGTTTGGCATGAAGGAAAGGAAAGTTGTCCAAAACAGCTTCCAATCGAATATTCATGTGATTGGAAACGTCAGGAAAGTGTAAGGTACTGTTTTCTATCAGTTGGCAAGCTGCGCACACAATCCCAGTGTTGTACAGCTTCCTTCTTCACCTTTCCGATGCTGCCGCTCTCTCCGGCTCCCGGAGCCGAAGAAGCGGCTTCTTCGCGCACAGACGATTGTACCGCTCACAGTGCTCTCTTAGCGCGGCTTCTGCCGAAAGAAGCCCGGGAGCGGCTCTTAGCTCCGGAGAGCATCGTACCTTCGTCTTTAGCGTCTTTTGTGGTCTACATCCTAGCAGAAAGCTTTTCCACTCTGTCTGGCAAGGAAAACCTGCGGGAGCACAGAAAACATCTCCCATCGTCTTCTGGACGTTGCACGGAGGTCTGCCAAGTGTTTGACAAGAAGGAAAGAAAAGTTGTCCAAAACAGCTTCCAATCGAATATTCATGTGATTGGAAACGTCAGGAAAGTGTAAGGTACTGTTTTCTATCAGTTGGCAAGCTGCGCACACAATCCCAGTGTTGTACAGCTTCCTTCTTCACCTTTCCGATGCTGCCGCTCTCTCCGGCTCCCGGAGCCGAAGAAGCGGCTTCTTCGCGCACAGACGATTGTACCGCTCACAGTGCTCTCTTAGCGCCGCTTCTGCCGAAAGAAGCCCGGGAGCGGCTCTTAGCTCCGGAGAGCATCGTACCTTCGTCTTTAGCGTCTTTTGTGGTCTACATCCTAGCAGAAAGCTTTTCCACTCTGTCTGGCAAGGAATCCTGCGGGAGCACAGAAAACATCTCCCATCGTCTTCTAGACGTTGCACGGACGTCTGCCAAGTGTTTGGCATGAAGGAAAGAAAAGTTGTCCAAAACAGCTTCTTATCGAATATTCATGTGATTGGAAACGTCAGGAAAGTGTAAGGTACTGTTTTCTATCAGTTGGCAAGCTGCGCACACAATCCCAGTGTTGTACAGCTTCCTTCTTCACCTTTCTGATGCTGCCGCTCTCTCCGGCTCCCGGAGCCGAAGAAGCGGCTTCTTCGCGCATAGACGATTGTACCGCTCACAGTGCTCTCTTAGCGCGGCTTCTGCCGAAAGAAGCCCGGGAGCGGCTCTTAGCTCCGGAGAGCATCGTACCTTCGTCTTTAGCGTCTTTTGTGGTCTACATCCTAGCAGAAAGCTTTTCCACTCTGTCTGGCAAGGAAAACCTGCGGGAGCACAGAAAACATCTCCCATCGTGTTCTGGACGTTGCACGGACGTCTGCCAAGTGTTTGGCATGAAGGAAAGAAAAGTTGTCCAAAACAGCTTCCAATCGAATATTCATGTGATTGGAAACGTCAGGAAAGTGTAAGGTACTGTTTTCTATCAGTTGGCAAGCTGCGCACACAATCCCAGTGTTGTACAGCTTCCTTCTTCACCTTTCCGATGCTGCCGCTCTCTCCGGCTCCCGGAGCCGAAGAAGCGGCTTCTTCGCGCACAGACGATTGTACCGCTCACAGTGCTCTCTTAGCGCCGCTTCTGCCGAAAGAAGGCCGGGAGCGGCTCTTAGCTCCGGAGAGCATCGTACCTTCGTCTTTAGCGTCTTTTGTGGTCTACATCCTAGCAGAAAGCTTTTCCACTCTGTCTGGCAAGGAAAACCTGCGGGAGCACAGAAAACATCTCCCATCGTGTTCTGGACGTTGCACGGACGTCTGCCAAGTGTTTGGCATGAAGGAAAGAAAAGTTGTCCAAAACAGCTTCCAATCGAAGATTCATGTGATTGGAAACGTCAGGAAAGTGTAAGGTACTGTTTTCTACCAGTTGGCAAGCTGCGCACACAATCCCAGTGTTGTACAGCTTCCTTCTTCACCTTTCCGATGCTGCCGCTCTCTCCGGCTCCCGGAGCCGAAGAAGCGGCTTCTTCGCGCACAGACGATTGTACCGCTCACAGTGCTCTCTTAGCGCCGCTTCTGCCGAAAGAAGGCCGGGAGCGGCTCTTAGCTCCGGAGAGCATCGTACCTTCGTCTTTAGCGTCTTTTGTGGTCTACATCCTAGCAGAAAGCTTTTCCACTCTGTCTGGCAAGGAAAACCTGCGGGAGCACAGAAAACATCTCCCATCGTGTTCTGGACGTTGCACGGACGTCTGCCAAGTGTTTGGCATGAAGGAAAGAAAAGTTGTCCAAAACAGCTTCCAATCGAAGATTCATGTGATTGGAAACGTCAGGAAAGTGTAAGGTACTGTTTTCTACCAGTTGGCAAGCTGCGCACACAATCCCAGTGTTGTACATCTTCCTTCTTCACCTTTCCGATGCTGCCGCTCTCTCCGGCTCCCGGAGCCGAAGAAGCGGCTTCTTCGCGCACAGACGATTGTACCGGTCATAGGGCTCTCTTAGCGCGGCTTCTGCCGAAAGAAGCCCGGGAGCGGCTCTTAGCTCCGGAGAGCATCGTCCCTTCGTCTTTAGCGTCTTTTGTGGTCTACATCCTAGCAGAAAGCTTTTCCAATCTGTCTAGCAAGGAAAACCTGCGGGAGCACAGAAAACATATCCCATCGTGTTCGGGGCGTTGCACAGAGGTCTGCCAAGTGTTTGACAAGAAGGAAAGAAAAGTTGTCTAAAACAGCTTCCAATCGAATATTCATGTGATTGGAAATGTCAGGAAAGTGTAAGGTACTGTTTTCTATCAGTTGGCAAGCTGCGCACACAATCCCAGTGTTGTACAGCTTCCTTCTTCACCTTTCCGATGCTGCCGCTCTCTCCGGCTCCCGGAGCTGAAGAAGCGGCTTCTTCGCGCAAAGACGATTGTACCGCTCACAGTGCTCTCTTAGCGCCGCTTCTGCCGAAAGAAGCCCGGGAGCGGCTCTTAGCTCCGGAGAGCATCGTACCTTCGTCTTTAGCGTCTTTTGTGGTCTACATCCTAGCAGAAAGCTTTTCCACTCTGTCTGGCAAGGAAAACCTGCGGGAGCACAGAAAACATCTCCCATCGTGTTCTGGACGTTGCACGGACGTCTGCCAAGTGTTTGGCATGAAGGAAAGGAAAGTTGTCCAAAACAGCTTCCAATCGAATATTCATGTGATTGGAAACGTCAGGAAAGTGTAAGGTACTGTTTTCTATCAGTTGGCAAGCTGCGCACACAATCCCAGTGTTGTACAGCTTCCTTCTTCACCTTTCCGATGCTGCCGCTCTCTCCGGCTCCCGGAGCCGAAGAAGCGGCTTCTTCGCGCACAGACGATTGTACCGCTCACAGTGCTCTCTTAGCGCGGCTTCTGCCGAAAGAAGCCCGGGAGCGGCTCTTAGCTCCGGAGAGCATCGTACCTTCGTCTTTAGCGTCTTTTGTGGTCTACATCCTAGCAGAAAGCTTTTCCACTCTGTCTGGCAAGGAAAACCTGCGGGAGCACAGAAAACATCTCCCATCGTCTTCTGGACGTTGCACGGAGGTCTGCCAAGTGTTTGACAAGAAGGAAAGAAAAGTTGTCCAAAACAGCTTCCAATCGAATATTCATGTGATTGGAAACGTCAGGAAAGTGTAAGGTACTGTTTTCTATCAGTTGGCAAGCTGCGCACACAATCCCAGTGTTGTACAGCTTCCTTCTTCACCTTTCCGATGCTGCCGCTCTCTCCGGCTCCCGGAGCCGAAGAAGCGGCTTCTTCGCGCACAGACGATTGTACCGCTCACAGTGCTCTCTTAGCGCCGCTTCTGCCGAAAGAAGCCCGGGAGCGGCTCTTAGCTCCGGAGAGCATCGTACCTTCGTCTTTAGCGTCTTTTGTGGTCTACATCCTAGCAGAAAGCTTTTCCACTCTGTCTGGCAAGGAATCCTGCGGGAGCACAGAAAACATCTCCCATCGTCTTCTAGACGTTGCACGGACGTCTGCCAAGTGTTTGGCATGAAGGAAAGAAAAGTTGTCCAAAACAGCTTCTTATCGAATATTCATGTGATTGGAAACGTCAGGAAAGTGTAAGGTACTGTTTTCTATCAGTTGGCAAGCTGCGCACACAATCCCAGTGTTGTACAGCTTCCTTCTTCACCTTTCTGATGCTGCCGCTCTCTCCGGCTCCCGGAGCCGAAGAAGCGGCTTCTTCGCGCATAGACGATTGTACCGCTCACAGTGCTCTCTTAGCGCGGCTTCTGCCGAAAGAAGCCCGGGAGCGGCTCTTAGCTCCGGAGAGCATCGTACCTTCGTCTTTAGCGTCTTTTGTGGTCTACATCCTAGCAGAAAGCTTTTCCACTCTGTCTGGCAAGGAAAACCTGCGGGAGCACAGAAAACATCTCCCATCGTGTTCTGGACGTTGCACGGACGTCTGCCAAGTGTTTGGCATGAAGGAAAGAAAAGTTGTCCAAAACAGCTTCCAATCGAAGATTCATGTGATTGGAAACGTCAGGAAAGTGTAAGGTACTGTTTTCTATCAGTTGGCAAGCTGCGCACACAATCCCAGTGTTGTACATCTTCCTTCTTCACCTTTCCGATGCTGCCGCTCTCTCCGGCTCCCGGAGCTGAAGAAGCGGCTTCTTCGCGCAAAGACGATTGTACCGCTCACAGTGCTCTCTTAGCGCCGCTTCTGCCGAAAGAAGCCCGGGAGCGGCTCTTAGCTCCGGAGAGCATCGTACCTTCGTCTTTAGCGTCTTTTGTGGTCTACATCATAGCAGAAAGCTTTTCCACTCTGTCTGGCAAGGAAAACCTGCGGGAGCACAGAAAACATCTCCCATCGTGTTCTGGACGTTGCACGGACGTCTGCCAAGTGTTTGACAAGAAGGAAAGAAAAGTTGTCCAAAACAGCTTCTTATCGAATATTCATGTGATTGGAAACGTCAGGAATGTGTAAGATACTGTTTTCTATCAGTTGGCAAGCTGCGCACACAATCCCAGTGTTGTACAGCTTCCTTCTTCACCTTTCTGATGCTGCCGCTCTCTCCGGCTCCCGGAGCCGAAGAAGCGGCTTCTTCGCGCAAAGACGATTGTACCGCTCACAGTGCTCTCTTAGCGCGGCTTCTGCCGAAAGAAGCCCGGGAGCGGCTCTTAGCTCCGGAGAGCATCGTACCTTCGTCTTTAGCGTCTTTTGTGGTCTACATCCTAGCAGAAAGCTTTTCCACTCTGTCTGGCAAGGAAAACCTGCGGGAGCACAGAAAACATCTCCCATCGTGTTCTGGACGTTGCACGGACGTCTGCCAAGTGTTTGGCATGAAGGAAAGAAAAGTTGTCCAAAACAGCTTCCAATCGAATATTCATGTGATTGGAAACGTCAGGAAAGTGTAAGGTACTGTTTTCTATCAGTTGGCAAGCTGCGCACACAATCCCAGTGTTGTACAGCTTCCTTCTTCACCTTTCCGATGCTGCCGCTCTCTCCGGCTCCCGGAGCCGAAGAAGCGGCTTCTTCGCGCACAGACGATTGTACCGCTCACAGTGCTCTCTTAGCGCCGCTTCTGCCGAAAGAAGGCCGGGAGCGGCTCTTAGCTCCGGAGAGCATCGTACCTTCGTCTTTAGCGTCTTTTGTGGTCTACATCCTAGCAGAAAGCTTTTCCACTCTGTCTGGCAAGGAAAACCTGCGGGAGCACAGAAAACATCTCCCATCGTGTTCTGGACGTTGCACGGACGTCTGCCAAGTGTTTGGCATGAAGGAAAGAAAAGTTGTCCAAAACAGCTTCCAATCGAAGATTCATGTGATTGGAAACGTCAGGAAAGTGTAAGGTACTGTTTTCTACCAGTTGGCAAGCTGCGCACACAATCCCAGTGTTGTACATCTTCCTTCTTCACCTTTCCGATGCTGCCGCTCTCTCCGGCTCCCGGAGCCGAAGAAGCGGCTTCTTCGCGCACAGTGATTGTACCGGTCATAGGGCTCTCTTAGCGCGGCTTCTGCCGAAAGAAGCCCGGGAGCGGCTCTTAGCTCCGGAGAGCATCGTCCCTTCGTCTTTAGCGTCTTTTGTGGTCTACATCCTAGCAGAAAGCTTTTCCAATCTGTCTAGCAAGGAAAACCTGCGGGAGCACAGAAAACATATCCCATCGTGTTCGGGGCGTTGCACAGAGGTCTGCCAAGTGTTTGACAAGAAGGAAAGAAAAGTTGTCCAAAACAGCTTCCAATCGAATATTCATGTGATTGGAAATGTCAGGAAAGTGTAAGGTACTGTTTTCTATCAGTTGGCAAGCTGCGCACACAATCCCAGTGTTGTACAGCTTCCTTCTTCACCTTTCCGATGCTGCCGCTCTCTCCGGCTCCCGGAGCTGAAGAAGCGGCTTCTTCGCGCAAAGACGATTGTACCGCTCACAGTGCTCTCTTAGCGCCGCTTCTGCCGAAAGAAGCCCGGGAGCGGCTCTTAGCTCCGGAGAGCATCGTACCTTCGTCTTTAGCGTCTTTTGTGGTCTACATCATAGCAGAAAGCTTTTCCACTCTGTCTGGCAAGGAAAACCTGCGGGAGCACAGAAAACATCTCCCATCGTGTTCTGGACGTTGCACGGACGTCTGCCAAGTGTTTGACAAGAAGGAAAGAAAAGTTGTCCAAAACAGCTTCTTATCGAATATTCATGTGATTGGAAACGTCAGGAAAGTGTAAGATACTGTTTTCTATCAGTTGGCAAGCTGCGCACACAATCCCAGTGTTGTACAGCTTCCTTCTTCACCTTTCCGATGCTGCCGCTCTCTCTGGCTCCCGGAGCCGAAGAAGCGGCTTCTTCGCGCACAGACGATTGTACCGCTCACAGTGCTCTCTTAGCGCCGCTTCTGCCGAAAGAAGCCCGGGAGCGGCTCTTAGCTCCGGAGAGCATCGTACCTTCGTCTTTAGCGTCTTTTGTGGTCTACATCCTAGCAGAAAGCTTTTCCACTCTGTCTGGCAAGGAAAACCTGCGGGAGCACAGAAAACATCTCCCATCGTGTTCTGGACGTTGCACGGAGGTCTGCCAAGTGTTTGACAAGAAGGAAAGAAAAGTTGTCCAAAACAGCTTCTTATCGAATATTCATGTGATTGGAAACGTCAGGAAAGTGTAAGGTACTGTTTTCTATCAGTTGGCAAGCTGCGCACACAATCCCAGTGTTGTACAGCTTCCTTCTTCACCTTTCCGATGCTGCCGCTCTCTCCGGCTCCCGGAGGCGAAGAAGCGGCTTCTTCGCGCACAGACGATTGTACCGCTCACAGTGCTCTCTTAGCGCCGCTTCTGCCGAAAGAAGCCCGGGAGCGGCTCTTAGCTCCGGAGAGCATCGTACCTTCGTCTTTAGCGTCTTTTGTGGTCTACATCCTAGCAGAAAGCTTTTCCACTCTGTCTGGCAAGGAAAACCTGCGGGAGCACAGAAAACATCTCCCATCGTGTTCTGGACGTTGCACGGAGGTCTGCCAAGTGTTTGACAAGAAGGAAAGAAAAGTTGTCCAAAACAGCTTCTTATCGAATATTCATGTGATTGGAAACGTCAGGAAAGTGTAAGGTACTGTTTTCTATCAGTTGGCAAGCTGCGCACACAATCCCAGTGTTGTACAGCTTCCTTCTTCACCTTTCCGATGCTGCCGCTCTCTCCGGCTCCCGGAGGCGAAGAAGCGGCTTCTTCGCGCATAGACGATTGTACCGCTCACAGTGCTCTCTTAGCGCCGCTTCTGCCGAAAGAAGCCCGGGAGCGGCTCTTAGCTCCGGAGAGCATCGTACCTTCGTCTTTAGCGTCTTTTGTGGTCTACATCATAGCAGAAAGCTTTTCCACTCTGTCTGGCAAGGAAAACCTGCGGGAGCACAGAAAACATCTCCCATCGTGTTCTGGACGTTGCACGGACGTCTGCCAAGTGTTTGACAAGAAGGAAAGAAAAGTTGTCCAAAACAGCTTCTTATCGAATATTCATGTGATTGGAAACGTCAGGAAAGTGTAAGATACTGTTTTCTATCAGTTGGCAAGCTGCGCACACAATCCCAGTGTTGTACAGCTTCCTTCTTCACCTTTCTGATGCTGCCGCTCTCTCCGGCTCCCGGAGCCGAAGAAGCGGCTTCTTCGCGCAAAGACGATTGTACCGCTCACAGTGCTCTCTTAGCGCGGCTTCTGCCGAAAGAAGCCCGGGAGCGGCTCTTAGCTCCGGAGAGCATCGTACCTTCGTCTTTAGCGTCTTTTGTGGTCTACATCCTAGCAGAAAGCTTTTCCACTCTGTCTGGCAAGGAAAACCTGCGGGAGCACAGAAAACATCTCCCATCGTGTTCTGGGTGGTGCACAGAGGTCTGCCAAGTGTTTGACAAGAAGGAAAGAAAAGTTGTCCAAAACAGCTTCCAATCGAATATTCACGTGATTGGAAACGTCAGGAAAGTGTAAGGTACTGTTTTCTATCAGTTGGCAAGCTGCGCACACAATCCCAGTGTTGTACAGCTTCCTTCTTCACCTTTCCGATGCTGCCGCTCTCTCCGGCTCCCGGAGCCGAAGAAGCGGCTTCTTCGCGCACAGACGATTGTACCGCTCACAGTGCTCTCTTAGCGCCGCTTCTGCCGAAAGAAGCCCGGGAGGGGCTCTTAGCTCCGGAGAGCATCGTACCTTCGTCTTTAGCGTCTTTTGTGGTCTACATCCTAGCAGAAAGCTTTTCCACTCTGTCTGGCAAGGAATCCTGCGGGAGCACAGAAAACATCTCCCATCGTCTTCTAGACGTTGCACGGACGTCTGCCAAGTGTTTGGCATGAAGGAAAGAAAAGTTGTCCAAAACAGCTTCCAATCGAATATTCATGTGATTGGAAACGTCAGGAAAGTGTAAGGTACTGTTTTCTATCAGTTGGCAAGCTGCGCACACAATCCCAGTGTTGTACAGCTTCCTTCTTCACCTTTCCGATGCTGCCGCTCTCTCCGGCTCCCGGAGCCGAAGAAGCGGCTTCTTCGCGCATAGACGATTGTACCGCTCACAGTGCTCTCTTAGCGCGGCTTCTGCCGAAAGAAGCCCGGGAGCGGCTCTTAGCTCCGGAGAGCATCGTACCTTCGTCTTTAGCGTCATTTGTGGTCTACATCCTAGCAGAAAGCTTTTCCACTCTGTCTGGCAAGGAAAACCTGCGGGAGCACAGAAAACATCTCCCATCGTGTTCTGGACGTTGCACGGAGGTCTGCCAAGTGTTTGACAAGAAGGAAAGAAAAGTTGTCCAAAACAGCTTCTTATCGAATATTCATGTGATTGGAAACGTCATGAAAGTGTAAGGTACTGTTTTTTATCAGTTGGCAAGCTGCGCACACAATCCCAGTGTTGTACAGCTTCCTTCTTCACCTTTCCAATGCTGCCGCTCTCTCCGGCTCCCGGAGCCGAAGAAGCGGCTTCTTCGCGCACAGACGATTGTACCGCTCACAGTGCTCTCTTAGCGCGGCTTCTGCCGAAAGAAGCCCGGGAGCGGCTCTTAGCTCCGGAGAGCATCGTACCTTCGTCTTTAGCGTCTTTTGTGGTCTACATCCTAGCAGAAAGCTTTTCCACTCTGTCTGGCAAGGAAAACCTGCGGGAGCACAGAAAACATCTCCCATCGTCTTCTGGACGTTGCACGGAGGTCTGCCAAGTGTTTGACAAGAAGGAAAGAAAAGTTGTCCAAAACAGCTTCCAATCGAATATTCATGTGATTGGAAACGTCAGGAAAGTGTAAGGTACTGTTTTCTATCAGTTGGCAAGCTGCGCACACAATCCCAGTGTTGTACAGCTTCCTTCTTCACCTTTCCGATGCTGCCGCTCTCTCCGGCTCCCGGAGCCGAAGAAGCGGCTTCTTCGCGCACAGACGATTGTACCGGTCACAGGGCTCTCTTAGCGCCGCTTCTGCCGAAAGAAGCCCGGGAGCGGCTCTTAGCTCCGGAGAGCATCGTACCTTCGTCTTTAGCGTCTTTTGTGGTCTACATCCTAGCAGAAAGCTTTTCCACTCTGTCTGGCAAGGAATCCTGCGGGAGCACAGAAAACATCTCCCATCGTCTTCTAGACGTTGCACGGACGTCTGCCAAGTGTTTGGCATGAAGGAAAGAAAAGTTGTCCAAAACAGCTTCCAATCGAAGATTCATGTGATTGGAAACGTCAGGAAAGTGTAAGGTACTGTTTTCTATCAGTTGGCAAGCTGCGCACACAATCCCAGTGTTGTACAGCTTCCTTCTTCACCTTTCCGATGCTGCCGCTCTCTCCGGCTCCCGGAGCCGAAGAAGCGGCTTCTTCGCGCATAGACGATTGTACCGCTCACAGTGCTCTCTTAGCGCGGCTTCTGCCGAAAGAAGCCCGGGAGCGGCTCTTAGCTCCGGAGAGCATCGTACCTTCGTCTTTAGCGTCTTTTGTGGTCTACATCCTAGCAGAAAGCTTTTCCACTCTGTCTGGCAAGGAAAACCTGCGGGAGCACAGAAAACATCTCCCATCGTGTTCTGGACGTTGCACGGACGTCTGCCAAGTGTTTGGCATGAAGGAAAGAAAAGTTGTCCTAAACAGCTTCCAATCGAAGATTCATGTGATTGGAAACGTCAGGAAAGTGTAAGGTACTGTTTTCTACCAGTTGGCAAGCTGCGCACACAATCCCAGTGTTGTACATCTTCCTTCTTCACCTTTCCGATGCTGCCGCTCTCTCCGGCTCCCGGAGCCGAAGAAGCGGCTTCTTCGCGCACAGACGATTGTACCGCTCACAGTGTTCTCTTAGCGCCGCTTCTGCCGAAAGAAGCCCGGGAGCGGCTCTTAGCTCCGGAGAGCATCGTACCTTCGTCTTTAGCGTCTTTTGTGGTCTACATCCTAGCAGAAAGCTTTTCCACTCTGTCTAGCAAGGAAAACCTGCGGGAGCACAGAAAACATATCCCATCGTGTTCGGGGCGTTGCACAGAGGTCTGCCAAGTGTTTGACAAGAAGGAAAGAAAAGTTGTCCAAAACAGCTTCCAATCGAATATTCATGTGATTGGAAATGTCAGGAAAGTGTAAGGTACTGTTTTCTATCAGTTGGCAAGCTGCGCACACAATCCCAGTGTTGTACAGCTTCCTTCTTCACCTTTCCGATGCTGCCGCTCTCTCCGGCTCCCGGAGCCGAAGAAGCGGCTTCTTCGCGCAAAGACGATTGTACCGCTCACAGTGCTCTCTTAGCGCCGCTTCTGCCGAAAGAAGCCCGGGAGCGGCTCTTAGCTCCGGAGAGCATCGTACCTTCGTCTTTAGCGTCTTTTGTGGTCTACATCATAGCAGAAAGCTTTTCCACTCTGTCTGGCAAGGAAAACCTGCGGGAGCACAGAAAACATCTCCCATCGTGTTCTGGACGTTGCACGGACGTCTGCCAAGTGTTTGACAAGAAGGAAAGAAAAGTTGTCCAAAACAGCTTCTTATCGAATATTCATGTGATTGGAAACGTCAGGAAAGTGTAAGATACTGTTTTCTATCAGTTGGCAAGCTGCGCACACAATCCCAGTGTTGTACAGCTTCCTTCTTCACCTTTCTGATGCTGCCGCTCTCTCCGGCTCCCGGAGCCGAAGAAGCGGCTTCTTCGCGCAAAGACGATTGTACCGCTCACAGTGCTCTCTTAGCGCGGCTTCTGCCGAAAGAAGCCCGGGAGCGGCTCTTAGCTCCGGAGAGCATCGTACCTTCGTCTTTAGCGTCTTTTGTGGTCTACATCCTAGCAGAAAGCTTTTCCACTCTGTCTGGCAAGGAAAACCTGCGGGAGCACAGAAAACATCTCCCATCGTGTTCTGGGTGGTGCACAGAGGTCTGCCAAGTGTTTGACAAGAAGGAAAGAAAAGTTGTCCAAAACAGCTTCCAATCGAATATTCACGTGATTGGAAACGTCAGGAAAGTGTAAGGTACTGTTTTCTATCAGTTGGCAAGCTGCGCACACAATCCCAGTGTTGTACAGCTTCCTTCTTCACCTTTCCGATGCTGCCGCTCTCTCCGGCTCCCGGAGCCGAAGAAGCGGCTTCTTCGCGCACAGACGATTGTACCGCTCACAGTGCTCTCTTAGCGCCGCTTCTGCCGAAAGAAGCCCGGGAGCGGCTCTTAGCTCCGGAGAGCATCGTACCTTCGTCTTTAGCGTCTTTTGTGGTCTACATCCTAGCAGAAAGCTTTTCCACTCTGTCTGGCAAGGAATCCTGCGGGAGCACAGAAAACATCTCCCATCGTCTTCTAGACGTTGCACGGACGTCTGCCAAGTGTTTGGCATGAAGGAAAGAAAAGTTGTCCAAAACAGCTTCCAATCGAAGATTCATGTGATTGGAAACGTCAGGAAAGTGTAAGGTACTGTTTTCTATCAGTTGGCAAGCTGCGCACACAATCCCAGTGTTGTACAGCTTCCTTCTTCACCTTTCCGATGCTGCCGCTCTCTCCGGCTCCCGGAGCCGAAGAAGCGGCTTCTTCGCGCACAGACGATTGTACCGCTCACAGTGCTCTCTTAGCGCGGCTTCTGCCGAAAGAAGCCCGGGAGCGGCTCTTAGCTCCGGAGAGCATCGTACCTTCGTCTTTAGCGTCTTTTGTGGTCTACATCCTAGCAGAAAGCTTTTCCACTCTGTCTGGCAAGGAAAACCTGCGGGAGCACAGAAAACATCTCCCATCGTGTTCTGGACGTTGCACGGAGGTCTGCCAAGTGTTTGACAAGAAGGAAAGAAAAGTTGTCCAAAACAGCTTCCAATCGAATATTCATGTGATTGGAAACGTCAGGAAAGTGTAAGGTACTGTTTTCTATCAGTTGGCAAGCTGCGCACACAATCCCAGTGTTGTACAGCTTCCTTCTTCACCTTTCCGATGCTGCCGCTCTCTCCGGCTCCCGGAGCCGAAGAAGCGGCTTCTTCGCGCACAGACGATTGTACCGGTCACAGGGCTCTCTTAGCGCGGCTTCTGCCGAAAGAAGCCCGGGAGCGGCTCTTAGCTCCGGAGAGCATCGTACCTTCGTCTTTAGCGTCTTTTGTGGTCTACATCCTAGCAGAAAGCTTTTCCACTCTGTCTGGCAAGGAATCCTGCGGGAGCACAGAAAACATCTCCCATCGTCTTCTAGACGTTGCACGGACGTCTGCCAAGTGTTTGGCATGAAGGAAAGAAAAGTTGTCCAAAACAGCTTCCAATCGAAGATTCATGTGATTGGAAACGTCAGGAAAGTGTAAGGTACTGTTTTCTATCAGTTGGCAAGCTGCGCACACAATCCCAGTGTTGTACAGCTTCCTTCTTCACCTTTCCGATGCTGCCGCTCTCTCCGGCTCCCGGAGCCGAAGAAGCGGCTTCTTCGCGCATAGACGATTGTGCCGCTCACAGTGCTCTCTTAGCGCCGCTTCTGCCGAAAGAAGGCCGGGAGCGGCTCTTAGCTCCGGAGAGCATCGTACCTTCGTCTTTAGCGTCTTTTGTGGTCTACATCATAGCAGAAAGCTTTTCAACTCTGTCTGGCAAGGAAAACCTGCGGGAGCACAGAAAACATCTCCCATCGTGTTCTGGACGTTGCACGGACGTCTGCCAAGTGTTTGACAAGAAGGAAAGAAAAGTTGTCCAAAACAGCTTCTTATCGAATATTCATGTGATTGGAAACGTCAGGAAAGTGTAAGATACTGTTTTCTATCAGTTGGCAAGCTGCGCACACAATCCCAGTGTTGTACAGCTTCCTTCTTCACCTTTCTGATGCTGCCGCTCTCTCCGGCTCCCGGAGCCGAAGAAGCGGCTTCTTCGCGCAAAGACGATTGTACCGCTCACAGTGCTCTCTTAGCGCGGCTTCTGCCGAAAGAAGCCCGGGAGCGGCTCTTAGCTCCGGAGAGCATCGTACCTTCGTCTTTAGCGTCTTTTGTGGTCTACATCCTAGCAGAAAGCTTTTCCACTCTGTCTGGCAAGGAAAACCTGCGGGAGCACAGAAAACATCTCCCATCGTGTTCTGGACGTTGCACGGACGTCTGCCAAGTGTTTGGCATGAAGGAAAGAAAAGTTGTCCAAAACAGCTTCCAATCGAATATTCATGTGATTGGAAACGTCAGGAAAGTGTAAGGTACTGTTTTCTATCAGTTGGCAAGCTGCGCACACAATCCCAGTGTTGTACAGCTTCCTTCTTCACCTTTCCGATGCTGCCGCTCTCTCCGGCTCCCGGAGCCGAAGAAGCGGCTTCTTCGCGCACAGACGATTGTACCGCTCACAGTGCTCTCTTAGCGCCGCTTCTGCCGAAAGAAGCCCGGGAGCGGCTCTTAGCTCCGGAGAGCATCGTACCTTCGTCTTTAGCGTCTTTTGTGGTCTACATCCTAGCAGAAAGCTTTTCCACTCTGTCTAGCAAGGAAAACCTGCGGGAGCACAGAAAACATCTCCCATCGTGTTCTGGACGTTGCACGGAGGTCTGCCAAGTGTTTGACAAGAAGGAAAGAAAAGTTGTCCAAAACAGCTTCTTATCGAATATTCATGTGATTGGAAACGTCAGGAAAGTGTAAGGTACTGTTTTCTATCAGTTGGCAAGCTGCGCACACAATCCCAGTGTTGTACAGCTTCCTTCTTCACCTTTCCGATGCTGCCGCTCTCTCCGGCTCCCGGAGCCGAAGAAGCGGCTTCTTCGCGCATAGACGATTGTACCGCTCACAGTGCTCTCTTAGCGCCGCTTCTGCCCCAAGAAGCCCGGGAGCGGCTCTTAGCTCCGGAGAGCATCGTACCTTCGTCTTTAGCGTCTTTTGTGGTCTACATCCTAGCAGAAAGCTTTTCCACTCTGTCTGGCAAGGAAAACCTGCGGGAGCACAGAAAACATCTCCCATCGTGTTCTGGGTGGTGCACAGAGGTCTGCCAAGTGTTTGACAAGAAGGAAAGAAAAGTTGTCCAAAACAGCTTCCAATCGAATATTCACGTGATTGGAAACGTCAGGAAAGTGTAAGGTACTGTTTTCTATCAGTTGGCAAGCTGCGCACACAATCCCAGTGTTGTACAGCTTCCTTCTTCACCTTTCCGATGCTGCCGCTCTCTCCGGCTCCCGGAGCCGAAGAAGCGGCTTCTTCGCGCACAGACGATTGTACCGCTCACAGTGCTCTCTTAGCGCCGCTTCTGCCGAAAGAAGCCCGGGAGCGGCTCTTAGCTCCGGAGAGCATCGTACCTTCGTCTTTAGCGTCTTTTGTGGTCTACATCCTAGCAGAAAGCTTTTCCACTCTGTCTGGCAAGGAAAACCTGCGGGAGCACAGAAAACATCTCCCATCGTGTTCTGGACGTTGCACGGAGGTCTGCCAAGTGTTTGACAAGAAGGAAAGAAAAGTTGTCCAAAACAGCTTCCAATCGAATATTCATGTGATTGGAAACGTCAGGAAAGTGTAAGGTACTGTTTTCTATCAGTTGGCAAGCTGCGCACACAATCCCAGTGTTGTACAGCTTCCTTCTTCACCTTTCCGATGCTGCCGCTCTCTCCGGCTCCCGGAGCCGAAGAAGCGGCTTCTTCGCGCACAGACGATTGTACCGGTCACAGGGCTCTCTTAGCGCGGCTTCTGCCGAAAGAAGCCCGGGAGCGGCTCTTAGCTCCGGAGAGCATCGTACCTTCGTCTTTAGCGTCTTTTGTGGTCTACATCCTAGCAGAAAGCTTTTCCACTCTGTCTGGCAAGGAATCCTGCGGGAGCACAGAAAACATCTCCCATCGTCTTCTAGACGTTGCACGGACGTCTGCCAAGTGTTTGGCATGAAGGAAAGAAAAGTTGTCCAAAACAGCTTCCAATCGAATATTCATGTGATTGGAAACGTCAGGAAAGTGTAAGGTACTGTTTTCTATCAGTTGGCAAGCTGCGCACACAATCCCAGTGTTGTACAGCTTCCTTCTTCACCTTTCCGATGCTGCCGCTCTCTCCGGCTCCCGGAGCCGAAGAAGCGGCTTCTTCGCGCATAGACGATTGTACCGCTCACAGTGCTCTCTTAGCGCCGCTTCTGCCGAAAGAAGGCCGGGAGCGGCTCTTAGCTCCGGAGAGCATCGTACCTTCGTCTTTAGCGTCTTTTGTGGTCTACATCATAGCAGAAAGCTTTTCAACTCTGTCTGGCAAGGAAAACCTGCGGGAGCACAGAAAACATCTCCCATCGTGTTCTGGACGTTGCACGGACGTCTGCCAAGTGTTTGACAAGAAGGAAAGATAAGTTGTCCAAAACAGCTTCTTATCGAATATTCATGTGATTGGAAACGTCAGGAAAGTGTAAGATACTGTTTTCTATCAGTTGGCAAGCTGCGCACACAATCCCAGTGTTGTACAGCTTCCTTCTTCACCTTTCTGATGCTGCCGCTCTCTCCGGCTCCCGGAGCCGAAGAAGCGGCTTCTTCGCGCAAAGACGATTGTACCGCTCACAGTGCTCTCTTAGCGCGGCTTCTGCCGAAAGAAGCCCGGGAGCGGCTCTTAGCTCCGGAGAGCATCGTACCTTCGTCTTTAGCGTCTTTTGTGGTCTGCATCCTAGCAGAAAGCTTTTCCACTCTGTCTGGCAAGGAAAACCTGCGGGAGCACAGAAAACATCTCCCATCGTGTTCTGGACGTTGCACGGACGTCTGCCAAGTGTTTGGCATGAAGGAAAGAAAAGTTGTCCAAAACAGCTTCCAATCGAATATTCATGTGATTGGAAACGTCAGGAAAGTGTAAGGTACTGTTTTCTATCAGTTGGCAAGCTGCGCACACAATCCCAGTGTTGTACAGCTTCCTTCTTCACCTTTCCGATGCTGCCGCTCTCTCCGGCTCCCGGAGCCGAAGAAGCGGCTTCTTCGCGCACAGACGATTGTACCGCTCACAGTGCTCTCTTAGCGCCGCTTCTGCCGAAAGAAGCCCGGGAGCGGCTCTTAGCTCCGGAGAGCATCGTACCTTCGTCTTTAGCGTCTTTTGTGGTCTACATCCTAGCAGAAAGCTTTTCCACTCTGTCTAGCAAGGAAAACCTGCGGGAGCACAGAAAACATCTCCCATCGTGTTCTGGGTGGTGCACAGAGGTCTGCCAAGTGTTTGACAAGAAGGAAAGAAAAGTTGTCCAAAACAGCTTCCAATCGAATATTCACGTGATTGGAAACGTCAGGAAAGTGTAAGGTACTGTTTTCTATCAGTTGGCAAGCTGCGCACACAATCCCAGTGTTGTACAGCTTCCTTCTTCACCTTTCCGATGCTGCCGCTCTCTCCGGCTCCCGGAGCCGAAGAAGCGGCTTCTTCGCGCACAGACGATTGTACCGCTCACAGTGCTCTCTTAGCGCCGCTTCTGCCGAAAGAAGCCCGGGAGCGGCTCTTAGCTCCGGAGAGCATCGTACCTTCGTCTTTAGCGTCTTTTGTGGTCTACATCCTAGCAGAAAGCTTTTCCACTCTGTCTGGCAAGGAAAACCTGCGGGAGCACAGAAAACATCTCCCATCGTGTTCTGGACGTTGCACGGAGGTCTGCCAAGTGTTTGACAAGAAGGAAAGAAAAGTTGTCCAAAACAGCTTCCAATCGAATATTCATGTGATTGGAAACGTCAGGAAAGTGTAAGGTACTGTTTTCTATCAGTTGGCAAGCTGCGCACACAATCCCAGTGTTGTACAGCTTCCTTCTTCACCTTTCCGATGCTGCCGCTCTCTCCGGCTCCCGGAGCCGAAGAAGCGGCTTCTTCGCGCACAGACGATTGTACCGGTCACAGGGCTCTCTTAGCGCCGCTTCTGCCGAAAGAAGCCCGGGAGCGGCTCTTAGCTCCGGAGAGCATCATACCTTCGTCTTTAGCGTCTTTTGTGGTCTACATCCTAGCAGAAAGCTTTTCCACTCTGTCTGGCAAGGAATCCTGCGGGAGCACAGAAAACATCTCCCATCGTCTTCTAGACGTTGCACGGACGTCTGCCAAGTGTTTGGCATGAAGGAAAGAAAAGTTGTCCAAAACAGCTTCCAATCGAATATTCATGTGATTGGAAACGTCAGGAAAGTGTAAGGTACTGTTTTCTATCAGTTGGCAAGCTGCGCACACAATCCCAGTGTTGTACAGCTTCCTTCTTCACCTTTCCGATGCTGCCGCTCTCTCCGGCTCCCGGAGCCGAAGAAGCGGCTTCTTCGTGCAAAGACGATTGTACCGCTCACAGTGCTCTCTTAGCGCGGCTTCTGCCGAAAGAAGCCCGGGAGCGGCTCTTAGCTCCGGAGAGCATCGTACCTTCGTCTTTAGCGTCATTTGTGGTCTACATCCTAGCAGAAAGCTTTTCCACTCTGTCTGGCAAGGAAAACCTGCGGGAGCACAGAAAACATCTCCCATCGTGTTCTGGACGTTGCACGGAGGTCTGCCAAGTGTTTGACAAGAAGGAAAGAAAAGTTGTCCAAAACAGCTTCTTATCGAATATTCATGTGATTGGAAACGTCATGAAAGTGTAAGGTACTGTTTTTTATCAGTTGGCAAGCTGCGCACACAATCCCAGTGTTGTACAGCTTCCTTCTTCACCTTTCCGATGCTGCCGCTCTCTCCGGCTCCCGGAGCCGAAGAAGCGGCTTCTTCGCGCAAAGACGATTGTACCGCTCACAGTGCTCTCTTAGCGCCGCTTCTGCCGAAAGAAGCCCGGGAGCGGCTCTTAGCTCCGGAGAGCATCGTACTTTCGTCTTTAGCGTCTTTTGTGGTCTACATCCTAGCAGAAAGCTTTTCCACTCTGTCTGGCAAGGAAAACCTGCGGGAGCACAGAAAACATCTCCCATCGTGTTCTGGACGTTGCACGGACGTCTGCCAAGTGTTTGGCATGAAGGAAAGGAAAGTTGTCCAAAACAGCTTCCAATCGAATATTCATGTGATTGGAAACGTCAGGAAAGTGTAAGGTACTGTTTTCTATCAGTTGGCAAGCTGCGCACACAATCCCAGTGTTGTACAGCTTCCTTCTTCACCTTTCCGATGCTGCCGCTCTCTCCGGCTCCCGGAGCCGAAGAAGCGGCTTCTTCGCGCACAGACGATTGTACCGCTCACAGTGCTCTCTTAGCGCGGCTTCTGCCGAAAGAAGCCCGGGAGCGGCTCTTAGCTCCGGAGAGCATCGTACCTTCGTCTTTAGCGTCTTTTGTGGTCTACATCCTAGCAGAAAGCTTTTCCACTCTGTCTGGCAAGGAAAACCTGCGGGAGCACAGAAAACATCTCCCATCGTCTTCTGGACGTTGCACGGAGGTCTGCCAAGTGTTTGACAAGAAGGAAAGAAAAGTTGTCCAAAACAGCTTCCAATCGAATATTCATGTGATTGGAAACGTCAGGAAAGTGTAAGGTACTGTTTTCTATCAGTTGGCAAGCTGCGCACACAATCCCAGTGTTGTACAGCTTCCTTCTTCACCTTTCCGATGCTGCCGCTCTCTCCGGCTCCCGGAGCCGAAGAAGCGGCTTCTTCGCGCACAGACGATTGTACCGGTCACAGGGCTCTCTTAGCGCCGCTTCTGCCGAAAGAAGCCCGGGAGCGGCTCTTAGCTCCGGAGAGCATCGTACCTTCGTCTTTAGCGTCTTTTGTGGTCTACATCCTAGCAGAAAGCTTTTCCACTCTGTCTGGCAAGGAATCCTGCGGGAGCACAGAAAACATCTCCCATCGTCTTCTAGACGTTGCACGGACGTCTGCCAAGTGTTTGGCATGAAGGAAAGAAAAGTTGTCCAAAACAGCTTCCAATCGAAGATTCATGTGATTGGAAACGTCAGGAAAGTGTAAGGTACTGTTTTCTATCAGTTGGCAAGCTGCGCACACAATCCCAGTGTTGTACAGCTTCCTTCTTCACCTTTCCGATGCTGCCGCTCTCTCCGGCTCCCGGAGCCGAAGAAGCGGCTTCTTCGCGCATAGACGATTGTACCGCTCACAGTGCTCTCTTAGCGCGGCTTCTGCCGAAAGAAGCCCGGGAGCGGCTCTTAGCTCCGGAGAGCATCGTACCTTCGTCTTTAGCGTCTTTTGTGGTCTACATCCTAGCAGAAAGCTTTTCCACTCTGTCTGGCAAGGAAAACCTGCGGGAGCACAGAAAACATCTCCCATCGTGTTCTGGACGTTGCACGGACGTCTGCCAAGTGTTTGGCATGAAGGAAAGAAAAGTTGTCCAAAACAGCTTCCAATCGAAGATTCATGTGATTGGAAACGTCAGGAAAGTGTAAGGTACTGTTTTCTACCAGTTGGCAAGCTGCGCACACAATCCCAGTGTTGTACATCTTCCTTCTTCACCTTTCCGATGCTGCCGCTCTCTCCGGCTCCCGGAGCCGAAGAAGCGGCTTCTTCGCGCACAGACGATTGTACCGCTCACAGTGTTCTCTTAGCGCCGCTTCTGCCGAAAGAAGCCCGGGAGCGGCTCTTAGCTCCGGAGAGCATCGTACCTTCGTCTTTAGCGTCTTTTGTGGTCTACATCCTAGCAGAAAGCTTTTCCACTCTGTCTAGCAAGGAAAACCTGCGGGAGCACAGAAAACATATCCCATCGTGTTCGGGGCGTTGCACAGAGGTCTGCCAAGTGTTTGACAAGAAGGAAAGAAAAGTTGTCCAAAACAGCTTCCAATCGAATATTCATGTGATTGGAAATGTCAGGAAAGTGTAAGGTACTGTTTTCTATCAGTTGGCAAGCTGCGCACACAATCCCAGTGTTGTACAGCTTCCTTCTTCACCTTTGCGATGCTGCCGCTCTCTCCGGCTCCCGGAGCCGAAGAAGCGGCTTCTTCGCGCAAAGACGATTGTACCGCTCACAGTGCTCTCTTAGCGCCGCTTCTGCCGAAAGAAGCCCGGGAGCGGCTCTTAGCTCCGGAGAGCATCGTACCTTCGTCTTTAGCGTCTTTTGTGGTCTACATCATAGCAGAAAGCTTTTCCACTCTGTCTGGCAAGGAAAACCTGCGGGAGCACAGAAAACATCTCCCATCGTGTTCTGGACGTTGCACGGACGTCTGCCAAGTGTTTGACAAGAAGGAAAGAAAAGTTGTCCAAAACAGCTTCTTATCGAATATTCATGTGATTGGAAACGTCAGGAAAGTGTAAGATACTGTTTTCTATCAGTTGGCAAGCTGCGCACACAATCCCAGTGTTGTACAGCTTCCTTCTTCACCTTTCTGATGCTGCCGCTCTCTCCGGCTCCCGGAGCCGAAGAAGCGGCTTCTTCGCGCAAAGACGATTGTACCGCTCACAGTGCTCTCTTAGCGCGGCTTCTGCCGAAAGAAGCCCGGGAGCGGCTCTTAGCTCCGGAGAGCATCGTACCTTCGTCTTTAGCGTCTTTTGTGGTCTACATCCTAGCAGAAAGCTTTTCCACTCTGTCTGGCAAGGAAAACCTGCGGGAGCACAGAAAACATCTCCCATCGTGTTCTGGACGTTGCACGGACGTCTGCCAAGTGTTTGGCATGAAGGAAAGAAAAGTTGTCCAAAACAGCTTCCAATCGAATATTCATGTGATTGGAAACGTCAGGAAAGTGTAAGGTACTGTTTTCTATCAGTTGGCAAGCTGCGCACACAATCCCAGTGTTGTACAGCTTCCTTCTTCACCTTTCCGATGCTGCCGCTCTCTCCGGCTCCCGGAGCCGAAGAAGCGGCTTCTTCGCGCACAGACGATTGTACCGCTCACAGTGCTCTCTTAGCGCCGCTTCTGCCGAAAGAAGCCCGGGAGCGGCTCTTAGCTCCGGAGAGCATCGTACCTTCGTCTTTAGCGTCTTTTGTGGTCTACATCCTAGCAGAAAGCTTTTCCACTCTGTCTAGCAAGGAAAACCTGCGGGAGCACAGAAAACATCTCCCATCGTGTTCTGGACGTTGCACGGAGGTCTGCCAAGTGTTTGACAAGAAGGAAAGCAAAGTTGTCCAAAACAGCTTCTTATCGAATATTCATGTGATTGGAAACGTCAGGAAAGTGTAAGGTACTGTTTTCTATCAGTTGGCAAGCTGCGCACACAATCCCAGTGTTGTACAGCTTCCTTCTTCACCTTTCCGATGCTGCCGCTCTCTCCGGCTCCCGGAGCCGAAGAAGCGGCTTCTTCGCGCATAGACGATTGTACCGCTCACAGTGCTCTCTTAGCGCCGCTTCTGCCCCAAGAAGCCCGGGAGCGGCTCTTAGCTCCGGAGAGAATCGTACCTTCGTCTTTAGCGTCTTTTGTGGTCTACATCCTAGCAGAAAGCTTTTCCACTCTGTCTGGCAAGGAAAACCTGCGGGAGCACAGAAAACATCTCCCATCGTGTTCTGGGTGGTGCACAGAGGTCTGCCAAGTGTTTGACAAGAAGGAAAGAAAAGTTGTCCAAAACAGCTTCCAATCGAATATTCACGTGATTGGAAACGTCAGGAAAGTGTAAGGTACTGTTTTCTATCAGTTGGCAAGCTGCGCACACAATCCCAGTGTTGTACAGCTTCCTTCTTCACCTTTCCGATGCTGCCGCTCTCTCCGGCTCCCGGAGCCGAAGAAGCGGCTTCTTCGCGCACAGACGATTGTACCGCTCACAGTGCTCTCTTAGCGCCGCTTCTGCCGAAAGAAGCCCGGGAGCGGCTCTTAGCTCCGGAGAGCATCGTACCTTCGTCTTTAGCGTCTTTTGTGGTCTACATCCTAGCAGAAAGCTTTTCCACTCTGTCTGGCAAGGAAAACCTGCGGGAGCACAGAAAACATCTCCCATCGTGTTCTGGACGTTGCACGGAGGTCTGCCAAGTGTTTGACAAGAAGGAAAGAAAAGTTGTCCAAAACAGCTTCCAATCGAATATTCATGTGATTGGAAACGTCAGGAAAGTGTAAGGTACTGTTTTCTATCAGTTGGCAAGCTGCGCACACAATCCCAGTGTTGTACAGCTTCCTTCTTCACCTTTCCGATGCTGCCGCTCTCTCCGGCTCCCGGAGCCGAAGAAGCGGCTTCTTCGCGCACAGACGATTGTACCGGTCACAGGGCTCTCTTAGCGCGGCTTCTGCCGAAAGAAGCCCGGGAGCGGCTCTTAGCTCCGGAGAGCATCGTACCTTCGTCTTTAGCGTCTTTTGTGGTCTACATCCTAGCAGAAAGCTTTTCCACTCTGTCTGGCAAGGAATCCTGCGGGAGCACAGAAAACATCTCCCATCGTCTTCTAGACGTTGCACGGACGTCTGCCAAGTGTTTGGCATGAAGGAAAGAAAAGTTGTCCAAAACAGCTTCCAATCGAAGATTCATGTGATTGGAAACGTCAGGAAAGTGTAAGGTACTGTTTTCTATCAGTTGGCAAGCTGCGCACACAATCCCAGTGTTGTACAGCTTCCTTCTTCACCTTTCCGATGCTGCCGCTCTCTCCGGCTCCCGGAGCCGAAGAAGCGGCTTCTTCGCGCATAGACGATTGTACCGCTCACAGTGCTCTCTTAGCGCCGCTTCTGCCGAAAGAAGCCCGGGAGCGGCTCTTAGCTCCGGAGAGCATCGTACCTTCGTCTTTAGCGTCTTTTGTGGTCTACATCCTAGCAGAAAGCTTTTCCACTCTGTCTGGCAAGGAAAACCTGCGGGAGCACAGAAAACATCTCCCATCGTGTTCTGGACGTTGCACGGACGTCTGCCAAGTGTTTGGCATGAAGGAAAGAAAAGTTGTCCAAAACAGCTTCCAATCGAAGATTCATGTGATTGGAAACGTCAGGAAAGTGTAAGGTACTGTTTTCTACCAGTTGGCAAGCTGCGCACACAATCCCAGTGTTGTACATCTTCCTTCTTCACCTTTCCGATGCTGCCGCTCTCTCCGGCTCCCGGAGCCGAAGAAGCGGCTTCTTCGCGCACAGACGATTGTACCGCTCACAGTGTTCTCTTAGCGCCGCTTCTGCCGAAAGAAGCCCGGGAGCGGCTCTTAGCTCCGGAGAGCATCGTACCTTCGTCTTTAGCGTCTTTTGTGGTCTACATCCTAGCAGAAAGCTTTTCCACTCTGTCTAGCAAGGAAAACCTGCGGGAGCACAGAAAACATATCCCATCGTGTTCGGGGCGTTGCACAGAGGTCTGCCAAGTGTTTGACAAGAAGGAAAGAAAAGTTGTCCAAAACAGCTTCCAATCGAATATTCATGTGATTGGAAATGTCAGGAAAGTGTAAGGTACTGTTTTCTATCAGTTGGCAAGCTGCGCACACAATCCCAGTGTTGTACAGCTTCCTTCTTCACCTTTCCGATGCTGCCGCTCTCTCCGGCTCCCGGAGCCGAAGAAGCGGCTTCTTCGCGCAAAGACGATTGTACCGCTCACAGTGCTCTCTTAGCGCCGCTTCTGCCGAAAGAAGCCCGGGAGCGGCTCTTAGCTCCGGAGAGCATCGTACCTTCGTCTTTAGCGTCTTTTGTGGTCTACATCATAGCAGAAAGCTTTTCAACTCTGTCTGGCACGGAAAACCTGCGGGAGCACAGAAAACATCTCCCATCGTGTTCTGGACGTTGCACGGACGTCTGCCAAGTGTTTGACAAGAAGGAAAGAAAAGTTGTCCAAAACAGCTTCTTATCGAATATTCATGTGATTGGAAACGTCAGGAAAGTGTAAGATACTGTTTTCTATCAGTTGGCAAGCTGCGCACACAATCCCAGTGTTGTACAGCTTCCTTCTTCACCTTTCTGATGCTGCCGCTCTCTCCGGCTCCCGGAGCCGAAGAAGCGGCTTCTTCGCGCAAAGACGATTGTACCGCTCACAGTGCTCTCTTAGCGCGGCTTCTGCCGAAAGAAGCCCGGGAGCGGCTCTTAGCTCCGGAGAGCATCGTACCTTCGTCTTTAGCGTCTTTTGTGGTCTACATCCTAGCAGAAAGCTTTTCCACTCTGTCTGGCAAGGAAAACCTGCGGGAGCACAGAAAACATCTCCCATCGTCTTCTGGACGTTGCACGGACGTCTGCCAAGTGTTTGGCATGAAGGAAAGAAAAGTTGTCCAAAACAGCTTCCAATCGAATATTCATGTGATTGGAAACGTCAGGAAAGTGTAAGGTACTGTTTTCTATCAGTTGGCAAGCTGCGCACACAATCCCAGTGTTGTACAGCTTCCTTCTTCACCTTTCCGATGCTGCCGCTCTCTCCGGCTCCCGGAGCCGAAGAAGCGGCTTCTTCGCGCACAGACGATTGTACCGCTCACAGTGCTCTCTTAGCGCCGCTTCTGCCGAAAGAAGCCCGGGAGCGGCTCTTAGCTCCGGAGAGCATCGTACCTTCGTCTTTAGCGTCTTTTGTGGTCTACATCCTAGCAGAAAGCTTTTCCACTCTGTCTAGCAAGGAAAACCTGCGGGAGCACAGAAAACATCTCCCATCGTGTTCTGGACGTTGCACGGACGTCTGCCAAGTGTTTGACAAGAAGGAAAGAAAAGTTGTCCAAAACAGCTTCTTATCGAATATTCATGTGATTGGAAACGTCAGGAAAGTGTAAGGTACTGTTTTCTATCAGTTGGCAAGCTGCGCACACAATCCCAGTGTTGTACAGCTTCCTTCTTCACCTTTCCGATGCTGCCGCTCTCTCCGGCTCCCGGAGCCGAAGAAGCGGCTTCTTCGCGCATAGACGATTGTACCGCTCACAGTGCTCTCTTAGCGCCGCTTCTGCCCCAAGAAGCCCGGGAGCGGCTCTTAGCTCCGGAGAGAATCGTACCTTCGTCTTTAGCGTCTTTTGTGGTCTACATCCTAGCAGAAAGCTTTTCCACTCTGTCTGGCAAGGAAAACCTGCGGGAGCACAGAAAACATCTCCCATCGTGTTCTGGGTGGTGCACAGAGGTCTGCCAAGTGTTTGGCATGAAGGAAAGGAAAGTTGTCCAAAACAGCTTCCAATCGAATATTCATGTGATTGGAAACGTCAGGAAAGTGTAAGGTACTGTTTTCTATCAGTTGGCAAGCTGCGCACACAATCCCAGTGTTGTACAGCTTCCTTCTTCACCTTTCCGATGCTGCCGCTCTCTCCGGCTCCCGGAGCCGAAGAAGCGGCTTCTTCGCGCACAGACGATTGTACCGCTCACAGTGCTCTCTTAGCGCCGCTTCTGCCGAAAGAAGCCCGGGAGCGGCTCTTAGCTCCGGAGAGCATCGTACCTTCGTCTTTAGCGTCTTTTGTGGTCTACATCCTAGCAGAAAGCTTTTCCACTCTGTCTGGCAAGGAAAACCTGCGGGAGCACAGAAAACATCTCCCATCGTGTTCTGGACGTTGCACGGAGGTCTGCCAAGTGTTTGACAAGAAGGAAAGAAAAGTTGTCCAAAACAGCTTCCAATCGAATATTCATGTGATTGGAAACGTCAGGAAAGTGTAAGGTACTGTTTTCTATCAGTTGGCAAGCTGCGCACACAATCCCAGTGTTGTACAGCTTCCTTCTTCACCTTTCCGATGCTGCCGCTCTCTCCGGCTCCCGGAGCCGAAGAAGCGGCTTCTTCGCGCACAGACGATTGTACCGGTCACAGGGCTCTCTTAGCGCGGCTTCTGCCGAAAGAAGCCCGGGAGCGGCTCTTAGATCCGGAGAGCATCATACCTTCGTCTTTAGCGTCTTTTGTGGTCTACATCCTAGCAGAAAGCTTTTCCACTCTGTCTGGCAAGGAATCCTGCGGGAGCACAGAAAACATCTCCCATCGTCTTCTAGACGTTGCACAAACGTCTGCCAAGTGTTTGGCATGAAGGAAAGAAAAGTTGTCCAAAACAGCTTCCAATCGAAGATTCATGTGATTGGAAACGTCAGGAAAGTGTAAGGTACTGTTTTCTATCAGTTGGCAAGCTGCGCACACAATCCCAGTGTTGTACAGCTTCCTTCTTCACCTTTCCGATGCTGCCGCTCTCTCCGGCTCCCGGAGCCGAAGAAGCGGCTTCTTCGCGCATAGACGATTGTACCGCTCACAGTGCTCTCTTAGCGCCGCTTCTGCCGAAAGAAGCCCGGGAGCGGCTCTTAGCTCCGGAGAGCATCGTACCTTCGTCTTTAGCGTCTTTTGTGGTCTACATCCTAGCAGAAAGCTTTTCCACTCTGTCTAGCAAGGAAAACCTGCGGGAGCACAGAAAACATCTCCCATCGTGTTCTGGACGTTGCACGGACGTCTGCCAAGTGTTTGACAAGAAGGAAAGAAAAGTTGTCCAAAACAGCTTCTTATCGAATATTCATGTGATTGGAAACGTCAGGAAAGTGTAAGGTACTGTTTTCTCTCAGTTGGCAAGGTGCGCACACAATCCCAGTGTTGTACAGCTTCCTTCTTCACCTTTCCGATGCTGCCGCTCTCTCCGGCTCCCGGAGCCGAAGAAGCGGCTTCTTCGCGCATAGACGATTGTACCGCTCACAGTGCTCTCTTAGCGCCGCTTCTGCCCCAAGAAGCCCGGGAGCGGCTCTTAGCTCCGGAGAGAATCGTACCTTCGTCTTTAGCGTCTTTTGTGGTCTACATCCTAGCAGAAAGCTTTTCCACTCTGTCTGGCAAGGAATCCTGCGGGAGCACAGAAAACATCTCCCATCGTGTTCTGGACGTTGCACGGACGTCTGCCAAGTGTTTGACAAGAAGGAAAGAAAAGTTGTCCAAAACAGCTTCCAATCGAATATTCACGTGATTGGAAACGTCAGGAAAGTGTAAGGTACTGTTTTCTATCAGTTGGCAAGCTGCGCACACAATCCCAGTGTTGTACAGCTTCCTTCTTCACCTTTCCGATGCTGCCGCTCTCTCCGGCTCCCGGAGCCGAAGAAGCGGCTTCTTCGCGCACAGACGATTGTACCGCTCACAGTGCTCTCTTAGCGCCGCTTCTGCCGAAAGAAGGCCGGGAGCGGCTCTTAGCTCCGGAGAGCATCGTACCTTCGTCTTTAGCGTCTTTTGTGGTCTACATCCTAGCAGAAAGCTTTTCCACTCTGTCTGGCAAGGAAAACCTGCGGGAGCACAGAAAACATCTCCCATCGTGTTCTGGACGTTGCACGGAGGTCTGCCAAGTGTTTGACAAGAAGGAAAGAAAAGTTGTCCAAAACAGCTTCCAATCGAATATTCATGTGATTGGAAACGTCAGGAAAGTGTAAGGTACTGTTTTCTATCAGTTGGCAAGCTGCGCACACAATCCCAGTGTTGTACAGCTTCCTTCTTCACCTTTCCGATGCTGCCGCTCTCTCCGGCTCCCGGAGCCGAAGAAGCGGCTTCTTCGCGCACAGACGATTGTACCGGTCACAGGGCTCTCTTAGCGCGGCTTCTGCCGAAAGAAGCCCGGGAGCGGCTCTTAGCTCCGGAGAGCATCATACCTTCGTCTTTAGCGTCTTTTGTGGTCTACATCCTAGCAGAAAGCTTTTCCACTCTGTCTGGCAAGGAATCCTGCGGGAGCACAGAAAACATCTCCCATCGTCTTCTAGACGTTGCACGGACGTCTGCCAAGTGTTTGGCATGAAGGAAAGAAAAGTTGTCCAAAACAGCTTCCAATCGAATATTCATGTGATTGGAAACGTCAGGAAAGTGTAAGGTACTGTTTTCTATCAGTTGGCAAGCTGCGCACACAATCCCAGTGTTGTACAGCTTCCTTCTTCACCTTTCCGATGCTGCCGCTCTCTCCGGCTCCCGGAGCCGAAGAAGCGGCTTCTTCGCGCATAGACGATTGTACCGCTCACAGTGCTCTCTTAGCGCCGCTTCTGCCGAAAGAAGCCCGGGAGCGGCTCTTAGCTCCGGAGAGCATCGTACCTTCGTCTTTAGCGTCTTTTGTGGTCTACATCCTAGCAGAAAGCTTTTCCACTCTGTCTAGCAAGGAAAACCTGCGGGAGCACAGAAAACATCTCCCATCGTGTTCTGGACGTTGCACGGACGTCTGCCAAGTGTTTGACAAGAAGGAAAGAAAAGTTGTCCAAAACAGCTTCTTATCGAATATTCATGTGATTGGAAACGTCAGGAAAGTGTAAGGTACTGTTTTCTATCAGTTGGCAAGCTGCGCACACAATCCCAGTGTTGTACATCTTCCTTCTTCACCTTTCCGATGCTGCCGCTCTCTCCGGCTCCCGGAGCCGAAGAAGCGGCTTCTTCGCGCATAGACGATTGTACCGCTCACAGTGCTCTCTTAGCGCCGCTTCTGCCCCAAGAAGCCCGGGAGCGGCTCTTAGCTCCGGAGAGAATCGTACCTTCGTCTTTAGCGTCTTTTGTGGTCTACATCCTAGCAGAAAGCTTTTCCACTCTGTCTGGCAAGGAAAACCTGCGGGAGCACAGAAAACATCTCCCATCGTGTTCTGGGTGGTGCACAGAGGTCTGCCAAGTGTTTGGCATGAAGGAAAGGAAAGTTGTCCAAAACAGCTTCCAATCGAATATTCATGTGATTGGAAACGTCAGGAAAGTGTAAGGTACTGTTTTCTATCAGTTGGCAAGCTGCGCACACAATCCCAGTGTTGTACAGCTTCCTTCTTCACCTTTCCGATGCTGCCGCTCTCTCCGGCTCCCGGAGCCGAAGAAGCGGCTTCTTCGCGCACAGACGATTGTACCGCTCACAGTGCTCTCTTAGCGCCGCTTCTGCCGAAAGAAGCCCGGGAGCGGCTCTTAGCTCCGGAGAGCATCGTACCTTCGTCTTTAGCGTCTTTTGTGGTCTACATCCTAGCAGAAAGCTTTTCCACTCTGTCTGGCAAGGAAAACCTGCGGGAGCACAGAAAACATCTCCCATCGTGTTCTGGACGTTGCACGGAGGTCTGCCAAGTGTTTGACAAGAAGGAAAGAAAAGTTGTCCAAAACAGCTTCCAATCGAATATTCATGTGATTGGAAACGTCAGGAAAGTGTAAGGTACTGTTTTCTATCAGTTGGCAAGCTGCGCACACAATCCCAGTGTTGTACAGCTTCCTTCTTCACCTTTCCGATGCTGCCGCTCTCTCCGGCTCCCGGAGCCGAAGAAGCGGCTTCTTCGCGCACAGACGATTGTACCGGTCACAGGGCTCTCTTAGCGCGGCTTCTGCCGAAAGAAGCCCGGGAGCGGCTCTTAGATCCGGAGAGCATCATACCTTCGTCTTTAGCGTCTTTTGTGGTCTACATCCTAGCAGAAAGCTTTTCCACTCTGTCTGGCAAGGAATCCTGCGGGAGCACAGAAAACATCTCCCATCGTCTTCTAGACGTTGCACGGACGTCTGCCAAGTGTTTGGCATGAAGGAAAGAAAAGTTGTCCAAAACAGCTTCCAATCGAAGATTCATGTGATTGGAAACGTCAGGAAAGTGTAAGGTACTGTTTTCTATCAGTTGGCATGCTGCGCACACAATCCCAGTGTTGTACAGCTTCCTTCTTCACCTTTCCGATGCTGCCGCTCTCTCCGGCTCCCGGAGCCGAAGAAGCGGCTTCTTCGCGCATAGACGATTGTACCGCTCACAGTGCTCTCTTAGCGCCGCTTCTGCCGAAAGAAGCCCGGGAGCGGCTCTTAGCTCCGGAGAGCATCGTACCTTCGTCTTTAGCGTCTTTTGTGGTCTACATCCTAGCAGAAAGCTTTTCCACTCTGTCTAGCAAGGAAAACCTGCGGGAGCACAGAAAACATCTCCCATCGTGTTCTGGACGTTGCACGGACGTCTGCCAAGTGTTTGACAAGAAGGAAAGAAAAGTTGTCCAAAACAGCTTCTTATCGAATATTCATGTGATTGGAAACGTCAGGAAAGTGTAAGGTACTGTTTTCTCTCAGTTGGCAAGCTGCGCACACAATCCCAGTGTTGTACAGCTTCCTTCTTCACCTTTCCGATGCTGCCGCTCTCTCCGGCTCCCGGAGCCGAAGAAGCGGCTTCTTCGCGCATAGACGATTGTACCGCTCACAGTGCTCTCTTAGCGCCGCTTCTGCCCCAAGAAGCCCGGGAGCGGCTCTTAGCTCCGGAGAGAATCGTACCTTCGTCTTTAGCGTCTTTTGTGGTCTACATCCTAGCAGAAAGCTTTTCCACTCTGTCTGGCAAGGAATCCTGCGGGAGCACAGAAAACATCTCCCATCGTGTTCTGGACGTTGCACGGACGTCTGCCAAGTGTTTGACAAGAAGGAAAGAAAAGTTGTCCAAAACAGCTTCCAATCGAATATTCACGTGATTGGAAACGTCAGGAAAGTGTAAGGTACTGTTTTCTATCAGTTGGCAAGCTGCGCACACAATCCCAGTGTTGTACATCTTCCTTCTTCACCTTTCCGATGCTGCCGCTCTCTCCGGCTCCCGGAGCCGAAGAAGCGGCTTCTTCGCGCACAGACGATTGTACCGCTCACAGTGCTCTCTTAGCGCCGCTTCTGCCGAAAGAAGCCCGGGAGCGGCTCTTAGCTCCGGAGAGCATCGTACCTTCGTCTTTAGCGTCTTTTGTGGTCTACATCCTAGCAGAAAGCTTTTCCACTCTGTCTGGCAAGGAAAACCTGCGGGAGCACAGAAAACATCTCCCATCGTCTTCTGGACGTTGCACGGAGGTCTGCCAAGTGTTTGACAAGAAGGAAAGAAAAGTTGTCCAAAACAGCTTCCAATCGAATATTCATGTGATTGGAAACGTCAGGAAAGTGTAAGGTACTGTTTTCTATCAGTTGGCAAGCTGCGCACACAATCCCAGTGTTGTACAGCTTCCTTCTTCACCTTTCCGATGCTGCCGCTCTCTCCGGCTCCCGGAGCCGAAGAAGCGGCTTCTTCGCGCACAGACGATTGTACCGGTCACAGGGCTCTCTTAGCGCGGCTTCTGCCGAAAGAAGCCCGGGAGCGGCTCTTAGCTCCGGAGAGCATCATACCTTCGTCTTTAGCGTCTTTTGTGGTCTACATCCTAGCAGAAAGCTTTTCCACTCTGTCTGGCAAGGAATCCTGCGGGAGCACAGAAAACATCTCCCATCGTCTTCTAGACGTTGCACGGACGTCTGCCAAGTGTTTGGCATGAAGGAAAGAAAAGTTGTCCAAAACAGCTTCCAATCGAATATTCATGTGATTGGAAACGTCAGGAAAGTGTAAGGTACTGTTTTCTATCAGTTGGCAAGCTGCGCACACAATCCCAGTGTTGTACAGCTTCCTTCTTCACCTTTCCGATGCTGCCGCTCTCTCCGGCTCCCGGAGCCGAAGAAGCGGCTTCTTCGCGCATAGACGATTGTACCGCTCACAGTGCTCTCTTAGCGCGGCTTCTGCCGAAAGAAGCCCGGGAGCGGCTCTTAGCTCCGGAGAGCATCGTACCTTCGTCTTTAGCGTCTTTTGTGGTCTACATCCTAGCAGAAAGCTTTTCCACTCTGTCTGGCAAGGAAAACCTGCGGGAGCACAGAAAACATCTCCCATCGTGTTCTGGACGTTGCACGGACGTCTGCCAAGTGTTTGGCATGAAGGAAAGAAAAGTTGTCCAAAACAGCTTCCAATCGAAGATTCATGTGATTGGAAACGTCAGGAAAGTGTAAGGTACTGTTTTCTACCAGTTGGCAAGCTGTGCACACAATCCCAGTGTTGTACATCTTCCTTCTTCACCTTTCCGATGCTGCCGCTCTCTCCGGCTCCCGGAGCCGAAGAAGCGGCTTCTTCGCCCACAGACGATTGTACCGCTCACAGTGTTCTCTTAGCGCCGCTTCTGCCGAAAGAAGCCCGGGAGCGGCTCTTAGCTCCGGAGAGCATCGTACCTTCGTCTTTAGCGTCTTTTGTGGTCTACATCCTAGCAGAAAGCTTTTCCACTCTGTCTAGCAAGGAAAACCTGCGGGAGCACAGAAAACATATCCCATCGTGTTCGGGGCGGTGCACAGAGGTCTGCCAAGTGTTTGACAAGAAGGAAAGAAAAGTTGTCCAAAACAGCTTCCAATCGAATATTCATGTGATTGGAAACGTCAGGAAAGTGTAAGGTACTGTTTTCTATCAGTTGGCAAGCTGCGCACACAATCCCAGTGTTGTACAGCTTCCTTCTTCACCTTTCCGATGCTGCCGCTCTCTCCGGCTCCCGGAGCCGAAGAAGCGGCTTCTTCGCGCAAAGACGATTGTACCGCTCACAGTGCTCTCTTAGCGCCGCTTCTGCCGAAAGAAGCCCGGGAGCGGCTCTTAGCTCCGGAGAGCATCGTACCTTCGTCTTTAGCGTCTTTTGTGGTCTACATCCTAGCAGAAAGCTTTTCCACTCTGTCTGGCAAGGAAAACCTGCGGGAGCACAGAAAACATCTCCCATCGTGTTCTGGACGTTGCACGGAGGTCTGCCAAGTGTTTGACAAGAAGGAAAGAAAAGTTGTCCAAAACAGCTTCTTATCGAATATTCATGTGATTGGAAACGTCAGGAAAGTGTAAGATACTGTTTTCTATCAGTTGGCAAGCTGCGCACACAATCCCAGTGTTGTACAGCTTCCTTCTTCACCTTTCCGATGCTGCCGCTCTCTCCGGCTCCCGGAGCCGAAGAAGCGGCTTCTTCGCGCAAAGACGATTGTACCGCTCACAGTGCTCTCTTAGCGCGGCTTCTGCCGAAAGAAGCCCGGGAGCGGCTCTTAGCTCCGGAGAGCATCGTACCTTCGTCTTTAGCGTCTTTTGTGGTCTACATCCTAGCAGAAAGCTTTTCCACTCTGTCTGGCAAGGAAAACCTGCGGGAGCACAGAAAACATCTCCCATCGTGTTCTGGACGTTGCACGGAGGTCTGCCAAGTGTTTGGCATGAAGGAAAGAAAAGTTGTCCAAAACAGCTTCCAATCGAATATTCATGTGATTGGAAACGTCAGGAAAGTGTAAGGTACTGTTTTCTATCAGTTGGCAAGCTGCGCACACAATCCCAGTGTTGTACAGCTTCCTTCTTCACCTTTCCGATGCTGCCGCTCTCTCCGGCTCCCGGAGCCGAAGAAGCGGCTTCTTCGCGCACAGACGATTGTACCGCTCACAGTGCTCTCTTAGCGCCGCTTCTGCCGAAAGAAGCCCGGGAGCGGCTCTTAGCTCCGGAGACCATCGTACCTTCGTCTTTAGCGTCTTTTGTGGTCTACATCCTAGCAGAAAGCTTTTCCACTCTGTCTGGCAAGGAAAACCTGCGGGAGCACAGAAAACATCTCCCATCGTGTTCTGGACGTTGCACGGAGGTCTGCCAAGTGTTTGACAAGAAGGAAAGAAAAGTTGTCCAAAACAGCTTCTTATCGAATATTCATGTGATTGGAAACGTCAGGAAAGTGTAAGGTACTGTTTTCTATCAGTTGGCAAGCTGCGCACACAATCCCAGTGTTGTACAGCTTCCTTCTTCACCTTTCCGATGCTGCCGCTCTCTCCGGCTCCCGGAGCCGAAGAAGCGGCTTCTTCGCGCATAGACGATTGTACCGCTCACAGTGCTCTCTTAGCGCCGCTTCTGCCGAAAGAAGCCCGGGAGCGGCTCTTAGCTCCGGAGAGAATCGTACCTTCGTCTTTAGCGTCTTTTGTGGTCTACATCCTAGCAGAAAGCTTTTCCACTCTGTCTGGCAAGGAAAACCTGCGGGAGCACAGAAAACATCTCCCATCGTGTTCTGGGCGGTGCACAGAGGTCTGCCAAGTGTTTGACAAGAAGGAAAGAAAAGTTGTCCAAAACAGCTTCTAATCGAATATTCATGTGATTGGAAACGTCAGGAAAGTGTAAGGTACTGTTGTCTATCAGTTGGCAAGCTGCGCACACAATCCCAGTGTTGTACAGCTTCCTTCTTCACCTTTCCGATGCTGCCGCTCTCTCCGGCTCCCGGAGCCGAAGAAGCGGCTTCTTCGCGCACAGACGATTGTACCGCTCACAGTGCTCTCTTAGCGCCGCTTCTGCCGAAAGAAGCCCGGGAGCGGCTCTTAGCTCCGGAGAGCATCGTACCTTCGTCTTTAGCGTCTTTTGTGGTCTACATCCTAGCAGAAAGCTTTTCCACTCTGTCTGGCAAGGAAAACCTGCGGGAGCACAGAAAACATCTCCCATCGTGTTCTGGGCGGTGCACAGATGTCTGCCAAGTGTTTGGCATGAAGGAAAGAAAAGTTGTCCAAAACAGCTTCCAATCGAATATTCATGTGATTGGAAACGTCAGGAAAGTGTAAGGTACTGTTTTCTATCAGTTGGCAAGCTGAGCACACAATCCCAGTGTTGTACAGCTTCCTTCTTCACCTTTCCGATTGTACCGCTCACAGTGCTCTCTTAGCGCCGCTTCTGCCGAAAGAAGCCCGGGAGCGGCTCTTAGCTCCGGAGACCATCGTACCTTCGTCTTTAGCGTCTTTTGTGGTCTACATCCTAGCAGAAAGCTTTTCCACTCTGTCTGGCAAGGAAAACCTGCGGGAGCACAGAAAACATCTCCCATCGTGTTCTGGACGTTGCACGGAGGTCTGCCAAGTGTTTGACAAGAAGGAAAGAAAAGTTGTCCAAAACAGCTTCCAATCGAATATTCATGTGATTGGAAACGTCAGGAAAGTGTAAGGTACTGTTGTCTATCAGTTGGCAAGCTGCGCACACAATCCCAGTGTTGTACAGCTTCCTTCTTCACCTTTCCGATGCTGCCGCTCTCTCCGGCTCCCGGAGCGGAAGAAGCGGCTTCTTCGCGCACAGACGATTGTACCGGTCACAGGGCTCTCTTAGCGCGGCTTCTGCCGAAAGAAGCCCGGGAGCGGCTCTTAGCTCCGGAGAGCATCGTACCTTCGTCTTTAGCGTCTTTTGTGGTCTACATCCTAGCAGAAAGCTTTTCCACTCTGTCTGGCAAGGAATCCTGCGGGAGCACAGAAAACATCTCCCATCGTGTTCTGGACGTTGCACGGACGTCTGCCAAGTGTTTGACAAGAAGGAAAGAAAAGTTGTCCAAAACAGCTTCCAATCGAATATTCATGTGATTGGAAACGTCAGGAAAGTGTAAGGTACTGTTTTCTATCAGTTGGCAAGCTGCGCACACAATCCCAGTGTTGTACAGCTTCCTTCTTCACCTTTCCGATGCTGCCGCTCTCTCCGGCTCCCGGAGCTGAAGAAGCGGCTTCTTCGCGCATAGACGATTGTACCGCTCACAGTGCTCTCTTAGCGCCGCTTCTGCCGAAAGAAGCCCGGGAGCGGCTCTTAGCTCCGGAGAGCATCGTACCTTCGTCTTTAGTGTCTTTTGTGGTCTACATCCTAGCAGAAAGCTTTTCCACTCTGTCTGGCAAGGAAAACCTGCGGGAGCACAGAAAACATCTCCCATCGTGTTCTGGACGTTGCACGGAGGTCTGCCAAGTGTTTGACAAGAAGGAAAGAAAAGTTGTCCAAAACAGCTTCCAATCGAATATTCATGTGATTGGAAACGTCAGGAAAGTGTAAGGTACTGTTTTCTATCAGTTGGCAAGCTGCGCACACAATCCCAGTGTTGTACAGCTTCCTTCTTCACCTTTCCGATGCTGCCGCTCTCTCCGGCTCCCGGAGCCGAAGAAGCGGCTTCTTCGCGCATAGACGATTGTACCGCTCACAGTGCTCTCTTAGCGCCGCTTCTGCCCCAAGAAGCCCGGGAGCGGCTCTTAGCTCCGGAGAGAATCGTACCTTCGTCTTTAGCGTCTTTTGTGGTCTACATCCTAGCAGAAAGCTTTTCCACTCTGTCTGGCAAGGAAAACCTGCGGGAGCACAGAAAACATCTCCCATCGTGTTCTGGGCGGTGCACAGAGGTCTGCCAAGTGTTTGACAAGAAGGAAAGAAAAGTTGTCCAAAACAGCTTCCAATCGAAGATTCATGTGATTGGAAACGTCAGCAAAGTGTAAGGTACTGTTTTCTATCAGTTGGCAAGCTGCGCACACAATCCCAGTGTTGTACAGCTTCCTTCTTCACCTTTCCGATGCTGCCGCTCTCTCCGGCTCCCGGAGCCGAAGAAGCGGCTTCTTCGCGCCAAGACGATTGTACCGCTCACAGTGCTCTCTTAGCGCCGCTTCTGCCCCAAGAAGCCCGGGAGCGGCTCTTAGCTCCGGAGAGCATCGTACCTTCGTCTTTAGCGTCTTTTGTGGTCTACATCCTAGCAGAAAGCTTTTCCACTCTGTCTGGCAAGGAAAACCTGCGGGAGCACAGAAAACATCTCCCATCGTGTTCTGGACGTTGCACGGAGGTCTGCCAAGTGTTTGACAAGAAGGAAAGAAAAGTTGTCCAAAACAGCTTCCAATCGAATATTCATGTGATTGGAAACGTCAGGAAAGTGTAAGGTACTGTTTTCTATCAGTTGGCAAGCTGCGCACACAATCCCAGTGTTGTACAGCTTCCTTCTTCACCTTTCCGATGCTGCCGCTCTCTCCGGCTCCCGGAGCCGAAGAAGCGGCTTCTTCGCGCAAAGACGATTGTACCGCTCACAGTGCTCTCTTAGCGCGGCTTCTGCCGAAAGAAGCCCGGGAGCGGCTCTTAGCTCCGGAGAGCATCGTACCTTCGTCTTTAGCGTCTTTTGTGGTCTACATCCTAGCAGAAAGCTTTTCCACTCTGTCTGGCAAGGAAAACCTGCGGGAGCACAGAAAACATCTCCCATCGTGTTCTGGACGTTGCACGGACGTCTGCCAAGTGTTTGGCATGAAGGAAAGAAAAGTTGTCCAAAACAGCTTCCAATCGAATATTCATGTGATTGGAAACGTCAGGAAAGTGTAAGGTACTGTTTTCTATCAGTTGGCAAGCTGCGCACACAATCCCAGTGTTGTACATCTTCCTTCTTCACCTTTCCGATGCTGCCGCTCTCTCCGGCTCCCGGAGCCGAAGAAGCGGCTTCTTCGCGCAAAGACGATTGTACCGCTCACAGTGCTCTCTTAGCGCCGCTTCTGCCCCAAGAAGCCCGGGAGCGGCTCTTAGCTCCGGAGAGCATCGTACCTTCGTCTTTAGCGTCTTTTGTGGTCTACATCCTAGCAGAAAGCTTTTCCACTCTGTCTGGCAAGGAAAACCTGCGGGAGCACAGAAAACATCTCCCATCGTGTTCTGGACGTTGCACGGAGGTCTGCCAAGTGTTTGACAAGAAGGAAAGAAAAGTTGTCCAAAACAGCTTCCAATCGAATATTCATGTGATTGGAAACGTCAGGAAAGTGTAAGGTACTGTTTTCTATCAGTTGGCAAGCTGCGCACACAATCCCAGTGTTGTACAGCTTCCTTCTTCACCTTTCCGATGCTGCCGCTCTCTCCGGCTCCCGGAGCCGAAGAAGCGGCTTCTTCGCGCAAAGACGATTGTACCGCTCACAGTGCTCTCTTAGCGCGGCTTCTGCCGAAAGAAGCCCGGGAGCGGCTCTTAGCTCCGGAGAGCATCGTACCTTCGTCTTTAGCGTCTTTTGTGGTCTACATCCTAGCAGAAAGCTTTTCCACTCTGTCTGGCAAGGAAAACCTGCGGGAGCACAGAAAACATCTCCCATCGTGTTCTGGACGTTGCACAGAGGTCTGCCAAGTGTTTGACAAGAAGGAAAGAAAAGTTGTCCAAAACAGCTTCCAATCGAATATTCATGTGATTGGAAACGTCAGGAAAGTGTAAGGTACTGTTTTCTATCACTTGGCAAGCTGCGCACACAATCCCAGTGTTGTACAGCTTCCTTCTTCACCTTTCCGATGCTGCCGCTCTCTCCGGCTCCCGGAGCCGAAGAAGCGGCTTCTTCGCGCACAGACGATTGTACCGCTCACAGTGCTCTCTTAGCGCCGCTTCTGCCGAAAGAAGCCCGGGAGCGGCTCTTAGCTCCGGAGACCATCGTACCTTCGTCTTTAGCGTCTTTTGTGGTCTACATCCTAGCAGAAAGCTTTTCCACTCTGTCTGGCAAGGAAAACCTGCGGGAGCACAGAAAACATCTCCCATCGTGTTCTGGACGTTGCACGGAGGTCTGCCAAGTGTTTGACAAGAAGGAAAGAAAAGTTGTCCAAAACAGCTTCCAATCGAAGATTCATGTGATTGGAAATGTCAGGAAAGTGTAAGGTACTGTTTTCTATCAGTTGGCAAGCTGCGCACACAATCCCAGTGTTGTACAGCTTCCTTCTTCACCTTTCCGATGCTGCCGCTCTCTCCGGCTCCCGGAGCCGAAGAAGCGGCTTCTTCGCGCATAGACGATTGTACCGCTCACAGTGCTCTCTTAGCGCCGCTTCTGCCGAAAGAAGCCCGGGAGCGGCTCTTAGCTCCGGAGAGCATCGTACCTTCGTCTTTAGCGTCTTTTGTGGTCTACATCCTAGCAGAAAGCTTTTCCACTCTGTCTGGCAAGGAAAACCTGCGGGAGCACAGAAAACATCTCCCATCGTGTTCTGGGCGGTGCACAGAGGTCTGCCAAGTGTTTGACAAGAAGGAAAGAAAAGTTGTCCAAAACAGCTTCCAATCGAATATTCATGTGATTGGAAACGTCAGGAAAGTGTAAGGTACTGTTGTCTATCAGTTGGCAAGCTGCGCACACAATCCCAGTGTTGTACAGCTTCCTTCTTCACCTTTCCGATGCTGCCGCTCTCTCCGGCTCCCGGAGCCGAAGAAGCGGCTTCTTCGCGCACAGACGATTGTACCGCTCACAGTGCTCTCTTAGCGCCGCTTCTGCCGAAAGAAGCCCGGGAGCGGCTCTTAGCTCCGGAGAGCATCGTACCTTCGTCTTTAGCGTCTTTTGTGGTCTACATCCTAGCAGAAAGCTTTTCCACTCTGTCTGGCAAGGAAAACCTGCAGGAGCACAGAAAACATCTCCCATCGTGTTCTGGGCGGTGCACAGATGTCTGCCAAGTGTTTGGCATGAAGGAAAGAAAAGTTGTCCAAAACAGCTTCCAATCGAATATTCATGTGATTGGAAACGTCAGGAAAGTGTAAGGTACTGTTTTCTATCAGTTGGCAAGCTGCGCACACAATCCCAGTGTTGTACAGCTTCCTTCTTCACCTTTCCGATTGTACCGCTCACAGTGCTCTCTTAGCGCCGCTTCTGCCGAAAGAAGCCCGGGAGCGGCTCTTAGCTCCGGAGAGCATCGTACCTTCGTCTTTAGCGTCTTTTGTGGTCTACATCCTAGCAGAAAGCTTTTCCACTCTGTCTGGCAAGGAAAACCTGCGGGAGCACAGAAAACATCTCCCATCGTGTTCTGGACGTTGCACGGAGGTCTGCCAAGTGTTTGACAAGAAGGAAAGAAAAGTTGTCCAAAACAGCTTCCAATCGAATATTCATGTGATTGGAAACGTCAGGAAAGTGTAAGGTACTGTTTTCTATCAGTTGGCAAGCTGCGCACACAATCCCAGTGTTGTACAGCTTCCTTCTTCACCTTTCCGATGCTGCCGCTCTCTCCGGCTCCCGGAGCCGAAGAAGCGGCTTCTTCACGCAAAGACGATTGTACCGCTCACAGTGCTCTCTTAGCGCCGCTTCTGCCGAAAGAAGCCCGGGAGCGGCTCTTAGCTCCGGAGAGCATCGTACCTTCGTCTTTAGCGTCTTTTGTGGTCTACATCCTAGCAGAAAGCTTTTCCACTCTGTCTGGCAAGGAAAACCTGCGGGAGCACAGAAAACATCTCCCATCGTGTTCTGGACGTTGCACGGAGGTCTGCCAAGTGTTTGACAAGAAGGAAAGAAAAGTTGTCCAAAACAGCTTCCAATCGAATATTCATGTGATTGGAAACGTCAGGAAAGTGTAAGGTACTGTTTTCTATCAGTTGGCAAGCTGCGCACACAATCCCAGTGTTGTACAGCTTCCTTCTTCACCTTTCCGATGCTGCCGCTCTCTCCGGCTCCCGGAGCGGAAGAAGCGGCTTCTTCGCGCACAGACGATTGTACCGGTCACAGGGCTCTCTTAGCGCGGCTTCTGCCGAAAGAAGCCCGGCCGCGGCTCTTAGCTCCGGAGAGCATCGTACCTTCGTCTTTAGCGTCTTTTGTGGTCTACATCCTAGCAGAAAGCTTTTCCACTCTGTCTGGCAAGGAATCCTGCGGGAGCACAGAAAACATCTCCCATCGTGTTCTGGACGTTGCACGGATGTCTGCCAAGTGTTTGACAAGAAGGAAAGAAAAGTTGTCCAAAACAGCTTCCAATCGAAGATTCATGTGATTGGAAACGTCAGGAAAGTGTAAGGTACTGTTTTCTATCAGTTGGCAAGCTGCGCACACAATCCCAGTGTTGTACAGCTTCCTTCTTCACCTTTCCGATGCTGCGGCTCTCTCCGGCTCCCGGAGCCGAAGAAGCGGCTTCTTCGCGCATAGACGATTGTACCGCTCACAGTGCTCTCTTAGCGCCGCTTCTGCCGAAAGAAGCCCGGGAGCGGCTCTTAGCTCCGGAGAGCATCGTACCTTCGTCTTTAGCGTCTTTTGTGGTCTACATCCTAGCAGAAAGCTTTTCCACTCTGTCTGGCAAGGAAAACCTGCGGGAGCACAGAAAACATTTCCCATCGTGTTCTGGACGTTGCACGGACGTCTGCCAAGTGTTTGGCATGAAGGAAAGAAAAGTTGTCCAAAACAGCTTCCAATCGAAGATTCATGTGATTGGAAACGTCAGGAAAGTGTAAGGTACTGTTTTCTACCAGTTGGCAAGCTGCGCACACAATCCCAGTGTTGTACATCTTCCTTCTTCACCTTTCCGATGCTGCCGCTCTCTCCGGCTCCCGGAGCCGAAGAAGCGGCTTCTTCGCGCACAGACGATTGTACCGCTCACAGTGTTCTCTTAGCGCCGCTTCTGCCGAAAGAATCCCGGGAGCGGCTCTTAGCTCCGGAGAGCATCGTACCTTCGTCTTTAGCGTCTTTTGTGGTCTACATTCTAGACGAAAGCTTTTCCACTCTGTCTAGCAAGGAAAACCTGCGGGAGCACAGAAAACATATCCCATCGTGTTCTGGGCGGTGCACAGATGTCTGCCAAGTGTTTGACAAGAAGGAAAGAAAAGTTGTACAAAACAGCTTCCAATCGAATATTCATGTGATTGGAAACGTCAGGAAAGTGTAAGGTACTGTTGTCTATCAGTTGGCAAGCTGCGCACACAACCCCTGTGTTGTACAGCTTCCTTCTTCACCTTTCCGATGCTGCCGCTCTCTCCGGCTCCCGGAGCCGAAGAAGCGGCTTCTTCGCGCATAGACGATTGTACCGCTCACAGTGCTCTCTTAGCGCCGCTTCTGCCGAAAGAAGCCCGGGAGCGGCTCTTAGCTCCGGAGAGAATCGTACCTTCGTCTTTAGCGTCTTTTGTGGTCTACATCCTAGCAGAAAGCTTTTCCACTCTGTCTGGCAAGGAAAACCTGCGGGAGCACAGAAAACATCTCCCATCGTGTTCTGGGCGGTGCACAGAGGTCTGCCAAGTGTTTGACAAGAAGGAAAGAAAAGTTGTCCAAAACAGCTTCCAATCGAATATTCATGTGATTGGAAACGTCAGGAAAGTGTAAGGTACTGTTGTCTATCAGTTGGCAAGCTGCGCACACAATCCCAGTGTTGTACAGATTCCTTCTTCACCTTTCCGATGCTGCCGCTCTCTCCGGCTCCCGGAGCCGAAGAAGCGGCTTCTTCGCGCACAGACGATTGTACCGCTCACAGTGCTCTCTTAGCGCCGCTTCTGCCGAAAGAAGCCCGGGAGCGGCTCTTAGCTCCGGAGAGCATCGTACCTTCGTCTTTAGCGTCTTTTGTGGTCTACATCCTAGCAGAAAGCTTTTCCACTCTGTCTGGCAAGGAAAACCTGCGGGAGCACAGAAAACATCTCCCATCGTGTTCTGGACGTTGCACGGAGGTCTGCCAAGTGTTTGGCATGAAGGAAAGAAAAGTTGTCCAAAACAGCTTCCAATCGAATATTCATGTGATTGGAAACGTCAGGAAAGTGTAAGGTACTGTTTTCTATCAGTTGGCAAGCTGCGCACACAATCCCAGTGTTGTACAGCTTCCTTCTTCACCTTTCCGATGCTGCCGCTCTCTCCGGCTCCCGGAGCCGAAGAAGCGGCTTCTTCGCGCACAGACGATTGTACCGGTCACAGGGCTCTCTTAGCGCGGCTTCTGCCGAAAGAAGCCCGGGAGCGGCTCTTAGCTCCGGAGAGCATCGTACATTCGTCTTTAGCGTCTTTTGTGGTCTACATCCTAGCAGAAAGCTTTTCCACTCTGTCTGGCAAGGAATCCTGCGGGAGCACAGAAAACATCTCCCATCGTGTTCTGGACGTTGCACGGAGGTCTGCCAAGTGTTTGACAAGAAGGAAAGAAAAGTTGTCCAAAACAGCTTCCAATCGAATATTCATGTGATTGGAAACGTCAGGAAAGTGTAAGGTACTGTTTTCTATCAGTTGGCAAGCTGCGCACACAATCCCAGTGTTGTACAGCTTCCTTCTTCACCTTTCCGATGCTGCCGCTCTCTCCGGCTCCCGGAGCCGAAGAAGCGGCTTCTTCGCGCACAGACGATTGTACCGGTCACAGTGCTCTCTTAGCGCCGCTTCTGCCGAAAGAAGCCCGGGAGCGGCTCTTAGCTCCGGAGAGCATCGTACCTTCGTCTTTAGCGTCTTTTGTGGTCTACATCCTAGCAGAAAGCTTTTCCACTCTGTCTGGCAAGGAAAACCTGCGGGAGCACAGAAAACATCTCCCATCGTGTTCTGGACGTTGCACGGAGGTCTGCCAAGTGTTTGACAAGAAGGAAAGAAAAGTTGTCCAAAACAGCTTCTTATCGAATATTCATGTGATTGGAAACGTCAGGAAAGTGTAAGGTACTGTTTTCTATCAGTTGGCAAGCTGCGCACACAATCCCAGTGTTGTACAGCTTCCTTCTTCACCTTTCCGATGCTGCCGCTCTCTCCGGCTCCCGGAGCCGAAGAAGCGGCTTCTTCGCGCATAGACGATTGTACCGCTCACAGTGCTCTCTTAGCGCCGCTTCTGCCGAAAGAAGCCCGGGAGCGGCTCTTAGCTCCGGAGAGAATCGTACCTTCGTCTTTAGCGTCTTTTGTGGTCTACATCCTAGCAGAAAGCTTTTCCACTCTGTCTGGCAAGGAAAACCTGCGGGAGCACAGAAAACATCTCCCATCGTGTTCTGGGCGGTGCACAGAGGTCTGCCAAGTGTTTGACAAGAAGGAAAGAAAAGTTGTCCAAAACAGCTTCCAATCGAATATTCATGTGATTGGAAACGTCAGGAAAGTGTAAGGTACTGTTGTCTATCAGTTGGCAAGCTGCGCACACAATCCCAGTGTTGTACAGCTTCCTTCTTCACCTTTCCGATGCTGCCGCTCTCTCCGGCTCCCGGAGCCGAAGAAGCGGCTTCTTCGCGCACAGACGATTGTACCGCTCACAGTGCTCTCTTAGCGCCGCTTCTGCCGAAAGAAGCCCGGGAGCGGCTCTTAGCTCCGGAGAGCATCGTACCTTCGTCTTTAGCGTCTTTTGTGGTCTACATCCTAGCAGAAAGCTTTTCCACTCTGTCTGGCAAGGAAAACCTGCGGGAGCACAGAAAACATCTCCCATCGTGTTCTGGGCGGTGCACAGATGTCTGCCAAGTGTTTGGCATGAAGGAAAGAAAAGTTGTCCAAAACAGCTTCCAATCGAATATTCATGTGATTGGAAACGTCAGGAAAGTGTAAGGTACTGTTTTCTATCAGTTGGCAAGCTGCGCACACAATCCCAGTGTTGTACAGCTTCCTTCTTCACCTTTCCGATTGTACCGCTCACAGTGCTCTCTTAGCGCCGCTTCTGCCGAAAGAAGCCCGGGAGCGGCTCTTAGCTCCGGAGAGCATCGTACCTTCGTCTTTAGCGTCTTTTGTGGTCTACATCCTAGCAGAAAGCTTTTCCACTCTGTCTGGCAAGGAAAACCTGCGGGAGCACAGAAAACATCTCCCATCGTGTTCTGGACGTTGCACGGAGGTCTGCCAAGTGTTTGACAAGAAGGAAAGAAAAGTTGTCCAAAACAGCTTCCAATCGAATATTCATGTGATTGGAAACGTCAAGAAAGTGTAAGGTACTGTTTTCTATCAGTTGGCAAGCTGCGCACACAATCCCAGTGTTGTACAGCTTCCTTCTTCACCTTTCCGATGCTGCCGCTCTCTCCGGCTCCCGGAGCCGAAGAAGCGGCTTCTTCGCGCAAAGACGATTGTACCGCTCACAGTGCTCTCTTAGCGCCGCTTCTGCCGAAAGAAGCCCGGGAGCGGCTCTTAGCTCCGGAGAGAATCGTACCTTCGTCTTTAGCGTCTTTTGTGGTCTACATCCTAGCAGAAAGCTTTTCCACTCTGTCTGGCAAGGAAAACCTGCGGGAGCACAGAAAACATCTCCCATCGTGTTCTGGGCGGTGCACAGAGGTCTGCCAAGTGTTTGACAAGAAGGAAAGAAAAGTTGTCCAAAACAGCTTCCAATCGAATATTCATGTGATTGGAAACGTCAGGAAAGTGTAAGGTACTGTTGTCTATCAGTTGGCAAGCTGCGCACACAATCCCAGTGTTGTACAGCTTCCTTCTTCACCTTTCCGATGCTGCCGCTCTCTCCCGCTCCCGGAGCCGAAGAAGCGGCTTCTTCGCGCACAGACGATTGTACCGGTCACAGGGCTCTCTTAGCGCCGCTTCTGCCGAAAGAAGCCCGGGAGCGGCTCTTAGCTCCGGAGAGCATCGTACCTTCGTCTTTAGCGTCTTTTGTGGTCTACATCCTAGCAGAAAGCTTTTCCACTCTGTCTGGCAAGGAAAACCTGCGGGAGCACAGAAAACATCTCCCATCGTGTTCTGGACGTTGCACGGACGTCTGCCAAGTGTTTGACAAGAAGGAAAGAAAAGTTGTCCAAAACAGCTTCCAATCGAATATTCATGTGATTGGAAACGTCAGGAAAGTGTAAGGTACTGTTTTCTATCAGTTGGCAAGCTGCGCACACAATCCCAGTGTTGTACAGCTTCCTTCTTCACCTTTCCGATGCTGCCGCTCTCTCCGGCTCCCGGAGCTGAAGAAGCGGCTTCTTCGCGCATAGACGATTGTACCGCTCACAGTGCTCTCTTAGCGCCGCTTCTGCCGAAAGAAGCCCGGGAGCGGCTCTTAGCTCCGGAGAGCATCGTACCTTCGTCTTTAGTGTCTTTTGTGGTCTACATCCTAGCAGAAAGCTTTTCCACTCTGTCTGGCAAGGAAAACCTGCGGGAGCACAGAAAACATCTCCCATCGTGTTCTGGACGTTGCACGGACGTCTGCCAAGTGTTTGACAAGAAGGAAAGAAAAGTTGTCCAAAACAGCTTCCAATCGAATATTCATGTGATTGGAAACGTCAGGAAAGTGTAAGGTACTGTTTTCTATCAGTTGGCAAGCTGCGCACACAATCCCAGTGTTGTACAGCTTCCTTCTTCACCTTTCCGATGCTGCCGCTCTCTCCGGCTCCCGGAGCCGAAGAAGCGGCTTCTTCGCGCAAAGACGATTGTACCGCTCACAGTGCTCTCTTAGCGCCGCTTCTGCCCCAAGAAGCCCGGGAGCGGCTCTTAGCTCCGGAGAGCATCGTACCTTCGTCTTTAGCGTCTTTTGTGGTCTACATCCTAGCAGAAAGCTTTTCCACTCTGTCTGGCAAGGAAAACCTGCGGGAGCACAGAAAACATCTCCCATCGTGTTCTGGACGTTGCACGGACGTCTGCCAAGTGTTTGACAAGAAGGAAAGAAAAGTTGTCCAAAACAGCTTCCAATCGAATATTCATGTGATTGGAAACGTCAGGAAAGTGTAAGGTACTGTTTTCTATCAGTTGGCAAGCTGCGCACACAATCCCAGTGTTGTACAGCTTCCTTCTTCACCTTTCCGATGCTGCCGCTCTCTCCGGCTCCCGGAGCCGAAGAAGCGGCTTCTTCGCGCAAAGACGATTGTACCGCTCACAGTGCTCTCTTAGCGCCGCTTCTGCCCCAAGAAGCCCGGGAGCGGCTCTTAGCTCCGGAGAGCATCGTACCTTCGTCTTTAGCGTCTTTTGTGGTCTACATCCTAGCAGAAAGCTTTTCCACTCTGTCTGGCAAGGAAAACCTGCGGGAGCACAGAAAACATCTCCCATCGTGTTCTGGACGTTGCACGGACGTCTGCCAAGTGTTTGACAAGAAGGAAAGAAAAGTTGTCCAAAACAGCTTCCAATCGAATATTCATGTGATTGGAAACGTCAGGAAAGTGTAAGGTACTGTTTTCTATCAGTTGGCAAGCTGCGCACACAATCCCAGTGTTGTACAGCTTCCTTCTTCACCTTTCCGATGCTGCCGCTCTCTCCGGCTCCCGGAGCGGAAGAAGCGGCTTCTTCGCGCACAGACGATTGTACCGGTCACAGGGCTCTCTTAGCGCGGCTTCTGCCGAAAGAAGCCCGGGAGCGGCTCTTAGCTCCGGAGAGCATCGTACCTTCGTCTTTAGCGTCTTTTGTGGTCTACATCCTAGCAGAAAGCTTTTCCACTCTGTCTGGCAAGGAAAACCTGCGGGAGCACAGAAAACATCTCCCATCGTGTTCTGGACGTTGCACGGAGGTCTGCCAAGTGTTTGACAAGAAGGAAAGAAAAGTTGTCCAAAACAGCTTCCAATCGAATATTCATGTGATTGGAAACGTCAGGAAAGTGTAAGGTACTGTTTTCTATCAGTTGGCAAGCTGCGCACACAATCCCAGTGTTGTACAGCTTCCTTCTTCACCTTTCCGATGCTGCCGCTCTCTCCGGCTCCCGGAGCGGAAGAAGCGGCTTCTTCGCGCACAGACGATTGTACCGGTCACAGGGCTCTCTTAGCGCGGCTTCTGCCGAAAGAAGCCCGGCCGCGGCTCTTAGCTCCGGAGAGCATCGTACCTTCGTCTTTAGCGTCTTTTGTGGTCTACATCCTAGCAGAAAGCTTTTCCACTCTGTCTGGCAAGGAATCCTGCGGGAGCACAGAAAACATCTCCCATCGTGTTCTGGACGTTGCACGGATGTCTGCCAAGTGTTTGACAAGAAGGAAAGAAAAGTTGTCCAAAACAGCTTCCAATCGAAGATTCATGTGATTGGAAACGTCAGGAAAGTGTAAGGTACTGTTTTCTATCAGTTGGCAAGCTGCGCACACAATCCCAGTGTTGTACAGCTTCCTTCTTCACCTTTCCGATGCTGCGGCTCTCTCCGGCTCCCGGAGCCGAAGAAGCGGCTTCTTCGCGCATAGACGATTGTACCGCTCACAGTGCTCTCTTAGCGCCGCTTCTGCCGAAAGAAGCCCGGGAGCGGCTCTTAGCTCCGGAGAGCATCGTACCTTCGTCTTTAGCGTCTTTTGTGGTCTACATCCTAGCAGAAAGCTTTTCCACTCTGTCTGGCAAGGAAAACCTGCGGGAGCACAGAAAACATTTCCCATCGTGTTCTGGACGTTGCACGGACGTCTGCCAAGTGTTTGGCATGAAGGAAAGAAAAGTTGTCCAAAACAGCTTCCAATCGAAGATTCATGTGATTGGAAACGTCAGGAAAGTGTAAGGTACTGTTTTCTACCAGTTGGCAAGCTGCGCACACAATCCCAGTGTTGTACATCTTCCTTCTTCACCTTTCCGATGCTGCCGCTCTCTCCGGCTCCCGGAGCCGAAGAAGCGGCTTCTTCGCGCACAGACGATTGTACCGCTCACAGTGTTCTCTTAGCGCCGCTTCTGCCGAAAGAATCCCGGGAGCGGCTCTTAGCTCCGGAGAGCATCGTACCTTCGTCTTTAGCGTCTTTTGTGGTCTACATTCTAGACGAAAGCTTTTCCACTCTGTCTAGCAAGGAAAACCTGCGGGAGCACAGAAAACATATCCCATCGTGTTCTGGGCGGTGCACAGATGTCTGCCAAGTGTTTGACAAGAAGGAAAGAAAAGTTGTACAAAACAGCTTCCAATCGAATATTCATGTGATTGGAAACGTCAGGAAAGTGTAAGGTACTGTTGTCTATCAGTTGGCAAGCTGCGCACACAACCCCTGTGTTGTACAGCTTCCTTCTTCACCTTTCCGATGCTGCCGCTCTCTCCGGCTCCCGGAGCCGAAGAAGCGGCTTCTTCGCGCATAGACGATTGTACCGCTCACAGTGCTCTCTTAGCGCCGCTTCTGCCGAAAGAAGCCCGGGAGCGGCTCTTAGCTCCGGAGAGAATCGTACCTTCGTCTTTAGCGTCTTTTGTGGTCTACATCCTAGCAGAAAGCTTTTCCACTCTGTCTGGCAAGGAAAACCTGCGGGAGCACAGAAAACATCTCCCATCGTGTTCTGGGCGGTGCACAGAGGTCTGCCAAGTGTTTGACAAGAAGGAAAGAAAAGTTGTCCAAAACAGCTTCCAATCGAATATTCATGTGATTGGAAACGTCAGGAAAGTGTAAGGTACTGTTGTCTATCAGTTGGCAAGCTGCGCACACAATCCCAGTGTTGTACAGATTCCTTCTTCACCTTTCCGATGCTGCCGCTCTCTCCGGCTCCCGGAGCCGAAGAAGCGGCTTCTTCGCGCACAGACGATTGTACCGCTCACAGTGCTCTCTTAGCGCCGCTTCTGCCGAAAGAAGCCCGGGAGCGGCTCTTAGCTCCGGAGAGCATCGTACCTTCGTCTTTAGCGTCTTTTGTGGTCTACATCCTAGCAGAAAGCTTTTCCACTCTGTCTGGCAAGGAAAACCTGCGGGAGCACAGAAAACATCTCCCATCGTGTTCTGGACGTTGCACGGAGGTCTGCCAAGTGTTTGGCATGAAGGAAAGAAAAGTTGTCCAAAACAGCTTCCAATCGAATATTCATGTGATTGGAAACGTCAGGAAAGTGTAAGGTACTGTTTTCTATCAGTTGGCAAGCTGCGCACACAATCCCAGTGTTGTACAGCTTCCTTCTTCACCTTTCCGATGCTGCCGCTCTCTCCGGCTCCCGGAGCCGAAGAAGCGGCTTCTTCGCGCACAGACGATTGTACCGGTCACAGGGCTCTCTTAGCGCGGCTTCTGCCGAAAGAAGCCCGGGAGCGGCTCTTAGCTCCGGAGAGCATCGTACATTCGTCTTTAGCGTCTTTTGTGGTCTACATCCTAGCAGAAAGCTTTTCCACTCTGTCTGGCAAGGAATCCTGCGGGAGCACAGAAAACATCTCCCATCGTGTTCTGGACGTTGCACGGAGGTCTGCCAAGTGTTTGACAAGAAGGAAAGAAAAGTTGTCCAAAACAGCTTCCAATCGAATATTCATGTGATTGGAAACGTCAGGAAAGTGTAAGGTACTGTTTTCTATCAGTTGGCAAGCTGCGCACACAATCCCAGTGTTGTACAGCTTCCTTCTTCACCTTTCCGATGCTGCCGCTCTCTCCGGCTCCCGGAGCCGAAGAAGCGGCTTCTTCGCGCACAGACGATTGTACCGGTCACAGTGCTCTCTTAGCGCCGCTTCTGCCGAAAGAAGCCCGGGAGCGGCTCTTAGCTCCGGAGAGCATCGTACCTTCGTCTTTAGCGTCTTTTGTGGTCTACATCCTAGCAGAAAGCTTTTCCACTCTGTCTGGCAAGGAAAACCTGCGGGAGCACAGAAAACATCTCCCATCGTGTTCTGGACGTTGCACGGAGGTCTGCCAAGTGTTTGACAAGAAGGAAAGAAAAGTTGTCCAAAACAGCTTCTTATCGAATATTCATGTGATTGGAAACGTCAGGAAAGTGTAAGGTACTGTTTTCTATCAGTTGGCAAGCTGCGCACACAATCCCAGTGTTGTACAGCTTCCTTCTTCACCTTTCCGATGCTGCCGCTCTCTCCGGCTCCCGGAGCCGAAGAAGCGGCTTCTTCGCGCATAGACGATTGTACCGCTCACAGTGCTCTCTTAGCGCCGCTTCTGCCGAAAGAAGCCCGGGAGCGGCTCTTAGCTCCGGAGAGAATCGTACCTTCGTCTTTAGCGTCTTTTGTGGTCTACATCCTAGCAGAAAGCTTTTCCACTCTGTCTGGCAAGGAAAACCTGCGGGAGCACAGAAAACATCTCCCATCGTGTTCTGGGCGGTGCACAGAGGTCTGCCAAGTGTTTGACAAGAAGGAAAGAAAAGTTGTCCAAAACAGCTTCCAATCGAATATTCATGTGATTGGAAACGTCAGGAAAGTGTAAGGTACTGTTGTCTATCAGTTGGCAAGCTGCGCACACAATCCCAGTGTTGTACAGCTTCCTTCTTCACCTTTCCGATGCTGCCGCTCTCTCCGGCTCCCGGAGCCGAAGAAGCGGCTTCTTCGCGCACAGACGATTGTACCGCTCACAGTGCTCTCTTAGCGCCGCTTCTGCCGAAAGAAGCCCGGGAGCGGCTCTTAGCTCCGGAGAGCATCGTACCTTCGTCTTTAGCGTCTTTTGTGGTCTACATCCTAGCAGAAAGCTTTTCCACTCTGTCTGGCAAGGAAAACCTGCGGGAGCACAGAAAACATCTCCCATCGTGTTCTGGGCGGTGCACAGATGTCTGCCAAGTGTTTGGCATGAAGGAAAGAAAAGTTGTCCAAAACAGCTTCCAATCGAATATTCATGTGATTGGAAACGTCAGGAAAGTGTAAGGTACTGTTTTCTATCAGTTGGCAAGCTGCGCACACAATCCCAGTGTTGTACAGCTTCCTTCTTCACCTTTCCGATTGTACCGCTCACAGTGCTCTCTTAGCGCCGCTTCTGCCGAAAGAAGCCCGGGAGCGGCTCTTAGCTCCGGAGAGCATCGTACCTTCGTCTTTAGCGTCTTTTGTGGTCTACATCCTAGCAGAAAGCTTTTCCACTCTGTCTGGCAAGGAAAACCTGCGGGAGCACAGAAAACATCTCCCATCGTGTTCTGGACGTTGCACGGAGGTCTGCCAAGTGTTTGACAAGAAGGAAAGAAAAGTTGTCCAAAACAGCTTCCAATCGAATATTCATGTGATTGGAAACGTCAAGAAAGTGTAAGGTACTGTTTTCTATCAGTTGGCAAGCTGCGCACACAATCCCAGTGTTGTACAGCTTCCTTCTTCACCTTTCCGATGCTGCCGCTCTCTCCGGCTCCCGGAGCCGAAGAAGCGGCTTCTTCGCGCAAAGACGATTGTACCGCTCACAGTGCTCTCTTAGCGCCGCTTCTGCCGAAAGAAGCCCGGGAGCGGCTCTTAGCTCCGGAGAGAATCGTACCTTCGTCTTTAGCGTCTTTTGTGGTCTACATCCTAGCAGAAAGCTTTTCCACTCTGTCTGGCAAGGAAAACCTGCGGGAGCACAGAAAACATCTCCCATCGTGTTCTGGGCGGTGCACAGAGGTCTGCCAAGTGTTTGACAAGAAGGAAAGAAAAGTTGTCCAAAACAGCTTCCAATCGAATATTCATGTGATTGGAAACGTCAGGAAAGTGTAAGGTACTGTTGTCTATCAGTTGGCAAGCTGCGCACACAATCCCAGTGTTGTACAGCTTCCTTCTTCACCTTTCCGATGCTGCCGCTCTCTCCCGCTCCCGGAGCCGAAGAAGCGGCTTCTTCGCGCACAGACGATTGTACCGGTCACAGGGCTCTCTTAGCGCCGCTTCTGCCGAAAGAAGCCCGGGAGCGGCTCTTAGCTCCGGAGAGCATCGTACCTTCGTCTTTAGCGTCTTTTGTGGTCTACATCCTAGCAGAAAGCTTTTCCACTCTGTCTGGCAAGGAAAACCTGCGGGAGCACAGAAAACATCTCCCATCGTGTTCTGGACGTTGCACGGACGTCTGCCAAGTGTTTGACAAGAAGGAAAGAAAAGTTGTCCAAAACAGCTTCCAATCGAATATTCATGTGATTGGAAACGTCAGGAAAGTGTAAGGTACTGTTTTCTATCAGTTGGCAAGCTGCGCACACAATCCCAGTGTTGTACAGCTTCCTTCTTCACCTTTCCGATGCTGCCGCTCTCTCCGGCTCCCGGAGCTGAAGAAGCGGCTTCTTCGCGCATAGACGATTGTACCGCTCACAGTGCTCTCTTAGCGCCGCTTCTGCCGAAAGAAGCCCGGGAGCGGCTCTTAGCTCCGGAGAGCATCGTACCTTCGTCTTTAGTGTCTTTTGTGGTCTACATCCTAGCAGAAAGCTTTTCCACTCTGTCTGGCAAGGAAAACCTGCGGGAGCACAGAAAACATCTCCCATCGTGTTCTGGACGTTGCACGGACGTCTGCCAAGTGTTTGACAAGAAGGAAAGAAAAGTTGTCCAAAACAGCTTCCAATCGAATATTCATGTGATTGGAAACGTCAGGAAAGTGTAAGGTACTGTTTTCTATCAGTTGGCAAGCTGCGCACACAATCCCAGTGTTGTACAGCTTCCTTCTTCACCTTTCCGATGCTGCCGCTCTCTCCGGCTCCCGGAGCCGAAGAAGCGGCTTCTTCGCGCAAAGACGATTGTACCGCTCACAGTGCTCTCTTAGCGCCGCTTCTGCCCCAAGAAGCCCGGGAGCGGCTCTTAGCTCCGGAGAGCATCGTACCTTCGTCTTTAGCGTCTTTTGTGGTCTACATCCTAGCAGAAAGCTTTTCCACTCTGTCTGGCAAGGAAAACCTGCGGGAGCACAGAAAACATCTCCCATCGTGTTCTGGACGTTGCACGGACGTCTGCCAAGTGTTTGACAAGAAGGAAAGAAAAGTTGTCCAAAACAGCTTCCAATCGAATATTCATGTGATTGGAAACGTCAGGAAAGTGTAAGGTACTGTTTTCTATCAGTTGGCAAGCTGCGCACACAATCCCAGTGTTGTACAGCTTCCTTCTTCACCTTTCCGATGCTGCCGCTCTCTCCGGCTCCCGGAGCCGAAGAAGCGGCTTCTTCGCGCAAAGACGATTGTACCGCTCACAGTGCTCTCTTAGCGCCGCTTCTGCCCCAAGAAGCCCGGGAGCGGCTCTTAGCTCCGGAGAGCATCGTACCTTCGTCTTTAGCGTCTTTTGTGGTCTACATCCTAGCAGAAAGCTTTTCCACTCTGTCTGGCAAGGAAAACCTGCGGGAGCACAGAAAACATCTCCCATCGTGTTCTGGACGTTGCACGGACGTCTGCCAAGTGTTTGACAAGAAGGAAAGAAAAGTTGTCCAAAACAGCTTCCAATCGAATATTCATGTGATTGGAAACGTCAGGAAAGTGTAAGGTACTGTTTTCTATCAGTTGGCAAGCTGCGCACACAATCCCAGTGTTGTACAGCTTCCTTCTTCACCTTTCCGATGCTGCCGCTCTCTCCGGCTCCCGGAGCGGAAGAAGCGGCTTCTTCGCGCACAGACGATTGTACCGGTCACAGGGCTCTCTTAGCGCGGCTTCTGCCGAAAGAAGCCCGGGAGCGGCTCTTAGCTCCGGAGAGCATCGTACCTTCGTCTTTAGCGTCTTTTGTGGTCTACATCCTAGCAGAAAGCTTTTCCACTCTGTCTGGCAAGGAATCCTGCGGGAGCACAGAAAACATCTCCCATCGTGTTCTGGACGTTGCACGGACGTCTGCCAAGTGTTTGACAAGAAGGAAAGAAAAGTTGTCCAAAACAGCTTCCAATCGAATATTCATGTGATTGGAAACGTCAGGAAAGTGTAAGGTACTGTTTTCTATCAGTTGGCAAGCTGCGCACACAATCCCAGTGTTGTACAGCTTCCTTCTTCACCTTTCCGATGCTGCGGCTCTCTCCGGCTCCCGGAGCCGAAGAAGCGGCTTCTTCGCGCATAGACGATTGTACCGCTCACAGTTCTCTCTTAGCGCCGCTTCTGCCGAAAGAAGCCCGGGAGCGGCTCTTAGCTCCGGAGAGCATCGTACCTTCGTCTTTAGCGTCTTTTGTGGTCTACATCCTAGCAGAAAGCTTTTCCACTCTGTCTGGCAAGGAAAACCTGCGGGAGCACAGAAAACATTTCCCATCGTGTTCTGGACGTTGCACGGACGTCTGCCAAGTGTTTGGCATGAAGGAAAGAAAAGTTGTCCAAAACAGCTTCCAATCGAAGATTCATGTGATTGGAAACGTCAGGAAAGTGTAAGGTACTGTTTTCTACCAGTTGGCAAGCTGCGCACACAATCCCAGTGTTGTACATCTTCCTTCTTCACCTTTCCGATGCTGCCGCTCTCTCCGGCTCCCGGAGCCGAAGAAGCGGCTTCTTCGCGCACAGACGATTGTACCGCTCACAGTGTTCTCTTAGCGCCGCTTCTGCCGAAAGAATCCCGGGAGCGGCTCTTAGCTCCGGAGAGCATCGTACCTTCGTCTTTAGCGTCTTTTGTGGTCTACATCCTAGCAGAAAGCTTTTCCACTCTGTCTGGCAAGGAAAACCTGCGGGAGCACAGAAAACATATCCCATCGTGTTCTGGGCGGTGCACAGATGTCTGCCAAGTGTTTGACAAGAAGGAAAGAAAAGTTGTCCAAAACAGCTTCCAATCGAATATTCATGTGATTGGAAACGTCAGGAAAGTGTAAGGTACTGTTGTCTATCAGTTGGCAAGCTGCGCACACAACCCCTGTGTTGTACAGCTTCCTTCTTCACCTTTCCGATGCTGCCGCTCTCTCCGGCTCCCGGAGCCGAAGAAGCGGCTTCTTCGCGCATAGACGATTGTACCGCTCACAGTGCTCTCTTAGCGCCGCTTCTGCCCCAAGAAGCCCGGGAGCGGCTCTTAGCTCCGGAGAGAATCGTACCTTCGTCTTTAGCGTCTTTTGTGGTCTACATCCTAGCAGAAAGCTTTTCCACTCTGTCTGGCAAGGAAAACCTGCGGGAGCACAGAAAACATATCCCATCGTGTTCTGGGCGGTGCACAGAGGTCTGCCAAGTGTTTGACAAGAAGGAAAGAAAAGTTGTCCAAAACAGCTTCCAATCGAATATTCATGTGATTGGAAACGTCAGGAAAGTGTAAGGTACTGTTGTCTATCAGTTGGCAAGCTGCGCACACAATCCCAGTGTTGTACAGATTCCTTCTTCACCTTTCCGATGCTGCCGCTCTCTCCGGCTCCCGGAGCCGAAGAAGCGGCTTCTTCGCGCACAGACGATTGTACCGCTCACAGTGCTCTCTTAGCGCCGCTTCTGCCGAAAGAAGCCCGGGAGCGGCTCTTAGCTCCGGAGAGCATCGTACCTTCGTCTTTAGCGTCTTTTGTGGTCTACATCCTAGCAGAAAGCTTTTCCACTCTGTCTGGCAAGGAAAACCTGCGGGAGCACAGAAAACATCTCCCATCGTGTTCTGGACGTTGCACGGAGGTCTGCCAAGTGTTTGGCATGAAGGAAAGAAAAGTTGTCCAAAACAGCTTCCAATCGAATATTCATGTGATTGGAAACGTCAGGAAAGTGTAAGGTACTGTTTTCTATCAGTTGGCAAGCTGCGCACACAATCCCAGTGTTGTACAGCTTCCTTCTTCACCTTTCCGATGCTGCCGCTCTCTCCGGCTCCCGGAGCCGAAGAAGCGGCTTCTTCGCGCACAGACGATTGTACCGGTCACAGGGCTCTCTTAGCGCGGCTTCTGCCGAAAGAAGCCCGGGAGCGGCTCTTAGCTCCGGAGAGCATCGTACATTCGTCTTTAGCGTCTTTTGTGGTCTACATCCTAGCAGAAAGCTTTTCCACTCTGTCTGGCAAGGAATCCTGCGGGAGCACAGAAAACATCTCCCATCGTGTTCTGGACGTTGCACGGACGTCTGCCAAGTGTTTGACAAGAAGGAAAGAAAAGTTGTCCAAAACAGCTTCCAATCGAATATTCATGTGATTGGAAACGTCAGGAAAGTGTAAGGTACTGTTTTCTATGAGTTGGCAAGCTGCGCACACAATCCCAGTGTTGTACAGCTTCCTTCTTCACCTTTCCGATGCTGCCGCTCTCTCGGGCTCCCGGAGCCGAAGAAGCGGCTTCTTCGCGCATAGACGATTGTACCGCTCACAGTGCTCTCTTAGCGCCGCTTCTGCCGAAAGAAGCCCGGGAGCGGCTCTTAGCTCCGGAGAGCATCGTACCTTCGTCTTTAGTGTCTTTTGTGGTCTACATCCTAGCAGAAAGCTTTTCCACTCTGTCTGGCAAGGAAAACCTGCGGGAGCACAGAAAACATCTCCCATCGTGTTCTGGACGTTGCACGGACGTCTGCCAAGTGTTTGACAAGAAGGAAAGAAAAGTTGTCCAAAACAGCTTCCAATCGAATATTCATGTGATTGGAAACGTCAGGAAAGTGTAAGGTACTGTTTTCTATCAGTTGGCAAGCTGCGCACACAATCCCAGTGTTGTACAGCTTCCTTCTTCACCTTTCCGATGCTGCCGCTCTCTCCGGCTCCCGGAGCCGAAGAAGCGGCTTCTTCGCGCATAGACGATTGTACCGCTCACAGTGCTCTCTTAGCGCCGCTTCTGCCGAAAGAAGCCCGGGAGCGGCTCTTAGCTCCGGAGAGAATCGTACCTTCGTCTTTAGCGTCTTTTGTGGTCTACATCCTAGCAGAAAGCTTTTCCACTCTGTCTGGCAAGGAAAACCTGCGGGAGCACAGAAAACATCTCCCATCGTGTTCTGGGCGGTGCACAGAGGTCTGCCAAGTGTTTGACAAGAAGGAAAGAAAAGTTGTCCAAAACAGCTTCCAATCGAATATTCATGTGATTGGAAACGTCAGGAAAGTGTAAGGTACTGTTTTCTATCAGTTGGCAAGCTGCGCACACAATCCCAGTGTTGTACAGCTTCCTTCTTCACCTTTCCGATGCTGCCGCTCTCTCCGGCTCCCGGAGCCGAAGAAGCGGCTTCTTCGCGCAAAGACGATTGTACCGCTCACAGTGCTCTCTTAGCGCCGCTTCTGCCCCAAGAAGCCCGGGAGCGGCTCTTAGCTCCGGAGAGCATCGTACCTTCGTCTTTAGCGTCTTTTGTGGTCTACATCCTAGCAGAAAGCTTTTCCACTCTGTCTGGCAAGGAAAACCTGCGGGAGCACAGAAAACATCTCCCATCGTGTTCTGGACGTTGCACGGAGGTCTGCCAAGTGTTTGGCATGAAGGAAAGAAAAGTTGTCCAAAACAGCTTCCAATCGAATATTCATGTGATTGGAAACGTCAGGAAAGTGTAAGGTACTGTTTTCTATCAGTTGGCAAGCTGCGCACACAATCCCAGTGTTGTACAGCTTCCTTCTTCACCTTTCTGATGCTGCCGCTCTCTCCGGCTCCCGGAGCCGAAGAAGCGGCTTCTTCGCGCACAGACGATTGTACCGCTCACAGTGCTCTCTTAGCGCGGCTTCTGCCGAAAGAAGCCCGGGAGTGGCTCTTACCTCCGGAGAGCATCGTATCTTCCTCTTTAGCGTCTCACTCGTCTACATCTAAGCAAAAGCTTTTCCACTCTGTCTAGCAAGGAAAACCTGCGGGAGCACAGAAAACATCTCCCATCGTGTTCTGGGCGGTGCACAGAGGTCTGCCAAGTGTTTGACAAGAAGGAAAGAAAAGTTGTCCAAAACAGCTTCCAATCGAATATTCATGTGATTGGAAACGTCAGGAAAGTGTAAGGTACTGTTTTCTATCAGTTGGCAAGCTGCGCACACAATCCCAGTGTTGTACAGCTTCCTTCTTCACCTTTCCGATGCTGCCGCTCTCTCCGGCTCCCGGAGCCGAAGAAGCGGCTTCTTCGCGCAAAGACGATTGTACCGCTCACAGTGCTCTCTTAGCGCCGCTTCTGCCGAAAGAAGGCCGGGAGCGGCTCTTAGCTCCGGAGAGCATCGTACCTTCGTCTTTAGCGTCTTTTGTGGTCTACATCCTAGCAGAAAGCTTTTCCACTCTGTCTAGCAAGGAAAACCTGCGGGAGCACAGAAAACATCTCCCATCGTGTTCTGGACGTTGCACGGAGGTCTGCCAAGTGTTTGGCATGAAGGAAAGAAAAGTTATCCAAAACAGCTTCTTATCGAATATTCATGTGATTGGAAACGTCAGGAAAGTGGTAAGGTACTGTTTTCTATCAGTTGGCAAGCTGCGCACACAATCCCAGTGTTGTACAGCTTCCTTCTTCACCTTTCCGATGCTGCCGCTCTCTCCGGCTCCCGGAGCCGAAGAAGCGGCTTCTTCGCGCATAGAAGATTGTACCGCTCACAGTGCTCTCTTAGCGCCGCTTCTGCCGAAAGAAGCCCGGGAGCGGCTCTTAGCTCCGGAGAGCATCGTACCTTCGTCTTTAGCGTCTTTTGTGGTCTACATCCTAGCAGAAAGCTTTTCCACTCTGTCTGGCAAGGAAAACCTGCGGGAGCACAGAAAACATCTCCCATCGTGTTCTGGGCGGTGCACAGAGGTCTGCCAAGTGTTTGACAAGAAGGAAAGAAAAGTTGTCCAAAACAGCTTCCAATCGAATATTCATGTGATTGGAAACGTCAGGAAAGTGTAAGGTACTGTTGTCTATCAGTTGGCAAGCTGCGCACACAATCCCAGTGTTGTACAGCTTCCTTCTTCACCTTTCCGATGCTGCCGCTCTCTCCGGCTCCCGGAGCCGAAGAAGCGGCTTCTTCGCGCAAAGACGATTGTACCGCTCACAGTGCTCTCTTAGCGCCGCTTCTGCCGAAAGAAGCCCGGGAGCGGCTCTTAGCTCCGGAGAGCATCGTACCTTCGTCTTTAGTGTCTTTTGTGGTCTACATCCTAGCAGAAAGCTTTTCCACTCTGTCTGGCAAGGAAAACCTGCGGGAGCACAGAAAACATCTCCCATCGTCTTCTGGACGTTGCACGGAGGTCTGCCAAGTGTTTGGCATGAAGGAAAGAAAAGTTGTCCAAAACAGCTTCCAATCAAATATTCATGTGATTGGAAACGTCAGGAAAGTGTAAGGTACTGTTTTCTATCAGTTGGCAAGCTGCGCACACAATCCCAGTGTTGTACAGCTTCCTTCTTCACCTTTCTGATGCTGCCGCTCTCTCCGGCTCCCGGAGCCGAAGAAGCGGCTTCTTCGCCCACAGACGATTGTACCACTCACAGTGCTCTCTTAGCGCGGCTTCTGCCGAAAGAAGCCCGGGAGTGGCTCTTACCTCCGGAGAGCATCGTATCTTCCTCTTTAGCGTCTCACTCGTCTACATCTAAGCAAAAAGCTTTTCCACTCTGTCTAGCAAGGAAAACCTGCGGGAGCACAGAAAACATCTCCCATCGTGTTCTGGGCGGTGCACAGAGGTCTGCCAAGTGTTTGACAAGAAGGAAAGAAAAGTTGTCCAAAAGAGCTTCCAATCGAATATTCATGTGATTGGAAACGTCAGGAAAGTGTAAGGTACTGTTTTCTATCAGTTGGCAAGCTGCGCACACAATCCCAGTGTTGTACAGCTTCCTTCTTCACCTTTCCGATGCTGCCGCTCTCTCCGGCTCCCGGAGCCGAAGAAGCAGCTTCTTCGCGCAAAGACGATTGTACCGCTCACAGTGCTCTCTTAGCGCCGCTTCTGCCGAAAGAAGCCCGGGAGCGGCTCTTAGCTCCGGAGAGCATCGTACCTTCGTCTTTAGCGTCTTTTGTGGTCTACATCCTAGCAGAAAGCTTTTCCACTCTGTCTAGCAAGGAAAACCTGCGGGAGCACAGAAAACATCTCCCATCGTGTTCTGGACGTTGCACGGAGGTCTGCCAAGTGTTTGGCATGAAGGAAAGAAAAGTTGTCCAAAACAGCTTCTTATCGAATATTCATGTGATTGGAAACGTCAGGAAAGTGGTAAGGTACTGTTTTCTATCAGTTGGCAAGCTGCGCACACAATCCCAGTGTTGTACAGCTTCCTTCTTCACCTTTCCGATGCTGCCGCTCTCTCCGGCTCCCGGAGCCGAAGAAGCGGCTTCTTCGCGCATAGAAGATTGTACCGCTCACAGTGCTCTCTTAGCGCCGCTTCTGCCGAAAGAAGCCCGGGAGCGGCTCTTAGCTCCGGAGAGCATCGTACCTTCGTCTTTAGCGTCTTTTGTGGTCTACATCCTAGACGAAAGCTTTTCCACTCTGTCTAGCAAGGAAAACCTGCGGGAGCACAGAAAACATATCCCATCGTGTTCTGGGCGGTGCACAGAGGTCTGCCAAGTGTTTGACAAGAAGGAAAGAAAAGTTGTCCAAAACAGCTTCCAATCGAATATTCATGTGATTGGAAACGTCAGGAAAGTGTAAGGTACTGTTTTCTATCAGTTGGCAAGCTGCGCACACAACCCCTGTGTTGTACAGCTTCCTTCTTCACCTTTCCGATGCTGCCGCTCTCTCCGGCTCCCGGAGCCGAAGAAGCGGCTTCTTCGCGCATAGACGATTGTACCGCTCACAGTGCTCTCTTAGCGCCGCTTCTGCCCCAAGAAGCCCGGGAGCGGCTCTTAGCTCCGGAGAGAATCGTACCTTCGTCTTTAGCGTCTTTTGTGGTCTACATCCTAGCAGAAAGCTTTTCCACTCTGTCTGGCAAGGAAAACCTGCGGGAGCACAGAAAACATCTCCCATCGTGTTCTGGGCGGTGCACAGAGGTCTGCCAAGTGTTTGACAAGAAGGAAAGAAAAGTTGTCCAAAACAGCTTCCAATCGAATATTCATGTGATTGGAAACGTCAGGAAAGTGTAAGGTACTGTTGTCTATCAGTTGGCAAGCTGCGCACACAATCCCAGTGTTGTACAGATTCCTTCTTCACCTTTCCGATGCTGCCGCTCTCTCCGGCTCCCGGAGCCGAAGAAGCGGCTTCTTCGCGCACAGACGATTGTACCGCTCACAGTGCTCTCTTAGCGCCGCTTCTGCCGAAAGAAGCCCGGGAGCGGCTCTTAGCTCCGGAGAGCATCGTACCTTCGTCTTTAGCGTCTTTTGTGGTCTACATCCTAGCAGAAAGCTTTTCCACTCTGTCTGGCAAGGAAAACCTGCGGGAGCACAGAAAACATCTCCCATCGTGTTCTGGACGTTGCACGGAGGTCTGCCAAGTGTTTGGCATGAAGGAAAGAAAAGTTGTCCAAAACAGCTTCCAATCGAATATTCATGTGATTGGAAACGTCAGGAAAGTGTAAGGTACTGTTTTCTATCAGTTGGCAAGCTGCGCACACAATCCCAGTGTTGTACAGCTTCCTTCTTCACCTTTCCGATGCTGCCGCTCTCTCGGGCTCCCGGAGCCGAAGAAGCGGCTTCTTCGCGCATAGACGATTGTACCGCTCACAGTGCTCTCTTAGCGCCGCTTCTGCCGAAAGAAGCCCGGGAGCGGCTCTTAGCTCCGGAGAGCATCGTACCTTCGTCTTTAGTGTCTTTTGTGGTCTACATCCTAGCAGAAAGCTTTTCCACTCTGTCTGGCAAGGAAAACCTGCGGGAGCACAGAAAACATCTCCCATCGTGTTCTGGACGTTGCACGGACGTCTGCCAAGTGTTTGACAAGAAGGAAAGAAAAGTTGTCCAAAACAGCTTCCAATCGAAGATTCATGTGATTGGAAACGTCAGGAAAGTGTAAGGTACTGTTTTCTATCAGTTGGCAAGCTGCGCACACAATCCCAGTGTTGTACAGCTTCCTTCTTCACCTTTCCGATGCTGCCGCTCTCTCCGGCTCCCGGAGCCGAAGAAGCGGCTTCTTCGCGCATAGACGATTGTACCGCTCACAGTGCTCTCTTAGCGCGGCTTCTGCCGAAAGAAGCCCGGGAGCGGCTCTTACCTCCGGAGAGAATCGTACCTTCGTCTTTAGCGTCTTTTGTGGTCTACATCCTAGCAGAAAGCTTTTCCACTCTGTCTGGCAAGGAAAACCTGCGGGAGCACAGAAAACATCTCCCATCGTGTTCTGGGCGGTGCACAGAGGTCTGCCAAGTGTTTGACAAGAAGGAAAGAAAAGTTGTCCAAAACAGCTTCCAATCGAATATTCATGTGATTGGAAACGTCAGGAAAGTGTAAGGTACTGTTTTCAATCAGTTGGCAAGCTGCGCACACAATCCCAGTGTTGTACAGCTTCCTTCTTCACCTTTCCGATGCTGCCGCTCTCTCCGGCTCCCGGAGCCGAAGAAGCGGCTTCTTCGCGCAAAGACGATTGTACCGCTCACAGTGCTCTCTTAGCGCCGCTTCTGCCGAAAGAAGCCCGGGAGCGGCTCTTAGCTCCGGAGAGCATCGTACCTTCGTCTTTAGTGTCTTTTGTGGTCTACATCCTAGCAGAAAGCTTTTCCACTCTGTCTGGCAAGGAAAACCTGCGGGAGCACAGAAAACATCTCCCATCGTGTTCTGGACGTTGCACGGAGGTCTGCCAAGTGTTTGGCATGAAGGAAAGAAAAGTTGTCCAAAACAGCTTCCAATCAAATATTCATGTGATTGGAAACGTCAGGAAAGTGTAAGATACTGTTTTCTATCAGTTGGCAAGCTGCGCACACAATCCCAGTGTTGTACAGCTTCCTTCTTCACCTGTCTGATGCTGCCGCTCTCTCCGGCTCCCGGAGCCGAAGAAGCGGCTTCTTCGCGCACAGACGATTGTACCGCTCACAGTGCTCTCTTAGCGCGGCTTCTGCCGAAAGAAGCCCGGGAGTGGCTCTTACCTCCGGAGAGCATCGTATATTCCTCTTTAGCGTCTCACTCGTCTACATCTAAGCAAAAAGCTTTTCCACTCTGTCTAGCTAGGAAAACCTGCGGGAGCACAGAAAACATCTCCCATCGTGTTCTGGGCGTTGCACAGAGGTCTGCCAAGTGTTTGACAAGAAGGAAAGAAAAGTTGTCCAAAACAGCTTCCAATCGAATATTCATGTGATTGGAAACGTCAGGAAAGTGTAAGGTACTGTTTTCTATCAGTTGGCAAGCTGCGCACACAATCCCAGTGTTGTACAGCTTCCTTCTTCACCTTTCCGATGCTGCCGCTCTCTCCGGCTCCCGGAGCCGAAGAAGCGGCTTCTTCGCGCAAAGACGATTGTACCGCTCACAGTGCTCTCTTAGCGCCGCTTCTGCCGAAAGAAGCCCGGGAGCGGCTCTTAGCTCCGGAGAGCATCGTACCTTCGTCTTTAGCGTCTTTTGTGGTCTACATCCTAGCAGAAAGCTTTTCCACTCTGTCTAGCAAGGAAAACCTGCGGGAGCACAGAAAACATCTCCCATCGTGTTCTGGACGTTGCACGGAGGTCTGCCAAGTGTTTGGCATGAAGGAAAGAAAAGTTATCCAAAACAGCTTCTAATCGAATATTCATGTGATTGGAAACGTCAGGAAAGTGGTAAGGTACTGTTTTCTATCAGTTGGCAAGCTGCGCACACAATCCCAGTGTTGTACAGCTTCCTTCTTCACCTTTCCGATGCTGCCGCTCTCTCCGGCTCCCGGAGCCGAAGAAGCGGCTTCTTCGCGCATAGAAGATTGTAACGCTCACAGTTCTCTCTTAGCGCCGCTTCTGCCCCAAGAAGCCCGGGAGCGGCTCTTAGCTCTGGAGAGAATCGTACCTTCGTCTTTAGCGTCTTTTGTGGTCTACATCCTAGCAGAAAGCTTTTCCACTCTGTCTGGCAAGGAAAACCTGCGGGAGCACAGAAAACATCTCCCATCGTGTTCTGGGCGGTGCACGGACGTCTGCCAAGTGTTTGGCATGAAGGAAAGGAAAGTTGTCCAAAACAGCTTCCAATCAAATATTCATGTGATTGGAAACGTCAGGAAAGTGTAAGGTACTGTTTTCTATCAGTTGGCAAGCTGCGCACACAATCCCAGTGTTGTACAGCTTCCTTCTTCACCTTTCCGATGCTGCCGCTCTCTCCGGCTCCCGGAGCCGAAGAAGCGGCTTCTTCGCGCACAGACGATTGTACAGCCCACAGTGCTCTCTTAGCACCGCTTCTGCCGAAAGAAGCCCGGGAGCGGCTCTTAGCTCCGGAGAGCATCGTACCTTCGTCTTTAGCGTCTCACTCGTCTACATCTAAGCAGAAAGCTTTTCCACTCTGTCTGGCAAGGAAAACCTGCGGGAGCACAGAAAACATCTCCCATCGTGTTCTGGACGTTGCACGGAAGTCTGCCAAGTGTTTGACAAGAAGGAAAGAAAAGTTGTCCAAAACAGCTTCCAATCGAATATTCATGTGATTGGAAACGTCAGGAAAGTGTAAGGTACTGTTTTCTATCAGTTGGCAAGCTGCGCACACAATCCCAGTGTTGTACAGCTTCCTTCTTCACCTTTCCGATGCTGCCGCTCTCTCCGGCTCCCGGAGCCGAAGAAGCGGCTTCTTCGCGCACAGACGATTGTACCGCTCACAGTGCTCTCTTAGCGCCGCTTCTGCCGAAAGAAGCCCGGGAGCGGCTCTTAGCTCCGGAGAGCATCGTACCTTCGTCTTTAGCGTCTTTTGTGGTCTACATCCTAGCAGAAAGCTTTTCCACTCTGTCTGGCAAGGAAAACCTGCGGGAGCACAGAAAACATCTCCCATCGTCTTCTGGACGTTGCACGGAGGTCTGCCAAGTGTTTGGCATGAAGGAAAGAAAAGTTGTCAAAAACAGCTTCCAATCAAATATTCATGTGATTGGAAACGTCAGGAAAGTGTAAGGTACTGTTTTCTATCAGTTGGCAAGCTGCGCACACAATCCCAGTGTTGTACATCTTCCTTCTTCAGTTTTCCGATGCTGCCGCTCTCTCCGGCTCCCGGAGCTGAAGAAGCGGCTTCTTCGCGCAAAGACGATTGTACTGCTCACAGTGCTCTCTTAGCGCGGCTTCTGCCGGAAGAAGCCCGGCAGCGGCTCTTAGCTCCGGAGAGCATCGTACCTTCGTCTTAAGGTCTTTTGTGGTCTACATCCTAGCAGAAAGCTTTTCCACTCTGTCTGGCAAGGAAAACCTGCGGGAGCACAGAAAACATCTCCCATCGTGTTCTGGACGTTGCACGGAGGTCTGCCAAGTGTTTGACAAGAAGGAAAGAAAAGTTGTCCAAAACAGCTTCCAATCGAAGATTCATGTGATTGGAAACGTCAGGAAAGTGTAAGGTACTGTTTTCTATCAGTTGGCAAGCTGCGCACACAATCCCAGTGTTGTACAGCTTCCTTCTTCACCTTTCCGATGCTGCCGCTCTTTCCGGCTCCCGGAGCCGAAGAAGCGGCTTCTTCGCGCAAAGACGATTGTACCGCTCACAGTGCTCTCTTAGCGCGGCTTCTGCCGAAAGAAGCCCGGGAGCGGCTCTTAGCTCCGGAGAGCATCGTAACTTCCTCTTTAGCGTCTCACTCGTCTACATCTAAGCAAAAGGCTTTTCCACTCTGTCTGGCAAGGAAAACCTGCGGGAGCACAGAAAATATCTCCCATCGTCTTCTGGACGTTGCACGGAGGTCTGCCAAGTGTTTGACAAGAAGGAAAGAAAAGTTGTCCAACACAGCTTCCAATCGAATATTCATGTGATTGGAAACGTCAGGAAAGTGTAAGGTACTGTTTTCTATCAGTTGGCAAGCTGCGCACACAATCCCAGTGTTGCACAGCTTCCTTCTTCACCTTTCCGATGCTGCCGCTCTCTCTGGCTCCCGGAGCCGAAGAAGCGGCTTCTTCGCGCACAGACGATTGTACCGCTCACAGTGCTCTCTTAGCGCCGCTTCTGCCGAAAGAAGCCCGGGAGTGGCTCTTAGCTCCGGAGAGCATCGTACCTTCGTCTTTAGCGTCTTTTGTGGTCTACATCCTAGCAGAAAGCTTTTCCACTCTGTCTGGCAAGGAAAACCTCCGGGAGCACAGAAAACATATCCCATCGTGTTCTGGACGTTGCACGGACGTCTGCCAAGTGTTTGGCATGAAGGAAAGAAAAGTTGTCCAAAACAGCTTCCAATCAAATATTCATGTGATTGGAAACGTCAGGAAAGTGTAAGGTACTGTTTTCTATCAGTTGGCAAGCTGCGCACACAATCCCAGTGTTGTACAGCTTCCTTCTTCACCTTTCTGATGCTGCCGCTCTCTCCGGCTCCCGGAGCCGAAGAAGCGGCTTCTTCGCGCAAAGACGATTGTACCGCTCACAGTGCTCTCTTAGCGCGGCTTCTGCCGAAAGAAGCCCGGGAGCGGCTCTTAGCTCCGGAGAGCATCGTACCTTCGTCTTTAGCGTCTTTTGTGGTCTACATCCTAGCAGAAAGCTTTTCCACTCTGTCTGGCAAGGAAAACCTGCGGGAGCACAGAAAACATCTCCCATCGTGTTCTGGACGGTGCACGGACGTCTGCCAAGTGTTTGACAAGAAGGAAAGAAAAGTTGTCCAAAACAGCTTCCAATCGAAGATTCATGTGATTGGAAACGTCAGGAAAGTGTAAGGTACTGTTTTCTATCAGTTGGCAAGCTGCGCACACAATCCCAGTGTTGTACAGCTTCCTTCTTCACCTTTCCGATGCTGCCGCTCTCTCCGGCTCCCGGAGCCGAAGAAGCGGCTTCTTCGCGCACAGACGATTGTACCGCTCACAGTGCTCTCTTAGCGCCGCTTCTGCCGAAAGAAGCCCGGGAGCGGCTCTTAGCTCCGGAGAGCATCGTACCTTCGTCTTTAGCGTCTTTTGTGGTCTACATCCTAGCAGAAAGCTTTTCCACTCTGTCTGGCAAGGAAAACCTGCGGGAGCACAGAAAACATCTCCCATCGTGTTCTGGACGTTGCACGGACGTCTGCCAAGTGTTTGACAAGAAGGAAAGAAAAGTTGTCCAAAACAGCTTCCAATCGAATATTCATGTGATTGGAAACGTCAGGAAAGTGTAAGGTACTGTTTTCTATCAGTTGGCAAGCTGCGCGCACAATCCCAGTGTTGTACAGCTTCCTTCTTCACCTTTCCGATGCTGCCGCTCTCTCCGGCTCCCGGAGCCGAAGAAGCGGCTTCTTCGCGCACAGACGTTTGTACCGCTCACAGTGCTCTCTTAGCGCCGCTTCTGCCGAAAGAAGCCCGGGAGCGGCTCTTAGCTCCGGAGAGCATTGTACCTTCGTCTTTAGCGTCTTTTGTGGTCTACATCCTAGCAGAAAGCTTTTCCACTCTGTCTGGCAAGGAAAACCTGCGGGAGCACAGAAAACATCTCCCATCGTGTTCTGGACGTTGCACGGAGGTCTGCAAAGTGTTTGGCATGAAGGAAAGAAAAGTTGTCCAAAACAGCTTCCAATCGAATATTCATGTGATTGGAAACGTCAGGAAAGTGTAAGGTACTGTTTTCTATCAGTTGGCAAGCTGCGCACACAATCCCAGTGTTGTACAGCTTCCTTCTTCACCTTTGCGATGCTGCCGCTCTCTCCGGCTCCCGGAGCCGAAGAAGCGGCTTCTTCGCGCACAGACGATTGTACCGCTCACAGTGCTCTCTTAGCGCCGCTTCTGCCGAAAGAAGCCCGGGAGCGGCTCTTAGCTCCGGAGAGCATCGTACCTTCGTCTTTAGCGTCTTTTGTGGTCTACATCCTAGCAGAAAGCTTTTCCACTCTGTCTGGCAAGGAAAACCTGCGGGAGCACAGAAAACATCTCCCATCGTGTTCTGGACGGTGCACGGACGTCTGCCAAGTGTTTGGCATGAAGGAAAGAAAAGTTGTCCAAAACAGCTTCCAATCGAAGATTCATGTGATTGGAAACGTCAGGAAAGTGTAAGGTACTGTTTTCTATCAGTTGGCAAGCTGCGCACACAATCCCAGTGTTGTACAGCTTCCTTCTTCACCTTTCCGATGCTGCCGCTCTCTCCGGCTCCCGGAGCCGAAGAAGCGGCTTCTTCGCGCACAGACGATTGTACCGCTCACAGTGCTCTCTTAGCGCCGCTTCTGCCGAAAGAAGCCCGGGAGCGGCTCTTAGCTCCGGAGAGCATCGTACCTTCGTCTTTAGCGTCTTTTGTGGTCTACATCCTAGCAGAAAGCTTTTACACTCTGTCTGGCAAGGAAAACCTGCGGGAGCACAGAAAACATCTCCCATCGTGTTCTGGACGTTGCACGGAGGTCTGCCAAGTGTTTGACAAGAAGGAAAGAAAAGTTGTCCAAAACAGCTTCCAATCGAATATTCATGTGATTGGAAAGGTCAGGAAAGTGTAAGGTACTGTTTTCTATCAGTTGGCAAGCTGCGCACACAATCCCAGTGTTGTACAGCTTCCTTCTTCACCTTTCCGATGCTGCCGCTCTCTCCGGCTCCCGGAGCCGAAGAAGCGGCTTCTTCGCGCACAGATGATTGTACCGCTCACAGTGCTCTCTTAGCGCCGCTTCTGCCGAAAGAAGCCCGGGAGCGGCTCTTAGCTCCGGAGAGCATTGTACCTTCGTCTTTAGCGTCTTTTGTGGTCTACATCCTAGCAGAAAGCTTTTCCACTCTGTCTGGCAAGGAAAACCTGCGGGAGCACAGAAAACATCTCCCATCGTCTTCTGGACGTTGCACGGAGGTCTGCCAAGTGTTTGGCATGAAGGAAAGAAAAGTTGTCCAAAACAGCTTCCAATCGAATATTCATGTGATTGGAAACGTCAGGAAAGTGTAAGGTACTGTTTTCTATCAGTTGGCAAGCTGCGCACACAATCCCAGTGTTGTACAGCTTCCTTCTTCACCTTTCCGATGCTGCCGCTCTCTCCGGCTCCCGGAGCCGAAGAAGCGGCTTCTTCGCGCAAAGACGATTGTACCGCTCACAGTGCTCTCTTAGCGCCGCTTCTGCCGAAAGAAGCCCGGGAGCGGCTCTTAGCTCCGGAGAGCATCGTCCCTTCGTCTTTAGCGTCTTTTGTGGTCTACATCCTAGCAGAAAGCTTTTCCACTCTGTCTGGCAAGGAAAACCTGCGGGAGCACAGAAAACATCTCCCATCGTGTTCTGGACGTTGCACGGAGGTCTGCCAAGTGTTTGACAAGAAGGAAAGAAAAGTTGTCCAAAACAGCTTCCAATCGAATATTCATGTGATTGGAAACGTCAGGAAAGTGTAAGGTACTGTTTTCTATCACTTGGCAAGCTGCGCACACAATCCCAGTGTTGTACAGCTTCCTTCTTCACCTTTCCGATGCTGCCGCTCTCTCCGGCTCCCGGAGCCGAAGAAGCGGCTTCTTCGCGCACAGACGATTGTACCGCTCACAGTGCTCTCTTAGCGCCGCTTCTGCTGAAAGAAGCCCGGGAGCGGCTCTTAGCTCCGGAGAGCATTGTACCTTCGTCTTTAGCGTCTTTTGTGGTCTACATCCTAGCAGAAAGCTTTTCCACTCTGTCTGGCAAGGAAAACCTGCGGGAGCACAGAAAACATCTCCCATCGTGTTCTGGACGTTGCACGGAGGTCTGCCAAGTGTTTGGCATGAAGGAAAGAAAAGTTGTCCAAAACAGCTTCCAATCGAATATTCATGTGATTGGAAACGTCAGGAAAGTGTAAGGTAGTGTTTTCTATCAGTTGGCAAGCTGCGCACACAATCCCAGTGTTGTACAGCTTCCTTCTTCACCTTTCCGATGCTGCCGCTCTCTCCGGCTCCCGGAGCCGAAGAAGCGGCTTCTTCGCGCACAGACGATTGTACCGGTCACAGGGCTCTCTTAGCGCCGCTTCTGCCGAAAGAAGGCAGGGAGCGGCTCTTAGCTCCGGAGAGCATCGTACCTTCGTCTTTAGCGCCTTTTGTGGTCTACATCCTAGCAGAAAGCTTTTCCACTCTGTCTGGCAAGGAAAACCTGCGGGAGCACAGAAAACATCTCCCATCGTGTTCTGGACGTTGCACGGAGGTCTGCCAAGTGTTTGACAAGAAGGAAAGAAAAGTTGTCCAAAACAGCTTCCAATCGAATATTCATGTGATTGGAAACGTCAGGAAAGTGTAAGGTACTGTTTTCTATCAGTTGGCAAGCTGCGCACACAATCCCAGTGTTGTACAGCTTCCTTCTTCACCTTTCCGATGCTGCGGCTCTCTCCGGCTCCCGGAGCCGAAGAAGCGGCTTCTTCGCGCATAGACGATTGTACCGCTCACAGTTCTCTCTTAGCGCCGCTTCTGCCGAAAGAAGCCCGGGAGCGGCTCTTAGCTCCGGAGAGCATCGTACCTTCGTCTTTAGCGTCTTTTGTGGTCTACATCCTAGCAGAAAGCTTTTCCACTCTGTCTGGCAAGGAAAACCTGCGGGAGCACAGAAAACATTTCCCATCGTGTTCTGGACGTTGCACGGACATCTGCCAAGTGTTTGGCATGAAGGAAAGAAAAGTTGTCCAAAACAGCTTCCAATCGAATATTCATGTGATTGGAAACGTCAGGAAAGTGTAAGGTACTGTTTTCTACCAGTTGGCAAGCTGCGCACACAATCCCAGTGTTGTACATCTTCCTTCTTCACCTTTCCGATGCTGCCGCTCTCTCCGGCTCCCGGAGCCGAAGAAGCGGCTTCTTCGCGCACAGACGATTGTACCGCTCACAGTGTTCTCTTAGCGCCGCTTCTGCCGAAAGAATCCCGGGAGCGGCTCTTAGCTCCGGAGAGCATCGTACCTTCGTCTTTAGCGTCTTTTGTGGTCTACATCCTAGACGAAAGCTTTTCCACTCTGTCTGGCAAGGAAAACCTGCGGGAGCACAGAAAACATATCCCATCGTGTTCTGGGCGGTGCACAGATGTCTGCCAAGTGTTTGACAAGAAGGAAAGAAAAGTTGTCCAAAACAGCTTCCAATCGAATATTCATGTGATTGGAAACGTCAGGAAAGTGTAAGGTACTGTTGTCTATCAGTTGGCAAGCTGCGCACACAATCCCAGTGTTGTACAGCTTCCTTCTTCACCTTTCCGATGCTGCCGCTCTCTCCGGCTCCCGGAGCCGAAGAGACGGCTTCTTCGCGCATAGACGATTGTACCGCTCACAGTGCTCTCTTAGCGCCGCTTCTGCCCCAAGAAGCCCGGGAGCGGCTCTTAGCTCCGGAGAGAATCGTACCTTCGTCTTTAGCGTCTTTTGTGGTCTACATCCTAGCAGAAAGCTTTTCCACTCTGTCTGGCAAGGAAAACCTGCGGGAGCACAGAAAACATATCCCATCGTGTTCTGGGCGGTGCACAGAGGTCTGCCAAGTGTTTGACAAGAAGGAAAGAAAAGTTGTCCAAAACAGCTTCCAATCGAATATTCATGTGATTGGAAACGTCAGGAAAGTGTAAGGTACTGTTGTCTATCAGTTGGCAAGCTGCGCACACAATCCCAGTGTTGTACAGATTCCTTCTTCACCTTTCCGATGCTGCCGCTCTCTCCGGCTCCCGGAGCCGAAGAAGCGGCTTCTTCGCGCACAGACGATTGTACCGCTCACAGTGCTCTCTTAGCGCCGCTTCTGCCCCAAGAAGCCCGGGAGCGGCTCTTAGCTCCGGAGAGCATCGTACCTTCGTCTTTAGCGTCTTTTGTGGTCTACATCCTAGCAGAAAGCTTTTCCACTCTGTCTGGCAAGGAAAACCTGCGGGAGCACAGAAAACATCTCCCATCGTGTTCTGGACGTTGCACGGAGGTCTGCCAAGTGTTTGGCATGAAGGAAAGAAAAGTTGTCCAAAACAGCTTCCAATCGAATATTCATGTGATTGGAAACGTCAGGAAAGTGTAAGGTACTGTTTTCTATCAGTTGGCAAGCTGCGCACACAATCCCAGTGTTGTACAGCTTCCTTCTTCACCTTTCCGATGCTGCCGCTCTCTCCGGCTCCCGGAGCCGAAGAAGCGGCTTCTTCGCGCACAGACGATTGTACCGGTCACAGGGCTCTCTTAGCGCGGCTTCTGCCGAAAGAAGCCCGGGAGCGGCTCTTAGCTCCGGAGAGCATCGTACATTCGTCTTTAGCGTCTTTTGTGGTCTACATCCTAGCAGAAAGCTTTTCCACTCTGTCTGGCAAGGAATCCTGCGGGAGCACAGAAAACATCTCCCATCGTGTTCTGGACGTTGCACGGACGTCTGCCAAGTGTTTGACAAGAAGGAAAGAAAAGTTGTCCAAAACAGCTTCCAATCGAAGATTCATGTGATTGGAAACGTCAGGAAAGTGTAAGGTACTGTTTTCTATGAGTTGGCAAGCTGCGCACACAATCCCAGTGTTGTACAGCTTCCTTCTTCACCTTTCCGATGCTGCCGCTCTCTCGGGCTCCCGGAGCCGAAGAAGCGGCTTCTTCGCGCATAGACGATTGTACCGCTCACAGTGCTCTCTTAGCGCCGCTTCTGCCGAAAGAAGCCCGGGAGCGGCTCTTAGCTCCGGAGAGCATCGTACCTTCGTCTTTAGTGTCTTTTGTGGTCTACATCCTAGCAGAAAGCTTTTCCACTCTGTCTGGCAAGGAAAACCTGCGGGAGCACAGAAAACATCTCCCATCGTGTTCTGGACGTTGCACGGACGTCTGCCAAGTGTTTGACAAGAAGGAAAGAAAAGTTGTCCAAAACAGCTTCCAATCGAATATTCATGTGATTGGAAACGTCAGGAAAGTGTAAGGTACTGTTTTCTATCAGTTGGCAAGCTGCGCACACAATCCCAGTGTTGTACAGCTTCCTTCTTCACCTTTCCGATGCTGCCGCTCTCTCCGGCTCCCGGAGCCGAAGAAGCGGCTTCTTCGCGCAAAGACGATTGTACCGCTCACAGTGCTCTCTTAGCGCCGCTTCTGCCCCAAGAAGCCCGGGAGCGGCTCTTAGCTCCGGAGAGCATCGTACCTTCGTCTTTAGCGTCTTTTGTGGTCTACATCCTAGCAGAAAGCTTTTCCACTCTGTCTGGCAAGGAAAACCTGCGGGAGCACAGAAAACATCTCCCATCGTGTTCTGGACGTTGCACGGAGGTCTGCCAAGTGTTTGGCATGAAGGAAAGAAAAGTTGTCCAAAACAGCTTCCAATCGAATATTCATGTGATTGGAAACGTCAGGAAAGTGTAAGGTACTGTTTTCTATCAGTTGGCAAGCTGCGCACACAATCCCAGTGTTGTACAGCTTCCTTCTTCACCTTTCCGATGCTGCCGCTCTCTCCGGCTCCCGGAGCCTAAGAAGCGGCTTCTTCGCGCACAGACGATTGTACCGCTCACAGTGCTCTCTTAGCGCGGCTTCTGCCGAAAGAAGCCCGGGAGTGGCTCTTACCTCCGGAGAGCATCGTATCTTCCTCTTTAGCGTCTCACTCGTCTACATCTAAGCAAAAGCTTTTCCACTCTGTCTAGCAAGGAAAACCTGCGGGAGCACAGAAAACATCTCCCATCGTGTTCTGGGCGGTGCACAGAGGTCTGCCAAGTGTTTGACAAGAAGGAAAGAAAAGTTGTCCAAAACAGCTTCCAATCGAATATTCATGTGATTGGAAACGTCAGGAAAGTGTAAGGTACTGTTTTCTATCAGTTGGCAAGCTGCGCACACAATCCCAGTGTTGTACAGCTTCCTTCTTCACCTTTCCGATGCTGCCGCTCTCTCCGGCTCCCGGAGCCGAAGAAGCGGCTTCTTCGCGCAAAGACGATTGTACCGCTCACAGTGCTCTCTTAGCGCCGCTTCTGCCGAAAGAAGGCCGGGAGCGGCTCTTAGCTCCGGAGAGCATCGTACCTTCGTCTTTAGCGTCTTTTGTGGTCTACATCCTAGCAGAAAGCTTTTCCACTCTGTCTAGCAAGGAAAACCTGCGGGAGCACAGAAAACATCTCCCATCGTGTTCTGGACGTTGCACGGAGGTCTGCCAAGTGTTTGGCATGAAGGAAAGAAAAGTTATCCAAAACAGCTTCTTATCGAATATTCATGTGATTGGAAACGTCAGGAAAGTGGTAAGGTACTGTTTTCTATCAGTTGGCAAGCTGCGCACACAATCCCAGTGTTGTACAGCTTCCTTCTTCACCTTTCCGATGCTGCCGCTCTCTCCGGCTCCCGGAGCCGAAGAAGCGGCTTCTTCGCGCATAGAAGATTGTACCGCTCACAGTGCTCTCTTAGCGCCGCTTCTGCCGAAAGAAGCCCGGGAGCGGCTCTTAGCTCCGGAGAGCATCGTACCTTCGTCTTTAGCGTCTTTTGTGGTCTACATCCTAGCAGAAAGCTTTTCCACTCTGTCTGGCAAGGAAAACCTGCGGGAGCACAGAAAACATCTCCCATCGTGTTCTGGGCGGTGCACAGAGGTCTGCCAAGTGTTTGACAAGAAGGAAAGAAAAGTTGTCCAAAACAGCTTCCAATCGAATATTCATGTGATTGGAAACGTCAGGAAAGTGTAAGGTACTGTTGTCTATCAGTTGGCAAGCTGCGCACACAATCCCAGTGTTGTACAGCTTCCTTCTTCACCTTTCCGATGCTGCCGCTCTCTCCGGCTCCCGGAGCCGAAGAAGCGGCTTCTTCGCGCAAAGACGATTGTACCGCTCACAGTGCTCTCTTAGCGCCGCTTCTGCCGAAAGAAGCCCGGGAGCGGCTCTTAGCTCCGGAGAGCATCGTACCTTCGTCTTTAGTGTCTTTTGTGGTCTACATCCTAGCAGAAAGCTTTTCCACTCTGTCTGGCAAGGAAAACCTGCGGGAGCACAGAAAACATCTCCCATCGTGTTCTGGACGTTGCACGGAGGTCTGCCAAGTGTTTGGCATGAAGGAAAGAAAAGTTGTCCAAAAGAGCTTCCAATCGAATATTCATGTGATTGGAAACGTCAGGAAAGTGTAAGGTACTGTTTTCTATCAGTTGGCAAGCTGCGCACACAATCCCAGTGTTGTACAGCTTCCTTCTTCACCTTTCCGATGCTGCCGCTCTCTCCGGCTCCCGGAGCCGAAGAAGCGGCTTCTTCGCGCAAAGACGATTGTACCGCTCACAGTGCTCTCTTAGCGCCGCTTCTGCCGAAAGAAGCCCGGGAGCGGCTCTTAGCTCCGGAGAGCATCGTACCTTCGTCTTTAGCGTCTTTTGTGGTCTACATCCTAGCAGAAAGCTTTTCCACTCTGTCTAGCAAGGAAAACCTGCGGGAGCACAGAAAACATCTCCCATCGTGTTCTGGACGTTGCACGGAGGTCTGCCAAGTGTTTGGCATGAAGGAAAGAAAAGTTGTCCAAAACAGCTTCTTATCGAATATTCATGTGATTGGAAACGTCAGGAAAGTGGTAAGGTACTGTTTTCTATCAGTTGGCAAGCTGCGCACACAATCCCAGTGTTGTACAGCTTCCTTCTTCACCTTTCCGATGCTGCCGCTCTCTCCGGCTCCCGGAGCCGAAGAAGCGGCTTCTTCGCGCATAGAAGATTGTACCGCTCACAGTGCTCTCTTAGCGCCGCTTCTGCCGAAAGAAGCCCGGGAGCGGCTCTTAGCTCCGGAGAGCATCGTACCTTCGTCTTTAGCGTCTTTTGTGGTCTACATCCTAGACGAAAGCTTTTCCACTCTGTCTAGCAAGGAAAACCTGCGGGAGCACAGAAAACATATCCCATCGTGTTCTGGGCGGTGCACAGAGGTCTGCCAAGTGTTTGACAAGAAGGAAAGAAAAGTTGTCCAAAACAGCTTCCAATCGAATATTCATGTGATTGGAAACGTCAGGAAAGTGTAAGGTACTGTTTTCTATCAGTTGGCAAGCTGCGCACACAACCCCTGTGTTGTACAGCTTCCTTCTTCACCTTTCCGATGCTGCCGCTCTCTCCGGCTCCCGGAGCCGAAGAAGCGGCTTCTTCGCGCATAGACGATTGTACCGCTCACAGTGCTCTCTTAGCGCCGCTTCTGCCCCAAGAAGCCCGGGAGCGGCTCTTAGCTCCGGAGAGAATCGTACCTTCGTCTTTAGCGTCTTTTGTGGTCTACATCCTAGCAGAAAGCTTTTCCACTCTGTCTGGCAAGGAAAACCTGCGGGAGCACAGAAAACATCTCCCATCGTGTTCTGGGCGGTGCACAGAGGTCTGCCAAGTGTTTGACAAGAAGGAAAGAAAAGTTGTCCAAAACAGCTTCCAATCGAATATTCATGTGATTGGAAACGTCAGGAAAGTGTAAGGTACTGTTGTCTATCAGTTGGCAAGCTGCGCACACAATCCCAGTGTTGTACAGATTCCTTCTTCACCTTTCCGATGCTGCCGCTCTCTCCGGCTCCCGGAGCCGAAGAAGCGGCTTCTTCGCGCACAGACGATTGTACCGCTCACAGTGCTCTCTTAGCGCCGCTTCTGCCGAAAGAAGCCCGGGAGCGGCTCTTAGCTCCGGAGAGCATCGTACCTTCGTCTTTAGCGTCTTTTGTGGTCTACATCCTAGCAGAAAGCTTTTCCACTCTGTCTGGCAAGGAAAACCTGCGGGAGCACAGAAAACATCTCCCATCGTGTTCTGGACGTTGCACGGAGGTCTGCCAAGTGTTTGGCATGAAGGAAAGAAAAGTTGTCCAAAACAGCTTCCAATCGAATATTCATGTGATTGGAAACGTCAGGAAAGTGTAAGGTACTGTTTTCTATCAGTTGGCAAGCTGCGCACACAATCCCAGTGTTGTACAGCTTCCTTCTTCACCTTTCCGATGCTGCCGCTCTCTCGGGCTCCCGGAGCCGAAGAAGCGGCTTCTTCGCGCATAGACGATTGTACCGCTCACAGTGCTCTCTTAGCGCCGCTTCTGCCGAAAGAAGCCCGGGAGCGGCTCTTAGCTCCGGAGAGCATCGTACCTTCGTCTTTAGTGTCTTTTGTGGTCTACATCCTAGCAGAAAGCTTTTCCACTCTGTCTGGCAAGGAAAACCTGCGGGAGCACAGAAAACATCTCCCATCGTGTTCTGGACGTTGCACGGACGTCTGCCAAGTGTTTGACAAGAAGGAAAGAAAAGTTGTCCAAAACAGCTTCCAATCGAAGATTCATGTGATTGGAAACGTCAGGAAAGTGTAAGGTACTGTTTTCTATCAGTTGGCAAGCTGCGCACACAATCCCAGTGTTGTACAGCTTCCTTCTTCACCTTTCCGATGCTGCCGCTCTCTCCGGCTCCCGGAGCCGAAGAAGCGGCTTCTTCGCGCATAGACGATTGTACCGCTCACAGTGCTCTCTTAGCGCGGCTTCTGCCGAAAGAAGCCCGGGAGCGGCTCTTACCTCCGGAGAGAATCGTACCTTCGTCTTTAGCGTCTTTTGTGGTCTACATCCTAGCAGAAAGCTTTTCCACTCTGTCTGGCAAGGAAAACCTGCGGGAGCACAGAAAACATCTCCCATCGTGTTCTGGGCGGTGCACAGAGGTCTGCCAAGTGTTTGACAAGAAGGAAAGAAAAGTTGTCCAAAACAGCTTCCAATCGAATATTCATGTGATTGGAAACGTCAGGAAAGTGTAAGGTACTGTTTTCAATCAGTTGGCAAGCTGCGCACACAATCCCAGTGTTGTACAGCTTCCTTCTTCACCTTTCCGATGCTGCCGCTCTCTCCGGCTCCCGGAGCCGAAGAAGCGGCTTCTTCGCGCATAGAAGATTGTACCGCTCACAGTGCTCTCTTAGCGCCGCTTCTGCCGAAAGAAGCCCGGGAGCGGCTCTTAGCTCCGGAGAGCATCGTACCTTCGTCTTTAGCGTCTTTTGTGGTCTACATCCTAGACGAAAGCTTTTCCACTCTGTCTAGCAAGGAAAACCTGCGGGAGCACAGAAAACATATCCCATCGTGTTCTGGGCGGTGCACAGAGGTCTGCCAAGTGTTTGACAAGAAGGAAAGAAAAGTTGTCCAAAACAGCTTCCAATCGAATATTCATGTGATTGGAAACGTCAGGAAAGTGTAAGGTACTGTTTTCTATCAGTTGGCAAGCTGCGCACACAACCCCTGTGTTGTACAGCTTCCTTCTTCACCTTTCCGATGCTGCCGCTCTCTCCGGCTCCCGGAGCCGAAGAAGCGGCTTCTTCGCGCATAGACGATTGTACCGCTCACAGTGCTCTCTTAGCGCCGCTTCTGCCCCAAGAAGCCCGGGAGCGGCTCTTAGCTCCGGAGAGAATCGTACCTTCGTCTTTAGCGTCTTTTGTGGTCTACATCCTAGCAGAAAGCTTTTCCACTCTGTCTGGCAAGGAAAACCTGCGGGAGCACAGAAAACATCTCCCATCGTGTTCTGGGCGGTGCACAGAGGTCTGCCAAGTGTTTGACAAGAAGGAAAGAAAAGTTGTCCAAAACAGCTTCCAATCGAATATTCATGTGATTGGAAACGTCAGGAAAGTGTAAGGTACTGTTGTCTATCAGTTGGCAAGCTGCGCACACAATCCCAGTGTTGTACAGATTCCTTCTTCACCTTTCCGATGCTGCCGCTCTCTCCGGCTCCCGGAGCCGAAGAAGCGGCTTCTTCGCGCACAGACGATTGTACCGCTCACAGTGCTCTCTTAGCGCCGCTTCTGCCGAAAGAAGCCCGGGAGCGGCTCTTAGCTCCGGAGAGCATCGTACCTTCGTCTTTAGCGTCTTTTGTGGTCTACATCCTAGCAGAAAGCTTTTCCACTCTGTCTGGCAAGGAAAACCTGCGGGAGCACAGAAAACATCTCCCATCGTCTTCTGGACGTTGCACGGAGGTCTGCCAAGTGTTTGGCATGAAGGAAAGAAAAGTTGTCCAAAACAGCTTCCAATCGAATATTCATGTGATTGGAAACGTCAGGAAAGTGTAAGGTACTGTTTTCTATCAGTTGGCAAGCTGCGCACACAATCCCAGTGTTGCACAGCTTCCTTCTTCACCTTTCCGATGCTGCCGCTCTCTCGGGCTCCCGGAGCCGAAGAAGCGGCTTCTTCGCGCATAGACGATTGTACCGCTCACAGTGCTCTCTTAGCGCCGCTTCTGCCGAAAGAAGCCCGGGAGCGGCTCTTAGCTCCGGAGAGCATCGTACCTTCGTCTTTAGTGTCTTTTGTGGTCTACATCCTAGCAGAAAGCTTTTCCACTCTGTCTGGCAAGGAAAACCTGCGGGAGCACAGAAAACATCTCCCATCGTGTTCTGGACGTTGCACGGACGTCTGCCAAGTGTTTGACAAGAAGGAAAGAAAAGTTGTCCAAAACAGCTTCCAATCGAAGATTCATGTGATTGGAAACGTCAGGAAAGTGTAAGGTACTCTTTTCTATCAGTTGGCAAGCTGCGCACACAATCCCAGTGTTGTACAGCTTCCTTCTTCACCTTTCCGATGCTGCCGCTCTCTCCGGCTCCCGGAGCCGAAGAAGCGGCTTCTTCGCGCATAGACGATTGTACCGCTCACAGTGCTCTCTTAGCGCGGCTTCTGCCGAAAGAAGCCCGGGAGCGGCTCTTACCTCCGGAGAGAATCGTACCTTCGTCTTTAGCGTCTTTTGTGGTCTACATCCTAGCAGAAAGCTTTTCCACTCTGTCTGGCAAGGAAAACCTGCGGGAGCACAGAAAACATCTCCCATCGTGTTCTGGACGTTGCACGGACGTCTGCCAAGTGTTTGACAAGAAGGAAAGAAAAGTTGTCCAAAACAGCTTCCAATCGAATATTCATGTGATTGGAAACGTCAGGAAAGTGTAAGGTACTGTTTTCTATCAGTTGGCAAGCTGCGCACACAATCCCAGTGTTGTACAGCTTCCTTCTTCACCTTTCCGATGCTGCCGCTCTCTCCGGCTCCCGGAGCCGAAGAAGCGGCTTCTTCGCGCAAAGACGATTGTACCGCTCACAGTGCTCTCTTAGCGCCGCTTCTGCCGAAAGAAGCCCGGGAGCGGCTCTTAGCTCCGGAGAGCATCGTACCTTCGTCTTTAGTGTCTTTTGTGGTCTACATCCTAGCAGAAAGCTTTTCCACTCTGTCTGGCAAGGAAAACCTGCGGGAGCACAGAAAACATCTCCCATCGTGTTCTGGACGTTGCACGGAGGTCTGCCAAGTGTTTGGCATGAAGGAAAGAAAAGTTGTCCAAAACAGCTTCCAATCAAATATTCATGTGATTGGAAACGTCAGGAAAGTGTAAGATACTGTTTTCTATCAGTTGGCAAGCTGCGCACACAATCCCAGTGTTGTACAGCTTCCTTCTTCACCTGTCTGATGCTGCCGCTCTCTCCGGCTCCCGGAGCCGAAGAAGCGGCTTCTTCGCGCACAGACGATTGTACCGCTCACAGTGCTCTCTTAGCGCGGCTTCTGCCGAAAGAAGCCCGGGAGTGGCTCTTACCTCCGGAGAGCATAGTATATTCCTCTTTAGCGTCTCACTCGTCTACATCTAAGCAAAAAGCTTTTCCACTCTGTCTAGCTAGGAAAACCTGCGGGAGCACAGAAAACATCTCCCATCGTGTTCTGGGCGTTGCACAGAGGTCTGCCAAGTGTTTGACAAGAAGGAAAGAAAAGTTGTCCAAAACAGCTTCCAATCGAATATTCATGTGATTGGAAACGTCAGGAAAGTGTAAGGTACTGTTTTCTATCAGTTGGCAAGCTGCGCACACAATCCCAGTGTTGTACAGCTTCCTTCTTCACCTTTCCGATGCTGCCGCTCTCTCCGGCTCCCGGAGCCGAAGAAGCGGCTTCTTCGCGCAAAGACGATTGTACCGCTCACAGTGCTCTCTTAGCGCCGCTTCTGCCGAAAGAAGCCCGGGAGCGGCTCTTAGCTCCGGAGAGCATCGTACCTTCGTCTTTAGCGTCTTTTGTGGTCTACATCCTAGCAGAAAGCTTTTCCACTCTGTCTAGCAAGGAAAACCTGCGGGAGCACAGAAAACATCTCCCATCGTGTTCTGGACGTTGCACGGAGGTCTGCCAAGTGTTTGGCATGAAGGAAAGAAAAGTTATCCAAAACAGCTTCTAATCGAATATTCATGTGATTGGAAACGTCAGGAAAGTGGTAAGGTACTGTTTTCTATCAGTTGGCAAGCTGCGCACACAATCCCAGTGTTGTACAGCTTCCTTCTTCACCTTTCCGATGCTGCCGCTCTCTCCGGCTCCCGGAGCCGAAGAAGCGGCTTCTTCGCGCATAGAAGATTGTAACGCTCACAGTTCTCTCTTAGCGCCGCTTCTGCCCCAAGAAGCCCGGGAGCGGCTCTTAGCTCTGGAGAGAATCGTACCTTCGTCTTTAGCGTCTTTTGTGGTCTACATCCTAGCAGAAAGCTTTTCCACTCTGTCTGGCAAGGAAAACCTGCGGGAGCACAGAAAACATCTCCCATCGTGTTCTGGGCGGTGCACGGACGTCTGCCAAGTGTTTGGCATGAAGGAAAGGAAAGTTGTCCAAAACAGCTTCCAATCAAATATTCATGTGATTGGAAACGTCAGGAAAGTGTAAGGTACTGTTTTCTATCAGTTGGCAAGCTGCGCACACAATCCCAGTGTTGTACAGCTTCCTTCTTCACCTTTCCGATGCTGCCGCTCTCTCCGGCTCCCGGAGCCGAAGAAGCGGCTTCTTCGCGCACAGACGATTGTACAGCCCACAGTGCTCTCTTAGCACCGCTTCTGCCGAAAGAAGCCCGGGAGCGGCTCTTAGCTCCGGAGAGCATCGTACCTTCGTCTTTAGCGTCTCACTCGTCTACATCTAAGCAGAAAGCTTTTCCACTCTGTCTGGCAAGGAAAACCTGCGGGAGCACAGAAAACATCTCCCATCGTGTTCTGGACGTTGCACGGAAGTCTGCCAAGTGTTTGACAAGAAGGAAAGAAAAGTTGTCCAAAACAGCTTCCAATCGAATATTCATGTGATTGGAAACATCAAGAAAGTGTAAGGTACTGTTTTCTATCAGTTGGCAAGCTGCGCACACAATCCCAGTGTTGTACAGCTTCCTTCTTCACCTTTCCGATGCTGCCGCTCTCTCCGGCTCCCGGAGCCGAAGAAGCGGCTTCTTCGCGCAAAGACGATTGTACCGCTCACAGTGCTCTCTTAGCGCCGCTTCTGCCGAAAGAAGCCCGGGAGCGGCTCTTAGCTCCGGAGAGCATCGTACCTTCGTCTTTAGCGTCTTTTGTGGTCTACATCCTAGCAGAAAGCTTTTCCACTCTGTCTGGCAAGGAAAACCTGCGGGAGCACAGAAAACATCTCCCATCGTCTTCTGGACGTTGCACGGAGGTCTGCCAAGTGTTTGGCATGAAGGAAAGAAAAGTTGTCCAAAACAGCTTCCAATCAAATATTCATGTGATTGGAAACGTCAGGAAAGTGTAAGGTACTGTTTTCTATCAGTTGGCAAGCTGCGCACACAATCCCAGTGTTGTACATCTTCCTTCTTCAGTTTTCCGATGCTGCCGCTCTCTCCGGCTCCCGGAGCTGAAGAAGCGGCTTCTTCGCGCAAAGACGATTGTACTGCTCACAGTGCTCTCTTAGCGCGGCTTCTGCCGGAAGAAGCCCGGCAGCGGCTCTTAGCTCCGGAGAGCATCGTACCTTCGTCTTAAGGTCTTTTGTGGTCTACATCCTAGCAGAAAGCTTTTCCACTCTGTCTGGCAAGGAAAACCTGCGGGAGCACAGAAAACATCTCCCATCGTGTTCTGGACGTTGCACGGAGGTCTGCCAAGTGTTTGAGAAGAAGGAAAGAAAAGTTGTCCAAAACAGCTTCCAATCGAATATTCATGTGATTGGAAACGTCAGGAAAGTGTAAGGTACTGTTTTCTATCAGTTGGCAAGCTGCGCACACAATCCCAGTGTTGTACAGCTTCCTTCTTCACCTTTCCGATGCTGCCGCTCTTTCCGGCTCCCGGAGCCGAAGAAGCGGCTTCTTCGCGCAAAGACGATTGTACCGCTCACAGTGCTCTCTTAGCGCGGCTTCTGCCGAAAGAAGCCCGGGAGCGGCTCTTAGCTCCGGAGAGCATCGTAACTTCCTCTTTAGCGTCTCACTCGTCTACATCTAAGCAAAAGGCTTTTCCACTCTGTCTGGCAAGGAAAACCTGCGGGAGCACAGAAAATATCTCCCATCGTCTTCTGGACGTTGCACGGAGGTCTGCCAAGTGTTTGACAAGAAGGAAAGAAAAGTTGTCCAACACAGCTTCCAATCGAATATTCATGTGATTGGAAACGTCAGGAAAGTGTAAGGTACTCTTTTCTATCAGTTGGCAAGCTGCGCACACAATCCCAGTGTTGCACAGCTTCCTTCTTCACCTTTCCGATGCTGCCGCTCTCTCTGGCTCCCGGAGCCGAAGAAGCGGCTTCTTCGCGCACAGACGATTGTACCGCTCACAGTGCTCTCTTAGCGCCGCTTCTGCCGAAAGAAGCCCGGGAGTGGCTCTTAGCTCCGGAGAGCATCGTACCTTCGTCTTTAGCGTCTTTTGTGGTCTACATCCTAGCAGAAAGCTTTTCCACTCTGTCTGGCAAGGAAAACCTCCGGGAGCACAGAAAACATCTCCCATCGTGTTCTGGACGTTGCACGGACGTCTGCCAAGTGTTTGGCATGAAGGAAAGAAAAGTTGTCCAAAACAGCTTCCAATCAAATATTCATGTGATTGGAAACGTCAGGAAAGTGTAAGGTACTGTTTTCTATCAGTTGGCAAGCTGCGCACACAATCCCAGTGTTGTACAGCTTCCTTCTTCACCTTTCTGATGCTGCCGCTCTCTCCGGCTCCCGGAGCCGAAGAAGCGGCTTCTTCGCGCAAAGACGATTGTACCGCTCACAGTGCTCTCTTAGCGCGGCTTCTGCCGAAAGAAGCCCGGGAGCGGCTCTTAGCTCCGGAGAGCATCGTACCTTCGTCTTTAGCGTCTTTTGTGGTCTACATCCTAGCAGAAAGCTTTTCCACTCTGTCTGGCAAGGAAAACCTGCGGGAGCACAGAAAACATCTCCCATCGTGTTCTGGACGGTGCACGGACGTCTGCCAAGTGTTTGACAAGAAGGAAAGAAAAGTTGTCCAAAACAGCTTCCAATCGAAGATTCATGTGATTGGAAACGTCAGGAAAGTGTAAGGTACTGTTTTCTATCAGTTGGCAAGCTGCGCACACAATCCCAGTGTTGTACAGCTTCCTTCTTCACCTTTCCGATGCTGCCGCTCTCTCCGGCTCCCGGAGCCGAAGAAGCGGCTTCTTCGCGCACAGACGATTGTACCGCTCACAGTGCTCTCTTAGCGCCGCTTCTGCCGAAAGAAGCCCGGGAGCGGCTCTTAGCTCCGGAGAGCATCGTACCTTCGTCTTTAGCGTCTTTTGTGGTCTACATCCTAGCAGAAAGCTTTTCCACTCTGTCTGGCAAGGAAAACCTGCGGGAGCACAGAAAACATCTCCCATCGTGTTCTGGACGTTGCACGGAGGTCTGCCAAGTGTTTGACAAGAAGGAAAGAAAAGTTGTCCAAAACAGCTTCCAATCGAATATTCATGTGATTGGAAACGTCAGGAAAGTGTAAGGTACTGTTTTCTATCAGTTGGCAAGCTGCGCGCACAATCCCAGTGTTGTACAGCTTCCTTCTTCACCTTTCCGATGCTGCCGCTCTCTCCGGCTCCCGGAGCCGAAGAAGCGGCTTCTTCGCGCACAGACGTTTGTACCGCTCACAGTGCTCTCTTAGCGCCGCTTCTGCCGAAAGAAGCCCGGGAGCGGCTCTTAGCTCTGGAGAGAATCGTACCTTCGTCTTTAGCGTCTTTTGTGGTCTACATCCTAGCAGAAAGCTTTTCCACTCTGTCTGGCAAGGAAAACCTGCGGGAGCACAGAAAACATCTCCCATCGTGTTCTGGACGGTGCACGGACGTCTGCCAAGTGTTTGGCATGAAGGAAAGAAAAGTTGTCCAAAACAGCTTCCAATCGAATATTCATGTGATTGGAAACGTCAGGAAAGTGTAAGGTACTGTTTTCTATCAGTTGGCAAGCTGCGCACACAATCCCAGTGTTGTACAGCTTCCTTCTTCACCTTTCCGATGCTGCCGCTCTCTCCGGCTCCCGGAGCCGAAGAAGCGGCTTCTTCGCGCACAGACGATTGTACCGCTCACAGTGCTCTCTTAGCGCCGCTTCTGCCGAAAGAAGCCCGGGAGCGGCTCTTAGCTCCGGAGAGCATCGTACCTTCGTCTTTAGCGTCTTTTGTGGTCTACATCCTAGCAGAAAGCTTTTACACTCTGTCTGGCAAGGAAAACCTGCGGGAGCACAGAAAACATCTCCCATCGTGTTCTGGACGTTGCACGGAGGTCTGCCAAGTGTTTGGCATGAAGGAAAGAAAAGTTGTCCAAAACAGCTTCCAATCGAATATTCATGTGATTGGAAAGGTCAGGAAAGTGTAAGGTACTGTTTTCTATCAGTTGGCAAGCTGCGCACACAATCCCAGTGTTGTACAGCTTCCTTCTTCACCTTTCCGATGCTGCCGCTCTCTCCGGCTCCCGGAGCCGAAGAAGCGGCTTCTTCACGCACAGATGATTGTACCGCTCACAGTGCTCTCTTAGCGCCGCTTCTGCCGAAAGAAGCCCGGGAGCGGCTCTTAGCTCCGGAGAGCATTGTACCTTCGTCTTTAGCGTCTTTTGTGGTCTACATCCTAGCAGAAAGCTTTTCCACTCTGTCTGGCAAGGAAAACCTGCGGGAGCACAGAAAACATCTCCCATCGTCTTCTGGACGTTGCACGGAGGTCTGCCAAGTGTTTGGCATGAAGGAAAGAAAAGTTGTCCAAAACAGCTTCCAATCGAATATTCATGTGATTGGAAACGTCAGGAAAGTGTAAGGTACTGTTTTCTATCAGTTGGCAAGCTGCGCACACAATCCCAGTGTTGTACAGCTTCCTTCTTCACCTTTCCGATGCTGCCGCTCTCTCCGGCTCCCGGAGCCGAAGAAGCGGCTTCTTCGCGCAAAGACGATTGTACCGCTCACAGTGCTCTCTTAGCGCCGCTTCTGCCGAAAGAAGCCCGGGAGCGGCTCTTAGCTCCGGAGAGCATCGTACCTTAGTCTTTAGCGTCTTTTGTGGTCTACATCCTAGCAGAAAGCTTTTCCACTCTGTCTGGCAAGGAAAACCTGCGGGAGCACAGAAAACATCTCCCATCGTGTTCTGGACGTTGCACGGAGGTCTGCCAAGTGTTTGACAAGAAGGAAAGAAAAGTTGTCCAAAACAGCTTTCAATCGAATATTCATGTGATTGGAAACGTCAGGAAAGTGTAAGGTACTGTTTTCTATCAGTTGGCAAGCTGCGCACACAATCCCAGTGTTGTACAGCTTCCTTCTTCACCTTTCCGATGCTGCCGCTCTCTCCGGCTCCCGGAGCCGAAGAAGCGGCTTCTTCGCGCACAGACGATTGTACCGGTCATAGGGCTCTCTTAGCGCGGCTTATGCCGAAAGAAGCCCAGGAGCGGCTCTTAGCTCCGGAGAGCATCGTCCCTTCGTCTTTAGCGTCTTTTGTGGTCTACATCCTAGCAGAAAGCTTTTCCACTCTGTCTGGCAAGGAAAACCTGCGGGAGCACAGAAAACATCTCCCATCGTGTTCTGGACGTTGCACGGAGGTCTGCCAAGTGTTTGACAAGAAGGAAAGAAAAGTTGTCCAAAACAGCTTCCAATCGAATATTCATGTGATTGGAAACGTCAGGAAAGTGTAAGGTACTGTTTTCTATCAGTTGGCAAGCTGCGCACACAATCCCAGTGTTGTACAGCTTCCTTCTTCACCTTTCCGATGCTGCCGCTCTCTCCGGCTCCCGGAGCCGAAGAAGCGGCTTCTTCGCGCACAGACGATTGTACCGCTCACAGTGCTCTCTTAGCGCCGCTTCTGCTGAAAGAAGCCCGGGAGCGGCTCTTAGCTCCGGAGGGCATTGTACCTTCGTCTTTAGCGTCTTTTGTGGTCTACATCCTAGCAGAAAGCTTTTCCACTCTGTCTGGCAAGGAAAACCTGCGGGAGCACAGAAAACATCTCCCATCGTGTTCTGGACGTTGCACGGAGGTCTGCCAAGTGTTTGGCATGAAGGAAAGAAAAGTTGTCCAAAACAGCTTCCAATCGAATATTCATGTGATTGGAAACGTCAGGAAAGTGTAAGGTACTGTTTTCTATCAGTTGGCAAGCTGCGCACACAATCCCAGTGTTGTACAGCTTCCTTCTTCACCTTTCCGATGCTGCCGCTCTCTCCGGCTCCCGGAGCCGAAGAAGCGGCTTCTTCGCGCACAGACGATTGTACCGGTCACAGGGCTCTCTTAGCGCCGCTTCTGCCGAAAGAAGGCAGGGAGCGGCTCTTAGCTCCGGAGAGCATCGTACCTTCGTCTTTAGCGCCTTTTGTGGTCTACATCCTAGCAGAAAGCTTTTCCACTCTGTCTGGCAAGGAAAACCTGCGGGAGCACAGAAAACATCTCCCATCGTGTTCTGGACGTTGCACGGAGGTCTGCCAAGTGTTTGAAAAGAAGGAAAGAAAAGTTTTCCAAAACAGCTTCCAATCGAATATTCATGTGATTGGAAACGTCAGGAAAGTGTAAGGTACTGTTTTCTATCACTTGGCAAGCTGCGCACACAATCCCAGTGTTGTACAGCTTCCTTCTTCACCTTTCCGATGCTGCCGCTCTCTCCGGCTCCCGGAGCCGAAGAAGCGGCTTCTTCGCGCACAGACGATTGTACCGCTCACAGTGCTCTCTTAGCGCGGCTTCTGCCGAAAGAAGCCCGGGAGCGGCTCTTAGCTCCGGAGAGCATCGTACCTTCGTCTTTAGCGTCTTTTGTGGTCTACATCCTAGCAGAAAGCTTTTCCACTCTGTCTGGCAAGGAAAACCTGCGGGAGCACAGAAAACATCTCCCATCGTGTTCTGGACGTTGCACGGACGTCTGCCAAGTGTTTGGCATGAAGGAAAGAAAAGTTGTCCAAAACAGCTTTCAATCGAATATTCATGTGATTGGAAACGTCAGGAAAGTGTAAGGTACTGTTTTCTATCAGTTGGCAAGCTGCGCACACAATCCCAGTGTTGTACAGCTTCCTTCTTCACCTTTCCGATGCTGCCGCTCTCTCCGGCTCCCGGAGCCGAAGAAGCGGCTTCTTCGCGCACAGACGATTGTACCGCTCACAGTGCTCTCTTAGCGCCGCTTCTGCCGAAAGAAGCCCGGGAGCGGCTATTAGCTCCGGAGAGCATCGTACCTTCGTCTTTAGCGTCTTTTGTGGTCTACATCCTAGCAGAAAGCTTTTACACTCTGTCTGGCAAGGAAAACCTGCGGGAGCACAGAAAACATCTCCCATCGTGTTCTGGACGTTGCACGGACGTCTGCCAAGTGTTTGGCATGAAGGAAAGAAAAGTTGTCCAAAACAGCTTCCAATCGAAGATTCATGTGATTGGAAACGTCAGGAAAGTGTAAGGTACTGTTTTCTATCAGTTGGCAAGCTGCGCACACAATCCCAGTGTTGTACAGCTTCCTTCTTCACCTTTCCGATGCTGCCGCTCTCTCCGGCCCCCGGAGCCCAAGAAGCGGCTTCTTCGCGCACAGAAGATTGTACCGCTCACAGTGCTCTCTTAGCGCGGCTTCTGCCGAAAGAAGCCCGGGAGCGGCTCTTAGCTCCGGAGAGCATCGTACCTTCGTCTTTAGCGTCTTTTGTGGTCTACATCCTAGCAGAAAGCTTTTCCAATCTGTCTGGCAAGGAAAACCTGCGGGAGCACAGAAAACATATCCCATTGTGTTCTGGGCGGTGCAGGGAGGTCTGCCAAGTGTTTGACATGAAGGAAAGAAAAGTTGTCCAAAACAGCTTCCAATCGAATATTCATGTGATTGGAAACGTCAGGAAAGTGTAAGGTACTGTTTTCTATCAGTTGGCAAGCTGCGCACACAATCCCAGTGTTGTACAGCTTCCTTCTTCACCTTTCCGATGCTGCCGCTCTCTCCGGCTCCCAGAGCCGAAGAAGCGGCTTCTTCGCGCACAGACGATTGTACCGCTCACAGTGCTCTCTTAGCGCCGCTTCTGCCGAAAGAAGCCCGGGAGCGGCTCTTAGCTCCGGAGAGCATCGTACCTTAGTCTTTAGCGTCTTTTGTGGTCTACATCCTAGCAGAAAGCTTTTCCACTCTGTCTGGCAAGGAAAACCTGCGGGAGCACAGAAAACATCTCCCATCGTGTTCTGGACGTTGCACGGAGGTCTGCCAAGTGTTTGGCATGAAGGAAAGAAAAGTTGTCCAAAACAGCTTCCAATCGAAGATTCATGTGATTGGAAACCTCAGGAAAGTGTAAGGTACTCTTTTCTATCAGTTGGCAAGCTGCGCACACAATCCCAGTGTTGCACAGCTTCCTTCTTCACCTTTCCGATGCTGCCGCTCTCTCTGGCTCCCGGAGCCGAAGAAGCGGCTTCTTCGCGCACAGACGATTGTACCGCTCACAGTGCTCTCTTAGCGCCGCTTCTGCCGAAAGAAGCCCGGGAGTGGCTCTTAGCTCCGGAGAGCATCGTACCTTCGTCTTTAGCGTCTTTTGTGGTCTACATCCTAGCAGAAAGCTTTTCCACTCTGTCTGGCAAGGAAAACCTCCGGGAGCACAGAAAACATCTCCCATCGTGTTCTGGACGTTGCACGGACGTCTGCCAAGTGTTTGGCATGAAGGAAAGAAAAGTTGTCCAAAACAGCTTCCAATCAAATATTCATGTGATTGGAAACGTCAGGAAAGTGTAAGGTACTGTTTTCTATCAGTTGGCAAGCTGCGCACACAATCCCAGTGTTGTACAGCTTCCTTCTTCACCTTTCTGATGCTGCCGCTCTCTCCGGCTCCCGGAGCCGAAGAAGCGGCTTCTTCGCGCAAAGACGATTGTACCGCTCACAGTGCTCTCTTAGCGCCGCTTCTGCCGAAAGAAGCCCGGGAGCGGCTCTTAGCTCCGGAGAGCATCGTACCTTCGTCTTTAGCGTCTTTTGTGGTCTACATCCTAGCAGAAAGCTTTTCCACTCTGTCTGGCAAGGAAAACCTGCGGGAGCACAGAAAACATCTCCCATCGTGTTCTGGACGGTGCACGGACGTCTGCCAAGTGTTTGACAAGAAGGAAAGAAAAGTTGTCCAAAACAGCTTCCAATCGAAGATTCATGTGATTGGAAACGTCAGGAAAGTGTAAGGTACTGTTTTCTATCAGTTGGCAAGCTGCGCACACAATCCCAGTGTTGTACAGCTTCCTTCTTCACCTTTCCGATGCTGCCGCTCTCTCCGGCTCCCGGAGCCGAAGAAGCGGCTTCTTCGCGCACAGACGATTGTACCGCTCACAGTGCTCTCTTAGCGCCGCTTCTGCCGAAAGAAGCCCGGGAGCGGCTCTTAGCTCCGGAGAGCATCGTACCTTCGTCTTTAGCGTCTTTTGTGGTCTACATCCTAGCAGAAAGCTTTTCCACTCTGTCTGGCAAGGAAAACCTGCGGGAGCACAGAAAACATCTCCCATCGTGTTCTGGACGTTGCACGGAGGTCTGCCAAGTGTTTGACAAGAAGGAAAGAAAAGTTGTCCAAAACAGCTTCCAATCGAATATTCATGTGATTGGAAACGTCAGGAAAGTGTAAGGTACTGTTTTCTATCAGTTGGCAAGCTGCGCGCACAATCCCAGTGTTGTACAGCTTCCTTCTTCACCTTTCCGATGCTGCCGCTCTCTCCGGCTCCCGGAGCCGAAGAAGCGGCTTCTTCGCGCACAGACGTTTGTACCGCTCACAGTGCTCTCTTAGCGCCGCTTCTGCCGAAAGAAGCCCGGGAGCGGCTCTTAGCTCTGGAGAGAATCGTACCTTCGTCTTTAGCGTCTTTTGTGGTCTACATCCTAGCAGAAAGCTTTTCCACTCTGTCTGGCAAGGAAAACCTGCGGGAGCACAGAAAACATCTCCCATCGTGTTCTGGACGGTGCACGGACGTCTGCCAAGTGTTTGGCATGAAGGAAAGAAAAGTTGTCCAAAACAGCTTCCAATCGAATATTCATGTGATTGGAAACGTCAGGAAAGTGTAAGGTACTGTTTTCTATCAGTTGGCAAGCTGCGCACACAATCCCAGTGTTGTACAGCTTCCTTCTTCACCTTTCCGATGCTGCCGCTCTCTCCGGCTCCCGGAGCCGAAGAAGCGGCTTCTTCGCGCACAGACGATTGTACCGCTCACAGTGCTCTCTTAGCGCCGCTTCTGCCGAAAGAAGCCCGGGAGCGGCTCTTAGCTCCGGAGAGCATCGTACCTTCGTCTTTAGCGTCTTTTGTGGTCTACATCCTAGCAGAAAGCTTTTACACTCTGTCTGGCAAGGAAAACCTGCGGGAGCACAGAAAACATCTCCCATCGTGTTCTGGACGTTGCACGGAGGTCTGCCAAGTGTTTGGCATGAAGGAAAGAAAAGTTGTCCAAAACAGCTTCCAATCGAATATTCATGTGATTGGAAAGGTCAGGAAAGTGTAAGGTACTGTTTTCTATCAGTTGGCAAGCTGCGCACACAATCCCAGTGTTGTACAGCTTCCTTCTTCACCTTTCCGATGCTGCCGCTCTCTCCGGCTCCCGGAGCCGAAGAAGCGGCTTCTTCACGCACAGATGATTGTGCCGCTCACAGTGCTCTCTTAGCGCCGCTTCTGCCGAAAGAAGCCCGGGAGCGGCTCTTAGCTCCGGAGAGCATTGTACCTTCGTCTTTAGCGTCTTTTGTGGTCTACATCCTAGCAGAAAGCTTTTCCACTCTGTCTGGCAAGGAAAACCTGCGGGAGCACAGAAAACATCTCCCATCGTCTTCTGGACGTTGCACGGAGGTCTGCCAAGTGTTTGGCATGAAGGAAAGAAAAGTTGTCCAAAACAGCTTCCAATCGAATATTCATGTGATTGGAAACGTCAGGAAAGTGTAAGGTACTGTTTTCTATCAGTTGGCAAGCTGCGCACACAATCCCAGTGTTGTACAGCTTCCTTCTTCACCTTTCCGATGCTGCCGCTCTCTCCGGCTCCCGGAGCCGAAGAAGCGGCTTCTTCGCGCAAAGACGATTGTACCGCTCACAGTGCTCTCTTAGCGCCGCTTCTGCCGAAAGAAGCCCGGGAGCGGCTCTTAGCTCCGGAGAGCATCGTACCTTAGTCTTTAGCGTCTTTTGTGGTCTACATCCTAGCAGAAAGCTTTTCCACTCTGTCTGGCAAGGAAAACCTGCGGGAGCACAGAAAACATCTCCCATCGTGTTCTGGACGTTGCACGGAGGTCTGCCAAGTGTTTGACAAGAAGGAAAGAAAAGTTGTCCAAAACAGCTTTCAATCGAATATTCATGTGATTGGAAACGTCAGGAAAGTGTAAGGTACTGTTTTCTATCAGTTGGCAAGCTGCGCACACAATCCCAGTGTTGTACAGCTTCCTTCTTCACCTTTCCGATGCTGCCGCTCTCTCCGGCTCCCGGAGCCGAAGAAGCGGCTTCTTCGCGCACAGACGATTGTACCGGTCATAGGGCTCTCTTAGCGCGGCTTCTGCCGAAAGAAGCCCAGGAGCGGCTCTTAGCTCCGGAGAGCATCGTCCCTTCGTCTTTAGCGTCTTTTGTGGTCTACATCCTAGCAGAAAGCTTTTCCACTCTGTCTGGCAAGGAAAACCTGCGGGAGCACAGAAAACATCTCCCATCGTGTTCTGGACGTTGCACGGAGGTCTGCCAAGTGTTTGACAAGAAGGAAAGAAAAGTTGTCCAAAACAGCTTCCAATCGAATATTCATGTGATTGGAAACGTCAGGAAAGTGTAAGGTACTGTTTTCTATCAGTTGGCAAGCTGCGCACACAATCCCAGTGTTGTACAGCTTCCTTCTTCACCTTTCCGATGCTGCCGCTCTCTCCGGCTCCCGGAGCCGAAGAAGCGGCTTCTTCGCGCACAGACGATTGTACCGCTCACAGTGCTCTCTTAGCGCCGCTTCTGCTGAAAGAAGCCCGGGAGCGGCTCTTAGCTCCGGAGGGCATTGTACCTTCGTCTTTAGCGTCTTTTGTGGTCTACATCCTAGCAGAAAGCTTTTCCACTCTGTCTGGCAAGGAAAACCTGCGGGAGCACAGAAAACATCTCCCATCGTGTTCTGGACGTTGCACGGAGGTCTGCCAAGTGTTTGGCATGAAGGAAAGGAAAGTTGTCCAAAACAGCTTCCAATCGAATATTCATGTGATTGGAAACGTCAGGAAAGTGTAAGGTACTGTTTTCTATCAGTTGGCAAGCTGCGCACACAATCCCAGTGTTGTACAGCTTCCTTCTTCACCTTTCCGATGCTGCCGCTCTCTCCGGCTCCCGGAGCCGAAGAAGCGGCTTCTTCGCGCACAGACGATTGTACCGGTCACAGGGCTCTCTTAGCGCCGCTTCTGCCGAAAGAAGGCAGGGAGCGGCTCTTAGCTCCGGAGAGCATCGTACCTTCGTCTTTAGCGCCTTTTGTGGTCTACATCCTAGCAGAAAGCTTTTCCACTCTGTCTGGCAAGGAAAACCTGCGGGAGCACAGAAAACATCTCCCATCGTGTTCTGGACGTTGCACGGAGGTCTGCCAAGAGTTTGACAAGAAGGAAAAAAAAGTTTTGCAAAACAGCTTCCAATCGAATATTCATGTGATTGGAAACGTCAGGAAAGTGTAAGGTACTGTTTTCTATCACTTGGCAAGCTGCGCACACAATCCCAGTGTTGTACAGCTTCCTTCTTCACCTTTCCGATGCTGCCGCTCTCTCCGGCTCCCGGAGCCGAAGAAGCGGCTTCTTCGCGCACAGACGATTGTACCGCTCACAGTGCTCTCTTAGCGCGGCTTCTGCCGAAAGAAGCCCGGGAGCGGCTCTTAGCTCCGGAGAGCATCGTACCTTCGTCTTTAGCGTCTTTTGTGGTCTACATCCTAGCAGAAAGCTTTTCCACTCTGTCTGGCAAGGAAAACCTGCGGGAGCACAGAAAACATCTCCCATCGTGTTCTGGACGTTGCACGGACGTCTGCCAAGTGTTTGGCATGAAGGAAAGAAAAGTTGTCCAAAACAGCTTTCAATCGAATATTCATGTGATTGGAAACGTCAGGAAAGTGTAAGGTACTGTTTTCTATCAGTTGGCAAGCTGCGCACACAATCCCAGTGTTGTACAGCTTCCTTCTTCACCTTTCCGATGCTGCCGCTCTCTCCGGCTCCCGGAGCCGAAGAAGCGGCTTCTTCGCGCACAGACGATTGTACCGCTCACAGTGCTCTCTTAGCGCCGCTTCTGCCGAAAGAAGCCCGGGAGCGGCTATTAGCTCCGGAGAGCATCGTACCTTCGTCTTTAGCGTCTTTTGTGGTCTACATCCTAGCAGAAAGCTTTTACACTCTGTCTGGCAAGGAAAACCTGCGGGAGCACAGAAAACATCTCCCATCGTGTTCTGGACGTTGCACGGACGTCTGCCAAGTGTTTGGCATGAAGGAAAGAAAAGTTGTCCAAAACAGCTTCCAATCGAAGATTCATGTGATTGGAAACGTCAGGAAAGTGTAAGGTACTGTTTTCTATCAGTTGGCAAGCTGCGCACACAATCCCAGTGTTGTACAGCTTCCTTCTTCACCTTTCCGATGCTGCCGCTCTCTCCGGCCCCCGGAGCCCAAGAAGCGGCTTCTTCGCGCACAGAAGATTGTACCGCTCACAGTGCTCTCTTAGCGCGGCTTCTGCCGAAAGAAGCCCGGGAGCGGCTCTTAGCTCCGGAGAGCATCGTACCTTCGTCTTTAGCGTCTTTTGTGGTCTACATCCTAGCAGAAAGCTTTTCCAATCTGTCTGGCAAGGAAAACCTGCGGGAGCACAGAAAACATATCCCATTGTGTTCTGGGCGGTGCAGGGAGGTCTGCCAAGTGTTTGACATGAAGGAAAGAAAAGTTGTCCAAAACAGCTTCCAATCGAATATTCATGTGATTGGAAACGTCAGGAAAGTGTAAGGTACTGTTTTCTATCAGTTGGCAAGCTGCGCACACAATCCCAGTGTTGTACAGCTTCCTTCTTCACCTTTCCGATGCTGCCGCTCTCTCCGGCTCCCAGAGCCGAAGAAGCGGCTTCTTCGCGCACAGACGATTGTACCGCTCACAGTGCTCTCTTAGCGCCGCTTCTGCCGAAAGAAGCCCGGGAGCGGCTCTTAGCTCCGGAGAGCATCGTACCTTAGTCTTTAGCGTCTTTTGTGGTCTACATCCTAGCAGAAAGCTTTTCCACTCTGTCTGGCAAGGAAAACCTGCGGGAGCACAGAAAACATCTCCCATCGTGTTCTGGACGTTGCACGGACGTCTGCCAAGTGTTTGGCATGAAGGAAAGAAAAGTTGTCCAAAACAGCTTCCAATCGAAGATTCATGTGATTGGAAACCTCAGGAAAGTGTAAGGTACTGTTTTCTATCAGTTGGCAAGCTGCGCACACAATCCCAGTGTTGTACAGCTTCCTTCTTCACCTTTGCGATGCTGCCGCTCTCTCCGGCTCCCGGAGCCGAAGAAGCGGCTTCTTCGCGCACAGACGATTGTACTGGTCACAGGGCTCTCTTAGCGCGGCTTCTGCCGAAAGAAGCCCGGGAGCGGCTCTTAGCTCCGGAGAGCATCGTACCTTCGTCTTTAGCGTCTTTTGTGGTCTACATCCTAGCAGAAAGCTTTTCCACTCTGTCTGGCAAGGAATCCTGCGGGAGCACAGAAAACATCTCCCATCGTGTTCTGGACGTTGCACGGAGGTCTGCCAAGTGTTTGACAAGAAGGAAAGAAAAGTTGTCCAAAACAGCTTCCAATCGAATATTCATGTGATTGGAAACGTCAGGAAAGTGTAAGGTACTGTTTTCTATCAGTTGGCAAGCTGCGCACACAATCCCAGTGTTGTACAGCTTCCTTCTTCACCTTTCCGATGCTGCCGCTCTCTCCGGCTCCCGGAGCCGAAGAAGCGGCTTCTTCGCGCACAGACGATTGTACCGCTCACAGTGCTCTCTTAGCGCGGCTTCTGCCGAAAGAAGCCCGGGAGCGGCTCTTAGCTCCGGAGAGCATCGTACCTTCGTCTTTAGCGTCTTTTGTGGTCTACATCCTAGCAGAAAGCTTTTCCACTCTGTCTGGCAAGGAAAACCTGCGGGAGCACAGAAAACATCTCCCATCGTGTTCTGGACGTTGCACGGACGTCTGCCAAGTGTTTGGCATGAAGGAAAGAAAAGTTGTCCAAAACAGCTTCCAATCGAATATTCATGTGATTGGAAACGTCAGGAAAGTGTAAGGTACTGTTTTCTATGAGTTGGCAAGCTGCGCACACAATCCCAGTGTTGTACAGCTTCCTTCTTCACCTTTCCGATGCTGCCGCTCTCTCCGGCTCCCGGAGCCGAAGAAGCGGCTTCTTCGCGCAAAGACGATTGTACCGCTCACAGTGCTCTCTTAGCGCCGCTTCTGCCGAAAGAAGCCCGGGAGCGGCTCTTAGCTCCGGAGAGCATCGTACCTTAGTCTTTAGCGTCTTTTGTGGTCTACATCCTAGCAGAAAGCTTTTCCACTCTGTCTGGCAAGGAATCCTGCGGGAGCACAGAAAACATCTCCCATCGTGTTCTGGACGTTGCACGGACGTCTGCCAAGTGTTTGACAAGAAGGAAAGAAAAGTTGTCCAAAACAGCTTCCAATCGAATATTCATGTGATTGGAAACGTCAGGAAAGTGTAAGGTACTGTTTTCTATCAGTTGGCAAGCTGCGCACACAATCCCAGTGTTGTACAGCTTCCTTCTTCACCTTTCCGATGCTGCCGCTCTCTCCGGCTCCCGGAGCCGAAGAAGCGGCTTCTTCGCGCACAGACGATTGTACCGCTCACAGTGCTCTCTTAGCGCCGCTTCTGCCGAAAGAAGCCCGGGAGCGGCTCTTAGCTCCGGAGAGCATCGTACCTTCGTCTTTAGCGTCTTTTGTGGTCTACATCCTAGCAGAAAGCTTTTCCACTCTGTCTGGCAAGGAAAACCTGCGGGAGCACAGAAAACATCTCCCATCGTGTTCTGGACGTTGCACGGACGTCTGCCAAGTGTTTGGCATGAAGGAAAGAAAAGTTGTCCAAAACAGCTTCCAATCGAATATTCATGTGATTGGAAACGTCAGGAAAGTGTAAGGTACTGTTTTCTATCAGTTGGCAAGCTGCGCACACAATCCCAGTGTTGTACAGCTTCCTTCTTCACCTTTCCGATGCTGCCGCTCTCTCCGGCTCCCGGAGCCGAAGAAGCGGCTTCTTCGCGCAAAGACGATTGTACCGCTCACAGTGCTCTCTTAGCGCCGCTTCTGCCGAAAGAAGCCCGGGAGCGGCTCTTAGCTCCGGAGAGAATCGTACCTTCGTCTTTAGCGTCTTTTGTGGTCTACATCGTAGCAGAAAGCTTTTCCACTCTGTCTGGCAAGGAAAACCTGCGGGAGCACAGAAAACATCTCCCATCGTGTTCTGGACGGTGCACGGACGTCTGCCAAGTGTTTGGCATGAAGGAAAGAAAAGTTGTCCAAAACAGCTTCCAATCAAAGATTCATGTGATTGGAAACGTCAGGAAAGTGTAAGGTACTGTTTTCTATCAGTTGGCAAGCTGCGCACACAATCCCAGTGTTGTACAGCTTCCTTCTTCACCTTTCCGATGCTGCCGCTCTCTCAGGCTCCCGGAGCCGAAGAAGCGGCTTCTTCGCGCACAGACGATTGTACCGGTCATAGGGCTCTCTTAGCGCGGCTTCTGCCGAAAGAAGCCCGGGAGCGGCTCTTAGCTCCGGAGAGCATTGTACCTTCGTCTTTAGCGTCTTTTGTGGTCTACATCCTAGCAGAAAGCTTTTCCACTCTGTCTGGCAAGGAAAACCTGCGGGAGCACAGAAAACATCTCCCATCGTCTTCTGGACGTTGCACGGAGGTCTGCCAAGTGTTTGGCATGAAGGAAAGAAAAGTTGTCCAAAACAGCTTCCAATCGAATATTCATGTGATTGGAAACGTCAGGAAAGTGTAAGGTACTGTTTTCTATCAGTTGGCAAGCTGCGCACACAATCCCAGTGTTGTACAGCTTCCTTCTTCACCTTTCCGATGCTGCCGCTCTCTCCGGCTCCCGGAGCCGAAGAAGCGGCTTCTTCGCGCACAGACGATTGTACCGCTCACAGTGCTCTCTTAGCGCCGCTTCTGCCGAAAGAAGCCCGGGAGCGGCTCTTAGCTCCGGAGAGCATCGTACCTTAGTCTTTAGCGTCTTTTGTGGTCTACATCCTAGCAGAAAGCTTTTCCACTCTGTCTGGCAAGGAAAACCTGCGGGAGCACAGAAAACATCTCCCATCGTGTTCTGGACGGTGCACGGAGGTCTGCCAAGTGTTTGACAAGAAGGAAAGAAAAGTTGTCCAAAACAGCTTCCAATCGAATATTCATGTGATTGGAAACGTCAGGAAAGTGTAAGGTACTGTTTTCTATCAGTTGGCAAGCTGCGCACACAATCCCAGTGTTGTACAGCTTCCTTCTTCACCTTTCCGATGCTGCCGCTCTCTCCGGCTCCCGGAGCCGAAGAAGCGGCTTCTTCGCGCACAGACGATTGTACCGGTCATAGGGCTCTCTTAGCGCGGCTTCTGCCGAAAGAAGCCCGGGAGCGGCTCTTAGCTCCGGAGAGCATCGTCCCTTCGTCTTTAGCGTCTTTTGTGGTCTACATCCTAGCAGAAAGCTTTTCCACTCTGTCTGGCAAGGAAAACCTGCGGGAGCACAGAAAACATCTCCCATCGTGTTCTGGACGTTGCACGGAGGTCTGCCAAGTGTTTGACAAGAAGGAAAGAAAAGTTTTCCAAAACAGCTTCCAATCGAATATTCATGTGATTGGAAACGTCAGGAAAGTGTAAGGTACTGTTTTCTATCAGTTGGCAAGCTGCGCACACAATCCCAGTGTTGTACAGCTTCCTTCTTCACCTTTCCGATGCTGCCGCTCTCTCCGGCTCCCGGAGCCGAAGAAGCGGCTTCTTCGCGCAAAGACGATTGTACCGCTCACAGTGCTCTCTTAGCGCGGCTTCTGCCGAAAGAAGCCCGGGAGCGGCTCTTAGCTCCGGAGAGCATCGTACCTTCGTCTTTAGCGTCTTTTGTGGTCTACATCCTAGCAGAAAGCTTTTCCACTCTGTCTGGCAAGGAAAACCTGCGGGAGCACAGAAAACATCTCCCATCGTGTTCTGGACGTTGCACGGACGTCTGCCAAGTGTTTGGCATGAAGGAAAGAAAAGTTGTCCAAAACAGCTTCCAATCGAATATTCATGTGATTGGAAACGTCAGGAAAGTGTAAGGTACTGTTTTCTATCAGTTGGCAAGCTGCGCACACAATCCCAGTGTTGTACAGCTTCCTTCTTCACCTTTCCGATGCTGCCGCTCTCTCCGGCTCCCGGAGCCGAAGAAGCGGCTTCTTCGCGCAAAGACGATTGTACCGCTCACAGTGCTCTCTTAGCGCCGCTTCTGCCGAAAGAAGCCCGGGAGCGGCTCTTAGCTCCGGAGAGCATCGTACCTTCGTCTTTAGCGTCTTTTGTGGTCTACATCCTAGCAGAAAGCTTTTCCACTCTGTCTGGCAAGGAAAACCTGCGGGAGCACAGAAAACATCTCCCATCGTGTTCTGGACGTTGCACGGACGTCTGCCAAATGTTTGGCATGAAGGAAAGAAAAGTTGTCCAAAACAGCTTCCAATCGAAGATTCATGTGATTGGAAACGTCAGGAAAGTGTAAGGTACTGTTTTCTATCAGTTGGCAAGCTGCGCACACAATCCCAGTGTTGTACAGCTTCCTTCTTCACCTTTCCGATGCTGCCGCTCTCTCCGGCTCCCGGAGCCGAAGAAGCGGCTTCTTCGCGCACAGACGATTGTACCGCTCACAGTGCTCTCTTAGCGCCGCTTCTGCCGAAAGAAGCCCGGGAGCGGCTCTTAGCTCCGGAGAGCATCGTACCTTCGTCTTTAGCGTCTTTTGTGGTCTACATCCTAGCAGAAAGCTTTTCCACTCTGTCTGGCAAGGAAAACCTGCGGGAGCACAGAAAACATCTCCCATCGTGTTCTGGACGTTGCACGGAGGTCTGCCAAGTGTTTGGCATGAAGGAAAGAAAAGTTGTCCAAAACAGCTTCCAATCGAATATTCATGTGATTGGAAAGGTCAGGAAAGTGTAAGGTACTGTTTTCTATCAGTTGGCAAGCTGCGCACACAATCCCAGTGTTGTACAGCTTCCTTCTTCACCTTTCCGATGCTGCCGCTCTCTCCGGCTCCCGGAGCCGAAGAAGCGGCTTCTTCGCGCACAGACGATTGTACCGGTCACAGGGCTCTCTTAGCGCCGCTTCTGCCGAAAGAAGCCCGGGAGCGGCTCTTAGCTCCGGAGAGCATTGTACCTTCGTCTTTAGCGTCTTTTGTGGTCTACATCCTAGCAGAAAGCTTTTCCACTCTGTCTGGCAAGGAAAACCTGCGGGAGCACAGAAAACATCTCCCATCGTGTTCTGGACGTTGCACGGACGTCTGCCAAGTGTTTGGCATGAAGGAAAGAAAAGTTGTCCAAAACAGCTTCCAATCGAAGATTCATGTGATTGGAAACGTCAGGAAAGTGTAAGGTACTGTTTTCTATCAGTTGGCAAGCTGCGCACACAATCCCAGTGTTGTACAGCTTCCTTCTTCACCTTTCCGATGCTGCCGCTCTCTCCGGCTCCCGGAGCCGAAGAAGCGGCTTCTTCGCGCACAGACGATTGTACCGCTCACAGTGCTCTCTTAGCGCGGCTTCTGCCGAAAGAAGCCCGGGAGCGGCTCTTAGCTCCGGAGAGCATCGTACCTTCGTCTTTAGCGTCTTTTGTGGTCTACATCCTAGCAGAAAGCTTTTCCACTCTGTCTGGCAAGGAAAACCTGCGGGAGCACAGAAAACATCTCCCATCGTGTTCTGGACGTTGCACGGACGTCTGCCAAATGTTTGGCATGAAGGAAAGAAAAGTTGTCCAAAACAGCTTCCAATCGAATATTCATGTGATTGGAAACGTCAGGAAAGTGTAAGGTACTGTTTTCTATCAGTTGGCAAGCTGCGCACACAATCCCAGTGTTGTACAGCTTCCTTCTTCACCTTTCCGATGCTGCCGCTCTCTCCGGCTCCCGGAGCCGAAGAAGCGGCTTCTTCGCGCACAGACGATTGTACCGGTCACAGGGCTCTCTTAGCGCCGCTTCTGCCGAAAGAAGCCCGGGAGCGGCTCTTAGCTCCGGAGAGCATTGTACCTTCGTCTTTAGCGTCTTTTGTGGTCTACATCCTAGCAGAAAGCTTTTCCACTCTGTCTGGCAAGGAAAACCTGCGGGAGCACAGAAAACATCTCCCATCGTGTTCTGGACGTTGCACGGACGTCTGCCAAGTGTTTGGCATGAAGGAAAGAAAAGTTGTCCAAAACAGCTTCCAATCGAAGATTCATGTGATTGGAAACGTCAGGAAAGTGTAAGGTACTGTTTTCTATCAGTTGGCAAGCTGCGCACACAATCCCAGTGTTGTACAGCTTCCTTCTTCACCTTTCCGATGCTGCCGCTCTCTCCGGCTCCCGGAGCCGAAGAAGCGGCTTCTTCGCGCACAGACGATTGTACCGCTCACAGTGCTCTCTTAGCGCGGCTTCTGCCGAAAGAAGCCCGGGAGCGGCTCTTAGCTCCGGAGAGCATCGTACCTTCGTCTTTAGCGTCTTTTGTGGTCTACATCCTAGCAGAAAGCTTTTCCACTCTGTCTGGCAAGGAAAACCTGCGGGAGCACAGAAAACATCTCCCATCGTGTTCTGGACGTTGCACGGACGTCTGCCAAATGTTTGGCATGAAGGAAAGAAAAGTTGTCCAAAACAGCTTCCAATCGAAGATTCATGTGATTGGAAACGTCAGGAAAGTGTAAGGTACTGTTTTCTATCAGTTGGCAAGCTGCGCACACAATCCCAGTGTTGTACAGCTTCCTTCTTCACCTTTCCGATGCTGCCGCTCTCTCCGGCTCCCGGAGCCGAAGAAGCGGCTTCTTCGCGCACAGACGATTGTACCGCTCACAGTGCTCTCTTAGCGCCGCTTCTGCCGAAAGAAGCCCGGGAGCGGCTCTTAGCTCCGGAGAGCATCGTACCTTCGTCTTTAGCGTCTTTTGTGGTCTACATCCTAGCAGAAAGCTTTTCCACTCTGTCTGGCAAGGAAAACCTGCGGGAGCACAGAAAACATCTCCCATCGTGTTCTGGACGTTGCACGGAGGTCTGTCAAGTGTTTGGCATGAAGGAAAGAAAAGTTGTCCAAAACAGCTTCCAATCGAATATTCATGTGATTGGAAACGTCAGGAAAGTGTAAGGTACTGTTTTCTATCAGTTGGCAAGCTGCGCACACAATCCCAGTGTTGTACAGCTTCCTTCTTCACCTTTCCAATGCTGCCGCTCTCTCCGGCTCCCGGAGCCGAAGAAGCGGCTTCTTCGCGCACAGACGATTGTACCGGTCACAGGGCTCTCTTAGCGCCGCTTCTGCCGAAAGAAGCCCGGGAGCGGCTCTTAGCTCCGGAGAGCATCGTACCTTCGTCTTTAGCGTCTTTTGTGGTCTACATCCTAGCAGAAAGCTTTTCCACTCTGTCTGGCAAGGAAAACCTGCGGGAGCACAGAAAACATCTCCCATCGTGTTCTGGACGTTGCACGGAGGTCTGCCAAGTGTTTGACAAGAAGGAAAGAAAAGTTGTCCAAAACAGCTTCTTATCGAATATTCATGTGATTGGAAACGTCAGGAAAGTGTAAGGTACTGTTTTCTATCACTTGGCAAGCTGCGCACACAATCCCAGTGTTGTACAGCTTCTTCTTCACCTTTCCGATGCTGCCGCTCTCTCCGGCTCCCGGAGCCGAAGAAGCGGCTTCTTCGCGCACAGACGATTGTACCGCTCACAGTGCTCTCTTAGCGCGGCTTCTGCCGAAAGAAGCCCGGGAGCGGCTCTTAGCTCCGGAGAGCATCGTACCTTCGTCTTTAGCGTCTTTTGTGGTCTACATCCTAGCAGAAAGCTTTTCCACTCTGTCTGGCAAGGAAAACCTGCGGGAGCACAGAAAACATCTCCCATCGTGTTCTGGACGTTGCACGGACGTCTGCCAAGTGTTTGGCATGAAGGAAAGAAAAGTTGTCCAAAACAGCTTTCAATCGAATATTCATGTGATTGGAAACGTCAGGAAAGTGTAAGGTACTGTTTTCTATCAGTTGGCAAGCTGCGCACACAATCCCAGTGTTGTACAGCTTCCTTCTTCACCTTTCCGATGCTGCTGCTCTCTCCGGCTCCCGGAGCCGAAGAAGCGGCTTCTTCGCGCACAGACGATTGTACCGCTCACAGTGCTCTCTTAGCGCCGCTTCTGCCGAAAGAAGCCCGGGAGCGGCTCTTAGCTCCGGAGAGCATCGTACCTTCGTCTTTAGCGTCTTTTGTGGTCTACATCCTAGCAGAAAGCTTTTCCACTCTGTCTGGCAAGGAAAACCTGCGGGAGCACAGAAAACATCTCCCATCGTGTTCTGGACGTTGCACGGACGTCTGCCAAGTGTTTGGCATGAAGGAAAGAAAAGTTGTCCAAAACAGCTTCCAATCGAATATTCGTGTGATTGGAAATGTCAGGAAAGTGTAAGGTACTGTTTTCTATCAGTTGGCAAGCTGCGCACACAATCCCAGTGTTGTACAGCTTCCTTCTTCACCTTTCCGATGCTGCCGCTCTCTCCGGCTCCCGGAGCCGAAGAAGCGGCTTCTTCGCGCACAGACGATTGTACCGCTCACAGTGCTCTCTTAGCGCGGCTTCTGCCGAAAGAAGCCCGGGAGCGGCTCTTAGCTCCGGAGAGCATCGTACCTTCGTCTTTAGCGTCTTTTGTGGTCTACATCCTAGCAGAAAGCTTTTCCACTCTGTCTGGCAAGGAATCCTGCGGGAGCACAGAAAACATCTCCCATCGTGTTCTGGACGTTGCACGGACGTCTGCCAAGTGTTTGACAAGAAGGAAAGAAAAGTTGTCCAAAACAGCTTCCAATCGAATATTCATGTGATTGGAAACGTCAGGAAAGTGTAAGGTACTGTTTTCTATCAGTTTGCAAGCTGCGCACACAATCCCAGTGTTGTACAGCTTCCTTCTTCACCTTTCCGATGCTGCGCTCTCTCTCCGGCTCCCGGAGCCGAAGAAGCGGCTTCTTCGCGCATAGACGATTGTACCGCTCACAGTGCTCTCTTAGCGCCGCTTCTGCCGAAAGAAGCCCGGGAGCGGCTCTTAGCTCCGGAGAGCATCGTACCTTCGTCTTTAGCGTCTTTTGTGGTCTACATCCTAGCAGAAAGCTTTTCCACTCTGTCTGGCAAGGAAAACCTGCGGGAGCACAGAAAACATCTCCCATCGTGTTCTGGACGTTGCACGGACGTCTGCCAAGTGTTTGGCATGAAGGAAAGAAAAGTTGTCCAAAACAGCTTCCAATCGAAGATTCATGTGATTGGAAACGTCAGGAAAGTGTAAGGTACTGTTTTCTATCAGTTGGCAAGCTGCGCACACAATCCCAGTGTTGTACATCCTTCCTTCTTCACCTTTCCGATGCTGCCGCTCTCTCCGGCTCCCGGAGCCCAAGAAGCGGCTTCTTCGCGCACAGAAGATTGTACCGCTCACAGTGCTCTCTTAGCGCGGCTTCTGCCGAAAGAAGCCCGGGAGCGGCTCTTAGCTCGGAGAGCATCGTACCTTCGTCTTTAGCGTCTTTTGTGGTCTACATCCTAGCAGAAAGCTTTTCCACTCTGTCTGGCAAGGAAAACCTGCGGGAGCACAGAAAACATATCCCATTGTGTTCTGGGCGGTGCAGGGGAGGTCTGCCAAGTGTTTGACATGAAGGAAAGAAAAGTTGTCCAAAACAGCTTCCAATCGAATATTCATGTGATTGGAAACGTCAGGAAAGTGTAAGGTACTGTTTTCTATCAGTTGGCAAGCTGCGCACACAATCCCAGTGTTGTACAGCTTCCTTCTTCACCTTTCCGATGCTGCCGCTCTCTCCGGCTCCCAGAGCCGAAGAAGCGGCTTCTTCGCGCAAAGACGATTGTACCGCTCACAGTGCTCTCTTAGCGCCGCTTCTGCCGAAAGAAGCCCGGGAGCGGCTCTTAGCTCCGGAGAGCATTGTACCTTCGTCTTTAGCGTCTTTTGTGGTCTACATCCTAGCAGAAAGCTTTTCCACTCTGTCTGGCAAGGAAAACCTGCGGGGAGCACAGAAAACATCTCCCATCGTGTTCTGGACGTTGCACGGACGTCTGCCAAGTGTTTGGCATGAAGGAAAGAAAAGTTGTCCAAAACAGCTTCCAATCGAAGATTCATGTGATTGGAAACGTCAGGAAAGTGTAAGGTACTGTTTTCTATCAGTTGGCAAGCTGCGCACACAATCCCAGTGTTGTACAGCTTCCTTCTTCACCTTTCCGATGCTGCCGCTCTCTCCGGCTCCCGGAGCCGAAGAAGCGGCTTCTTCGCGCACAGACGATTGTACTGGTCACAGGGCTCTCTTAGCGCGGCTTCTGCCGAAAGAAGCCCGGAGCGGCTCTTAGCTCCGGAGAGCATCGTACCTTCGTCTTTAGCGTCTTTTGTGGTCTACATCCTAGCAGAAAGCTTTTCCACTCTGTCTGGCAAGGAATCCTGCGGGAGCACAGAAAACATCTCCCATCGTGTTCTGGACGTTGCACGGAGGTCTGCCAAGTGTTTGACAAGAAGGAAAGAAAAGTTGTCCAAAACAGCTTCCAATCGAATATTCATGTGATTGGAAACGTCAGGAAAGTGTAAGGTACTGTTTTCTATCAGTTGGCAAGCTGCGCACAACAATCCCAGTGTTGTACAGCTTCCTTCTTCACCTTTCCGATGCTGCCGCTCTCTCCGGCTCCCGGAGCCGAAGAAGCGGCTTCTTCGCGCACAGACGATTGTACCGCTCACAGTGCTCTCTTAGCGCGGCTTCTGCCGAAAGAAGCCCGGGAGCGGCTCTTAGCTCCGGAGAGCATCGTACCTTCGTCTTTAGCGTCTTTGTGGTCTACATCCTAGCAGAAAGCTTTTCCACTCTGTCTGGCAAGGAATCCTGCGGGAGCACAGAAAACATCTCCCATCGTGTTCTGGACGTTGCACGGACGTCTGCCAAGTGTTTGACAAGAAGGAAAGAAAAGTTGTCCAAAACAGCTTCCAATCGAATATTCATGTGATTGGAAACGTCAGGAAAGTGTAAGGTACTGTTTTCTATCAGTTGGCAAGCTGCGCACACAATCCAGTGTTGTACAGCTTCCTTCTTCACCTTTCCGATGCTGCCGCTCTCTCCGGCTCCCGGAGCCGAAGAAGCGGCTTCTTCGCGCACAGACGATTGTACCGCTCACAGTGCTCTCTTAGCGCCGCTTCTGCCGAAAGAAGCCCGGGAGCGGCTCTTAGCTCCGGAGAGCATCGTACCTTCGTCTTTAGCGTCTTTGTGGTCTACATCCTAGCAGAAAGCTTTTCCACTCTGTCTGGCAAGGAAAACCTGCGGGAGCACAGAAAACATCTCCCATCGTGTTCTGGACGTTGCACGGACGTCTGCCAAGTGTTTGGCATGAAGGAAAGGAAAGTTGTCCAAAACAGCTTCCAATCGAATATTCATGTGATTGGAAACGTCAGGAAAGTGTAAGGTACTGTTTTCTATCAGTTGGCAAGCTGCGCACACAATCCCAGTGTTGTACAGCTTCCTTCTTCACCTTTCCGATGCTGCCGCTCTCTCCGGCTCCCGGAGCCGAAGAAGCGGCTTCTTCGCGCAAAGACGATTGTACCGCTCACAGTGCTCTCTTAGCGCCGCTTCTGCCGAAAGAAGCCCGGGAGCGGCTCTTAGCTCCGGAGAGAATCGTACCTTCGTCTTTAGCGTCTTTTGTGGTCTACATCGTAGCAGAAAGCTTTTCCACTCTGTCTGGCAAGGAAAACCTGCGGGAGCACAGAAAACATCTCCCATCGTGTTCTGGACGTTGCACGGAGGTCTGCCAAGTGTTTGGCATGAGGAAAGAAAAGTTGTCCAAAACAGCTTCCAATCGAAGATTCATGTGATTGGAAACGTCAGGAAAGTGTAAGGTACTGTTTTCTATCAGTTGGCAAGCTGCGCACACAATCCCAGTGTTGTACATCTTCCTTCTTCACCTTTCCGATGCTGCCGCTCTCTCCGGCTCCCGGAGCCCAAGAAGCGGCTTCTTCGCGCACAGAAGATTGTACCGCTCACAGTGCTCTCTTAGCGCGGCTTCTGCCGAAAGAAGCCCGGGAGCGGCTCTTAGCTCCGGAGAGCATCGTACCTTCGTCTTTAGCGTCTTTTGTGGTCTACATCCTAGCAGAAAGCTTTTCCACTCTGTCTGGCAAGGAAAACCTGCGGGAGCACAGAAAACATATCCCATTGTGTTCTGGGCGGTGCAGGGAGGTCTGCCAAGTGTTTGACATGAAGGAAAGAAAAGTTGTCCAAAACAGCTTCCAATCGAATATTCATGTGATTGGAAACGTCAGGAAAGTGTAAGGTACTGGTTTTCTATCAGTTGGCAAGCTGCGCACCACAATCCCAGTGTTGTACAGCTTCCTTCTTCACCTTTCCGATGCTGCCGCTCTCTCCGGCTCCCAGAGCCGAAGAAGCGGCTTCTTCGCGCAAGACGATTGTACCGCTCACAGTGCTCTCTTAGCGCCGCTTCTGCCGAAAGAAGCCCGGGAGCGGCTCTTAGCTCCGGAGAGCATTGTACCTTCGTCTTTAGCGTCTTTTGTGGTCTACATCCTAGCAGAAAGCTTTTCCACTCTGTCTGGCAAGGAAAACCTGCGGGAGCACAGAAAACATCTCCCATCGTGTTCTGGACGTTGCACGGACGTCTGCCAAGTGTTTGGCATGAAGGAAAGAAAAGTTGTCCAAAACAGCTTCCAATCGAAGATTCATGTGATTGGAAACGTCAGGAAAGTGTAAGGTACTGTTTTCTATCAGTTGGCAAGCTGCGCACACAATCCCAGTGTTGTACAGCTTCCTTCTTCACCTTTCCGATGCTGCCGCTCTCTCCGGCTCCCGGAGCCGAAGAAGCGGCTTCTTCGCGCACAGACGATTGTACTGGTCACAGGGCTCTCTTAGCGCGGCTTCTGCCGAAAGAAGCCCGGGAGCGGCTCTTAGCTCCGGAGAGCATCGTACCTTCGTCTTTAGCGTCTTTTGTGGTCTACATCCTAGCAGAAAGCTTTTCCACTCTGTCTGGCAAGGAATCCTGCGGGAGCACAGAAACATCTCCCATCGTGTTCTGGACGTTGCACGGAGGTCTGCCAAGTGTTTGACAAGAAGGAAAGAAAAGTTGTCCAAAACAGCTTCCAATCGAATATTCATGTGATTGGAAACGTCAGGAAAGTGTAAGGTACTGTTTTCTATCAGTTGGCAAGCTGCGCACACAATCCCAGTGTTGTACAGCTTCCTTCTTCACCTTTCCGATGCTGCCGCTCTCTCCGGCTCCCGGAGCCGAAGAAGCGGCTTCTTCGCGCACAGACGATTGTACCGCTCACAGTGCTCTCTTAGCGCGGCTTCTGCCGAAAGAAGCCCGGGAGCGGCTCTTAGCTCCGGAGAGCATCGTACCTTCGTCTTTAGCGTCTTTTGTGGTCTACATCCTAGCAGAAAGCTTTTCCACTCTGTCTGGCAAGGAATCCTGCGGGAGCACAGAAAACATCTCCCATCGTGTTCTGGACGTTGCACGGACGTCTGCCAAGTGTTTGACAAGAAGGAAAGAAAAGTTGTCCAAAACAGCTTCCAATCGAATATTCATGTGATTGGAAACGTCAGGAAAGTGTAAGGTACTGTTTTCTATCAGTTGGCAAGCTGCGCACACAATCCCAGTGTTGTACAGCTTCCTTCTTCACCTTTCCGATGCTGCCGCTCTCTCGGCTCCCGGAGCCGAAGAAGCGGCTTCTTCGCGCACAGACGATTGTACCGCTCACAGTGCTCTCTTAGCGCCGCTTCTGCCGAAAGAAGCCCGGGAGCGGCTCTTAGCTCCGGAGAGCATCGTACCTTCGTCTTTAGCGTCTTTTGTGGTCTACATCCTAGCAGAAAGCTTTTCCACTCTGTCTGGCAAGGAAAACCTGCGGGAGCACAGAAAACATCTCCCATCGTGTTCTGGACGTTGCACGGACGTCTGCCAAGTGTTTGGCATGAAGGAAAGAAAAGTTGTCCAAAACAGCTTCCAATCGAATATTCATGTGATTGGAAACGTCAGGAAAGTGTAAGGTACTGTTTTCTATCAGTTGGCAAGCTGCGCACACAATCCCAGGTGTTGTACAGCTTCCTTCTTCACCTTTCCGATGCTGCCGCTCTCTCCGGCTCCCGGAGCCGAAGAAGCGGCTTCTTCGCGCAAAGACGATTGTACCGCTCACAGTGCTCTCTTAGCGCCGCTTCTGCCGAAAGAAGCCCGGGAGCGGCTCTTAGCTCCGGAGAGAATCGTACCTTCGTCTTTAGCGTCTTTTGTGGTCTACATCGTAGCAGAAAGCTTTTCCACTCTGTCTGGCAAGGAAAACCTGCGGGAGCACAGAAAACATCTCCCATCGTGTTCTGGACGTTGCACGGAGGTCTGCCAAGTGTTTGGCATGAAGGAAAGAAAAGTTGTCCAAAACAGCTTCCAATCAAAGATTCATGTGATTGGAAACGTCAGGAAAGTGTAAGGTACTGTTTTCTATCAGTTGGCAAGCTGCGCACACAATCCCAGTGTTGTACAGCTTCCTTCTTCACCTTTCCGATGCTGCCGCTCTCTCCGGCTCCCGGAGCCGAAGAAGCGGCTTCTTCGCGCACAGACGATTGTACTGCTCATAGTGCTCTCTTAGCGCCGCTTCTGCCGAAAGAAGCCCGGGAGCGGCTCTTAGCTCCGGAGAGCATCGTACCTTCGTCTTTAGCGTCTTTTGTGGTCTACATCCTAGCAGAAAGCTTTTCCACTCTGTCTGGCAAGGAAAACCTGCGGGAGCACAGAAAACATCTCCCATCGTGTTCTGGACGTTGCACGGAGGTCTGCCAAGTGTTTGGCATGAAGGAAAGAAAAGTTGTCCAAAACAGCTTCCAATCGAATATTCATGTGATTGGAAACGTCAGGAAAGTGTAAGGTACTGTTTTCTATCAGTTGGCAAGCTGCGCACACAATCCCAGTGTTGTACAGCTTCCTTCTTCACCTTTCCGATGCTGCCGCTCTCTCCGGCTCCCGGAGCCGAAGAAGCGGCTTCTTCGCGCAAAGACGATTGTACCGCTCACAGTGCTCTCTTAGCGCCGCTTCTGCCGAAAGAAGCCCGGGAGCGGCTCTTAGCTCCGGAGAGCATCGTACCTTCGTCTTTAGCGTCTTTTGTGGTCTACATCCTAGCAGAAAGCTTTTCAACTCTGTCTGGCAAGGAAAACCTGCGGGAGCACAGAAAACATCTCCCATCGTGTTCTGGTCGTCTCACCGAGGTCTGCCAAGTGTTTGACAAGAAGGAAAGAAAAGTTGTCCAAAACAGCTTCCAATCGAATATTCATGTGATTGGAAACGTCAGGAAAGTGTAAGGTACTGTTTTCTATCACTTGGCAAGCTGCGCACACAATCCCAGTGTTGTACAGCTTCCTTCTTCACCTTTCCGATGCTGCCGCTCTCTCCGGCTCCCGGAGCCGAAGAAGCGGCTTCTTCGCGCAAAGACGATTGTACCGCTCACAGTGCTCTCTTAGCGCCGCTTCTGCCGAAAGAAGCCCGGGAGCGGCTCTTAGCTCCGGAGAGCATCGTACCTTCGTCTTTAGCGTCTTTTGTGGTCTACATCCTAGCAGAAAGCTTTTCCACTCTGTCTGGCAAGGAAAACCTGCGGGAGCACAGAAAACATCTCCCATCGTGTTCTGGACGTTGCACGGACGTCTGCCAAGTGTTTGACAAGAAGGAAAGAAAAGTTGTCCAAAACAGCTTCCAATCGAAGATTCATGTGATTGGAAACGTCAGGAAAGTGTAAGGTACTGTTTTCTATCAGTTGGCAAGCTGCGCACACAATCCCAGTGTTGTATAGCTTCCTTCTTCACCTTTCCGATGCTGCCGCTCTCTCCGGCTCCCGGAGCCGAAGAAGCGGCTTCTTCGCGCACAGACGATTGTACCGCTCACAGTGCTCTCTTAGCGCGGCTTCTGCCGAAAGAAGCCCGGGAGCGGCTCTTAGCTCCGGAGAGCATCGTACCTTCGTCTTTAGCGTCTTTTGTGGTCTACATCCTAGCAGAAAGCTTTTCCACTCTGTCTGGCAAGGAAAACCTGCGGGAGCACAGAAAACATCTCCCATCGTCTTCTGGACGTTGCACGGACGTCTGCCAAGTGTTTGGCATGAAGGAAAGAAAAGTTGTCCAAAACAGCTTCTTATCGAATATTCATGTGATTGGAAACGTCAGGAAAGTGTAAGGTACTGTTTTCTATCACTTGGCAAGCTGCGCACACAATCCCAGTGTTGTACAGCTTCCTTCTTCACCTTTCCGATGCTGCCGCTCTCTCCGGCTCCCGGAGCCGAAGAAGCGGCTTCTTCGCGCAAAGACGATTGTACCGCTCACAGTGCTCTCTTAGCGCGGCTTCTGCCGAAAGAAGCGCGGGAGCGGCTCTTAGCTCCGGAGAGCATCGTACCTTCGTCTTTAGCGTCTTTTGTGGTCTACATCCTAGCAGAAAGCTTTTCCACTCTGTCTGGCAAGGAAAACCTGCGGGAGCACAGAAAACATCTCCCATCGTGTTCTGGACGTTGCACGGAGGTCTGCCAAGTGTTTGACAAGAAGGAAAGAAAAGTTGTCCAAAACAGCTTCCAATCGAATATTCATGTGATTGGAAACGTCAGGAAAGTGTAAGGTACTGTTTTCTATCAGTTGGCAAGCTGCGCACACAATCCCAGTGTTGTACAGCTTCCTTCTTCACCTTTCCGATGCTGCCGCTCTCTCCGGCTCCCGGAGCCGAAGAAGCGGCTTCTTCGCGCACAGACGATTGTACCGCTCACAGTGCTCTCTTAGCGCCGCTTCTGCCGAAAGAAGCCCGGGAGCGGCTCTTAGCTCCGGAGAGCATCGTAACTTCCTCTTTAGCGTCTCACTCGTCTAAATCTAAGCAAAAAGCTTTTCCAATCTGTCTGGCAAGGAAAACCTGCGGGAGCACAGAAAACATCTCCCATCGTGTTCTGGACGTTGCACGGACGTCTGCCAAGTGTTTGGCATGAAGGAAAGAAAAGTTGTCCAAAACAGCTTCTTATCGAATATTCATGTGATTGGAAACGTCAGGAAAGTGTAAGGTACTGTTTTCTATCAGTTGGCAAGCTGCGCACACAATCCCAGTGTTGTACAGCTTCCTTCTTCACCTTTCCGATGCTGCCGCTCTCTCCGGCTCCCGGAGCCGAAGAAGCGGCTTCTTCGCGCACAGACGATTGTACCGCTCACAGTGCTCTCTTAGCGCCGCTTCTGCCGAAAGAAGCCCGGGAGCGGCTCTTAGCTCCGGAGAGCATTGTACTTTCGTCTTTAGCGTCTTTTGTGGTCTACATCCTAGCAGAAAGCTTTTCCACTCTGTCTGGCAAGGAAAACCTGCGGGAGCACAGAAAACATCTCCCATCGTGTTCTGGACGTTGCACGGACGTCTGCCAAGTGTTTGGCATGAAGGAAAGAAAAGTTGTCCAAAACAGCTTCCAATCGAATATTCATGTGATTGGAAACGTCAGGAAAGTGTAAGGTACTGTTTTCTATCAGTTGGCAAGCTGCGCACACAATCCCAGTGTTGTACAGCTTCCTTCTTCACCTTTCCGATGCTGCCGCTCTCTCTGGCTCCTGGAGCCGAAGAAGCGGCTTCTTCGCGCACAGACGATTGTTCCGCTCACAGTGCTCTCTTAGCGCCGCTTCTGCCGAAAGAAGCCCGGGAGCGGCTCTTAGCTCCGGAGAGCATCATACCTTCGTCTTTAGCATCTTTTGTGGTCTACATCCTAGCAGAAAGCTTTTCCACTCTGTCTGGCAAGGAAAACCTGCGGGAGCACAGAAAACATCTCCCATCGTGTTCTGGACGTTGCACGGAGGTCTGCCAAGTGTTTGACAAGAAGGAAAGAAAAGTTGTCCAAAACAGCTTCCAATCGAATATTCATGTGATTGGAAACGTCAGGAAAGTGTAAGGTACTGTTTTCTATCAGTTGGCAAGCTGCGCACACAATCCCAGTGTTGTACAGCTTCCTTCTTCACCTTTCCGATGCTGCCGCTCTCTCCGGCTCCCGGAGCCGAAGAAGCGGCTTCTTCGCGCACAGACGATTGTACCGCTCACAGTGCTCTCTTAGCGCGGCTTCTGCCGAAAGAAGCCCGGGAGCGGCTCTTAGCTCCGGAGAGCATCGTACCTTCGTCTTTAGCGTCTTTTGTGGTCTACATCCTAGCAGAAAGCTTTTCCACTCTGTCTGGCAAGGAAAACCTGCGGGAGCACAGAAAACATCTCCCATCGTGTTCTGGACGTTGCACGGACGTCTGCCAAGTGTTTGGCATGAAGGAAAGAAAAGTTGTCCAAAACAGCTTCTTATCGAATATTCATGTGATTGGAAACGTCAGGAAAGTGTAAGGTACTGTTTTCTATCAGTTGGCAAGCTGCGCACACAATCCCAGTGTTGTACAGCTTCCTTCTTCACCTTTCCGATGCTGCCGCTCTATCCGGCTCCCAGAGCCGAAGAAGCGGCTTCTTCGCGCAAAGACGATTGTACCGCTCACAGTGCTCTCTTAGCGCCGCTTCTGCCGAAAGAAGCCCGGGAGCGGCTCTTAGCTCCGGAGAGCATCGTACCTTCGTCTTTAGCGTCTTTTGTGGTCTACATCCTAGCAGAAAGCTTTTCCACTCTGTCTGGCAAGGAAAACCTGCGGGAGCACAGAAAACATCTCCCATCGTGTTCTGGACGTTGCACGGAGGTCTGCCAAGTGTTTGGCATGAAGGAAAGAAAAGTTGTCCAAAACAGCTTCCAATCGAAGATTCATGTGATTGGAAATGTCAGGAAAGTGTAAGGTACTGTTTTCTATCAGTTGGCAAGCTGCGCACACAATCCCAGTGTTGTACAGCTTCCTTCTTCACCTTTCCGATGCTGCCGCTCTCTCTGGCTCCCGGAGCCGAAGAAGCGGCTTCTTCGCGCACAGATGATTGTACCGGTCACAGGGCTCTCTTAGCGCGGCTTCTGCCGAAAGAAGCCCGGGAGCGGCTCTTAGCTCCGGAGAGCATCGTACCTTCGTCTTTAGCGTCTTTTGTGGTCTACATCCTAGCAGAAAGCTTTTCCACTCTGTCTAGCAAGGAAAACCTGCGGGAGCACAGAAAACATATCCCATCGTGTTCTGGGTGGTGCACAGAGGTCTGCCAAGTGTTTGACAAGAAGGAAAGAAAAGTTGTCCAAAACAGCTTCCAATCGAATATTCATGTGATTGGAAACGTCAGGAAAGTGTAAGGTACTGTTTTCTATCAGTTGGCAAGCTGCGCACACAATCCCAGTGTTGTACAGCTTCCTTCTTCACCTTTCCGATGCTGCCGCTCTCTCCGGCTCCCGGAGCCGAAGAAGCGGCTTCTTCGCGCAAGGACGATTGTACCGCTCACAGTGCTCTCTTAGCGCCGCTTCTGCCGAAAGAAGCCCGGCAGCGGCTCTTAGCTCCGGAGAGCATCGTACCTTCGTCTTTAGCGTCTTTTGTGGTCTACATCCTAGCAGAAAGCTTTTCAACTCTGTCTGGCAAGGAAAACCTGCGGGAGCACAGAAAACATCTCCCATCGTGTTCTGGACGTTGCACGGACGTCTGCCAAGTGTTTGACAAGAAGGAAAGAAAAGTTGTCCAAAACAGCTTCCAATCGAAGATTCATGTGATTGGAAACGTCAGGAAAGTGTAAGGTACTGTTTTCTATCAGTTGGCAAGCTGCGCACACAATCCCAGTGTTGTACAGCTTCCTTCTTCACCTTTCTGATGCTGCCGCTCTCTCCGGCTCCCGGAGCCGAAGAAGCGGCTTCTTCGCGCACAGACGATTGTACCGCTCACAGTGCTCTCTTAGCGCCGCTTCTGCCCCAAGAAGCCCGGGAGCGGCTCTTAGCTCCGGAGAGAATCGTACCTTCGTCTTTAGCATCTTTTGTGGTCTACATCCTAGCAGAAGGCTTTTCCACTCTGTCTGGCAAGGAAAACCTGCGGGAGCACAGAAAACATCTCCCATCGTGTTCTGGACGTTGCACGGAGGTCTGCCAAGTGTTTGACAAGAAGGAAAGAAAAGTTGTCCAAAACAGCTTCCAATCAAATATTCATGTGATTGGAAACGTCAGGAAAGTGTAAGGTACTGTTTTCTATCAGTTGGCAAGCTGCGCACACAATCCCAGTGTTGTACAGCTTCCTTCTTCACCTTTCCGATGCTGCCGCTCTCTCCGGCTCCCGGAGCTGAAGAAGCGGCTTCTTCGCGCACAGACGATTGTACCGCTCACAGTGCTCTCTTAGCGCCGCTTCTGCCGAAAGAAGCCCGGGAGCGGCTCTTAGCTCCGGAGAGCATCGTAACTTCCTCTTTAGCGTCTCACTCGTCTAAATCTAAGCAAAAAGCTTTTCCACTCTGTCTGGCAAGGAAAACCTGCGGGAGCACAGAAAACATCTCCCATCGTGTTCTGGACGTTGCACGGACGTCTGACAAGTGTTTGGCATGAAGGAAAGAAAAGTTGTCCAAAACAGCTTCTTATCGAATATTCATGTGATTGGAAACGTCAGGAAAGTGTAAGGTACTGTTTTCTATCAGTTGGCAAGCTGCGCACACAATCCCAGTGTTGTACAGCTTCCTTCTTCACCTTTCCGATGCTGCCGCTCTCTCCGGCTCCCGGAGCCGAAGAAGCGGCTTCTTCGCGCAAAGACGATTGTACCGCTCACAGTGCTCTCTTAGCGCCGCTTCTGCCGAAAGAAGCCCGGGAGTGGCTCTTAGCTCCGGAGAGCATTGTACTTTCGTCTTTAGCGTCTTTTGTGGTCTACATCCTAGCAGAAAGCTTTTCCACTCTGTCTGGCAAGGAAAACCTGCGGGAGCACAGAAAACATCTCCCATGGTGTTCTGGACGTTGCACGGACATCTGCCAAGTGTTTGGCATGAAGGAAAGAAAAGTTGTCCAAAACAGCTTCCAATCGAATATTCATGTGATTGGAAACGTCAGGAAAGTGTAAGGTACTGTTTTCTATCAGTTGGCAAGCTGCGCACACAATCCCAGTGTTGTACAGCTTCCTTCTTCACCTTTCCGATGCTGCCGCTCTCTCAGGCTCCCGGAGCCGAAGAAGCGGCTTCTTCGCGCACAGACGATTGTACCGCTCACAGTGCTCTCTTAGCGCCGCTTCTGCCGAAAGAAGCCCGGGAGCGGCTCTTAGCTCCGGAGAGCATCGTACCTTCGTCTTTAGCGTCTTTTGTGGTCTACATCCTAGCAGAAAGCTTTTCCACTCTGTCTGGCAAGGAAAACCTGCGGGAGCACAGAAAACATCTCCCATCGTGTTCTGGACGTTGCACGGAGGTCTGCCAAGTGTTTGACAAGAAGGAAAGAAAAGTTGTCCAAAACAGCTTCCAATCGAATATTCATGTGATTGGAAACGTCAGGAAAGTGTAAGGTACTGTTTTCTATCAGTTGGCAAGCTGCGCACACAATCCCAGTGTTGTACAGCTTCCTTCTTCACCTTTCCGATGCTGCCGCTCTCTCCGGCTCCCGGAGCCGAAGAAGCGGCTTCTTCGCGCACAGACGATTGTACCGCTCACAGTGCTCTCTTAGCGCGGCTTCTGCCGAAAGAAGCCCGGGAGCGGCTCATAGCTCCGGAGAGCATCGTACCTTCGTCTTTAGCGTCTTTTGTGGTCTACATCCTAGCAGAAAGCTTTTCCACTCTGTCTGGCAAGGAAAACCTGCGGGAGCACAGAAAACATCTCCCATCGTGTTCTGGACGTTGCACGGACGTCTGCCAAGTGTTTGACAAGAAGGAAAGAAAAGTTGTCCAAAACAGCTTCCAATCGAATATTCATGTGATTGGAAACGTCAGGAAAGTGTAAGGTACTGTTTTCTATCAGTTGGCAAGCTGCGCACACAAGGCCAGTGTTGTACAGATTCCTTCTTCACCTTTGCGATGCTGCCGCTCTCTCCGGCTCCCGGAGCTGAAGAAGCGGCTTCTTCGCGCACAGACGATTGTACCGCTCACAGTGCTCTCTTAGCGCCGCTTCTGCCGAAAGAAGCCCGGGAGCGGCTCTTAGCTCCGGAGAGCATCGTAACTTCCTCTTTAGCGTCTCACTCGTCTAAATCTAAGCAAAAAGCTTTTCCACTCTGTCTGGCAAGGAAAACCTGCGGGAGCACAGAAAACATCTCCCATCGTGTTCTGGACGTTGCACGGACGTCTGACAAGTGTTTGGCATGAAGGAAAGAAAAGTTGTCCAAAACAGCTTCTTATCGAATATTCATGTGATTGGAAACGTCAGGAAAGTGTAAGGTACTGTTTTCTATCAGTTGGCAAGCTGCGCACACAATCCCAGTGTTGTACAGCTTCCTTCTTCACCTTTCCGATGCTGCCGCTCTCTCCGGCTCCCGGAGCCGAAGAAGCGGCTTCTTCGCGCAAAGACGATTGTACCGCTCACAGTGCTCTCTTAGCGCCGCTTCTGCCGAAAGAAGCCCGGGAGCGGCTCTTAGCTCCGGAGAGCATCGTACCTTCGTCTTTAGCGTCTTTTGTGGTCTACATCCTAGCAGAAAGCTTTTCCACTCTGTCTGGCAAGGAAAACCTGCGGGAGCACAGAAAACATCTCCCATCGTCTTCTGGACGTTGCACGGAGGTCTGCCAAGTGTTTGGCATGAAGGAAAGAAAAGTTGTCCAAAACAGCTTCCAATCGAAGATTCATGTGATTGGAAATGTCAGGAAAGTGTAAGGTACTGTTTTCTATCAGTTGGCAAGCTGCGCACACAATCCCAGTGTTGTACAGCTTCCTTCTTCACCTTTCCGATGCTGCCGCTCTCTCTGGCTCCCGGAGCCGAAGAAGCGGCTTCTTCGCGCACAGATGATTGTACCGGTCACAGGGCTCTCTTAGCGCGGCTTCTGCCGAAAGAAGCCTGGGAGCGGCTCTTAGCTCCGGAGAGCATCGTACCTTCGTCTTTAGCGTCTTTTGTGGTCTACATCCTAGCAGAAAGCTTTTCCACTCTGTCTAGCAAGGAAAACCTGCGGGAGCACAGAAAACATATCCCATCGTGTTCTGGGTGGTGCACAGAGGTCTGCCAAGTGTTTGACAAGAAGGAAAGAAAAGTTGTCCAAAACAGCTTCCAATCGAATATTCATGTGATTGGAAACGTCAGGAAAGTGTAAGGTACTGTTTTCTATCAGTTGGCAAGCTGCGCACACAATCCCAGTGTTGTACAGCTTCCTTCTTCACCTTTCCGATGCTGCCGCTCTCTCCGGCTCCCGGAGCCGAAGAAGCGGCTTCTTCGCGCAAAGACGATTGTACCGCTCACAGTGCTCTCTTAGCGCCGCTTCTGCCGAAAGAAGCCCGGGAGCGGCTCTTAGCTCCGGAGAGCATCGTACCTTCGTCTTTAGCGTCTTTTGTGGTCTACATCCTAGCAGAAAGCTTTTCAACTCTGTCTGGCAAGGAAAACCTGCGGGAGCACAGAAAACATCTCCCATCGTGTTCTGGTCGTCTCACCGAGGTCTGCCAAGTGTTTGACAAGAAGGAAAGAAAAGTTGTCCAAAACAGCTTCCAATCGAATATTCATGTGATTGGAAACGTCAGGAAAGTGTAAGGTACTGTTTTCTATCACTTGGCAAGCTGCGCACACAATCCCAGTGTTGTACAGCTTCCTTCTTCACCTTTCCGATGCTGCCGCTCTCTCCGGCTCCCGGAGCCGAAGAAGCGGCTTCTTCGCGCAAAGACGATTGTAACGCTCACAGTGCTCTCTTAGCGCCGCTTCTGCCGAAAGAAGCCCGGGAGCGGCTCTTAGCTCCGGAGAGCATCGTACCTTCGTCTTTAGCGTCTTTTGTGGTCTACATCCTAGCAGAAAGCTTTTCCACTCTGTCTGGCAAGGAAAACCTGCGGGAGCACAGAAAACATCTCCCATCGTGTTCTGGACGTTGCACGGACGTCTGCCAAGTGTTTGACAAGAAGGAAAGAAAAGTTGTCCAAAACAGCTTCCAATCGAAGATTCATGTGATTGGAAACGTCAGGAAAGTGTAAGGTACTGTTTTCTATCAGTTGGCAAGCTGCGCACACAATCCCAGTGTTGTATAGCTTCCTTCTTCACCTTTCCGATGCTGCCGCTCTCTCCGGCTCCCGGAGCCGAAGAAGCGGCTTCTTCGCGCACAGACGATTGTACCGCTCACAGTGCTCTCTTAGCGCGGCTTCTGCCGAAAGAAGCCCGGGAGCGGCTCTTAGCTCCGGAGAGCATCGTACCTTCGTCTTTAGCGTCTTTTGTGGTCTACATCCTAGCAGAAAGCTTTTCCACTCTGTCTGGCAAGGAAAACCTGCGGGAGCACAGAAAACATCTCCCATCGTCTTCTGGACGTTGCACGGACGTCTGCCAAGTGTTTGGCATGAAGGAAAGAAAAGTTGTCCAAAACAGCTTCTTATCGAATATTCATGTGATTGGAAACGTCAGGAAAGTGTAAGGTACTGTTTTCTATCACTTGGCAAGCTGCGCACACAATCCCAGTGTTGTACAGCTTCCTTCTTCACCTTTCCGATGCTGCCGCTCTCTCCGGCTCCCGGAGCCGAAGAAGCGGCTTCTTCGCGCAAAGACGATTGTACCGCTCACAGTGCTCTCTTAGCGCGGCTTCTGCCGAAAGAAGCGCGGGAGCGGCTCTTAGCTCCGGAGAGCATCGTACCTTCGTCTTTAGCGTCTTTTGTGGTCTACATCCTAGCAGAAAGCTTTTCCACTCTGTCTGGCAAGGAAAACCTGCGGGAGCACAGAAAACATCTCCCATCGTGTTCTGGACGTTGCACGGAGGTCTGCCAAGTGTTTGACAAGAAGGAAAGAAAAGTTGTCCAAAACAGCTTCCAATCGAATATTCATGTGATTGGAAACGTCAGGAAAGTGTAAGGTACTGTTTTCTATCAGTTGGCAAGCTGCGCACACAATCCCAGTGTTGTACAGCTTCCTTCTTCACCTTTCCGATGCTGCCGCTCTCTCCGGCTCCCGGAGCCGAAGAAGCGGCTTCTTCGCGCACAGACGATTGTACCGCTCACAGTGCTCTCTTAGCGCCGCTTCTGCCGAAAGAAGCCCGGGAGCGGCTCTTAGCTCCGGAGAGCATCGTAACTTCCTCTTTAGCGTCTCACTCGTCTAAATCTAAGCAAAAAGCTTTTCCACTCTGTCTGGCAAGGAAAACCTGCGGGAGCACAGAAAACATCTCCCATCGTGTTCTGGACGTTGCACGGACGTCTGCCAAGTGTTTGGCATGAAGGAAAGAAAAGTTGTCCAAAACAGCTTCTTATCGAATATTCATGTGATTGGAAACGTCAGGAAAGTGTAAGGTACTGTTTTCTATCAGTTGGCAAGCTGCGCACACAATCCCAGTGTTGTACAGCTTCCTTCTTCACCTTTCCGATGCTGCCGCTCTCTCCGGCTCCCGGAGCCGAAGAAGCGGCTTCTTCGCGCACAGACGATTGTACCGCTCACAGTGCTCTCTTAGCGCCGCTTCTGCCGAAAGAAGCCCGGGAGCGGCTCTTAGCTCCGGAGAGCATTGTACTTTCGTCTTTAGCGTCTTTTGTGGTCTACATCCTAGCAGAAAGCTTTTCCACTCTGTCTGGCAAGGAAAACCTGCGGGAGCACAGAAAACATCTCCCATCGTGTTCTGGACGTTGCACGGACGTCTGCCAAGTGTTTGGCATGAAGGAAAGAAAAGTTGTCCAAAACAGCTTCCAATCGAATATTCATGTGATTGGAAACGTCAGGAAAGTGTAAGGTACTGTTTTCTATCAGTTGGCAAGCTGCGCACACAATCCCAGTGTTGTACAGCTTCCTTCTTCACCTTTCCGATGCTGCCGCTCTCTCTGGCTCCCGGAGCCGAAGAAGCGGCTTCTTCGCGCACAGACGATTGTTCCGCTCACAGTGCTCTCTTAGCGCGGCTTCTGCCGAAAGAAGCCCGGGAGCGGCTCTTAGCTCCGGAGAGCATCGTACCTTCGTCTTTAGCATCTTTTGTGGTCTACATCCTAGCAGAAAGCTTTTCCACTCTGTCTGGCAAGGAAAACCTGCGGGAGCACAGAAAACATCTCCCATCGTGTTCTGGACGTTGCACGGAGGTCTGCCAAGTGTTTGACAAGAAGGAAAGAAAAGTTGTCCAAAACAGCTTCCAATCGAATATTCATGTGATTGGAAACGTCAGGAAAGTGTAAGGTACTGTTTTCTATCAGTTGGCAAGCTGCGCACACAATCCCAGTGTTGTACAGCTTCCTTCTTCACCTTTCCGATGCTGCCGCTCTCTCCGGCTCCCGGAGCCGAAGAAGCGGCTTCTTCGCGCACAGACGATTGTACCGCTCACAGTGCTCTCTTAGCGCGGCTTCTGCCGAAAGAAGCCCGGGAGCGGCTCTTAGCTCCGGAGAGCATCGTACCTTCGTCTTTAGCGTCTTTTGTGGTCTACATCCTAGCAGAAAGCTTTTCCACTCTGTCTGGCAAGGAAAACCTGCGGGAGCACAGAAAACATCTCCCATCGTGTTCTGGACGTTGCACGGACGTCTGCCAAGTGTTTGGCATGAAGGAAAGAAAAGTTGTCCAAAACAGCTTCTTATCGAATATTCATGTGATTGGAAACGTCAGGAAAGTGTAAGGTACTGTTTTCTATCAGTTGGCAAGCTGCGCACACAATCCCAGTGTTGTACAGCTTCCTTCTTCACCTTTCCGATGCTGCCGCTCTATCCGGCTCCCAGAGCCGAAGAAGCGGCTTCTTCGCGCAAAGACGATTGTACCGCTCACAGTGCTCTCTTAGCGCGGCTTCTGCCGAAAGAAGCCCGGGAGCGGCTCTTAGCTCCGGAGAGCATCGTACCTTCGTCTTTAGCGTCTTTTGTGGTCTACATCCTAGCAGAAAGCTTTTCCACTCTGTCTGGCAAGGAAAACCTGCGGGAGCACAGAAAACATCTCCCATCGTGTTCTGGACGTTGCACGGAGGTCTGCCAAGTGTTTGGCATGAAGGAAAGAAAAGTTGTCCAAAACAGCTTCCAATCGAAGATTCATGTGATTGGAAATGTCAGGAAAGTGTAAGGTACTGTTTTCTATCAGTTGGCAAGCTGCGCACACAATCCCAGTGTTGTACAGCTTCCTTCTTCACCTTTCCGATGCTGCCGCTCTCTCTGGCTCCCGGAGCCGAAGAAGCGGCTTCTTCGCGCACAGATGATTGTACCGGTCACAGGGCTCTCTTAGCGCGGCTTCTGCCGAAAGAAGCCCGGGAGCGGCTCTTAGCTCCGGAGAGCATCGTACCTTCGTCTTTAGCGTCTTTTGTGGTCTACATCCTAGCAGAAAGCTTTTCCACTCTGTCTAGCAAGGAAAACCTGCGGGAGCACAGAAAACATCTCCCATCGTGTTCTGGGTGGTGCACAGAGGTCTGCCAAGTGTTTGACAAGAAGGAAAGAAAAGTTGTCCAAAACAGCTTCCAATCGAATATTCATGTGATTGGAAACGTCAGGAAAGTGTAAGGTACTGTTTTCTATCAGTTGGCAAGCTGCGCACACAATCCCAGTGTTGTACAGCTTCCTTCTTCACCTTTCCGATGCTGCCGCTCTCTCCGGCTCCCGGAGCCGAAGAAGCGGCTTCTTCGCGCAAAGACGATTGTACCGCTCACAGTGCTCTCTTAGCGCCGCTTCTGCCGAAAGAAGCCCGGGAGCGGCTCTTAGCTCCGGAGAGCATCGTACCTTCGTCTTTAGCGTCTTTTGTGGTCTACATCCTAGCAGAAAGCTTTTCAACTCTGTCTGGCAAGGAAAACCTGCGGGAGCACAGAAAACATCTCCCATCGTGTTCTGGTCGTCTCACCGAGGTCTGCCAAGTGTTTGACAAGAAGGAAAGAAAAGTTGTCCAAAACAGCTTCCAATCGAATATTCATGTGATTGGAAACGTCAGGAAAGTGTAAGGTACTGTTTTCTATCACTTGGCAAGCTGCGCACACAATCCCAGTGTTGTACAGCTTCCTTCTTCACCTTTCCGATGCTGCCGCTCTCTCCGGCTCCCGGAGCCGAAGAAGCGGCTTCTTCGCGCAAAGACGATTGTACCGCTCACAGTGCTCTCTTAGCGCCGCTTCTGCCGAAAGAAGCCCGGGAGCGGCTCTTAGCTCCGGAGAGCATCGTACCTTCGTCTTTAGCGTCTTTTGTGGTCTACATCCTAGCAGAAAGCTTTTCCACTCTGTCTGGCAAGGAAAACCTGCGGGAGCACAGAAAACATCTCCCATCGTGTTCTGGTCGTCTCACCGAGGTCTGCCAAGTGTTTGACAAGAAGGAAAGAAAAGTTGTCCAAAACAGCTTCCAATCGAATATTCATGTGATTGGAAACGTCAGGAAAGTGTAAGGTACTGTTTTCTATCACTTGGCAAGCTGCGCACACAATCCCAGTGTTGTACAGCTTCCTTCTTCACCTTTCCGATGCTGCCGCTCTCTCCGGCTCCCGGAGCCGAAGAAGCGGCTTCTTCGCGCAAAGACGATTGTACCGCTCACAGTGCTCTCTTAGCGCCGCTTCTGCCGAAAGAAGCCCGGGAGCGGCTCTTAGCTCCGGAGAGCATCGTACCTTCGTCTTTAGCGTCTTTTGTGGTCTACATCCTAGCAGAAAGCTTTTCCACTCTGTCTGGCAAGGAAAACCTGCGGGAGCACAGAAAACATCTCCCATCGTGTTCTGGACGTTGCACGGACGTCTGCCAAGTGTTTGACAAGAAGGAAAGAAAAGTTGTCCAAAACAGCTTCCAATCGAAGATTCATGTGATTGGAAAAGTCAGGAAAGTGTAAGGTACTGTTTTCTATCAGTTGGCAAGCTGCGCACACAATCCCAGTGTTGTACAGCTTCCTTCTTCACCTTTCCGATGCTGCCGCTCTCTCCGGCTCCCGGAGACGAAGAAGCGGCTTCTTCGCGCAAAGACGATTGTACCGCTCACAGTGCTCTCTTAGCGCCGCTTCAGCCGAAAGAAGCCCGGGAGCGGCTCTTAGCTCCGGAGAGCATCGTACCTTCGTCTTTAGCGTCTTTTGTGGTCTACATCCTAGCAGAAGGCTTTTCCACTCTGTCTGGCAAGGAAAACCTGCGGGAGCACAGAAAACATCTCCCATCGTCTTCTGGACGTTGCACGGACGTCGGCCAAGTGTTTGGCATGAAGGAAAGAAAAGTTGTCCAAAACAGCTTCTTATCGAATATTCATGTGATTGGAAACGTCAGGAAAGTGTAAGGTACTGTTTTCTATCACTTGGCAAGCTGCGCACACAATCCCAGTGTTGTACAGCTTCCTTCTTCACCTTTCCGATGCTGCCGCTCTCTCCGGCTCCCGGAGCCGAAGAAGCGGCTTCTTCGCGCAAAGACGATTGTACCGCTCACAGTGCTCTCTTAGCGCGGCTTCTGCCGAAAGAAGCCCGGGAGCGGCTCTTAGCTCCGGAGAGCATCGTACCTTCGTCTTTAGCGTCTTTTGTGGTCTACATCCTAGCAGAAAGCTTTTCCACTCTGTCTGGCAAGGAAAACCTGCGGGAGCACAGAAAACATCTCCCATCGTGTTCTGGACGTTGCACGGAGGTCTGCCAAGTGTTTGACAAGAAGGAAAGAAAAGTTGTCCAAAACAGCTTCCAATCGAATATTCATGTGATTGGAAACGTCAGGAAAGTGTAAGGTACTGTTTTCTATCAGTTGGCAAGCTGCGCACACAATCCCAGTGTTGTACAGCTTCCTTCTTCACCTTTCCGATGCTGCCGCTCTCTCTGGCTCCCGGAGCCGAAGAAGCGGCTTCTTCGCGCACAGACGATTGTACCGCTCACAGTGCTCTCTTAGCGCCGCTTCAGCCGAAAGAAGCCCGGGAGCGGCTCTTAGCTCCGGAGAGCATCGTACCTTCGTCTTTAGCGTCTTTTGTGGTCTACATCCTAGCAGAAAGCTTTTCCACTCTGTCTGGCAAGGAAAACCTGCGGGAGCACAGAAAACATCTCCCATCGTGTTCTGGACGTTGCACGGAGGTCTGCCAAGTGTTTGACAAGAAGGAAAGAAAAGTTGTCCAAAACAGCTTCCAATCGAATATTCATGTGATTGGAAACGTCAGGAAAGTGTAAGGTACTGTTTTCTATCAGTTGGCAAGCTGCGCACACAATCCCAGTGTTGTACAGCTTCCTTCTTCACCTTTCCGATGCTGCCGCTCTCTCCGGCTCCCGGAGCCGAAGAAGCGGCTTCTTCGCGCAATGACGATTGTACCGCTCACAGGGCTCTCTTAGCGCGGCTTCTGCCGAAAGAAGCCCGGGAGCGGCTCTTAGCTCCGGAGAGCATCGTACCTTCGTCTTTAGCATCTTTTGTGGTCTACATCCTAGCAGAAAGCTTTTCCACTCTGTCTGGCAAGGAAAACCTGCGGGAGCACAGAAAACATCTCCCATCGTGTTCTGGACGTTGCACGGACGTCTGCCAAGTGTTTGGCATGAAGGAAAGAAAAGTTGTCCAAAACAGCTTCTTATCGAATATTCATGTGATTGGAAACGTCAGGAAAGTGTAAGGTACTGTTTTCTATCAGTTGGCAAGCTGCGCACACAATCCCAGTGTTGTACAGCTTCCTTCTTCACCTTTCCGATGCTGCCGCTCTATCCGGCTCCCAGAGCCGAAGAAGCGGCTTCTTCGCGCAAAGACGATTGTACCGCTCACAGTGCTCTCTTAGCGCCGCTTCTGCCGAAAGAAGCCCGGCAGCGGCTCTTAGCTCCGGAGAGCATCGTACCTTCGTCTTTAGCGTCTTTTGTGGTCTACATCCTAGCAGAAAGCTTTTCCTCTCTGTCTGGCAAGGAAAACCTGCGGGAGCACAGAAAACATCTCCCATCGTGTTCTGGACGTTGCACGGAGGTCTGCCAAGTGTTTGGCATGAAGGAAAGAAAAGTTGTCCAAAACAGCTTCCAATCGAATATTCATGTGATTGGAAATGTCAGGAAAGTGTAAGGTACTGTTTTCTATCAGTTGGCAAGCTGCGCACACAATCCCAGTGTTGTACAGCTTCCTTCTTCAACTTTCCGATGCTGCCGCTCTCTCTGGCTCCCGGAGCCGAAGAAGCGGCTTCTTCGCGCACAGATGATTGTACCGGTCACAGGGCTCTCTTAGCGCGGCTTCTGCCGAAAGAAGCCCGGGAGCGGCTCTTAGCTCCGGAGAGCATCGTACCTTCGTCTTTAGCGTCTTTTGTGGTCTACATCCTAGCAGAAAGCTTTTCCACTCTGTCTAGCAAGGAAAACCTGCGGGAGCACAGAAAACATATCCCATCGTGTTCTGGGTGGTGCACAGAGGTCTGCCAAGTGTTTGACAATAAGGAAAGAAAAGTTGTCCAAAACAGCTTCCAATCAAATATTCATGTGATTGGAAACGTCAGGAAAGTGTAAGGTACTGTTTTCTATCAGTTGGCAAGCTGCGCACACAATCCCAGTGTTGTACAGCTTCCTTCTTCACCTTTCCGATGCTGCCGCTCTCTCCGGCTCCCGGAGCCGAAGAAGCGGCTTCTTCGCGCAAAGACGATTGTACCGCTCACAGTGCTCTCTTAGCGCCGCTTCTGCCGAAAGAAGCCCGGGAGCGGCTCTTAGCTCCGGAGAGCATCGTACCTTCGTCTTTAGCGTCTTTTGTGGTCTACATCCTAGCAGAAAGCTTTTCAACTCTGTCTGGCAAGGAAAACCTGCGGGAGCACAGAAAACATCTCCCATCGTGTTCTGGACGTTGCACGGACGTCTGCCAAGTGTTTGACAAGAAGGAAAGAAAAGTTGTCCAAAACAGCTTCCAATCGAATATTCATGTGATTGGAAACGTCAGGAAAGTGTAAGGTACTGTTTTCTATCAGTTGGCAAGCTGCGCACACAATCCCAGTGTTGTACAGCTTCCTTCTTCACCTTTCTGATGCTGCCGCTCTCTCCGGCTCCCGGAGCCGAAGAAGCGGCTTCTTCGCGCACAGACGATTGTACCGCTCACAGTGCTCTCTTAGCGCCGCTTCTGCCCCAAGAAGCCCGGGAGCGGCTCTTAGCTCCGGAGAGAATCGTACCTTCGTCTTTAGCATCTTTTGTGGTCTACATCCTAGCAGAAGGCTTTTCCACTCTGTCTGGCAAGGAAAACCTGCGGGAGCACAGAAAACATCTCCCATCGTGTTCTGGTCGTCTCACCGAGGTCTGCCAAGTGTTTGACAAGAAGGAAAGAAAAGTTGTCCAAAACAGCTTCCAATCGAATATTCATGTGATTGGAAACTTCAGGAAAGTGTAAGGTACTGTTTTCTATCAGTTGGCAAGCTGCGCACACAATCCCAGTGTTGTACAGCTTCCTTCTTCACCTTTCCGATGCTGCCGCTCTCTCCGGCTCCCGGAGACGAAGAAGCGGCTTCTTCGCGCAAAGACGATTGTACCGCTCACAGTGCTCTCTTAGCGCCGCTTCTGCCGAAAGAAGCCCGGGAGCGGCTCTTAGCTCCGGAGAGCATCGTACCTTCGTCTTTAGCGTCTTTTGTGGTCTACATCCTAGCAGAAGGCTTTTCCACTCTGTCTGGCAAGGAAAACCTGCGGGAGCACAGAAAACATCTCCCATCGTCTTCTGGACGTTGCACGGAGGTCTGCCAAGTGTTTGGCATGAAGGAAAGAAAAGTTGTCCAAAACAGCTTCTTATCGAATATTCATGTGATTGGAAACGTCAGGAAAGTGTAAGGTACTGTTTTCTATCACTTGGCAAGCTGCGCACACAATCCCAGTGTTGTACAGCTTCCTTCTTCACCTTTCCGATGCTGCCGCTCTCTCCGGCTCCCGGAGCCGAAGAAGCGGCTTCTTCGCGCAAAGACGATTGTACCGCTCACAGTGCTCTCTTAGCGCGGCTTCTGCCGAAAGAAGCGCGGGAGCGGCTCTTAGCTCCGGAGAGCATCGTACCTTCGTCTTTAGCGTCTTTTGTGGTCTACATCCTAGCAGAAAGCTTTTCCACTCTCTCTGGCAAGGAAAACCTGCGGGAGCACAGAAAACATCTCCCATCGTGTTCTGGACGTTGCACGGACGTCTGCCAAGTGTTTGACAAGAAGGAAAGAAAAGTTGTCCAAAACAGCTTCCAATCGAATATTCATGTGATTGGAAACGTCAGGAAAGTGTAAGGTACTGTTTTCTATCAGTTGGCAAGCTGCGCACACAATCCCAGTGTTGTACAGCTTCCTTCTTCACCTTTCCGATGCTGCCGCTCTCTCCGGCTCCCGGAGCCGAAGAAGCGGCTTCTTCGCGCAAAGACGATTGTACCGCTCACAGTGCTCTCTTAGCGCCGCTTCTGCCGAAAGAAGCCCGGGAGCGGCTCTTAGCTCCGGAGAGCATCGTAACTTCCTCTTTAGCGTCTCACTCGTCTAAATCTAAGCAAAAAGCTTTTCCACTCTGTCTGGCAAGGAAAACCTGCGGGAGCACAGAAAACATCTCCCATCGTGTTCTGGACGTTGCACGGACGTCTGCCAAGTGTTTGGCATGAAGGAAAGAAAAGTTGTCCAAAACAGCTTCTTATCGAATATTCTTGTGATTGGAAACGTCAGGAAAGTGTAAGGTACTGTTTTCTATCAGTTGGCAAGCTGCGCACACAATCCCAGTGTTGTACAGCTTCCTTCTTCACCTTTGCGATGCTGCCGCTCTCTCCGGCTCCCGGAGCCGAAGAAGCGGCTTCTTCGCGCACAGACGATTGTACCGCTCACAGTGCTCTCTTAGCGCCGCTTCTGCCGAAAGAAGCCCGGGAGTGGCTCTTAGCTCCGGAGAGCATTGTACTTTCGTCTTTAGCGTCTTTTGTGGTCTACATCCTAGCAGAAAGCTTTTCCACTCTGTCTGGCAAGGAAAACCTGCGGGAGCACAGAAAACATCTCCCATCGTGTTCTGGACGTTGCACGGACGTCTGCCAAGTGTTTGGCATGAAGGAAAGAAAAGTTGTCCAAAACAGCTTCCAATCGAATATTCATGTGATTGGAAACGTCAGGAAAGTGTAAGGTACTGTTTTCTATCAGTTGGCAAGCTGCGCACACAATCCCAGTGTTGTACAGCTTCCTTCTTCACCTTTCCGATGCTGCCGCTCTCTCCGGCTCCCGGAGCCGAAGAAGCGGCTTCTTCGCGCACAGACGATTGTACCGCTCACAGTGCTCTCTTAGCGCCGCTTCTGCCGAAAGAAGCCCGGGAGCGGCTCTTAGCTCTGGAGAGCATCGTACCTTCGTCTTTAGCGTCTTTTGTGGTCTACATCCTAGCAGAAAGCTTTTCCACTCTGTCTGGCTAGGAAAACCTGCGGGAGCACAGAAAACATCTCCCATCGTGTTCTGGACGTTGCACGGAGGTCTGCCAAGTGTTTGACAAGAAGGAAAGAAAAGTTGTCCAAAACAGCTTCCAATCGAATATTCATGTGATTGGAAACGTCAGGAAAGTGTAAGGTACTGTTTTCTATCAGTTGGCAAGCTGCGCACACAATCCCAGTGTTGTACAGCTTCCTTCTTCACCTTTCCGATGCTGCCGCTCTCTCCGGCTCCCGGAGCCGAAGAAGCGGCTTCTTCGCGCAAAGACGATTGTACCGCTCACAGTGCTCTCTTAGCGCCGCTTCTGCCGAAAGAAGCCCGGGAGCGGCTCTTAGCTCCGGAGAGCATCGTACCTTCGTCTTTAGCGTCTTTTGTGGTCTACATCCTAGCAGAAAGCTTTTCCACTCTGTCTGGCAAGGAAAACCTGCGGGAGCACAGAAAACATCTCCCATCGTGTTCTGGACGTTGCACGGACGTCTGCCAAGTGTTTGACATGAAGGAAAGAAAAGTTGTCCAAAACAGCTTCCAATCGAATATTCATGTGATTGGAAACGTCAGGAAAGTGTAAGGTACTGTTTTCTATCAGTTGGCAAGCTGCGCACACAATCCCAGTGTTGTACAGCTTCCTTCTTCACCTTTCCGATGCTGCCGCTCTCTCCGGCTCCCGGAGCCGAAGAAGCGGCTTCTTCGCGCAAAGACGATTGTACCGCTCACAGTGCTCTCTTAGCGCCGCTTCTGCCGAAAGAAGCCCGGGAGCGGCTCTTAGCTCCGGAGAGCATCGTAACTTCCTCTTTAGCGTCTCACTCGTCTAAATCTAAGCAAAAAGCTTTTCCACTCTGTCTGGCAAGGAAAACCTGCGGGAGCACAGAAAACATCTCCCATCGTGTTCTGGACGTTGCACGGACGTCTGCCAAGTGTTTGGCATGAAGGAAAGAAAAGTTGTCCAAAACAGCTTCTTATCGAATATTCTTGTGATTGGAAACGTCAGGAAAGTGTAAGGTACTGTTTTCTATCAGTTGGCAAGCTGCGCACACAATCCCAGTGTTGTACAGCTTCCTTCTTCACCTTTGCGATGCTGCCGCTCTCTCCGGCTCCCGGAGCCGAAGAAGCGGCTTCTTCGCGCACAGACGATTGTACCGCTCACAGTGCTCTCTTAGCGCCGCTTCTGCCGAAAGAAGCCCGGGAGTGGCTCTTAGCTCCGGAGAGCATTGTACTTTCGTCTTTAGCGTCTTTTGTGGTCTACATCCTAGCAGAAAGCTTTTCCACTCTGTCTGGCAAGGAAAACCTGCGGGAGCACAGAAAACATCTCCCATCGTGTTCTGGACGTTGCACGGACGTCTGCCAAGTGTTTGGCATGAAGGAAAGAAAAGTTGTCCAAAACAGCTTCCAATCGAATATTCATGTGATTGGAAACGTCAGGAAAGTGTAAGGTACTGTTTTCTATCAGTTGGCAAGCTGCGCACACAATCCCAGTGTTGTACAGCTTCCTTCTTCACCTTTCCGATGCTGCCGCTCTCTCCGGCTCCCGGAGCCGAAGAAGCGGCTTCTTCGCGCACAGACGATTGTACCGCTCACAGTGCTCTCTTAGCGCCGCTTCTGCCGAAAGAAGCCCGGGAGCGGCTCTTAGCTCTGGAGAGCATCGTACCTTCGTCTTTAGCGTCTTTTGTGGTCTACATCCTAGCAGAAAGCTTTTCCACTCTGTCTGGCTAGGAAAACCTGCGGGAGCACAGAAAACATCTCCCATCGTGTTCTGGACGTTGCACGGAGGTCTGCCAAGTGTTTGACAAGAAGGAAAGAAAAGTTGTCCAAAACAGCTTCCAATCGAATATTCATGTGATTGGAAACGTCAGGAAAGTGTAAGGTACTGTTTTCTATCAGTTGGCAAGCTGCGCACACAATCCCAGTGTTGTACAGCTTCCTTCTTCACCTTTCCGATGCTGCCGCTCTCTCCGGCTCCCGGAGCCGAAGAAGCGGCTTCTTCGCGCACAGACGATTGTACCGCTCACAGTGCTCTCTTAGCGCCGCTTCTGCCGAAAGAAGCCCGGGAGCGGCTCTTAGCTCCGGAGAGCATCGTACCTTCGTCTTTAGCGTCTTTTGTGGTCTACATCCTAGCAGAAAGCTTTTCCACTCTGTCTGGCAAGGAAAACCTGCGGGAGCACAGAAAACATCTCCCATCGTGTTCTGGACGTTGCACGGACGTCTGCCAAGTGTTTGGCATGAAGGAAAGAAAAGTTGTCCAAAACAGCTTCCAATCGAATATTCATGTGATTGGAAACGTCAGGAAAGTGTAAGGTACTGTTTTCTATCAGTTGGCAAGCTGCGCACACAATCCCAGTGTTGTACAGCTTCCTTCTTCACCTTTCCGATGCTGCCGCTCTCTCCGGCTCCCGGAGCCGAAGAAGCGGCTTCTTCGCGCAATGACGATTGTACCGGTCACAGGGCTCTCTTAGCGCGGCTTCTGCCGAAAGAAGCCCGGGAGCGGCTCTTAGCTCCGGAGAGCATCGTACCTTCGTCTTTAGCGTCTTTTGTGGTCTACATCCTAGCAGAAAGCTTTTCCACTCTGTCTGGCAAGGAAAACCTGCGGGAGCACAGAAAACATCTCCCATCGTGTTCTGGACGTTGCACGGACGTCTGCCAAGTGTTTGGCATGAAGGAAAGAAAAGTTGTCCAAAACAGCTTCTTATCGAATATTCATGTGATTGGAAACGTCAGGAAAGTGTAAGGTACTGTTTTCTATCAGTTGGCAAGCTGCGCACACAATCCCAGTGTTGTACAGCTTCCTTCTTCACCTTTCCGATGCTGCCGCTCTATCCGGCTCCCAGAGCCGAAGAAGCGGCTTCTTCGCGCAAAGACGATTGTACCGCTCACAGTGCTCTCTTAGCGCGGCTTCTGCCGAAAGAAGCCCGGGAGCGGCTCTTAGCTCCGGAGAGCATCGTACCTTCGTCTTTAGCGTCTTTTGTGGTCTACATCCTAGCAGAAAGCTTTTCCACTCTGTCTGGCAAGGAAAACCTGCGGGAGCACAGAAAACATCTCCCATCGTGTTCTGGACGTTGCACGGAGGTCTGCCAAGTGTTTGGCATGAAAGAAAGAAAAGTTGTCCAAAACAGCTTCCAATCGAAGATTCATGTGATTGGAAATGTCAGGAAAGTGTAAGGTACTGTTTTCTATCACTTGGCAAGCTGCGCACACAATCCCAGTGTTGTACAGCTTCCTTCTTCACCTTTCCGATGCTGCCGCTCTCTCTGGCTCCCGGAGCCGAAGAAGCGGCTTCTTCGCGCACAGATGATTGTACCGGTCACAGGGCTCTCTTAGCGCGGCTTCTGCCGAAAGAAGCCCGGGAGCGGCTCTTAGCTCCGGAGAGCATCGTACCTTCGTCTTTAGCGTCTTTTGTGGTCTACATCCTAGCAGAAAGCTTTTCCACTCTGTCTAGCAAGGAAAACCTGCGGGAGCACAGAAAACATATCCCATCGTGTTCTGGGTGGTGCACAGAGGTCTGCCAAGTGTTTGGCAAGAAGGAAAGAAAAGTTGTCCAAAACAGCTTCCAATCGAATATTCATGTGATTGGAAACGTCAGGAAAGTGTAAGGTACTGTTTTCTATCAGTTGGCAAGCTGCGCACACAATCCCAGTGTTGTACAGCTTCCTTCTTCACCTTTCCGATGCTGCCGCTCTCTCCGGCTCCCGGAGCCGAAGAAGCGGCTTCTTCGCGCAAAGACGATTGTACCGCTCACAGTGCTCTCTTAGCGCCGCTTCTGCCGAAAGAAGCCCGGGAGCGGCTCTTAGCTCCGGAGAGCATCGTACCTTCGTCTTTAGCGTCTTTTGTGGTCTACATCCTAGCAGAAAGCTTTTCAACTCTGTCTGGCAAGGAAAACCTGCGGGAGCACAGAAAACATCTCCCATCGTGTTCTGGACGTTGCACGGACGTCTGCCAAGTGTTTGACAAGAAGGAAAGAAAAGTTGTCCAAAACAGCTTCTTATCGAATATTCATGTGATTGGAAACGTCAGGAAAGTGTAAGGTACTGTTTTCTATCAGTTGGCAAGCTGCGCACACAATCCCAGTGTTGTACAGCTTCCTTCTTCACCTTTCTGATGCTGCCGCTCTCTCCGGCTCCCGGAGCCGAAGAAGCGGCTTCTTCGCGCACAGACGATTGTACCGCTCACAGTGCTCTCTTAGCGCCGCTTCTGCCGAAAGAAGCCCGGGAGCGGCTCTTAGCTCCGGAGAGCATCGTACCTTCGTCTTTAGCGTCTTTTGTGGTCTACATCCTAGCAGAAAGCTTTTCCACTCTGTCTGGCAAGGAAAACCTGCGGGAGCACAGAAAACATCTCCCATCGTGTTCTGGACGTTGCACGGACGTCTGCCAAGTGTTTGGCATGAAGGAAAGAAAAGTTGTCCAAAACAGCTTCCAATCGAATATTCATGTGATTGGAAACGTCAGGAAAGTGTAAGGTACTGTTTTCTATCAGTTGGCAAGCTGCGCACACAATCCCAGTGTTGTACAGCTTCCTTCTTCACCTTTCCGATGCTGCCGCTCTCTCCGGCTCCCGGAGCCGAAGAAGCGGCTTCTTCGCGCATAGACGATTGTACCGCTCAAAGTGCTCTCTTAGCGCCGCTTCTGCCCCAAGAAGCCCGGGAGCGGCTCTTAGCTCCGGAGAGAATCGTACCTTCGTCTTTAGCATCTTTTGTGGTCTACATCCTAGCAGAAGGCTTTTCCACTCTGTCTGGCAAGGAAAACCTGCGGGAGCACAGAAAACATCTCCCATCGTGTTCTGGTCGTCTCACCGAGGTCTGCCAAGTGTTTGACAAGAAGGAAAGAAAAGTTGTCCAAAACAGCTTCCAATCGAATATTCATGTGATTGGAAACGTCAGGAAAGTGTAAGGTACTGTTTTCTATCACTTGGCAAGCTGCGCACACAATCCCAGTGTTGTACAGCTTCCTTCTTCACCTTTCCGATGCTGCCGCTCTCTCCGGCTCCCGGAGCCGAAGAAGCGGCTTCTTCGCGCAAAGACGATTGTACCGCTCACAGTGCTCTCTTAGCGCCGCTTCTGCCGAAAGAAGCCCGGGAGCGGCTCTTAGCTCCGGAGAGCATCGTACCTTCGTCTTTAGCGTCTTTTGTGGTCTACATCCTAGCAGAAAGCTTTTCCACTCTGTCTGGCAAGGAAAACCTGCGGGAGCACAGAAAACATCTCCCATCGTCTTCTGGACGTTGCACAGACGTCTGCCAAGTGTTTGACAAGAAGGAAAGAAAAGTTGTCCAAAACAGCTTCCAATCGAAGATTCATGTGATTGGAAACGTCAGGAAAGTGTAAGGTAGTGTTTTCTATCAGTTGGCAAGCTGCGCACACAATCCCAGTGTTGTACAGCTTCCTTCTTCACCTTTCCGATGCTGCCGCTCTCTCCGGCTCCCGGAGACGAAGAAGCGGCTTCTTCGCGCAAAGACGATTGTACCGCTCACAGTGCTCTCTTAGCGCCGCTTCTGCCGAAAGAAGCCCGGGAGCGGCTCTTAGCTCCGGAGAGCATCGTACCTTCGTCTTTAGCGTCTTTTGTGGTCTACATCCTAGCAGAAGGCTTTTCCACTCTGTCTGGCAAGGAAAACCTGCGGGAGCACAGAAAACATCTCCCATCGTGTTCTGGACGTTGCACGGAGGTCTGCCAAGTGTTTGACAAGAAGGAAAGAAAAGTTGTCCAAAACAGCTTCCAATCGAATATTCATGTGATTGGAAACGTCAGGAAAGTGTAAGGTACTGTTTTCTATCAGTTGGCAAGCTGCGCACACAATCCCAGTGTTGTACAGCTTCCTTCTTCACCTTTCCGATGCTGCCGCTCTCTCCGGCTCCCGGAGCCGAAGAAGCGGCTTCTTCGCGCATAGACGATTGTACCGCTCACAGTGCTCTCTTAGCGCCGCTTCTGCCGAAAGAAGGCCGGGAGCGGCTCTTAGCTCCGGAGAGCATCGTACCTTCGTCTTTAGCGTCTTTTGTGGTCTACATCCTAGCAGAAAGCTTTTCCACTCTGTCTGGCAAGGAAAACCTGCGGGAGCACAGAAAACATCTCCCATCGTGTTCTGGACGTTGCACGGACGTCGGCCAAAAGTTTGGCATGAAGGAAAGAAAAGTTGTCCAAAACAGCTTCCAATCGAATATTCATGTGATTGGAAACGTCAGGAAAGTGTAAGGTACTGTTTTCTATCAGTTGGCAAGCTGCGCACACAATCCCAGTGTTGTACAGCTTCCTTCTTCACCTTTGCGATGCTGCCGCTCTCTCCGGCTCCCGGAGCCGAAGAAGCGGCTTCTTCGCGCACAGACGATTGTACCGCTCACAGTGCTCTCTTAGCGCCGCTTCTGCCGAAAGAAGCCCGGGAGCGGCTCTTAGCTAAGGAGAGCATCCTAACTTCCTCTTTAGCGTCTCACTCGTCTACATCTAAGCAAAAGGCTTTTCCACTCTGTCTGGCAAGGAAAACCTGCGGGAACACAGAAAACATCTCCCATCGTGTTCTGGACGTTGCACGGAGGTCTGCCAAGTGTTTGGCCTGAAGGAATGAAAAGTTGTCCAAAACAGCTTCCAATCGAATATTCATGTGATTGGAAACGTCAGGAAAGTGTAAGGTACTGTTTTCTATCAGTTGGCAAGCTGCGCACACAATCCCAGTGTTGTACAGCTTCCTTCTTCACCTTTCCGATGCTGCCGCTCTCTCCGGCTCCCGGAGCCGAAGAAGCGGCTTCTTCGCGCAAAGACGATTGTACCGCTCACAGTGCTCTCTTAGCGCCGCTTCTGCCGAAAGAAGCCCGGGAGCGGCTCTTAGCTCCGGAGAGCATCGTACCTTCGTCTTTAGCGTCTTTTGTGGTCTACATCCTAGCAGAAAGCTTTTCAACTCTGTCTGGCAAGGAAAACCTGCGGGAGCACAGAAAACATCTCCCATCGTGTTCTGGACGTTGCACGGAGGTCTGCCAAGTGTTTGGCATGAAGGAAAGAAAAGTTGTCCAAAACAGCTTCCAATCGAATATTCATGTGATTGGAAACGTCAGGAAAGTGTAAGGTACTGTTTTCTATCAGTTGGCAAGCTGCGCACACAATCCCAGTGTTTTACAGCTTCCTTCTTCACCTTTCCGATGCTGCCGCTCTCTCCGGCTCCTGGAGCCGAAGAAGCGGCTTCTTCGCGCACAGACGATTGTACCGCTCACAGTGCTCTCTTAGCGCCGCTTCTGCCGAAAGAAGCCCGGGAGCGGCTCTTAGCTCCGGAGAGCATCGTAACTTCCTCTTTAGCGTCTCACTCCTCTACATCTAAGCAAAAGGCTTTTCCACTCTGTCTGGCAAGGAAAACCTGCGGGAGCACAGAAAACATCTCCCATCGTGTTCTGGACGTTGCACGGACGTCTGCCAAGTGTTTGGCATGAAGGAATGAAAAGTTGTCCAAAACAGCTTCCAATCGAATATTCATGTGATTGGAAACGTCAGGAAAGTGTAAGGTACTGTTTTCTATCAGTTGGCAAGCTGCGCACACAATCCCAGTGTTGTACAGCTTCCTTCTTCACCTTTCCGATGCTGCCGCTCTCTCCGGCTCCCGGAGCCGAAGAAGCGGCTTCTTCGCGCACAGACGATTGTACCGCTCACAGTGCTCTCTTAGCGCGGCTTCTGCCGAAAGAAGCCCGGGAGCGGCTCTTAGCTCCGGAGAGCATCGTACCTTCGTCTTTAGCGTCTTTTGTGGTCTACATCCTAGCAGAAAGCTTTTCAACTCTGTCTGGCAAGGAAAACCTGCGGGAGCACAGAAAACATCTCCCATCGTGTTCTGGACGTTGCACGGACGTCTGCCAAGTGTTTGGCAAGAAGGAAAGAAAAGTTGTCCAAAACAGCTTCCAATCGAAGATTCATGTGATTGGAAACGTCAGGAAAGTGTAAGGTACTGTTTTCTATCAGTTGGCAAGCTGCGCACACAATCCCAGTGTTGTACAGCTTCCTTCTTCACCTTTCCGATGCTGCCGCTCTCTCCGGCTCCCGGAGCCGAAGAAGCGGCTTCTTCGTGCACAGACGATTGTACCGCTCACAGTGCTCTCTTAGCGCCGCTTCTGCCGAAAGAAGCCCGGGAGCGGCTCTTAGCTCCGGAGAGCATCGTACCTTCGTCTTTAGCGTCTTTTGTGGTCTACATCCTAGCAGAAAGCTTTTCCACTCTGTCTGGCAAGGAAAACCTGCGGGAGCACAGAAAACATCTCCCATCGTGTTCTGGACGTTGCACGGAGGTCTGCCAAGTGTTTGACAAGAAGGAAAGAAAAGTTATCCAAAACAGCTTCCAATCGAATATTCATGTGATTGGAAACGTCAGGAAAGTGTAAGGTACTGTTTTCTATCAGTTGGCAAGCTGCGCACACAATCCCAGTGTTGTACAGCTTCCTTCTTCACCTTTCCGATGCTGCCGCTCTCTCCGGCTCCCGGAGCCGAAGAAGCGGCTTCTTCGCGCAAAGACGATTGTACCGCTCACAGTGCTCTCTTAGCGCCGCTTCTGCCGAAAGAAGCCCGGGAGCGGCTCTTAGCTCCGGAGAGCATCGTACCTTCGTCTTTAGCGTCTTTTGTGGTCTACATCCTAGCAGAAAGCTTTTCCACTCTGTCTGGCAAGGAAAACCTACGGGAGCACAGAAAACGTCTCCCATTGTGTTCTGGACGTTGCACGGAGGTCTGCCAAGTGTTTGACAAGAAGGAAAGAAAAGTTGTCCAAAACAGCTTCCAATCGAATATTCATGTGATTGGAAACGTCAGGAAAGTGTAAGGTACTGTTTTCTATCAGTTGGCAAGCTGCGCACACAATCCCAGTGTTGTACAGCTTCCTTCTTCACCTTTCCGATGCTGCCGCTCTCTCCGGCTCCCGGAGCCGAAGAAGCGGCTTCTTCGCGCAAAGACGATTGTACCGCTCACAGTGCTCTCTTAGCGCCGCTTCTGCCGAAAGAAGCCCGGGAGCGGCTCTTAGCTCCGGAGAGCATCGTACCTTCGTCTTTAGCGTCTTTTGTGGTCTACATCCTAGCAGAAAGCTTTTCAACTCTGTCTGGCAAGGAAAACCTGCGGGAGCACAGAAAACATCTCCCATCGTGTTCTGGACGTTGCACGGAGGTCTGCCAAGTGTTTGACAAGAAGGAAAGAAAAGTTGTCCAAAACAGCTTCCAATCGAATATTCATGTGATTGGAAACGTCAGGAAAGTGTAAGGTACTGTTTTCTATCAGTTGGCAAGCTGCGCACACAATCCCAGTGTTGTACAGCTTCCTTCTTCACCTTTCCGATGCTGCCGCTCTCTCCGGCTCCCGGAGCCGAAGAAGCGGCTTCTTCGCGCAAAGACGATTGTACCGCTCACAGTGCTCTCTTAGCGCCGCTTCTGCCGAAAGAAGCCCGGGAGCGGCTCTTAGCTCCGGAGAGCATCGTACCTTCGTCTTTAGCGTCTTTTGTGGTCTACATCCTAGCAGAAAGCTTTTCCACTCTGTCTGGCAAGGAAAACCTGCGGGAGCACAGAAAACATCTCCCATCGTGTTCTGGGCGGTGCACAGACGTCTGCCAAGTGTTTGGCATGAAGGAAAGAAAAGTTGTCCAAAACAGCTTCCAATCGAATATTCATGTGATTGGAAACGTCAGGAAAGTGTAAGGTACTGTTTTCTATCAGTTGGCAAGCTGCACACACAATCCCAGTGTTGTACAGCTTCCTTCTTCACCTTTCCGATGCTGCCGCTCTCTCCGGCTCCCGGAGACGAAGAAGCGGCTTCTTCGCGCACAGACGATTGTACCGCTCACAGTGCTCTCTTAGCGCCGCTTCTGCCGAAAGAAGCCCGGGAGCGGCTCTTAGCTCCGGAGAGCATCGTAACTTCCTCTTTAGCGTCTTTTGTGGTCTACATCCTAGCAGAAAGCTTTTCCACTCTGTCTGGCAAGGAAAACCTGCGGGAGCACAGAAAACATCTCCCATCGTGTTCTGGACGTTGCACGGAGGTCTGCCAAGTGTTTGACAAGAAGGAAAGAAAAGTTGTCCAAAACAGCTCCCAATCGAATATTCATGTGATTGGAAACGTCAGGAAAGTGTAAGGTACTATTTTCTATCTGTTGGCAAGCTGCGCACACAATCCCAGTGTTGTACAGCTTCCTTCTTCACCTTTCCGATGCTGCCGCTCTCTCCGGCTCCCGGAGCCGAAGAAGCGGCTTCTTCGTGCAAAGACCATTGTACCGCTCACAGTGCTCTCTTAGCGCCGCTTCTGCCGAAAGAAGCCCGGGAGCGGCTCTTAGCTCCGGAGAGCATCGTACCTTCGTCTTTAGCGTCTTTTGTGGTCTACATCCTAGCAGAAAGCTTTTCAACTCTGTCTGGCAAGGAAAACCTGTGGGAGCACAGAAAACATCTCCCATCGTGTTCTGGACGTTTCACAGACGTCTGCCAAGTGTTTGGCATGAAGGAAAGAAAAGTTGTCCAAAACAGCTTCTTATCGAATATTCATGTGATTGGAAACATCAGGAAAGTGTAAGGTACTGTTTTCTATCACTTGGCAAGCTGCGCACACAATCCCAGTGTTGTACAGCTTCCTTCTTCACCTTTCCGATGCTGCCGCTCTCTCCGGCTCCCGGAGCCGAAGAAGCGGCTTCTTCGCGCAAAGACGATTGTACCGCTCACAGTGCTCTCTTAGCGCCGCTTCTGCCGAAAGAAGCCCGGGAGCGGCTCTTAGCTCCGGAGAGCATCGTACCTTCGTCTTTAGCGTCTTTTGTGGTCTACATCCTAGCAGAAAGCTTTTCCACTCTGTCTGGCAAGGAAAACCTGCGGGAGCACAGAAAACATCTCCCATCGTGTTCTGGACGTTGCACGGACGTCTGCCAAGTGTTTGGCAAGAAGGAAAGAAAAGTTGTCCAAAACAGCTTCCAATCGAAGATTCATGTGATTGGAAACGTCAGGAAAGTGTAAGGTACTGTTTTCTATCAGTTGGCAAGCTGCGCACACAATCCCAGTGTTGTACAGCTTCCTTCTTCACCTTTCCGATGCTGCCGCTCTCTCCGGCTCCCGGAGCCGAAGAAGCGGCTTCTTCGCGCACAGACGATTGTACCGCTCACAGTGCTCTCTTAGCGCCGCTTCTGCCGAAAGAAGCCCGGGAGCGGCTCTTAGCTCCGGAGAGCATCGTACCTTCGTCTTTAGCGTCTTTTGTGGTCTACATCCTAGCAGAAAGCTTTTCCACTCTGTCTGGCAAGGAAAACCTGCGGGAGCACAGAAAACATCTCCCATCGTCTTCTGGACGTTGCACGGAGGTCTGCCAAGTGTTTGACAAGAAGGAAAGAAAAGTTGTCCAAAACAGCTTCCAATCGAAGATTCATGTGATTGGAAACGTCAGGAAAGTGTAAGGTACTGTTTTCTATCAGTTGGCAAGCTGCGCACACAATCCCAGTGTTGTACAGCTTCCTTCTTCACCTTTGCGATGCTGCCGCTCTCTCCGGCTCCCGGAGCCGAAGAAGCGGCTTCTTCGCGCAAAGACGATTGTACCGCTCACAGTGCTCTCTTAGCGCCGCTTCTGCCGAAAGAAGCCCGGGAGCGGCTCTTAGCTCCGGAGAGCATCGTACCTTCGTCTTTAGCGTCTTTTGTGGTCTACATCCTAGCAGAAGGCTTTTCCACTCTGTCTGGCAAGGAAAACCTGCGGGAGCACAGAAAACATCTCCCATCGTGTTCTGGACGTTGCACGGACGTCTGCCAAGTGTTTGACAAGAAGGAAAGAAAAGTTGTCCAAAACAGCTTCCAATCGAAGATTCATGTGATTGGAAACGTCAGGAAAGTGTAAGGTACTGTTTTCTATCAGTTGGCAAGCTGCGCACACAATCCCAGTGTTGTACAGCTTCCTTCTTCACCTTTCCGATGCTGCCGCTCTCTCCGGCTCCCGGAGCCCAAGAAGCGGCTTCTTCGCGCATAGACGATTGTACCGCTCACAGTGCTCTCTTAGCGCCGCTTCTGCCGAAAGAAGCCCGGGAGCGGCTCTTAGCTCCGGAGAGCATCGTACCTTCGTCTTTAGCGTCTTTTGTGGTCTACATCCTAGCAGAAAGCTTTTCCACTCTGTCTGGCAAGGAAAACCTGCGGGAGCACAGAAAACATCTCCCATCGTGTTCTGGACGTTGCACGGACGTCGGCCAAAAGTTTGGCATGAAGGAAAGAAAAGTTGTCCAAAACAGCTTCCAATCGAATATTCATGTGATTGGAAACGTCAGGAAAGTGTAAGGTACTGTTTTCTATCAGTTGGCAAGCTGCGCACACAATCCCAGTGTTGTACAGCTTCCTTCTTCACCTTTCCGATGCTGCCGCTCTCTCCGGCTCCCGGAGCCGAAGAAGCGGCTTCTTCGCGCACAGACGATTGTACCGCTCACAGTGCTCTCTTAGCGCCGCTTCTGCCGAAAGAAGCCCGGGAGCGGCTCTTAGCTCCGGAGAGCATCCTAACTTCCTCTTTAGCGTCTCACTCGTCTACATCTAAGCAAAAGGCTTTTCCACTCTGTCTGGCAAGGAAAACCTGCGGGAACACAGAAAACATCTCCCATCGTGTTCTGGACGTTGCACGGAGGTCTGCCAAGTGTTTGGCATGAAGGAATGAAAAGTTGTCCAAAACAGCTTCCAATCGAATATTCATGTGATTGGAAACGTCAGGAAAGTGTAAGGTACTGTTTTCTATCAGTTGGCAAGCTGCGCACACAATCCCAGTGTTGTACAGCTTCCTTCTTCACCTTTCCGATGCTGCCGCTCTCTCCGGCTCCCGGAGCCGAAGAAGCGGCTTCTTCGCGCAAAGACGATTGTACCGCTCACAGTGCTCTCTTAGCGCCGCTTCTGCCGAAAGAAGCCCGGGAGCGGCTCTTAGCTCCGGAGAGCATCGTACCTTCGTCTTTAGCGTCTTTTGTGGTCTACATCCTAGCAGAAAGCTTTTCCACTCTGTCTGGCAAGGAAAACCTGCGGGAGCACAGAAAACATCTCCCATCGTGTTCTGGACGTTGCACGGACGTCTGCCAAGTGTTTGGCATGAAGGAAAGAAAAGTTGTCCAAAACAGCTTCCAATCGAATATTCATGTGATTGGAAACGTCAGGAAAGTGTAAGGTACTGTTTTCTATCAGTTGGCAAGCTGCGCACACAATCCCAGTGTTGTACAGCTTCCTTCTTCACCTTTCCGATGCTGCCGCTCTCTCCGGCTCCCGGAGCCGAAGAAGCGGCTTCTTCGCGCACAGACGATTGTACCGCTCACAGTGCTCTCTTAGCGCCGCTTCTGCCGAAAGAAGCCCGGGAGCGGCTCTTAGCTCCAGAGAGCATCGTAACTTCCTCTTTAGCGTCTCACTCCTCTACATCTAAGGAAAAGGCTTTTCCACTCTGTCTGGCAAGGAAAACCTGCGGGAACACAGAAAACATCTCCCATCGTGTTCTGGACGTTGCACGGACGTCTGCCAAGTGTTTGGCATGAAGGAATGAAAAGTTGTCCAAAACAGCTTCCAATCGAATATTCATGTGATTGGAAACGTCAGGAAAGTGTAAGGTACTGTTTTCTATCAGTTGGCAAGCTGCGCACACAATCCCAGTGTTGTACAGCTTCCTTCTTCACCTTTCCGATGCTGCCGCTCTCTCCGGCTCCCGGAGCCGAAGAAGCGGCTTCTTCGCGCAAAGACGATTGTACCGCTCACAGTGCTCTCTTAGCGCGGCTTCTGCCGAAAGAAGCCCGGGAGCGGCTCTTAGCTCCGGAGAGCATCGTACCTTCGTCTTTAGCGTCTTTTGTGGTCTACATCCTAGCAGAAAGCTTTTCAACTCTGTCTGGCAAGGAAAACCTGCGGGAGCACAGAAAACATCTCCCATCGTGTTCTGGACGTTGCACGGAGGTCTGCCAAGTGTTTGACAAGAAGGAAAGAAAAGTTGTCCAAAACAGCTTCCAATCGAATATTCATGTGATTGGAAACGTCAGGAAAGTGTAAGGTACTGTTTTCTATCAGTTGGCAAGCTGCGCACACAATCCCAGTGTTGTACAGCTTCCTTCTTCACCTTTCCGATGCTGCCGCTCTCTCCGGCTCCCGGAGCCGAAGAAGCGGCTTCTTCGCGCAAAGACGATTGTACCGCTCACAGTGCTCTCTTAGCGCCGCTTCTGCCGAAAGAAGCCCGGGAGCGGCTCTTAGCTCCGGAGAGCATCGTACCTTCGTCTTTAGCGTCTTTTGTGGTCTACATCCTAGCAGAAAGCTTTTCCACTCTGTCTGGCAAGGAAAACCTGCGGGAGCACAGAAAACATCTCCCATCGTGTTCTGGGCGGTGCACAGACGTCTGCCAAGTGTTTGGCATGAAGGAAAGAAAAGTTGTCCAAAACAGCTTCCAATCGAATATTCATGTGATTGGAAACGTCAGGAAAGTGTAAGGTACTGTTTTCTATCAGTTGGCAAGCTGCACACACAATCCCAGTGTTGTACAGCTTCCTTCTTCACCTTTCCGATGCTGCCGCTCTCTCCGGCTCCCGGAGCCGAAGAAGCGGCTTCTTCGCGCACAGACGATTGTACCGCTCACAGTGCTCTCTTAGCGCCGCTTCTGCCGAAAGAAGCCCGGGAGCGGCTCTTAGCTCCGGAGAGCATCGTACCTTCGTCTTTAGCGTCTTTTGTGGTCTACATCCTAGCAGAAAGCTTTTCCACTCTGTCTGGCAAGGAAAACCTGCGGGAGCACAGAAAACATCTCCCATCGTGTTCTGGACGTTGCACGGAGGTCTGCCAAGTGTTTGACAAGAAGGAAAGAAAAGTTGTCCAAAACAGCTCCCAATCGAATATTCATGTGATTGGAAACGTCAGGAAAGTGTAAGGTACTATTTTCTATCTGTTGGCAAGCTGCGCACACAATCCCAGTGTTGTACAGCTTCCTTCTTCACCTTTCCGATGCTGCCGCTCTCTCCGGCTCCCGGAGCCGAAGAAGCGGCTTCTTCGTGCAAAGACCATTGTACCGCTCACAGTGCTCTCTTAGCGCCGCTTCTGCCGAAAGAAGCCCGGGAGCGGCTCTTAGCTCCGGAGAGCATCGTACCTTCGTCTTTAGCGTCTTTTGTGGTCTACATCCTAGCAGAAAGCTTTTCAACTCTGTCTGGCAAGGAAAACCTGTGGGAGCACAGAAAACATCTCCCATCGTGTTCTGGACGTTTCACAGACTTCTGCCAAGTGTTTGACAAGAAGGAAAGAAAAGTTGTCCAAAACAGCTTCTTATCGAATATTCATGTGATTGGAAACATCAGGAAAGTGTAAGGTACTGTTTTCTATCACTTGGCAAGCTGCGCACACAATCCCAGTGTTGTACAGCTTCCTTCTTCACCTTTCCGATGCTGCCGCTCTCTCCGGCTCCCGGAGCCGAAGAAGCGGCTTCTTCGCGCAAAGACGATTGTACCGCTCACAGTGCTCTCTTAGCGCCGCTTCTGCCGAAAGAAGCCCGGGAGCGGCTCTTAGCTCCGGAGAGCATCGTACCTTCGTCTTTAGCGTCTTTTGTGGTCTACATCCTAGCAGAAAGCTTTTCCACTCTGTCTGGCAAGGAAAACCTGCGGGAGCACAGAAAACATCTCCCATCGTGTTCTGGACGTTGCACGGACGTCTGCCAAGTGTTTGGCAAGAAGGAAAGAAAAGTTGTCCAAAACAGCTTCCAATCGAATATTCATGTGATTGGAAACGTCAGGAAAGTGTAAGGTACTGTTTTCTATCAGTTGGCAAGCTGCGCACACAATCCCAGTGTTGTACAGCTTCCTTCTTCACCTTTCCGATGCTGCCGCTCTCTCCGGCTCCCGGAGCCGAAGAAGCGGCTTCATCGCGCACAGACGATTGTACCGCTCACAGTGCTCTCTTAGCGCCGCTTCTGCCGAAAGAAGCCCGGGAGCGGCTCTTAGCTCCGGAGAGCATCGTACCTTCGTCTTTAGCGTCTTTTGTGGTCTACATCCTAGCAGAAAGCTTTTCCACTCTGTCTGGCAAGGAAAACCTGCGGGAGCACAGAAAACATCTCCCATCGTGTTCTGGACGTTGCACGGAGGTCTGCCAAGTGTTTGACAAGAAGGAAAGAAAAGTTGTCCAAAACAGCTTCCAATCGAAGATTCATGTGATTGGAAACGTCAGGAAAGTGTAAGGTACTGTTTTCTATCAGTTGGCAAGCTGCGCACACAATCCCAGTGTTGTACAGCTTCCTTCTTCACCTTTCCGATGCTGCCGCTCTCTCCGGCTCCCGGAGCCGAAGAAGCGGCTTCTTCGCGCACAGACGATTGTACCGCTCACAGTGCTCTCTTAGCGCCGCTTCTGCCGAAAGAAGCCCGGGAGCGGCTCTTAGCTCCGGAGAGCATCGTACCTTCGTCTTTAGCGTCTTTTGTGGTCTACATACTAGCAGAAGGCTTTTCCACTCTGTCTGGCAAGGAAAACCTGCGGGAGCACAGAAAACATCTCCCATCGTGTTCTGGACGTTGCACGGAGGTCTGCCAAGTGTTTGACAAGAAGGAAAGAAAAGTTGTCCAAAACAGCTTCCAATCGAAGATTCATGTGATTGGAAACGTCAGGAAAGTGTAAGGTACTGTTTTCTATCAGTTGGCAAGCTGCGCACACAATCCCAGTGTTGTACAGCTTCCTTCTTCACCATTCCGATGCTGCCGCTCTCTCCGGCTCCCGGAGCCCAAGAAGCGGCTTCTTCGCGCATAGACGATTGTACCGCTCACAGTGCTCTCTTAGCGCCGCTTCTGCCGAAAGAAGCCCGGGAGCGGCTCTTAGCTCCGGAGAGCATCGTACCTTCGTCTTTAGCGTCTTTTGTGGTCTACATCCTAGCAGAAAGCTTTTCCACTCTGTCTGGCAAGGAAAACCTGCGGGAGCACAGAAAACATCTCCCATCGTGTTCTGGACGTTGCACGGACGTCGGCCAAAAGTTTGGCATGAAGGAAAGAAAAGTTGTCCAAAACAGCTTCCAATCGAATATTCATGTGATTGGAAACGTCAGGAAAGTGTAAGGTACTGTTTTCTATCAGTTGGCAAGCTGCGCACACAATCCCAGTGTTGTACAGCTTCCTTCTTCACCTTTCCGATGCTGCCGCTCTCTCCGGCTCCCGGAGCCGAAGAAGCGGCTTCTTCGCGCACAGACGATTGTACCGCTCACAGTGCTCTCTTAGCGCCGCTTCTGCCGAAAGAAGCCCGGGAGCGGCTCTTAGCTCCGGAGAGCATCCTAACTTCCTCTTTAGCGTCTCACTCGTCTACATCTAAGCAAAAGGCTTTTCCACTCTGTCTGGCAAGGAAAACCTGCGGGAACACAGAAAACATCTCCCATCGTGTTCTGGACGTTGCACGGAGGTCTGCCAAGTGTTTGGCATGAAGGAATGAAAAGTTGTCCAAAACAGCTTCCAATCGAATATTCATGTGATTGGAAACGTCAGGAAAGTGTAAGGTACTGTTTTCTATCAGTTGGCAAGCTGCGCACACAATCCCAGTGTTGTACAGCTTCCTTCTTCACCTTTCCGATGCTGCCGCTCTCTCCGGCTCCCGGAGCCGAAGAAGCGGCTTCTTCGCGCAAAGACGATTGTACCGCTCACAGTGCTCTCTTAGCGCCGCTTCTGCCGAAAGAAGCCCGGGAGCGGCTCTTAGCTCCGGAGAGCATCGTACCTTCGTCTTTAGCGTCTTTTGTGGTCTACATCCTAGCAGAAAGCTTTTCCACTCTGTCTGGCAAGGAAAACCTGCGGGAGCACAGAAAACATCTCCCATCGTGTTCTGGACGTTGCACGGACGTCTGCCAAGTGTTTGGCATGAAGGAAAGAAAAGTTGTCCAAAACAGCTTCCAATCGAATATTCATGTGATTGGAAACGTCAGGAAAGTGTAAGGTACTGTTTTCTATCAGTTGGCAAGCTGCGCACACAATCCCAGTGTTGTACAGCTTCCTTCTTCACCTTTCCGATGCTGCCGCTCTCTCCGGCTCCCGGAGCCGAAGAAGCGGCTTCTTCGCGCACAGACGATTGTACCGCTCACAGTGCTCTCTTAGCGCCGCTTCTGCCGAAAGAAGCCCGGGAGCGGCTCTTAGCTCCAGAGAGCATCGTAACTTCCTCTTTAGCGTCTCACTCCTCTACATCTAAGGAAAAGGCTTTTCCACTCTGTCTGGCAAGGAAAACCTGCGGGAACACAGAAAACATCTCCCATCGTGTTCTGGACGTTGCACGGACGTCTGCCAAGTGTTTGGCATGAAGGAATGAAAAGTTGTCCAAAACAGCTTCCAATCGAATATTCATGTGATTGGAAACGTCAGGAAAGTGTAAGGTACTGTTTTCTATCAGTTGTCAAGCTGCGCACACAATCCCAGTGTTGTACAGCTTCCTTCTTCACCTTTCCGATGCTGCCGCTCTCTCCGGCTCCCGGAGCCGAAGAAGCGGCTTCTTCGCGCACAGACGATTGTACCGCTCACAGTGCTCTCTTAGCGCCGCTTCTGCCGAAAGAAGCCCGGGAGCGGCTCTTAGCTCCGGAGAGCATCGTACCTTCGTCTTTAGCGTCTTTTGTGGTCTACATCCTAGCAGAAAGCTTTTCAACTCTGTCTGGCAAGGAAAACCTGCGGGAGCACAGAAAACATCTCCCATCGTGTTCTGGACGTTGCACGGAGGTCTGCCAAGTGTTTGACAAGAAGGAAAGAAAAGTTGTCCAAAACAGCTTCCAATCGAATATTCATGTGATTGGAAACGTCAGGAAAGTGTAAGGTACTGTTTTCTATCACTTGGCAAGCTGCGCACACAATCCCAGTGTTGTACAGCTTCCTTCTTCACCTTTCCGATGCTGCCGCTCTCTCCGGCTCCCGGAGCCGAAGAAGCGGCTTCTTCGCGCAAAGACGATTGTACCGCTCACAGTGCTCTCTTAGCGCCGCTTCTGCCGAAAGAAGCCCGGGAGCGGCTCTTAGCTCCGGAGAGCATCGTACCTTCGTCTTTAGCGTCTTTTGTGGTCTACATCCTAGCAGAAAGCTTTTCCACTCTGTCTGGCAAGGAAAACCTGCGGGAGCACAGAAAACATCTCCCATCGTGTTCTGGGCGGTGCACAGACGTCTGCCAAGTGTTTGGCATGAAGGAAAGAAAAGTTGTCCAAAACAGCTTCCAATCGAATATTCATGTGATTGGAAACGTCAGGAAAGTGTAAGGTACTGTTTTCTATCACTTGGCAAGCTGCGCACACAATCCCAGTGTTGTACAGCTTCCTTCTTCACCTTTCCGATGCTGCCGCTCTCTCCGGCTCCCGGAGCCGAAGAAGCGGCTTCTTCGCGCAAAGACGATTGTACCGCTCACAGTGCTCTCTTAGCGCCGCTTCTGCCGAAAGAAGCCCGGGAGCGGCTCTTAGCTCCGGAGAGCATCGTACCTTCGTCTTTAGCGTCTTTTGTGGTCTACATCCTAGCAGAAAGCTTTTCCACTCTGTCTGGCAAGGAAAACCTGCGGGAGCACAGAAAACATCTCCCATCGTGTTCTGGGCGGTGCACAGACGTCTGCCAAGTGTTTGGCATGAAGGAAAGAAAAGTTGTCCAAAACAGCTTCCAATCGAATATTCATGTGATTGGAAACGTCAGGAAAGTGTAAGGTACTGTTTTCTATCAGTTGGCAAGCTGCACACACAATCCCAGTGTTGTACAGCTTCCTTCTTCACCTTTCCGATGCTGCCGCTCTCTCCGGCTCCCGGAGCCGAAGAAGCGGCTTCTTCGCGCAAAGACGATTGTACCGCTCACAGTGCTCTCTTAGCGCGGCTTCTGCCGAAAGAAGCCCGGGAGCGGCTCTTAGCTCCGGAGAGCATCGTACCTTCGTCTTTAGCGTCTTTTGTGGTCTACATCCTAGCAGAAAGCTTTTCAACTCTGTCTGGCAAGGAAAACCTGCGGGAGCACAGAAAACATCTCCCATCGTGTTCTGGACGTTGCACAGACGTCTGCCAAGTGTTTGGCATGAAGGAAAGAAAAGTTGTCCAAAACAGCTTCTTATCGAATATTCATGTGATTGGAAACGTCAGGAAAGTGTAAGGTACTGTTTTCTATCACTTGGCAAGCTGCGCACACAATCCCAGTGTTGTACAGCTTCCTTCTTCACCTTTCCGATGCTGCCGCTCTCTCCGGCTCCCGGAGCCGAAGAAGCGGCTTCTTCGCGCAAAGACGATTGTACCGCTCACAGTGCTCTCTTAGCGCGGCTTCTGCCGAAAGAAGCCCGGTAGCGGCTCTTAGCTCCGGAGAGCATCGTACCTTCATCTTTAGCGTCTTTTGTGGTCTACATCCTAGCAGAAAGCTTTTCCACTCTGTCTGGCAAGGAAAACCTGCGGGAGCACAGAAAACATCTCCCATCGTGTTCTGGACGTTGCACGGACGTCTGCCAAGTGTTTGACAAGAAGGAAAGAAAAGTTGTCCAAAACAGCTTCCAATCGAAGATTCATGTGATTGGAAACGTCAGGAAAGTGTAAGGTACTGTTTTCTATCAGTTGGCTAGCTGCGCACACAATCCCAGTGTTGTACAGCTTCCTTCTTCACCTTTCTGATGCTGCCGCTCTCTCCGGCTCCCGGAGACGAAGAAGCGGCTTCTTCGCGCAAAGACGATTGTACCGCTCACAGTGCTCTCTTAGCGCGGCTTCTGCCGAAAGAAGCCCGGGAGCGGCTCTTAGCTCCGGAGAGCATCGTACCTTCGTCTTTAGCGTCTTTTGTGGTCTACATCCTAGCAGAAGGCTTTTCCACTCTGTCTGGCAAGGAAAACCTGCGGGAGCACAGAAAACATCTCCCATCGTGTTCTGGACGTTGCACGGACGTCTGCCAAGTGTTTGACAAGAAGGAAAGAAAAGTTGTCCAAAACAGCTTCCAATCGAAGATTCATGTGATTGGAAACGTCAGGAAAGTGTAAGGTACTGTTTTCTATCAGTTGGCAAGCTGCGCACACAATCCCAGTGTTGTACAGCTTCCTTCTTCACCTTTCCGATGCTGCCGCTCTCTCCGGCTCCCGGAGCCGAAGAAGCGGCTTCTTCGCGCATAGACGATTGTACCGCTCACAGTGCTCTCTTAGCGCCGCTTCTGCCGAAAGAAGGCCGGGAGCGGCTCTTAGCTCCGGAGAGCATCGTACATTCGTCTTTAGCGTCTTTTGTGGTCTACATCCTAGCAGAAAGCTTTTCCACTCTGTCTGGCAAGGAAAACCTGCGGGAGCACAGAAAACATCTCCCATCGTGTTCTGGACGTTGCACGGACGTCGGCCAAAAGTTTGGCATGAAGGAAAGAAAAGTTGTCCAAAACAGCTTCCAATCGAATATTCATGTGATTGGAAACGTCAGGAAAGTGTAAGGTACTGTTTTCTATCAGTTGGCAAGCTGCGCACACAATCCCAGTGTTGTACAGCTTCCTTCTTCACCTTTCCGATGCTGCCGCTCTCTCCGGCTCCCGGAGCCGAAGAAGCGGCTTCTTCGCGCACAGACGATTGTACCGCTCACAGTGCTCTCTTAGCGCCGCTTCTGCCGAAAGAAGCCCGGGAGCGGCTCTTAGCTCCGGAGAGCATCCTAACTTCCTCTTTAGCGTCTCACTCGTCTACATCTAAGCAAAAGGCTTTTCCACTCTGTCTGGCAAGGAAAACCTGCGGGAACACAGAAAACATCTCCCATCGTGTTCTGGACGTTGCACGGAGGTCTGCCAAGTGTTTGGCATGAAGGAATGAAAAGTTGTCCAAAACAGCTTCCAATCGGATATTCATGTGATTGGAAACGTCAGGAAAGTGTAAGGTACTGTTTTCTATCAGTTGGCAAGCTGCGCACACAATCCCAGTGTTGTACAGCTTCCTTCTTCACCTTTCCGATGCTGCCGCTCTCTCCGGCTCCCGGAGCCGAAGAAGCGGCTTCTTCGCGCAAAGACGATTGTACCGCTCACAGTGCTCTCTTAGCGCCGCTTCTGCCGAAAGAAGCCCGGCAGCGGCTCTTAGCTCCGGAGAGCATCGTACCTTCGTCTTTAGCGTCTTTTGTGGTCTACATCCTAGCAGAAAGCTTTTCCACTCTGTCTGGCAAGGAAAACCTGCGGGAGCACAGAAAACATCTCCCATCGTGTTCTGGACGTTGCACGGACGTCTGCCAAGTGTTTGGCATGAAGGAAAGAAAAGTTGTCCAAAACAGCTTCCAATCGAATATTCATGTGATTGGAAACGTCAGGAAAGTGTAAGGTACTGTTTTCTATCAGTTGGCAAGCTGCGCACACAATCCCAGTGTTGTACAGCTTCCTTCTTCACCTTTCCGATGCTGCCGCTCTCTCCGGCTCCCGGAGCCGAAGAAGCGGCTTCTTCGCGCACAGACGATTGTACCGCTCACAGTGCTCTCTTAGCGCCGCTTCTGCCGAAAGAAGCCCGGGAGCGGCTCTTAGCTCCAGAGAGCATCGTAACTTCCTCTTTAGCGTCTCACTCCTCTACATCTAAGCAAAAGGCTTTTCCACTCTGTCTGGCAAGGAAAACCTGCGGGAACACAGAAAACATCTCCCATCGTGTTCTGGACGTTGCACGGACGTCTGCCAAGTGTTTGGCATGAAGGAATGAAAAGTTGTCCAAAACAGCTTCCAATCGAATATTCATGTGATTGGAAACGTCGGGAAAGTGTAAGGTACTGTTTTCTATCAGTTGGCAAGCTGCGCACACAATCCCAGTGTTGTACAGCTTCCTTCTTCACCTTTCCGATGCTGCCGCTCTCTCCGGCTCCCGGAGCCGAAGAAGCGGCTTCTTCGCGCACAGACGATTGTACCGCTCACAGTGCTCTCTTAGCGCCGCTTCTGCCGAAAGAAGCCCGGGAGCGGCTCTTAGCTCCGGAGAGCATCGTACCTTCGTCTTTAGCGTCTTTTGTGGTCTACATCCTAGCAGAAAGCTTTTCAACTCTGTCTGGCAAGGAAAACCTGCGGGAGCACAGAAAACATCTCCCATCGTGTTCTGGACGTTGCACGGACGTCTGCCAAGTGTTTGGCAAGAAGGAAAGAAAAGTTGTCCAAAACAGCTTCCAATCGAAGATTCATGTGATTGGAAACGTCAGGAAAGTGTAAGGTACTGTTTTCTATCAGTTGGCAAGCTGCGCACACAATCCCAGTGTTGTACAGCTTCCTTCTTCACCTTTCCGATGCTGCCGCTCTCTCCGGCTCCCGGAGCCGAAGAAGCGGCTTCTTCGTGCACAGACGATTGTACCGCTCACAGTGCTCTCTTAGCGCCGCTTCTGCCGAAAGAAGCCCGGGAGCGGCTCTTAGCTCCGGAGAGCATCGTACCTTCGTCTTTAGCGTCTTTTGTGGTCTACATCCTAGCAGAAAGCTTTTCCACTCTGTCTGGCAAGGAAAACCTGCGGGAGCACAGAAAACATCTCCCATCGTGTTCTGGACGTTGCACGGAGGTCTGCCAAGTGTTTGACAAGAAGGAAAGAAAAGTTGTCCAAAACAGCTTCCAATCGAAGATTCATGTGATTGGAAACGTCAGGAAAGTGTAAGGTACTGTTTTCTATCAGTTGGCAAGCTGCGCACACAATCCCAGTGTTGTACAGCTTCCTTCTTCACCTTTGCGATGCTGCCGCTCTCTCCGGCTCCCGGAGCCGAAGAAGCGGCTTCTTCGCGCAAAGACGATTGTACCGCTCACAGTGCTCTCTTAGCGCGGCTTCTGCCGAAAGAAGCCCGGGAGCGGCTCTTAGCTCCGGAGAGCATCGTACCTTCGTCTTTAGCGTCTTTTGTGGTCTACATCCTAGCAGAAAGCTTTTCCACTCTGTCTGGCAAGGAAAACCTGCGGGAGCACAGAAAACGTCTCCCATTGTGTTCTGGACGTTGCACGGAGGTCTGCCAAGTGTTTGACAAGAAGGAAAGAAAAGTTGTCCAAAACAGCTTCCAATCGAATATTCATGTGATTGGAAACGTCAGGAAAGTGTAAGGTACTGTTTTCTATCAGTTGTCAAGCTGCGCACACAATCCCAGTGTTGTACAGCTTCCTTCTTCACCTTTCCGATGCTGCCGCTCTCTCCGGCTCCCGGAGCCGAAGAAGCGGCTTCTTCGCGCATAGACGATTGTACCGCTCACAGTGCTCTCTTAGCGCGGCTTCTGCCGAAAGAAGCCCGGGAGCGGCTCTTAGCTCCGGAGAGCATCGTACCTTCGTCTTTAGCGTCTTTTGTGGTCTACATCCTAGCAGAAAGCTTTTCAACTCTGTCTGGCAAGGAAAACCTGCGGGAGCACAGAAAACATCTCCCATCGTGTTCTGGACGTTGCACGGAGGTCTGCCAAGTGTTTGACAAGAAGGAAAGAAAAGTTGTCCAAAACAGCTTCCAATCGAATATTCATGTGATTGGAAACGTCAGGAAAGTGTAAGGTACTGTTTTCTATCACTTGGCAAGCTGCGCACACAATCCCAGTGTTGTACAGCTTCCTTCTTCACCTTTCCGATGCTGCCGCTCTCTCCGGCTCCCGGAGCCGAAGAAGCGGCTTCTTCGCGCAAAGACGATTGTACCGCTCACAGTGCTCTCTTAGCGCCGCTTCTGCCGAAAGAAGCCCGGGAGCGGCTCTTAGCTCCGGAGAGCATCGTACCTTCGTCTTTAGCGTCTTTTGTGGTCTACATCCTAGCAGAAAGCTTTTCCACTCTGTCTGGCAAGGAAAACCTGCGGGAGCACAGAAAACATCTCCCATCGTCTTCTGGACGTTGCACGGAGGTCTGCCAAGCGTTTGGCATGAAGGAAAGAAAAGTTGTCCAAAACAGCTTCCAATCGAATATTCATGTGATTGGAAACGTCAGGAAAGTGTAAGGTACTGTTTTCTATGAGTTGGCAAGCTGCGCACACAATCCCAGTGTTGTACAGCTTCCTTCTTCACCTTTCCGATGCTGCCGCTCTCTCCGGCTCCTGGAGCCGAAGAAGCGGCTTCTTCGCGCACAGACGATTGTACCGCTCACAGTGCTCTCTTAGCGCCGCTTCTGCCGAAAGAAGCCCGGGAGCGGCTCTTAGCTCCGGAGAGCATCGTACCTTCGTCTTTAGCGTCTTTTGTGGTCTACATCCTAGCAGAAAGCTTTTCCACTCTGTCTGGCAAGGAAAACCTGCGGGAGCACAGAAAACATCTCCCATCGTGTTCTGGGCGGTGCACAGACGTCTGCCAAGTGTTTGGCATGAAGGAAAGAAAAGTTGTCCAAAACAGCTTCCAATCGAATATTCATGTGATTGGAAACGTCAGGAAAGTGTAAGGTACTGTTTTCTATCAGTTGGCAAGCTGCACACACAATCCCAGTGTTGTACAGCTTCCTTCTTCACCTTTCCGATGCTGCCGCTCTCTCCGGCTCCCGGAGCCGAAGAAGCGGCTTCTTCGCGCAAAGACGATTGTACCGCTCACAGTGCTCTCTTAGCGCCGCTTCTGCCGAAAGAAGCCCGGCAGCGGCTCTTAGCTCCGGAGAGCATCGTACCTTCGTCTTTAGCGTCTTTTGTGGTCTACATCCTAGCAGAAAGCTTTTCAACTCTGTCTGGCAAGGAAAACCTGCGGGAGCACAGAAAACATCTCCCATCGTGTTCTGGACGTTGCACAGACGTCTGCCAAGTGTTTGGCATGAAGGAAAGAAAAGTTGTCCAAAACAGCTTCTTATCGAATATTCATGTGATTGGAAACGTCAGGAAAGTGTAAGGTACTGTTTTCTATCAGTTGGCAAGCTGCGCACACAATCCCAGTGTTGTACAGCTTCCTTCTTCACCTTTCCGATGCTGCCGCTCTCTCCGGCTCCCGGAGCCGAAGAAGCGGCTTCTTCGCGCAAAGACGATTGTACCGCTCACAGTGCTCTCTTAGCGCCGCTTCTGCCGAAAGAAGCCCGGGAGCGGCTCTTAGCTCCGGAGAGCATCGTACCTTCATCTTTAGCGTCTTTTGTGGTCTACATCCTAGCAGAAAGCTTTTCCACTCTGTCTGGCAAGGAAAACCTGCGGGAGCACAGAAAACATCTCCCATCGTGTTCTGGACGTTGCACGGAGGTCTGCCAAGTGTTTGGCATGAAAAAATGAAAAGTTGTCCAAAACAGCTTCTTATCGAATATTCATGTGATTGGAAACATCAGGAAAGTGTAAGGTACTGTTTTCTATCAGTTGGCAAGCTGCGCACACAATCCCAGTGTTGCACAGCTTCCTTCTTCACCTTTCCGATGCTGCCGCTCTCTCTGGCTCCCGGAGCCGAAGAAGCGGCTTCTTCGCGCACAGACGATTGTACCGCTCACAGTGCTCTCTTAGCGCCGCTTCTGCCGAAAGAAGCCCGGGAGCGGCTCTTAGCTCCGGAGAGCATCGTACCTTCGTCTTTAGCGTCTTTTGTGGTCTACATCCTAGCAGAAAGCTTTTCCACTCTGTCTGGCAAGGAAAACCTGCGGGAGCACAGAAAACATCTCCCATCGTGTTCTGGACGTTGCACGGAGGTCTGCCAAGTGTTTGACAAGAAGGAAAGAAAAGTTTTCCAAAACAGCTCCCAATCGAATATTCATGTGATTGGAAACGTCAGGAAAGTGTAAGGTACTATTTTCTATCTGTTGGCAAGCTGCACACACAATCCCAGTGTTGTACAGCTTCCTTCTTCACCTTTCCGATGCTGCCGCTCTCTCCGGCTCCCGGAGCCGAAGAAGCGGCTTCTTCGTGCACAGAAGATTGTACCGCTCACAGTGCTCTCTTAGCGCCGCTTCTGCCGAAAGAAGCCCGGGAGCGGCTCTTAGCTCCGGAGAGCATCGTACCTTCGTCTTTAGCGTCTTTTGTGGTCTACATCCTAGCAGAAAGCTTTTCCACTCTGTCTGGCAAGGAAAACCTGTGGGAGCACAGAAAACATCTCCCATCGTGTTCTGGACGTTTCACAGACGTCTGCCAAGTGTTTGGCATGAAGGAAAGAAAAGTTGTCCAAAACAGCTTCCAATCGAATATTCATGTGATTGGAAACATCAGGAAAGTGTAAGGTACTGTTTTCTATCACTTGGCAAGCTGCGCACACAATCCCAGTGTTGTACAGCTTCCTTCTTCACCTTTCCGATGCTGCCGCTCTCTCCGGCTCCCGGAGCCGAAGAAGCGGCTTCTTCGCGCAAAGACGATTGTACCGCTCACAGTGCTCTCTTAGCGCCGCTTCTGCCGAAAGAAGCCCGGGAGCGGCTCTTAGCTCCGGAGAGCATCGTACCTTCGTCTTTAGCGTCTTTTGTGGTCTACATCCTAGCAGAAAGCTTTTCCACTCTGTCTGGCAAGGAAAACCTGCGGGAGCACAGAAAACATCTCCCATCGTGTTCTGGACGTTGCACGGAGGTCTGCCAAGTGTTTGGCATGAAGGAATGAAAAGTTGTCCAAAACAGCTTCCAATCGAATATTCATGTGATTGGAAACGTCAGGAAAGTGTAAGGTACTGTTTTCTATCAGTTGGCAAGCTGCGCACACAATCCCAGTGTTGTACAGCTTCCTTCTTCACCTTTCCGATGCTGCCGCTCTCTCCGGCTCCCGGAGCCGAAGAAGTGGCTTCTTCGCGCATAGACGATTGTACCGCTCACAGTGCTCTCTTAGCGCCGCTTCTGCCGAAAGAAGCCCGGGAGCGGCTCTTAGCTCCGGAGAGCATCGTACCTTCGTCTTTAGCGTCTTTTGTGGTCTACATCCTAGCAGAAAGCTTTTCCACTCTGTCTGGCAAGGAAAACCTGCGGGAGCACAGAAAACATCTCCCATCGTGTTCTGGACGTTGCACGGACGTCTGCCAAGTGTTTGGCATGAAGGAAAGAAAAGTTGTCCAAAACAGCTTCCAATCGAATATTCATGTGATTGGAAACGTCAGGAAAGTGTAAGGTACTGTTTTCTATCACTTGGCAAGCTGCGCACACAATCCCAGTGTTGTACAGCTTCCTTCTTCACCTTTGCGATGCTGCCGCTCTCTCCGGCTCCCGGAGCCAAAGAAGCGGCTTCTTCGCGCAAAGACGATTGTACCGCTCACAGTGCTCTCTTAGCGCCGCTTCTGCCGAAAGAAGCCCGGGAGCGGCTCTTAGCTCCGGAGAGCATCGTACCTTCGTCTTTAGCGTCTTTTGTGGTCTACATCCTAGCAGAAAGCTTTTCCACTCTGTCTGGCAAGGAAAACCTGCGGGAGCACAGAAAACATCTCCCATCGTGTTCTGGACGTTGCACGGACGTCTGCCAAGTGTTTGGCATGAAGGAAAGAAAAGTTGTCCAAAACAGCTTCCAATCGAATATTCATGTGATTGGAAACGTCAGGAAAGTGTAAGGTACTGTTTTCTATCAGTTGGCAAGCTGCGCACACAATCCCAGTGTTGTACAGCTTCCTTCTTCACCTTTCCGATGCTGCCGCTCTCTCCGGCTCCCGGAGCCGAAGAAGCGGCTTCTTCGCGCACAGACGATTGTACCGCTCACAGTGCTCTCTTAGCGCCGCTTCTGCCGAAAGAAGCCCGGGAGCGGCTCTTAGCTCCGGAGAGCATCGTACCTTCGTCTTTAGCGTCTTTTGTGGTCTACATCCTAGCAGAAGGCTTTTCCACTCTGTCTGGAAAGGAAAACCTGCGGGAGCACAGAAAACATCTCCCATCGTGTTCTGGACCTTGCACGGACGTCTGCCAAGTGTTTGGCATGAAGGAAAGAAAAGTTGTCCAAAACAGCTTCCAATCGAATATTCATGTGATTGGAAACGTCAGGAAAGTGTAAGGTACTGTTTTCTATCAGTTGGCAAGCTGCGCACACAATCCCAGTGTTGTACAGCTTCCTTCTTCACCTTTCCGATGCTGCCGCTCTCTCCGGCTCCCGGAGCCGAAGAAGCGGCTTCTTCGCGCAAAGACGATTGTACCGCTCACAGTGCTCTCTTAGCGCCGCTTCTGCCGAAAGAAGCCCGGGAGCGGCTCTTAGCTCCGGAGAGCATTGTACCTTCGTCTTTAGCGTCTTTTGTGGTCTACATCCTAGCAGAAAGCTTTTCCACTCTGTCTGGCAAGGAAAACCTGCGGGAGCACAGAAAACATCTCCCATCGTCTTCTGGACGTTGCACGGACGTCTGCCAAGTGTTTGACAAGAAGGAAAGCAAAGTTGTCCAAAACAGCTTCCAATCGAAGATTCATGTGATTGGAAACGTCAGGAAAGTGTAAGGTACTGTTTTCTATCAGTTGGCAAGCTGCGCACACAATCCCAGTGTTGTACAGCTTCCTTCTTCACCTTTCCGATGCTGCCGCTCTCTCCGGCTCCCGGAGCCGAAGAAGCGGCTTCTTCGCGCAAAGACGATTGTACCGGTCACAGTGCTCTCTTAGCGCCGCTTCTGCCGAAAGAAGCCCGGGAGCGGCTCTTAGCTCCGGAGAGCATCGTACCTTCGTCTTTAGCGTCTTTTGTGGTCTACATCCTAGCAGAAAGCTTTTCCACTCTGTCTGGCAAGGAAAACCTGCGGGAGCACAGAAAACATCTCCCATCGTGTTCTGGACGTTGCACGGAGGTCTGCCAAGTGTTTGACAAGAAGGAAAGAAAAGTTGTCCAAAACAGCTTCCAATCGAATATTCATGTGATTGGAAACGTCAGGAAAGTGTAAGGTACTGTTTTCTATCAGTTGGCAAGCTGCGCACACAATCCCAGTGTTGTACAGCTTCCTTCTTCACCTTTGCGATGCTGCCGCTCTCTCCGGCTCCCGGAGCCGAAGAAGCGGCTTCTTCGCGCATAGACGATTGTACCGCTCACAGTGCTCTCTTAGCGCCGCTTCTGCCGAAAGAAGCCCGGGAGCGGCTCTTAGCTCCGGAGAGCATCGTACCTTCGTCTTTAGCGTCTTTTGTGGTCTACATCCTAGCAGAAAGCTTTTCCACTCTGTCTGGAAAGGAAAACCTGCGGGAGCACAGAAAACATCTCCCATCGTGTTCTGGACGTTGCACGGAGGTCTGCCAAGTGTTTGACAAGAAGGAAAGAAAAGTTGTCCAAAACAGCTTCCAATCGAATATTCATGTGATTGGAAACGTCAGGAAAGTGTAAGGTACTGTTTTCTATCAGTTGGCAAGCTGCGCACACAATCCCAGTGTTGTACAGCTTCCTTCTTCACCTTTCCGATGCTGCCGCTCTCTCCGGCTCCCGGAGCCGAAGAAGCGGCTTCTTCGTGCACAGACGATTGTACCGCTCACAGTGCTCTCTTAGCGCCGCTTCTGCCGAAAGAAGCCCGGGAGCGGCTCTTAGCTCCGGAGAGCATCGTACCTTCGTCTTTAGCGTCTTTTGTGGTCTACATCCTAGCAGAAAGCTTTTCCACTCTGTCTGGCAAGGAAAACCTGCGGGAGCACAGAAAACATCTCCCATCGTGTTCTGGACGTTGCACGGAGGTCTGCCAAGTGTTTGACAAGAAGGAAAGAAAAGTTGTCCAAAACAGCTTCCAATCGAATATTCATGTGATTGGAAACGTCAGGAAAGTGTAAGGTACTGTTTTCTATCAGTTGGCAAGCTGCGCACACAATCCCAGTGTTGTACAGCTTCCTTCTTCACCTTTCCGATGCTGCCGCTCTCTCCGGCTCCCGGAGCCGAAGAAGCGGCTTCTTCGCGCAAAGACGATTGTACCGCTCACAGTGCTCTCTTAGCGCGGCTTCTGCCGAAAGAAGCCCGGGAGCGGCTCTTAGCTCCGGAGAGCATCGTACCTTCGTCTTTAGCGTCTTTTGTGGTCTACATCCTAGCAGAAAGCTTTTCCACTCTGTCTGGCAAGGAAAACCTGCGGGAGCACAGAAAACGTCTCCCATTGTGTTCTGGACGTTGCACGGAGGTCTGCCAAGTGTTTGACAAGAAGGAAAGAAAAGTTGTCCAAAACAGCTTCCAATCGAATATTCATGTGATTGGAAACGTCAGGAAAGTGTAAGGTACTGTTTTCTATCAGTTGGCAAGCTGCGCACACAATCCCAGTGTTGTACAGCTTCCTTCTTCACCTTTCCGATGCTGCCGCTCTCTCCGGCTCCCGGAGCCGAAGAAGCGGCTTCTTCGCGCATAGACGATTGTACCGCTCACAGTGCTCTCTTAGCGCCGCTTCTGCCGAAAGAAGCCCGGGAGCGGCTCTTAGCTCCGGAGAGCATCGTACCTTCGTCTTTAGCGTCTTTTGTGGTCTACATCCTAGCAGAAAGCTTTTCAACTCTGTCTGGCAAGGAAAACCTGCGGGAGCACAGAAAACATCTCCCATCGTGTTCTGGACGTTGCACGGAGGTCTGCCAAGTGTTTGACAAGAAGGAAAGAAAAGTTGTCCAAAACAGCTTCCAATCGAATATTCATGTGATTGGAAACGTCAGGAAAGTGTAAGGTACTGTTTTCTATCACTTGGCAAGCTGCGCACACAATCCCAGTGTTGTACAGCTTCCTTCTTCACCTTTCCGATGCTGCCGCTCTCTCCGGCTCCCGGAGCCGAAGAAGCGGCTTCTTCGTGCACAGAAGATTGTACCACTCACAGTGCTCTCTTAGCGCCGCTTCTGCCGAAAGAAGCCCGGGAGCGGCTCTTAGCTCCGGAGAGCATCGTACCTTCGTCTTTAGCGTCTTTTGTGGTCTACATCCTAGCAGAAAGCTTTTCAACTCTGTCTGGCAAGGAAAACCTGTGGGAGCACAGAAAACATCTCCCATCGTGTTCTGGACGTTTCACAGACGTCTGCCAAGTGTTTGGCATGAAGGAAAGAAAAGTTGTCCAAAACAGCTTCCAATCGAATATTCATGTGATTGGAAACATCAGGAAAGTGTAAGGTACTGTTTTCTATCACTTGGCAAGCTGCGCACACAATCCCAGTGTTGTACAGCTTCCTTCTTCACCTTTCCGATGCTGCCGCTCTCTCCGGCTCCCGGAGCCGAAGAAGCGGCTTCTTCGCGCAAAGACGATTGTACCGCTCACAGTGCTCTCTTAGCGCCGCTTCTGCCGAAAGAAGCCCGGGAGCGGCTCTTAGCTCCGGAGAGCATCGTACCTTCGTCTTTAGCGTCTTTTGTGGTCTACATCCTAGCAGAAAGCTTTTCCACTCTGTCTGGCAAGGAAAACCTGCGGGAGCACAGAAAACATCTCCCATCGTGTTCTGGACGTTGCACGGAGGTCTGCCAAGTGTTTGGCATGAAGGAATGAAAAGTTGTCCAAAACAGCTTCCAATCGAATATTCATGTGATTGGAAACGTCAGGAAAGTGTAAGGTACTGTTTTCTATCAGTTGGCAAGCTGCGCACACAATCCCAGTGTTGTACAGCTTCCTTCTTCACCTTTCCGATGCTGCCGCTCTCTCCGGCTCCCGGAGCCGAAGAAGCGGCTTCTTCGCGCATAGACGATTGTACCGCTCACAGTGCTCTCTTAGCGCCGCTTCTGCCGAAAGAAGCCCGGGAGCGGCTCTTAGCTCCGGAGAGCATCGTACCTTCGTCTTTAGCGTCTTTTGTGGTCTACATCCTAGCAGAAAGCTTTTCCACTCTGTCTGGCAAGGAAAACCTGCGGGAGCACAGAAAACATCTCCCATCGTGTTCTGGACGTTGCACGGACGTCTGCCAAGTGTTTGGCATGAAGGAAAGAAAAGTTCTCCAAAACAGCTTCCAATCGAATATTCATGTGATTGGAAACGTCAGGAAAGCGTAAGGTACTGTTTTCTATCAGTTGGCAAGCTGCGCACACAATCCCAGTGTTGTACAGCTTCCTTCTTCACCTTTGCGATGCTGCCGCTCTCTCCGGCTCCCGGAGCCGAAGAAGCGGCTTCTTCGCGCAAAGACGATTGTACCGCTCACAGTGCTCTCTTAGCGCCGCTTCTGCCGAAAGAAGCCCGGCAGCGGCTCTTAGCTCCGGAGAGCATCGTACCTTCGTCTTTAGCGTCTTTTGTGGTCTACATCCTAGCAGAAAGCTTTTCCACTCTGTCTGGCAAGGAAAACCTGCGGGAGCACAGAAAACATCTCCCATCGTGTTCTGGACGTTGCACGGACGTCTGCCAAGTGTTTGGCATGAAGGAAAGAAAAGTTGTCCAAAACAGCTTCCAATCGAATATTCATGTGATTGGAAACGTCAGGAAAGTGTAAGGTACTGTTTTCTATCAGTTGGCAAGCTGCGCACACAATCCCAGTGTTGTACAGCTTCCTTCTTCACCTTTCCGATGCTGCCGCTCTCTCCGGCTCCCGGAGCCGAAGTAGCGGCTTCTTGACGCGCAGCCGATTGTACCGCTCACAGTGCTCTCTTAGCGCCGCTTCTGCCGAAAGAAGCCCGGGAGCGGCTCTTAGCTCCGGAGAGCATCGTACCTTTGTCTTTAGCGTCTTTTGTGGTCTACATCCTAGCAGAAAGCTTTTCCACTCTGTCTGGCAAGGAAAACCTGCGGGAGCACAGAAAACATCTCCCATCGTGTTCTGGAGGTTGCACGGACGTCTGCCAAGTGTTTGGCATGAAGGAAAGAAAAGTTGTCCAAAACAGCTTCCAATCGAATATTCATGTGATTGGAAACGTCAGGAAAGTGTAAGGTACTGTTTTCTATCAGTTGGCAAGCTGCGCACACAATCCCAGTGTTGTACAGCTTCCTTCTTCACCTTTCCGATGCTGCCGCTCTCTCCGGCTCCCGGAGCCGAAGAAGCGGCTTCTTCGCGCACAGACGATTGTACCGCTCACAGTGCTCTCTTAGCGCCGCTTCTGCCGAAAGAAGCCCGGGAGCGGCTCTTAGCTCCGGAGAGCATCGTACCTTCGTCTTTAGCGTCTTTTGTGGTCTACATCCTAGCAGAAGGCTTTTCCACTCTGTCTGGAAAGGAAAACCTGCGGGAGCACAGAAAACATCTCCCATCGTGTTCTGGACCTTGCACGGACGTCTGCCAAGTGTTTGGCATGAAGGAAAGAAAAGTTGTCCAAAACAGCTTCCAATCGAATATTCATGTGATTGGAAACGTCAGGAAAGTGTAAGGTACTGTTTTCTATCAGTTGGCAAGCTGCGCACACAATCCCAGTGTTGTACAGCTTCCTTCTTCACCTTTCCGATGCTGCCGCTCTCTCCGGCTCCCGGAGCCGAAGAAGCGGCTTCTTCGCGCAAAGACGATTGTACCGCTCACAGTGCTCTCTTAGCGCCGCTTCTGCCGAAAGAAGCCCGGCAGCGGCTCTTAGCTCCGGAGAGCATCGTACCTTCGTCTTTAGCGTCTTTTGTGGTCTACATCCTAGCAGAAAGCTTTTCCACTCTGTCTGGCAAGGAAAACCTGCGGGAGCACAGAAAACATCTCCCATCGTCTTCTGGACGTTGCACGGACGTCTGCCAAGTGTTTGACAAGAAGGAAAGAAAAGTTGTCCAAAACAGCTTCCAATCGAAGATTCATGTGATTGGAAACGTCAGGAAAGTGTAAGGTACTGTTTTCTATCAGTTGGCAAGCTGCGCACACAATCCCAGTGTTGTACAGCTTCCTTCTTCACCTTTCCGATGCTGCCGCTCTCTCCGGCTCCCGGAGCCGAAGAAGCGGCTTCTTCGCGCAAAGACGATTGTACCGCTCACAGTGCTCTCTTAGCGCCGCTTCTGCCGAAAGAAGCCCGGGAGCGGCTCTTAGCTCCGGAGAGCATCGTACCTTCGTCTTTAGCGTCTTTTGTGGTCTACATCCTAGCAGAAAGCTTTTCCACTCTGTCTGGCAAGGAAAACCTGCGGGAGCACAGAAAACATCTCCCATCGTGTTCTGGACGTTGCACGGAGGTCTGCCAAGTGTTTGACAAGAAGGAAAGAAAAGTTGTCCAAAACAGCTTCCAATCGAATATTCATGTGATTGGAAACGTCAGGAAAGTGTAAGGTACTGTTTTCTATCAGTTGGCAAGCTGCGCACACAATCCCAGTGTTGTACAGCTTCCTTCTTCACCTTTCCGATGCTGCCGCTCTCTCCGGCTCCCGGAGCCGAAGAAGCGGCTTCTTCGCGCATAGACGATTGTACCGCTCACAGTGCTCTCTTAGCGCCGCTTCTGCCGAAAGAAGCCCGGGAGCGGCTCTTAGCTCCGGAGAGCATCGTACCTTCGTCTTTACCGTCTTTTGTGGTCTACATCCTAGCAGAAAGCTTTTCCACTCTGTCTGGAAAGGAAAACCTGCGGGAGCACAGAAAACATCTCCCATCGTGTTCTGGACGTTGCACGGAGGTCTGCCAAGTGTTTGACAAGAAGGAAAGAAAAGTTGTCCAAAACAGCTTCCAATCGAATATTCATGTGATTGGAAACGTCAGGAAAGTGTAAGGTACTGTTTTCTATCAGTTGGCAAGCTGCGCACACAATCCCAGTGTTGTACAGCTTCCTTCTTCACCTTTCCGATGCTGCCGCTCTCTCCGGCTCCCGGAGCCGAAGAAGCGGCTTCTTCGCGCATAGACGATTGTACCGCTCACAGTGCTCTCTTAGCGCCGCTCCTGCCCCAAGAAGCCCGGGAGCGGCTCTTAGCTCCGGAGAGAATCGTACCTTCGTCTTTAGCATCTTTTGTGGTCTACATCCTAGCAGAAAGCTTTTCCACTCTGTCTGGCAAGGAAAACCTGCGGGAGCACAGAAAACATCTCCCATCGTGTTCTGGGCGGTGCACAGTGGTCTGCCAAGTGTTTGACAAGAAGGAAAGAAAAGTTGTCCAAAACAGCTTCCAATCGAATATTCATGTGATTGGAAACATCAGGAAAGTGTAAGGTACTGTTTTCTATCAGTTGGCAAGCTGCGCACACAATCCCAGTGTTGTACAGCTTCCTTCTTCACCTTTCCGATGCTGCCGCTCTCTCCGGCTCCCGGAGCCGAAGAAGCGGCTTCTTCGCGCAAAGACGATTGTACCGCTCACAGTGCTCTCTTAGCGCGGCTTCTGCCGAAAGAAGCCCGGGAGCGGCTCTTAGCTCCGGAGAGCATCGTACCTTCGTCTTTAGCGTCTTTTGTGGTCTACATCCTAGCAGAAAGCTTTTCCACTCTGTCTGGCAAGGAAAACCTGCGGGAGCACAGAAAACATCTCCCATCGTGTTCTGGACGTTGCACGGACGTCTGCCAAGTGTTTGGCATGAAGGAAAGAAAAGTTGTCCAAAACAGCTTCCAATCGAATATTCATGTGATTGGAAACGTCAGGAAAGTGTAAGGTACTGTTTTCTATCATTTGGCAAGCTGCGCACACAATCCCAGTGTTGCACAGCTTCCTTCTTCACCTTTCCGATGCTGCCGCTCTCTCTGGGTCCCGGAGCCGAAGAAGCGGCTTCTTCGCGCACAGACGATTGTACCGCTCACAGTGCTGTCTTAGCGCCGCTTCTGCCGAAAGAAGCCCGGGAGTGGCTCTTAGCTCCGGAGAGCATCGTACCTTCGTCTTTAGCGTCTTTTGTGGTCTACATCCTAGCAGAAAGCTTTTCCAATCTGTCTGGCAAGGAAAACCTGCGGGAGCACAGAAAACATCTCCCATCATGTTCTGGACGTTGCACGGAGGTCTGCCAAGTGTTTGGCATGAAGGAAAGAAAAGTTGTCCAAAACAGCTTCCAATCGAATATTCATGTGATTGGAAACGTCAGGAAAGTGTAAGGTACTGTTTTCTATCAGTTGGCAAGCTGCGCACACAATCCCAGTGTTGTACAGCTTCCTTCTTCACCTTTCCGATGCTGCCGCTCTCTCCGGCTCCCGGAGCCGAAGAAGCGGCTTCTTCGCGCAAAGACGATTGTACCGCTCACAGTGCTCTCTTAGCGCCGCTTCTGCCGAAAGAAGCCCGGGAGCGGCTCTTAGCTCCGGAGAGCATCGTACCTTCGTCTTTAGCGTCTTTTGTGGTCTACATCCTAGCAGAAAGCTTTTCCACTCTGTCTGGCAAGGAAAACCTGCGGGAGCACAGAAAACATCTCCCATCGTGTTCTGGACGTTGCACGGACGTCTGCCAAGTGTTTGAAAAGAAGGAAAGAAAAGTTGTCCAAAACAGCTTCCAATCGAAGATTCATGTGATTGGAAACGTCAGGAAAGTGTAAGGTACTGTTTTCTATCAGTTGGCAAGCTGCGCACACAATCCCAGTGTTGTACAGCTTCCTTCTTCACCTTTCCGATGCTGCCGCTCTCTCCGGCTCCCGGAGCCGAAGAAGCGGCTTCTTCGCGCAAAGACGATTGTACCGCTCACAGTGCTCTCTTAGCGCCGCTTCTGCCGAAAGAAGCCCGGGAGCGGCTCTTAGCTCCGGAGAGCATCGTACCTTCGTCTTTAGCGTCTTTTGTGGTCTACATCCTAGCAGAAGGCTTTTCCACTCTGTCTGGCAAGGAAAACCTGCGGAAGCACAGAAAACATCTCCCATCGTGTTCTGGACGTTGCACGGACGTCTGCCAAGTGTTTGGCATGAAGGAAAGAAAAGTTGTCCAAAACAGCTTCCAATCGAAGATTCATGTGATTGGAAACGTCAGGAAAGTGTAAGGTACTGTTTTCTATCAGTTGGCAAGCTGCGCACACAATCCCAGTGTTGTACAGCTTCCTTCTTCACCTTTCCGATGCTGCCGCTCTCTCCGGCTCCCGGAGCCGAAGAAGCGGCTTCTTCGCGCAAAGACGATTGTACCGCTCACAGTGCTCTCTTAGCGCCGCTTCTGCCGAAAGAAGCCCGGGAGCGGCTCTTAGCTCCGGAGAGCATCGTACCTTCGTCTTTAGCGTCTTTTGTGGTCTACATCCTAGCAGAAAGCTTTTCCACTCTGTCTGGCAAGGAAAACCTGCGGGAGCACAGGAAACATCTCCCATCGTGTTCTCGACGTTGCACAGACGTCTGCCAAGTGTTTGGCATGAAGGAAAGAAAAGTTGTCCAAAACAGCTTCCAATCGAATATTCATGTGATTGGAAACGTCAGGAAAGTGTAAGGTACTGTTTTCTATCAGTTGGCAAGCTGCGCACACAATCCCAGTGTTGTACAGCTTCCTTCTTCACCTTTCCGATGCTGCCGCTCTCTCCGGCTCCCGGAGCCGAAGAAGCGGCTTCTTCGCGCACAGACGATTGTACCGCTCACAGTGCTCTCTTAGCGCGGCTTCTGCCGAAAGAAGCCCGGGAGCGGCTCTTAGCTCCGGAGAGCATCGTACCTTCGTCTTTAGCGTCTTTTGTGGTCTACATCCTAGCAGAAAGCTTTTCCACTCTGTCTGGCAAGGAAAACCTGCGGGAGCACAGAAAACATCTCCCATCGTGTTCTGGACGTTGCACGGACGTCTGCCAAGTGTTTGGCATGAAGGAAAGAAAAGTTTTCCAAAACAGCTTCCAATCGAATATTCATGTGATTGGAAACGTCAGGAAAGTGTAAGGTACTGTTTTCTATCAGTTGGCAAGCTGCGCACACAATCCCAGTGTTGTACAGCTTCCTTCTTCACCTTTCCGATGCTGCCGCTCTCTCCGGCTCCCGGAGCCGAAGAAGCGGCTTCTTCGCGCAAAGACGATTGTACCGCTCACAGTGCTCTCTTAGCGCCGCTTCTGCCGAAAGAAGCCCGGGAGCGGCTCTTAGCTCCGGAGAGCATCGTACCTTCGTCTTTAGCGTCTTTTGTGGTCTACATCCTAGCAGAAAGCTTTTCCACTCTGTCTGGCAAGGAAAACCTGCGGGAGCACAGAAAACATCTCCCATCGTGTTCTGGACGTTGCACGGACGTCTGCCAAGTGTTTGGCATGAAGGAAAGAAAAGTTGTCCAAAACAGCTTCCAATCGAATATTCATGTGATTGGAAACGTCAGGAAAGTGTAAGGTACTGTTTTCTATCAGTTGGCAAGCTGCGCACACAATCCCAGTGTTGTACAGCTTCCTTCTTCACCTTTCCGATGCTGCCGCTCTCTCCGGCTCCCGGAGCCGAAGAAGCGGCTTCTTCGCGCATAGACGATTGTACCGCTCACAGTGCTCTCTTAGCGCCGCTTCTGCCCCAAGAAGCCCGGGAGCGGCTCTTAGCTCCGGAGAGCATCGTACCTTCGTCTTTAGCGTCTTTTGTGGTCTACATCCTAGCAGAAAGCTTTTCCACTCTGTCTGGCAAGGAAAACCTGCGGGAGCACAGAAAACATCTCCCATCGTGTTCTGGACGTTGCACGGAGGTCTGCCAAGTGTTTGACAATAAGGAAAGAAAAGTTGTCCAAAACAGCTTCCAATCGAATATTCATGTGATTGGAAATGTCAGGAAAGTGTAAGGTACTGTTTTCTATCAGTTGGCAAGCTGCGCACACAATCCCAGTGTTGTACAGCTTCCTTCTTCACCTTTCCGATGCTGCCGCTCTCTCCGGCTCCCAGAGCTGAAGAAGCGGCTTCTTCGCGCAAAGACGATTGTACCGCTCAGTGCTCTCTTAGCGCGGCTTCTGCCGAAAGAAGCCCGGGAGCGGCTCTTAGCTCCGGAGAGCATCGTACCTTCGTCTTTAGCGTCTTTTGTGGTCTACATCCTAGCAGAAAGCTTTTCCACTCTGTCTGGCAAGGAAAACCTGCGGGAGCACAGAAAACATCTCCCATCGTGTTCTGGACGTTGCACGGACGTCTGCCAAGTGTTTGGCATGAAGGAAAGAAAAGTTGTCCAAAACAGCTTCCAATCGAATATTCATGTGATTGGAAACGTCAGGAAAGTGTAAGGTACTGTTTTCTATCACTTGGCAAGCTGCGCACACAATCCCAGTGTTGTACAGCTTCCTTCTTCACCTTTCCGATGCTGCCGCTCTCTCCGGCTCCCGGAGCCGAAGAAGCGGCTTCTTCGCGCAGAGACGATTGTACCGCTCACAGTGCTCTCCTTAACGCGGTTTCTGCCGAAAGAAGCCCGGGAGCGGCTCTTAGCTCCGGAGAGCATCGTACCTTCGTCTTTAGCGTCTTTTGTGGTCTACATCCTAGCAGAAAGCTTTTCCACTCTGTCTGGCAAGGAAAACCTGCGGGAGCACAGAAAACATCTCCCATCGTGTTCTGGACGTTGCACGGAGGTCTGCCAAGTGTTTGGCATGAAGGAAAGAAAAGTTGTCCAAAACAGCTTCCAAACGAATATTCATGTGATTGGAAACGTCAGGAAAGTGTAAGGTACTGTTTTCTATCAGTTGGCAAGCTGCGCACACAATCCCAGTGTTGTACAGCTTCCTTCTTCACCTTTCCGATGCTGCCGCTCTCTCCGGCTCCCGGAGCCGAAGAAGCGGCTTCTTCGCGCAAAGACGATTGTACCGCTCACAGTGCTCTCTTAGCGCCGCTTCTGCCGAAAGAAGCCCGGGAGCGGCTCTTAGCTCCGGAGAGCATCGTACCTTCGTCTTTAGCGTCTTTTGTGGTCTACATCCTAGCAGAAAGCTTTTCCACTCTGTCTGGCAAGGAAAACCTGCGGGAGCACAGAAAACATCTCCCATCGTGTTCTGGACGTTGCACGGACGTCTGCCAAGTGTTTGGCATGAAGGAAAGAAAAGTTGTCCAAAACAGATTCCAATCGAATATTCATGTGATTGGAAACGTCAGGAAAGTGTAAGGTACTGTTTTCTATCAGTTGGCAAGCTGCGCACACAATCCCAGTGTTGTACAGCTTCCTTCTTCACCTTTCCGATGCTGCCGCTCTCTCCGGCTCCCGGAGCCGAAGAAGCGGCTTCTTCGCGCACAGACGATTGTACCGCTCACAGTGCTCTCTTAGCGCGGCTTCTGCCGAAAGAAGCCCGGGAGCGGCTCTTAGCTCCGGAGAGCATCGTACCTTCGTCTTTAGCGTCTTTTGTGGTCTACATCCTAGCAGAAAGCTTTTCCACTCTGTCTGGCAAGGAAAACCTGCGGGAGCACAGAAAACATCTCCCATCGTGTTCTGGACGTTGCACGGACGTCTGCCAAGTGTTTGGCATGAAGGAAAGAAAAGTTGTCCAAAACAGCTTCCAATCGAATATTCATGTGATTGGAAACGTCAGGAAAGTGTAAGGTACTGTTTTCTATCAGTTGGCAAGCTGCGCACACAATCCCAGTGTTGTACAGCTTCCTTCTTCACCTTTCCGATGCTGCCGCTCTCTCCGGCTCCCGGAGCCGAAGAAGCGGCTTCTTCGCGCATAGACGATTGTACCGCTCACAGTGCTCTCTTAGCGCCGCTTCTGCCCCAAGAAGCCCGGGAGCGGCTCTTAGCTCCGGAGAGCATCGTACCTTCGTCTTTAGCGTCTTTTGTGGTCTACATCCTAGCAGAAAGCTTTTCCACTCTGTCTGGCAAGGAAAACCTGCGGGAGCACAGAAAACATCTCCCATCGTGTTCTGGACGTTGCACGGAGGTCTGCCAAGTGTTTGACAATAAGGAAAGAAAAGTTGTCCAAAACAGCTTCCAATCGAATATTCATGTGATTGGAAATGTCAGGAAAGTGTAAGGTACTGTTTTCTATCAGTTGGCAAGCTGCGCACACAATCCCAGTGTTGTACAGCTTCCTTCTTCACCTTTCCGATGCTGCCGCTCTCTCCGGCTCCCAGAGCTGAAGAAGCGGCTTCTTCGCGCAAAGACGATTGTACCGCTCACAGTGCTCTCTTAGCGCGGCTTCTGCCGAAAGAAGCCCGGGAGCGGCTCTTAGCTCCGGAGAGCATCGTACCTTCGTCTTTAGCGTCTTTTGTGGTCTACATCCTAGCAGAAAGCTTTTCCACTCTGTCTGGCAAGGAAAACCTGCGGGAGCACAGAAAACATCTCCCATCGTGTTCTGGACGTTGCACGGACGTCTGCCAAGTGTTTGGCATGAAGGAAAGAAAAGTTGTCCAAAACAGCTTCCAATCGAATATTCATGTGATTGGAAACGTCAGGAAAGTGTAAGGTACTGTTTTCTATCACTTGGCAAGCTGCGCACACAATCCCAGTGTTGTACAGCTTCCTTCTTCACCTTTCCGATGCTGCCGCTCTCTCCGGCTCCCGGAGCCGAAGAAGCGGCTTCTTCGCGCAGAGACGATTGTACCGCTCACAGTGCTCTCCTTAACGCGGTTTCTGCCGAAAGAAGCCCGGGAGCGGCTCTTAGCTCCGGAGAGCATCGTACCTTCGTCTTTAGCGTCTTTTGTGGTCTACATCCTAGCAGAAAGCTTTTCCACTCTGTCTGGCAAGGAAAACCTGCGGGAGCACAGAAAACATCTCCCATCGTGTTCTGGACGTTGCACGGAGGTCTGCCAAGTGTTTGGCATGAAGGAAAGAAAAGTTGTCCAAAACAGCTTCCAAACGAATATTCATGTGATTGGAAACGTCAGGAAAGTGTAAGGTACTGTTTTCTATCAGTTGGCAAGCTGCGCACACAATCCCAGTGTTGTACAGCTTCCTTCTTCACCTTTCCGATGCTGCCGCTCTCTCCGGCTCCCGGAGCCGAAGAAGCGGCTTCTTCGCGCACAGCCGATTGTACCGCTCACAGTGCTCTCTTAGCGCGGCTTCTGCCGAAAGAAGCCCGGGAGCGGCTCTTAGCTCCGGAGAGCATCGTACCTTCGTCTTTAGCGTCTTTTGTGGTCTACATCCTAGCAGAAAGCTTTTCCACTCTGTCTGGCAAGGAAAACCTGCGGGAGCACAGAAATCATCTCCCATCGTGTTCTGGACGTTGCACGGACGTCTGCCAAGTGTTTGGCATGAAGGAAAGAAAAGTTGTCCAAAACAGATTCCAATCGAATATTCATGTGATTGGAAACGTCAGGAAAGTGTAAGGTACTGTTTTCTATCAGTTGGCAAGCTGCGCACACAATCCCAGTGTTGTACAGCTTCCTTCTTCACCTTTCCGATGCTGCCGCTCTCTCCGGCTCCCGGAGCCGAAGAAGCGGCTTCTTCGCGCACAGACGATTGTACCGCTCACAGTGCTCTCTTAGCGCGGCTTCTGCCGAAAGAAGCCCGGGAGCGGCTCTTAGCTCCGGAGAGCATCGTACCTTCGTCTTTAGCGTCTTTTGTGGTCTACATCCTAGCAGAAAGCTTTTCCACTCTGTCTGGCAAGGAAAACCTGCGGGAGCACAGAAAACATCTCCCATCGTGTTCTGGACGTTGCACGGACGTCTGCCAAGTGTTTGGCATGAAGGAAAGAAAAGTTGTCCAAAACAGCTTCCAATCGAATATTCATGTGATTGGAAACGTCAGGAAAGTGTAAGGTACTGTTTTCTATCAGTTGGCAAGCTGCGCACACAATCCCAGTGTTGTACAGCTTCCTTCTTCACATTTCCGATGCTGCCGCTCTCTCCGGCTCCCGGAGCCGAAGAAGCGGCTTCTTCGCGCATAGACGATTGTACCGCTCACAGTGCTCTCTTAGCGCGGCTTCTGCCGAAAGAAGCCCGGGAGCGGCTCTTAGCTCCGGAGAGAATCGTACCTTCGTCTTTAGCGTCTTTTGTGGTCTACATCCTAGCAGAAAGCTTTTCCACTCTGTCTGGCAAGGAAAACCTGCGGGAGCACAGAAAACATCTCCCATCGTGTTCTGGGCGGTGCACAGAGGTCTGCCAAGTGTTGGACAAGAAGGAAAGAAAAGTTGTCCAAAACAGCTTCCAATCGAATATTCATGTGATTGGAAACGTCAGGAAAGTGTAAGGTACTGTTTTCTATCAGTTGGCAAGCTGCGCACACAATCCCAGTGTTGTACAGCTTCCTTCTTCACCTTTCCGATGCTGCCGCTCTCTCCGGCTCCCGGAGCCGAAGAAGCGGCTTCTTCGCGCACAGACGATTGTACCGCTCACAGTGCTCTCTAAGCGCCGCTTCTGCCGAAAGAAGCCCGGGAGCGGCTCTTAGCTCCGGAGAGCATCGTACCTTCGTCTTTAGCGTCTTTTGTGGTCTACATCCTAGCAGAAAGCTTTTCCACTCTGTCTGGCAAGGAAAACCTGCGGGAGCACAGAAAACATCTCCCATCGTGTTCTGGACGTTGCACGGACGTCTGCCAAGTGTTTGGCATGAAGGAAAGAAAAGTTGTCCAAAACAGCTTCCAATCGAATATTCATGTGATTGGAAACGTCAGGAAAGTGTAAGGTACTGTTTTCTATCAGTTGGCAAGCTGCGCACACAATCCCAGTGTTGTACAGCTTCCTTCTTCACCTTTCCGATGCTGCCGCTCTCTCCGGCTCCCGGAGCCGAAGAAGCGGCTTCTTCGCGCACAGACGATTGTACCGCTCACAGTGCTCTCCTTAATGCGGCTTCTGCCGAAAGAAGCCCGGGAGCGGCTCTTAGCTCCGGAGAGCATCGTACCTTCGTCTTTAGCGTCTTTTGTGGTCTACATCCTAGCAGAAAGCTTTTCCACTCTGTCTGGCAAGGAAAACCTGCGGGAGCACAGAAAACATCTCCCATCGTGTTCTGGACGTTGCACGGAGGTCTGCCAAGTGTTTGACAAGAAGGAAAGAAAAGTTGTCCAAAACAGCTTCCAATCAAAGATTCATGTGATTGGAAACGTCAGGAAAGTGTAAGGTACTGTTTTCTATCAGTTGGCAAGCTGCGCACACAATCCCAGTGTTGTACAGCTTCCTTCTTCACCTTTCCGATGCTGCCGCTCTCTCCGGCTCCCGGAGCCGAAGAAGCGGCTTCTTCGCGCACAGACGATTGTACCGCTCACAGTGCTCTCTTAGCGCCGCTTGTGCCGAAAGAAGCCCGGGAGCGGCTCTTAGCTCCGGAGAGCATCGTACCTTCGTCTTTAGCGTCTTTTGTGGTCTACATCTTAGCCGAAAGCTTTTCCACTCTGTCTAGCAAGGAAAACCTGCGGGAGCACAGAAAACATCTCCCATCGTGTTCTGGACGTTGCACGGACGTCTGCCAAGTGTTTGGCATGAAGGAAAGAAAAGTTGTCCAAAACAGCTTCTTATCGAATATTCGTGTGATTGGAAACGTCAGGAAAGTGTAAGGTACTGTTTTCTATCAATTGGCAAGCTGCACACACAATCCCAGTGTTGTCCAGCTTCCTTCTTCCCCTTTCCGATGCTGCCACTCTCTCCGGCTCCCGGAGCCGAAGAAGCGGCTTCTTCGCGCAAAGACGATTGTACCGCTCACAGTGCTCTCTTAGCGCCGCTTCCGCCCCAAGAAGCCCGGGAGCGGCTCTTAGCTCCGGAGAGCATCGTACCTTCGTCTTTAGCGTCTTTTGTGGTCTACATCCTAGCAGAAAGCTTTTCCACTCTGTCTGGCAAGGAAAACCTGCGGGAGCTCAGAAAACATCTCCCATCGTGTTCTGGACGTTGCACGGAGGTCTGCCAAGTGTTTGAAAATAAGGAAAGGAAAGTTGTCCAAAACAGCTTCCAATCGAATATTCATGTGATTGGAAATGTCAGGAAAGTGTAAGGTACTGTTTTCTATCAGTTGGCAAGCTGCGCACACAATCCCAGTGTTGTACAGCTTCCTTCTTCACCTTTCCGATGCTGCCGCTCTCTCCGGCTCCCGGAGCCGAAGAAGCGGCTTCTTCGCGCAAAGACGATTGTACCGCTCACAGTGCTCTCTTAGCGCCGCTTCTGCCGAAAGAAGCCCGGCCGCGGCTCTTAGCTCCGGAGAGCATCGTACCTTCGTCTTTAGCGTCTTTTGTGGTCTACATCCTAGCAGAAAGCTTTTCCACTCTCTCTGGCAAGGAAAACCTGCGGGAGCACAGAAAACATCTCCCATCGTGTTCTGGACGTTGCACGGACGTCTGCCAAGTGTTTGGCATGAAGGAAAGAAAAGTTGTCCAAAACAGCTTCCAATCGAATATTCATGTGATTGGAAACGTCAGGAAAGTGTAAGGTACTGTTTTCTATCAGTTGGCAAGCTGCGCACACAATCCCAGTGTTGTACAGCTTCCTTCTTCACCTTTCCGATGCTGCCGCTCTCTCCGGCTCCCGGAGCCGAAGAAGCGGCTTCTTCGCGCACAGACGATTGTACCGCTCACAGTGCTCTCTTAGCGCCGCTTCTGCCGAAAGAAGCCCGGGAGCGGCTCTTAGCTCCGGAGAGCATCGTACCTTCGTCTTTAGCGTCTTTTGTGGTCTACATCCTAGCAGAAAGCTTTTCCACTCTGTCTGGCAAGGAAAACCTGCGGGAGCACAGAAAACATCTCCCATCGTGTTCTGGACGTTGCACGGAGGTCTGCCAAGTGTTTGACAAGAAGGAAAGAAAAGTTGTCCAAAACAGCTTCCAATCAAAGATTCATGTGATTGGAAACGTCAGGAAAGTGTAAGGTACTGTTTTCTATCAGTTGGCAAGCTGCGCACACAATCCCAGTGTTGTACAGCTTCCTTCTTCACCTTTCCGATGCTGCCGCTCTCTCCGGCTCCCGGAGCCGAAGAAGCGGCTTCTTCGCGCACAGACGATTGTACCGCTCACAGTGCTCTCTTAGCGCCGCTTGTGCCGAAAGAAGCCCGGGAGCGGCTCTTAGCTCCGGAGAGCATCGTACCTTCGTCTTTAGCGTCTTTTGTGGTCTACATCTTAGCCGAAAGCTTTTCCACTCTGTCTGGCAAGGAAAACCTGCGGGAGCACAGAAAACATCTCCCATCGTGTTCTGGACGTTGCACGGACGTCTGCCAAGTGTTTGGCATGAAGGAAAGAAAAGTTGTCCAAAACAGCTTCTTATCGAATATTCGTGTGTTTGGAAACGTCAGGAAAGTGTAAGGTACTGTTTTCTATCAGTTGGCAAGCTGCACACACAATCCCAGTGTTGTCCAGCTTCCTTCTTCCCCTTTCCGATGCTGCCACTCTCTCCGGCTCCCGGAGCCGAAGAAGCGGCTTCTTCGCGCAAAGACGATTGTACCGCTCACAGTGCTCTCTTAGCGCCGCTTCCGCCCCAAGAAGCCCGGGAGCGGCTCTTAGCTCCGGAGAGCATCGTACCTTCGTCTTTAGCGTCTTTTGTGGTCTACATCCTAGCAGAAAGCTTTTCCACTCTGTCTGGCAAGGAAAACCTGCGGGAGCTCAGAAAACATCTCCCATCGTGTTCTGGACGTTGCACGGAGGTCTGCCAAGTGTTTGAAAATAAGGAAAGAAAAGTTGTCCAAAACAGCTTCCAATCGAATATTCATGTGATTGGAAATGTCAGGAAAGTGTAAGGTACTGTTTTCTATCAGTTGGCAAGCTGCGCACACAATCCCAGTGTTGTACAGCTTCCTTCTTCACCTTTCCGATGCTGCCGCTCTCTCTGGCTCCCGGAGCCGAAGAAGCGGCTTCTTCGCGCAAAGACGATTGTACCGCTCACAGTGCTCTCTTAGCGCCGCTTCTGCCGAAAGAAGCCCGGCCGCGGCTCTTAGCTCCGGAGAGCATCGTACCTTCGTCTTTAGCGTCTTTTGTGGTCTACATCCTAGCAGAAAGCTTTTCCACTCTCTCTGGCAAGGAAAACCTGCGGGAGCACAGAAAACATCTCCCATCGTGTTCTGGACGTTGCACGGACGTCTGCCAAGTGTTTGGCATGAAGGAAAGAAAAGTTGTCCAAAACAGCTTCCAATCGAATATTCATGGGATTGGAAACGTCAGGAAAGTGTAAGGTACTGTTTTCTATCAGTTGGCAAGCTGCGCACACAATCCCAGTGTTGTACAGCTTCCTTCTTCACCTTTCCGATGCTGCCGCTCTCTCCGGCTCCCGGAGCCGAAGAAGCGGCTTCTTCGCGCACAGACGATTGTACCGCTCACAGTGCTCTCTTAGCGCCGCTTCTGCCGAAAGAAGCCCGGGAGCGGCTCTTAGCTCCGGAGAGCATCGTACCTTCGTCTTTAGCGTCTTTTGTGGTCTACATCCTAGCAGAAAGCTTTTCCACTCTGTCTGGCAAGGAAAACCTGCGGGAGCACAGAAAACATCTCCCATCGTGTTCTGGACGTTGCACGGACGTCTGCCAAGTGTTTGGCATGAAGGAAAGAAAAGTTGTCCAAAACAGCTTCCAATCGAATATTCATGTGATTGGAAACGTCAGGAAAGTGTAAGGTACTGTTTTCTATCAGTTGGCAAGCTGCGCACACAATCCCAGTGTTGTACAGCTTCCTTCTTCACCTTTGCGATGCTGCCGCTCTCTCCGGCTCCCGGAGCCGAAGAAGCGGCTTCTTCGCGCACAGACGATTGTACCGCTCACAGTGCTCTCTTAGCGCGGCTTCTGCCGAAAGAAGCCCGGGAGCGGCTCTTAGCTCTGGAGAGCATCGTACCTTCGTCTTTAGCGTCTTTTGTGGTCTACATCCTAGCAGAAAGCTTTTCCACTCTGTCTAGCAAGGAAAACCTGCGGGAGCACAGAAAACATCTCCCATCGTGTTCTGGACGTTGCACGGACGTCTGCCAAGTGTTTGGCATGAAGGAAAGAAAAGTTGTCCAAAACAGCTTCCAATCGAAGATTCATGTGATTGGAAACGTCAGGAAAGTGTAAGGTACTCTTTTCTATCAGTTGGCAAGCTGCGCACACAATCCCAGTGTTGTACAGCTTCCTTCTTCACCTTTCCGATGCTGCCGCTCTCTCCGGCTCCCGGAGCCGAAGAAGCGGCTTCTTCGCGCACAGACGATTGTACCGCTCACAGTGCTCTCTTAGCGCGGCTTCTGCCGAAAGAAGCCCGGGAGCGGCTCTTAGCTCCGGAGAGCATCGTACCTTCGTCTTTAGCGTCTTTTGTGGTCTACATCCTAGCAGAAAGCTTTTCCACTCTGTCTGGCAAGGAAAACCTGCGGGAGCACAGAAAACATCTCCCATCGTGTTCTGGACGTTGCACGGACGTCTGCCAAGTGTTTGGCATGAAGGAAAGAAAAGTTGTCCAAAACAGCTTCCAATCGAATATTCATGTGATTGGAAACGTCAGGAAAGTGTAAGGTACTGTATTCTATCAGTTGGCAAGCTGCGCACACAATCCCAGTGTTGTACAGCTTCCTTCTTCACCTTTCCGATGCTGCCGCTCTCTCCGGCTCCCGGAGCCGAAGAAGCGGCTTCTTCGCGCACAGACGATTGTACCGCTCACAGTGCTCTCCTTAATGCGGCTTCTGCCGAAAGAAGCCCGGGAGCGGCTCTTAGCTCCGGAGAGCATCGTACCTTCGTCTTTAGCGTCTTTTGTGGTCTACATCCTAGCAGAAAGCTTTTCCACTCTGTCTGGCAAGGAAAACCTGCGGGAGCACAGAAAACATCTCCCATCGTGTTCTGGACGTTGCACGGACGTCTGCCAAGTGTTTGGCATGAAGGAAAGGAAAGTTGTCCAAAACAGCTTCTTATCGAATATTCATGTGATTGGAAACGTCAGGAAAGTGTAAGGTACTGTTTTCTATCAGTTGGCAAGCTGCGCACACAATCCCAGTGTTGTACAGCTTCCTTCTTCACCTTTCCGATGCTGCCGCTCTCTCCGGCTCCCGGAGCCGAAGAAGCGGCTTCTTCGCGCAAAGACGATTGTACCGCTCACAGTGCTCTCCTTAACGCGGTTTCTGCCGAAAGAAGCCCGGGAGCGGCTCTTAGCTCCGGAGAGCATCGTACCTTCGTCTCTAGCGTCTTTTGTGGTCTACATCCTAGCAGAAAGCTTTTCCACTCTGTCTGGCAAGGAAAACCTGCGGGAGCACAGAAAACATCTCCCATCGTGTTCTGGTCGTCTCACGGAGGTCTGCCAAGTGTTTGACAAGAAGGAAAGTGAAGTTGTCCAAAACAGTTTCCTATCGAATATTCGTGTGATTGGAAACGTCAGGAAAGTGTAAGGTACTGTTTTCTATCAGTTGGCAAGCTGCGCACACAATCCCAGTGTTGTACAGCTTCCTTCTTCACCTTTCCGATGCTGCCGCTCTCTCTGGCTCCCGGAGCCGAAGAAGCGGCTTCTTCGCGCAAAGACGATTGTACCGCTCACAGTGCTCTCTTAGCGCCGCTTCTGCCGAAAGAAGCCCGGGAGCGGCTCTTAGCTCCGGAGAGCATCGTACCTTCGTCTTTAGCGTCTTTTGTGGTCTACATCCTAGCAGAAAGCTTTTCCACTCTGTCTGGCAAGGAAAACCTGCGGGAGCACAGAAAACATCTCCCATCGTCTTCTGGACGTTGCACGGAGGTCTGCCAAGTGTTTGGCATGAAGGAATGAAAAGTTGTCCAAAACAGCTTCCAATCGAATATTCATGTGATTGGAAACGTCAGGAAAGTGTAAGGTACTGTTTTCTATCAGTTGGCAAGCTGCGCACACAATCCCAGTGTTGTACAGCTTCCTTCTTCACCTTTCCGATGCTGCCGCTCTCTCCGGCTCCCGGAGCCGAAGAAGCGGCTTCTTCGCGCACAGACGATTGTACCGCTCACAGTGCTCTCTTAGCGCGGCTTCTGCCGAAAGAAGCCCGGGAGCGGCTCTTAGCTCCGGAGAGAATCGTACCTTCGTCTTTAGCGTCTTTTGTGGTCTACATCCTAGCAGAAAGCTTTTCCACTCTGTCTGGCAAGGAAAACCTGCGGGAGCACAGAAAACATCTCCCATCTTGTTCTGGACGTTGAACGGACGTCTGCCAAGTGTTTGGCATGAAGGAAAGAAAAGTTGTCCAAAACAGCTTCCAATCGAATATTCGTGTGATTGGAAACGTCAGGAAAGTGTAAGGTACTGTTTTCTATCAGTTGGCAAGCTGCGCACACAAGGCCAGTGTTGTACAGCTTCCTTCTTCACCTTTGCGATGCTGCCGCTCTCTCTGGCTCCCGGAGCCGAAGAAGCGGCTTCTTCGCGCACAGACGATTGTACCGCTCACAGTGCTCTCTTAGCGCGGCTTCTGCCGAAAGAAGCCCGGGAGCGGCTCTTAGCTCCGGAGAGCATCGTACCTTCGTCTTTAGCGTCTTTTGTGGTCTACATCCTAGCAGAAAGCTTTTCCACTCTGTCTGGCAAGGAAAACCTGCGGGAGCACAGAAAACATCTCCCATCGTGTTCTGGACGTTGCACGGACGTCTGCCAAGTGTTTGGCATGAAGGAAAGAAAAGTTGTCCAAAACAGCTTCCAATCGAATATTCATGTGATTGGAAACGTCAGGAAAGTGTAAGGTACTGTTTTCTATCAGTTGGCAAGCTGCGCACACAATCCCAGTGTTGTACAGCTTCCTTCTTCACCTTTGCGATGCTGCCGCTCTCTCCGGCTCCCGGAGCCGAAGAAGCGGCTTCTTCGCGCAAAGACGATTGTACCGCTCACAGTGCTCTCTTAGCGCCGCTTCTGCCGAAAGAAGCCCGGGAGCGGCTCTTAGCTCCGGAGAGCATCGTACCTTCGTCTTTAGCGTCTTTTGTGGTCTACATCCTAGCAGAAAGCTTTTCCACTCTGTCTGGCAAGGAAAACCTGCGGGAGCACAGAAAACATCTCCCATCGTGTTCTGGACGTTGCACGGAGGTCTGCCAAGTGTTTGGCATGAAGGAATGAAAAGTTGTCCAAAACAGCTTCCAATCGAATATTCATGTGATTGGAAACGTCAGGAAAGTGTAAGGTACTGTTTTCTATCAGTTGGCAAGCTGCGCACACAATCCCAGTGTTGTACAGCTTCCTTCTTCACCTTTCCGATGCTGCCGCTCTCTCCGGCTCCCGGAGCCGAAGAAGCGGCTTCTTCGCGCACAGACGATTGTACCGCTCACAGTGCTCTCTTAGCGCCGCTTCTGCCGAAAGAAGCCCGGGAGCGGCTCTTAGCTCCGGAGAGAATCGTACCTTCGTCTTTAGCGTCTTTTGTGGTCTACATCCTAGCAGAAAGCTTTTCCACTCTGTCTGGCAAGGAAAACCTGCGGGAGCACAGAAAACATCTCCCATCTTGTTCTGGACGTTGAACGGACGTCTGCCAAGTGTTTGGCATGAAGGAAAGAAAAGTTGTCCAAAACAGCTTCCAATCGAATATTCGTGTGATTGGAAACGTCAGGAAAGTGTAAGGTACTGTTTTCTATCAGTTGGCAAGCTGCGCATACAAGGCCAGTGTTGTACAGCTTCCTTCTTCACCTTTGCGATGCTGCCGCTCTCTCTGGCTCCCGGAGCCGAAGAAGCGGCTTCTTCGCGCACAGACGATTGTACCGCTCACAGTGCTCTCTTAGCGCGGCTTCTGCCGAAAGAAGCCCGGAGCGGCTCTTAGCTCCGGAGAGCATCGTACCTTCGTCTTTAGCGTCTTTTGTGGTCTACATCCTAGCAGAAAGCTTTTCCACTCTGTCTGGCAAGGAAAACCTGCGGGAGCACAGAAAACATCTCCCATCGTGTTCTGGACGTTGCACGGACGTCTGCCAAGTGTTTGGCATGAAGGAAAGAAAAGTTGTCCAAAACAGCTTCCAATCGAATATTCATGTGATTGGAAACGTCAGGAAAGTGTAAGGTACTGTTTTCTATCAGTTGGCAAGCTGCGCACACAATCCCAGTGTTGTACAGCTTCCTTCTTCACCTTTCCGATGCTGCCGCTCTCTCCGGCTCCCGGAGCCGAAGAAGCGGCTTCTTCGCGCACAGACGATTGTACCGCTCACAGTGCTCTCTTAGCGCCGCTTCTGCCCCAAGAAGCCCGGGAGCGGCTCTTAGCTCCGGAGAGCATCGTACCTTCGTCTTTAGCGTCTTTTGTGGTCTACATCCTAGCAGAAAGCTTTTCCACTCTGTCTGGCAAGGAAAACCTGCGGGAGCACAGAAAACATCTCCCATTGTGTTCTGGACGTTGCACGGAGGTCTGCCAAGTGTTTGACAAGAAGGAAAGAAAAGTTGTCCAAAACAGCTTCCAATCGAATATTCATGTGATTGGAAACGTCAGGAAAGTGTAAGGTACTGTTTTCTATCAGTTGGCAAGCTGCGCACACAATCCCAGTGTTGTACAGCTTCCTTCTTCACCTTTCCGATGCTGCCGCTCTCTCCGGCTCCCGGAGCCGAAGAAGCGGCTTCTTCGCGCAAAGACGATTGTACCGCTCACAGTGCTCTCTTAGCGCCGCTTCTGCCCCAAGAAGCCCGGGAGCGTCTCTTAGCTCCGGAGAGCATCGTACCTTCGTCTTTAGCGTCTTTTGTGGTCTACATCCTAGCAGAAAGCTTTTCCACTCTGTCTGGCAAGGAAAACCTTCGGGAGCACAGAAAACATCTCCCATTGTGTTCTGGACGTTGCACTGAGGTCTGCCAAGTGTTTGACAAGAAGGAAAGAAAAGTTGTCCAAAACAGCTTCCAATCGAATATTCATGTGATTGGAAACGTCAGGAAAGTGTAAGGTACTGTTTTCTATCAGTTGGCAAGCTGCGCACACAATCCCAGTGTTGTACAGCTTCCTTCTTCACCTTTCCGATGCTGCCGCTCTCTCCGGCTCCCGGAGCCGAAGAAGCGGCTTCTTCACGCACAGACGATTGTACCGCTCACAGTGCTCTCTTAGCGCCGCTTCTGCCGAAAGAAGCCCGGGAGCGGCTCTTAGCTCCGGAGAGCATCGTACCTTCGTCTTTAGCGTCTTTTGTGGTCTACATCCTAGCAGAAAGCTTTTCCACTCTGTCTGGCAAGGAAAACCTGCGGGAGCACAGAAAACATCTCCCATCGTGTTCTGGACGTTGCACGGACGTCTGCCAAGTGTTTGGCATGAAGGAAAGAAAAGTTGTCCAAAACAGCTTCCAATCGAATATTCATGTGATTGGAAACGTCAGGAAAGTGTAAGGTACTGTTTTCTCTCAGTTGGCAAGCTGCGCACACAATCCCAGTGTTGTACAGCTTCCTTCTTCACCTTTCCGATGCTGCCGCTCTCTCCGGCTCCCGGAGCCGAAGAAGCGGCTTCTTCGCGCAAAGACGATTGTACCGCTCACAGTGCTCTCTTAGCGCCGCTTCTGCCGAAAGAAGCCCGGGAGCGGCTCTTAGCTCCGGAGAGCATCGTACCTTCGTCTTTAGCGTCTTTTGTGGTCTACATCCTAGACGAAAGCTTTTCCACTCTGTCTGGCAAGGAAAACCTGCGGGAGCACAGAAAACATCTCCCATCGTGTTCTGGACGTTGCACGGAGGTCTGCCAAGTGTTTGGCATGAAGGAATGAAAAGTTGTCCAAAACAGCTTCCAATCGAATATTCATGTGATTGGAAACGTCAGGAAAGTGTAAGGTACTGTTTTCTATCAGTTGGCAAGCTGCGCACACAATCCCAGTGTTGTACAGCTTCCTTCTTCACCTTTCCGATGCTGCCGCTCTCTCCGGCTCCCGGAGCCGAAGAAGCGGCTTCTTCGCGCACAGACGATTGTACCGCTCACAGTGCTCTCTTAGCGCGGCTTCTGCCGAAAGAAGCCCGGGAGCGGCTCTTAGCTCCGGAGAGAATCGTACCTTCGTCTTTAGCGTCTTTTGTGGTCTACATCCTAGCAGAAAGCTTTTCCACTCTGTCTGGCAAGGAAAACCTGCGGGAGCACAGAAAACATCTCCCATTGTGTTCTGGACGTTGCACGGAGGTCTGCCAAGTGTTTGACAAGAAGGAAAGAAAAGTTGTCCAAAACAGCTTCCAATCGAATATTCATGTGATTGGAAACGTCAGGAAAGTGTAAGGTACTGTTTTCTATCAGTTGGCAAGCTGCGCACACAATCCCAGTGTTTTACAGCTTCCTTCTTCACCTTTCCGATGCTGCTGCTCTCTCCGGCTCCCGGAGCCGAAGAAGCGGCTTCTTCGCGCAAAGACGATTGTACCGCTCACAGTGCTCTCTTAGCGCGGCTTCTGCCGAAAGAAGCCCGGGAGCGGCTCTTAGCTCCGGAGAGCATCGTACCTTCGTCTTTAGCGTCTTTTGTGGTCTACATCCTAGCAGAAAGCTTTTCCACTCTGTCTGGCAAGGAAAACCTGCGGGAGCACAGAAAACATCTCCCATTGTGTTCTGGGCGGTGCACAGAGGTCTGCCAAGTGTTTGACAAGAAGGAAAGAAAAGTTGTCCAAAACAGCTTCCAATGAATATTCATGTGATTGGAAACGTCAGGAAAGTGTAAGGTACTGTTTTCTATCAGTTGGCAAGCTGCGCACACAATCCCAGTGTTGTACAGCTTCCTTCTTCACCTTTCCGATGCTGCCGCTCTCTCCGGCTCCCGGAGCCGAAGAAGCGGCTTCTTCGCGCAAAGACGATTGTACCGCTCACAGTGCTCTCTTAGCGCCGCTTCTGCCGAAAGAAGCCCGGGAGCGGCTCTTAGCTCCGGAGAGCATCGTACCTTCGTCTTTAGCGTCTTTTGTGGTCTACATCCTAGCAGAAAGCTTTTCCACTCTGTCTGGCAAGGAAAACCTGCGGGAGCACAGAAAACATCTCCCATCGTGTTCTGGACGTTGCACGGACGTCTGCCAAGTGTTTGGCATGAAGGAAAGAAAAGTTGTCCAAAACAGCTTCCAATCGAATATTCATGTGATTGGAAACGTCAGGAAAGTGTAAGGTACTGTTTTCTATCAGTTGGCAAGCTGCGCACACAATCCCAGTGTTGTACAGCTTCCTTCTTCACCTTTCCGATGCTGCCGCTCTCTCCGGCTCCCGGAGCCGAAGAAGCGGCTTCTTCGCGCACAGACGATTGTACCGCTCACAGTGCTCTCTTAGCGCCGCTTGTGCCGAAAGAAGCCCGGGAGCGGCTCTTAGCTCCGGAGAGCATCGTACCTTCGTCTTTAGCGTCTTTTGTGGTCTACATCTTAGCCGAAAGCTTTTCCACTCTGTCTAGCAAGGAAAACCTGCGGGAGCACAGAAAACATCTCCCATCGTGTTCTGGACGTTGCACGGACGTCTGCCAAGTGTTTGGCATGAAGGAAAGAAAAGTTGTCCAAAACAGCTTCTTATCGAATATTCGTGTGATTGGAAACGTCAGGAAAGTGTAAGGTACTGTTTTCTATCAGTTGGCAAGCTGCACACACAATCCCAGTGTTGTCCAGCTTCCTTCTTCCCCTTTCCGATGCTGCCGCTCTCTCCGGTTCCCGGAGCCGAAGAAGCGGCTTCTTCGCGCAAAGACGATTGTACCGCTCACAGTGCTCTCTTAGCGCCGCTTCCGCCCCAAGAAGCCCGGGAGCGGCTCTTAGCTCCGGAGAGCATCGTACCTTCGTCTTTAGCGTCTTTTGTGGTGTACATCCTAGCAGAAAGCTTTTCCACTCTGTCTGGCAAGGAAAACCTGCGGGAGCACAGAAAACATCTCCCATCGTGTTCTGGACGTTGCACGGAGGTCTGCCAAGTGTTTGAAAATAAGGAAAGAAAAGTTGTCCAAAACAGCTTCCAATCGAATATTCATGTGATTGGAAATGTCAGGAAAGTGTAAGGTACTGTTTTCTATCAGTTGGCAAGCTGCGCACACAATCCCAGTGTTGTACAGCTTCCTTCTTCACCTTTCCGATGCTGCCGCTCTCTCCGGCTCCCGGAGCCGAAGAAGCGGCTTCTTCGCGCAAAGACGATTGTACCGCTCACAGTGCTCTCTTAGCGCCGCTTCTGCCGAAAGAAGGCCGGGAGCGGCTCTTAGCTCCGGAGAGCATCGTCCCTTCGTCTTTAGCGTCTTTTGTGGTCTACATCCTAGCAGAAAGCTTTTCCACTCTGTCTGGCAAGGAAAACCTGCGGGAGCACAGAAAACATCTCCCATCGTGTTCTGGACGTTGCACGGACGTCTGCCAAGTGTTTGGCATGAAGGAAAGAAAAGTTGTCCAAAACAGCTTCCAATCGAATATTCATGTGATTGGAAACGTCAGGAAAGTGTAAGGTACTGTTTTCTATCAGTTGGCAAGCTGCGCACACAATCCCAGTGTTGTACAGCTTCCTTCTTCACCTTTCCGATGCTGCCGCTCTCTCCGGCTCCCGGAGCCGAAGAAGCGGCTTCTTCGCGCACAGACGATTGTACCGCTCACAGTGCTCTCTTAGCGCCGCTTCTGCCGAAAGAAGCCCGGGAGCGGCTCTTAGCTCCGGAGAGCATCGTACCTTCGTCTTTAGCGTCTTTTGTGGTCTACATCCTAGCAGAAAGCTTTTCCACTCTGTCTGGCAAGGAAAACCTGCGGGAGCACAGAAAACATCTCCCATCGTGTTCTGGACGTTGCACGGAGGTCTGCCAAGTGTTTGAAAATAAGGAAAGAAAAGTTGTCCAAAACAGCTTCCAATCGAATATTCATGTGATTGGAAATGTCAGGAAAGTGTAAGGTACTGTTTTCTATCAGTTGGCAAGCTGCGCACACAATCCCAGTGTTGTACAGCTTCCTTCTTCACCTTTCCGATGCTGCCGCTCTCTCCGGCTCCCGGAGCCGAAGAAGCGGCTTCTTCGCGCAAAGACGATTGTACCGCTCACAGTGCTCTCTTAGCGCCGCTTCTGCCGAAAGAAGGCCGGGAGCGGCTCTTAGCTCCGGAGAGCATCGTACCTTCGTCTTTAGCGTCTTTTGTGGTCTACATCCTAGCAGAAAGCTTTTCCACTCTGTCTGGCAAGGAAAACCTGCGGGAGCACAGAAAACATCTCCCATCGTGTTCTGGACGTTGCACGGACGTCTGCCAAGTGTTTGGCATGAAGGAATGAAAAGTTGTCCAAAACAGATTCCAATCGAATATTCATGTGATTGGAAACGTCAGGAAAGTGTAAGGTACTGTTTTCTATCAGTTGGCAAGCTGCGCACACAATCCCAGTGTTGTACAGCTTCCTTCTTCACCTTTCCGATGCTGCCGCTCTCTCCGGCTCCCGGAGCCGAAGAAGCGGCTTCTTCGCGCACAGACGATTGTACCGCTCACAGTGCTCTCTTAGCGCCGCTTCTGCCGAAAGAAGCCCGGGAGCGGCTCTTAGCTCCGGAGAGCATCGTACCTTCGTCTTTAGCGTCTTTTGTGGTCTACATCCTAGCAGAAAGCTTTTCCACTCTGTCTGGCAAGGAAAACCTGCGGGAGCACAGAAAACATCTCCCATCGTGTTCTGGACGTTGCACGGACGTCTGCCAAGTGTTTGGCATAAAGGAAAGAAAAGTTGTCCAAAACAGCTTCTTATCGAATATTCATGTGATTGGAAACGTCAGGAAAGTGTAAGGTACTGTTTTCTATCAGTTGGCAAGCTGCGCACACAATCCCAGTGTTGTACAGCTTCCTTCTTCACCTTTCCGATGCTGCCGCTCTCTCCGGCTCCCGGAGCCGAAGAAGCGGCTTCTTCGCGCAAAGACGATTGTACCGGTCACAGTGCTCTCTTAGCGCCGCTTCTGCCGAAAGAAGCCCGGGAGCGGCTCTTAGCTCCGGAGAGCATCGTACCTTCGTCTTTAGCGTCTTTTGTGGTCTACATCCTAGCAGAAAGCTTTTCCACTCTGTCTGGCAAGGAAAACCTGCGGGAGCACAGAAAACATCTCCCATCGTGTTCTGGACGTTGCACGAAGGTCTGCCAAGTGTTTGGCATGAAGGAAAGAAAAGTTGTCCAAAAAAGCTTCCAATCGAATATTCATGTGATTGGAAACGTCAGGAAAGTGTAAGGTACTGTTTTCTATCAGTTGGCAAGCTGCGCACACAATCCAAGTGTTGTACAGCTTCCTTCTTCACCTTTCCGATGCTGCCGCTCTCTCCGGCTCCCGGAGCCGAAGAAGCGGCTTCTTCGCGCACAGACGATTGTACCGCTCACAGTGCTCTCTTAGCGCGGCTTCTGCCGAAAGAAGCCCGGGAGCGGCTCTTAGCTCTGGAGAGCATCGTACCTTCGTCTTTAGCGTCTTTTGTGGTCTACATCCTAGCAGAAAGCTTTTCCACTCTGTCTGGCAAGGAAAACCTGCGGGAGCACAGAAAACATCTCCCATCGTGTTCTGGACGTTGCACGGACGTCTGCCAAGTGTTTGGCATGAAGGAAAGAAAAGTTGTCCAAAACAGCTTCCAATCGAAGATTCATGTGATTGGAAACGTCAGGAAAGTGTAAGGTACTGTTTTCTATCAGTTGGCAAGCTGCGCACACAATCCCAGTGTTGTACAGCTTCCTTCTTCACCTTTCCGATGCTGCCGCTCTCTCCGGCTCCCGGAGCCGAAGAAGCGGCTTCTTCGCGCACAGACGATTGTACCGCTCACAGTGCTCTCTTAGCGCCGCTTCTGCCGAAAGAAGCCCGGGAGCGGCTCTTAGCTCCGGAGAGCATCGTACCTTCGTCTTTAGCGTCTTTTGTGGTCTACATCCTAGCAGAAAGCTTTTCCACTCTGTCTGGCAAGGAAAACCTGCGGGAGCACAGAAAACATCTCCCATCGTGTTCTGGACGTTGCACGGACGTCTGCCAAGTGTTTGGCATGAAGGAAAGAAAAGTTGTCCAAAACAGCTTCCAATCGAATATTCATGTGATTGGAAACGTCAGGAAAGTGTAAGGTACTGTTTTCTATCAGTTGGCAAGCTGCGCACACAATCCCAGTGTTGTACAGCTTCCTTCTTCACCTTTCCGATGCTGCCGCTCTCTCCGGCTCCCGGAGCCGAAGAAGCGGCTTCTTCGCGCACAGACGATTGTACCGCTCACAGTGCTCTCCTTAATGCGGCTTCTGCCGAAAGAAGCCCGGGAGCGGCTCTTAGCTCCGGAGAGCATCGTACCTTCGTCTTTAGCGTCTTTTGTGGTCTACATCCTAGCAGAAAGCTTTTCCACTCTGTCTGGCAAGGAAAACCTGCGGGAGCACAGAAAACATCTCCCATCGTGTTCTGGACGTTGCACGGACGTCTGCCAAGTGTTTGGCATGAAGGAAAGAAAAGTTGTCCAAAACAGCTTCCAATCGAATATTCATGTGATTGGAAACGTCAGGAAAGTGTAAGGTACTGTTTTCTATCAGTTGGCAAGCTGCGCACACAATCCCAGTGTTGTACAGCTTCCTTCTTCACCTTTCCGATGCTGCCGCTCTCTCCGGCTCCCGGAGCCGAAGAAGCGGCTTCTTCGCGCAAAGACGATTGTACCGCTCACAGTGCTCTCCTTAACGCGGTTTCTGCCGAAAGAAGCCCGGGAGCGGCTCTTAGCTCCGGAGAGCATCGTACCTTCGTCTTTAGCGTCTTTTGTGGTCTACATCCTAGCAGAAAGCTTTTCCACTCTGTCTGGCAAGGAAAACCTGCGGGAGCACAGAAAACATCTCCCATCGTGTTCTGGTCGTCTCACGGAGGTCTGCCAAGTGTTTGACAAGAAGGAAAGTGAAGTTGTCCAAAACAGTTTCCTATCGAATATTCGTGTGATTGGAAACGTCAGGAAAGTGTAAGGTACTGTTTTCTATCAGTTGGCAAGCTGCGCACACAATCCCAGTGTTGTACAGCTTCCTTCTTCACCTTTCCGATGCTGCCGCTCTCTCCGGCTCCCGGAGCCGAAGAAGCGGCTTCTTCGCGCAAAGACGATTGTACCGCTCACAGTGCTCTCTTAGCGCCGCTTCTGCCGAAAGAAGCCCGGGAGCGGCTCTTAGCTCCGGAGAGAATCGTACCTTCGTCTTTAGCGTCTTTTGTGGTCTACATCCTAGCAGAAAGCTTTTCCACTCTGTCTGGCAAGGAAAACCTGCGGGAGCACAGAAAACATCTCCCATCTTGTTCTGGACGTTGAACGGACGTCTGCCAAGTGTTTGGCATGAAGGAAAGAAAAGTTGTCCAAAACAGCTTCCAATCGAATATTCGTGTGATTGGAAACGTCAGGAAAGTGTAAGGTACTGTTTTCTATCAGTTGGCAAGCTGCGCACACAAGGCCAGTGTTGTACAGCTTCCTTCTTCACCTTTGCGATGCTGCCGCTCTCTCTGGCTCCCGGAGCCGAAGAAGCGGCTTCTTCGCGCACAGACGATTGTACCGCTCACAGTGCTCTCTTAGCGCCGCTTCAGCCGAAAGAAGCCCGGGAGCGGCTCTTAGCTCCGGAGAGCATCGTACCTTCGTCTTTAGCGTCTTTTGTGGTCTACATCCTAGCAGAAAGCTTTTCCACTCTGTCTGGCAAGGAAAACCTGCGGGAGCACAGAAAACATCTCCCATCGTGTTCTGGACGTTGCACGGACGTCTGCCAAGTGTTTGGCATGAAGGAAAGAAAAGTTGTCCAAAACAGCTTCCAATCGAATATTCATGTGATTGGAAACGTCAGGAAAGTGTAAGGTACTGTTTTCTATCAGTTGGCAAGCTGCGCACACAATCCCAGTGTTGTACAGCTTCCTTCTTCACCTTTCCGATGCTGCCGCTCTCTCCGGCTCCCGGAGCCGAAGAAGCGGCTTCTTCGCGCACAGACGATTGTACCGCTCACAGTGCTCTCTTAGCGCCGCTTCTGCCGAAAGAATCCCGGGAGCGGCTCTTAGCTCCGGAGAGCATCGTACCTTCGTCTTTAGCGTCTTTTGTGGTCTACATCATAGCAGAAAGCTTTTCCACTCTGTCTGGCAAGGAAAACCGGCGGGAGCACAGAAAACATCTCCCATCGTGTTCTGGACGTTGCACGGAGGTCTGCCAAGTGTTTGGCATGAAGGAATGAAAAGTTGTCCAAAACAACTTCCAATCGAATATTCATGTGATTGGAAACGTCAGGAAAGTGTAAGGTACTGTTTTCTATCAGTTGGCAAGCTGCGCACACAATCCCAGTGTTGTACAGCTTCCTTCTTCACCTTTCCGATGCTGCCGCTCTCTCTGGCTCCCGGAGCCGAAGAAGCGGCTTCTTCGCGCACAGACGATTGTACCGCTCACAGTGCTCTCTTAGCGCCGCTTCTGCCGAAAGAAGCCCGGGAGCGGCTCTTAGCTCCGGAGAGAATCGTACCTTCGTCTTTAGCGTCTTTTGTGGTCTACATCCTAGCAGAAAGCTTTTCCACTCTGTCTGGCAAGGAAAACTTGCGGGAGCACAGAAAACATCTCCCATCTTGTTCTGGACGTTGAACGGACGTCTGCCAAGTGTTTGGCATGAAGGAAAGAAAAGTTGTCCAAAACAGCTTCCAATCGAATATTCGTGTGATTGGAAACGTCAGGAAAGTGTAAGGTACTGTTTTCTATCAGTTGGCAAGCTGCGCACACAATCCCAGTGTTGTACAGCTTCCTTCTTCACCTTTCCGATGCTGCCGCTCTCTCCGGCTCCCGGAGCCGAAGAAGCGGCTTCTTCGCGCAAAGACGATTGTACCGCTCACAGTGCTCTCTTAGCGCCGCTTCTGCCGAAAGAAGCCCGGGAGCGGCTCTTAGCTCCGGAGGGCATCGTACCTTCGTCTTTAGCGTCTTTTGTGGTCGACATCCTAGCAGAAAGCTTTTCCACTCTGTCTGGCAAGGAAAACCTGCGGGAGCACAGAAAACATCTCCCATTGTGTTCTGGACGTTGCACGGAGGTCTGCCAAGTGTTTGACAAGAAGGAAAGAAAAGTTGTCCAAAACAGCTTCCAATCGAATATTCATGTGATTGGAAACGTCAGGAAAGTGTAAGGTACTGTTTTCTATCAGTTGGCAAGCTGCGCACACAATCCCAGTGTTGTACAGCTTCCTTCTTCACCTTTCCGATGCTGCCGCTCTCTCCGGCTCCCGGAGCCGAAGAAGCGGCTTCTTCGCGCACAGACGATTGTACCGCTCACAGTGCTCTCTTAGCGCCGCTTCTGCCCCAAGAAGCCCGGGAGCGGCTCTTAGCTCCGGAGAGCATCGTACCTTCGTCTTTAGCGTCTTTTGTGGTCTACATCCTAGCAGAAAGCTTTTCCACTCTGTCTGGCAAGGAAAACCTGCGGGAGCACAGAAAACATCTCCCATCGTGTTCTGGACGTTGCACGGACGTCTGCCAAGTGTTTGGCATGAAGGAAAGAAAAGTTGTCCAAAACAGCTTCTTATCGAATATTCATGTGATTGGAAACGTCAGGAAAGTGTAAAGGTACTGTTTTCTATCAGTTGGCAAGCTGCGCACACAATCCCAGTGTTGTACAGCTTCCTTCTTCACCTTTCCGATGCTGCCGCTCTCTCCGGCTCCCGGAGCCGAAGAAGCGGCTTCTTCGCGCAAAGACGATTGTACCGCTCACAGTGCTCTCTTAGCGCCGCTTCTGCCCCAAGAAGCCCGGGAGCGGCTCTTAGCTCCGGAGGGCATCGTACCTTCGTCTTTAGCGTCTTTTGTGGTCTACATCCTAGCAGAAAGCTTTTCCACTCTGTCTGGCAAGGAAAACCTGCGGGAGCACAGAAAACATCTCCCATTGTGTTCTGGACGTTGCACGGACGTCTGCCAAGTGTTTGACAAGAAGGAAAGAAAAGTTGTCCAAAACAGCTTCCAATCGAATATTCATGTGATTGGAAACGTCAGGAAAGTGTAAGGTACTGTTTTCTATCAGTTGGCAAGCTGCGCACACAATCCCAGTGTTGTACAGCTTCCTTCTTCACCTTTCCGATGCTGCCGCTCTCTCTGGCTCCCGGAGCCGAAGAAGCGGCTTCTTCGCGCAAAGACGATTGTACCGCTCACAGTGCTCTCTTAGCGCCGCTTCTGCCGAAAGAAGCCCGGGAGCGGCTCTTAGCTCCGGAGAGCATCGTACCTTCGTCTTTAGCGTCTTTTGTGGTCTACATCCTAGCAGAAAGCTTTTCCACTCTGTCTGGCAAGGAAAACCTGCGGGAGCACAGAAAACATCTCCCATCGTGTTCTGGACGTTGCACGGACGTCTGCCAAGTGTTTGGCATGAAGGAAAGAAAAGTTGTCCAAAACAGCTTCTTATCGAATATTCATGTGATTGGAAACGTCAGGAAAGTGTAAGGTACTGTTTTCTATCACTTGGCAAGCTGCGCACACAATCCCAGTGTTGTACAGCTTCCTTCTTCACCTTTCCGATGCTGCCGCTCTCTCCGGCTCCCGGAGCCGAAGAAGCGGCTTCTTCGCGCAAAGACGATTGTACCGGTCACAGGGCTCTCTTAGCGCCGCTTCTGCCGAAAGAAGCCCGGGAGCGGCTCTTAGCTCCGGAGAGCATCGTACCTTCGTCTTTAGCGTCTTTTGTGGTCTACATCCTAGCAGAAAGCTTTTCAACTCTGTCTGGCAAGGAAAACCTGCGGGAGCACAGAAAACTTCTCCCATCGTGTTCTGGACGTTGCACGGAGGTCTGCCAAGTGTTTGGCATGAAGGAAAGAAAAGTTGTCCAAAACAGCTTCCAATCGAATATTCATGTGATTGGAAATGTCAGGAAAGTGTAAGGTACTGTTTTCTATCAGTTGGCAAGCTGCGCACACAATCCCAGTGTTGTACAGCTTCCTTCTTCACCTTTCCGATGCTGCCGCTCTCTCCAGCTCCCGGAGCCGAAGAAGCGGCTTCTTCGCGCAAAGACGATTGTACCGGTCACAGTGCTCTCTTAGCGCCGCTTCTGCCGAAAGAAGCCCGGGAGCGGCTCTTAGCTCCAGAGAACATCGTACCTTCGTCTTTAGCATCTTTTGTGGTCTACATCCTAGCAGAAAGCTTTTCCACTCTGTCTGGCAAGGAAAACCTGCGGGAGCACAGAAAACATCTCCCATCGTGTTCTGGACGTTGCACGGAGGTCTGCCAAGTGTTTGACAAGAAGGAAAGAAAAGTTGTCCAAAACAGCTTCCAATCGAACATTCATGTGATTGGAAACGTCAGGAAAGTGTAAGGTACTGTTTTCTATCAGTTGGCAAGCTGCGCACACAAGGCCAGTGTTGTACAGCTTCCTTCTTCACCTTTGCGATGCTGCCGCTCTCTCTGGTTCCCGGAGCCGAAGAAGCGGCTTCTTCGCGCACAGACGATTGTACCGCTCACAGTGCTCTCTTAGCGCCGCTTCTGCCGAAAGAAGCCCGGGAGCGGCTCTTAGCTCCGGAGAGCATCGTACCTTCGTCTTTAGCGTCTTTTGTGGTCTACATCCTAGCAGAAAGCTTTTCCACTCTGTCTGTCAAGGAAAACCTGCGGGAGCACAGAAAACATCTCCCATCGTCTTCTGGACGTTGCACGGACGTCTGCCAAGTGTTTGGCATGAAGGAAAGAAAAGTTGTCCAAAACAGCTTCCTATCGAATATTCATGTGATTGGAAACGTCAGGAAAGTGTAAGGTACTGTTTTCTATCACTTGGCAAGCTGCGCACACAATCCCAGTGTTGTACAGCTTCCTTCTTCACCTTTCCGATGCTGCCGCTCTCTCCGGCTCCCGGAGCCGAAGAAGCGGCTTCTTCGCGCAAAGGTGATTGTACCGCTCACAGTGCTCTCTTAGCGCGGCTTCTGCCGAAAGAAGCCCGGGAGCGGCTCTTAGCTCCGGAGAGCATCGTACCTTCGTCTTTAGCGTCTTTTGTGGTCTACATCCTAGCAGAAAGCTTTTCAACTCTGTCTGGCAAGGAAAACCTGCGGGAGCACAGAAAACATCTCCCATCATCTTCTGGACGTTGCACGGAGGTCTGCCAAATGTTTGGCATGAAGGAAAGAAAAGTTGTCCAAAACAGCTTCCAATCGAATATTCATGTGATTGGAAACGTCAGGAAAGTGTAAGGTACTGTTTTCTATCAGTTGGCAAGCTGCGCACACAATCCCAGTGTTGTACATCTTCCTTCTTCACCTTTCCGATGCTGCCGCTCTCTCCGGCTCCCGGAGCCGAAGAAGCGGCTTCTTCGCGCAAAGACGATTGTACCGCTCACAGGGCTCTCTTAGCGCCGCTTCTGCCGAAAGAAGCCCGGGAGCGGCTCTTAGCTCCGGAGAGCATCGTACCTTCGTCTTTAGCGTCTTTTGTGGTCTACATCCTAGCAGAAAGCTTTTCAACTCTGTCTGGCAAGGAAAACCTGCGGGAGCACAGAAAACTTCTCCCATCGAGTTCTGTATGTTGCACGGACGTCTGCCAAGTGTTTGGCATGAAGGAATGAAAAGTAGTCCAAAACAGCTTCCAATCGAATATTCATGTGATTGGAAACGTCAGGAAAGTGTAAGGTACTGTTTTCTATCAGTTGGCAAGCTGCGCACACAATCCCAGTGTTGTACAGCTTCCTTCTTCACCTTTCCGATGCAGCCGCTCTCTCCGGCTCCCGGAGCCGAAGAAGCGGCTTCTTCGCGCACAGACGATTGTACCGCTCACAGTGCTCTCTTAGCGCCGCTTCTGCCGAAAGAAGCCCGGGAGCGGCTCTTAGCTCCAGAGAACATCGTACCTTCGTCTTTAGCGTCTTTTGTGGTCTACAGCCTAGCAGAAAGCTTTTCCACTCTGTCTGGCAAGGAAAACCTGCGGGAGCACAGAAAACATCTCCCATCGTGTTCTGGACGTTGCACGGAGGTCTGCCAAGTGTTTGACAAGAAGGAAAGAAAAGTTGTCCAAAACAGCTTCCAATCGAATATTCATGTGATTGGAAACGTCAGGAAAGTGTAAGGTACTGTTTTCTATCAGTTGGCAAGCTGCGCACACAAGGCCAGTGTTGTACAGCTTCCTTCTTCACCTTTGCGATGCTGCCGCTCTCTCTGGTTCCCGGAGCCGAAGAAGCGGCTTCTTCGCGCACAGACGATTGTACCGCTCACAGTGCTCTCTTAGCGCCGCTTCTGCCGAAAGAAGCCCGGGAGCGGCTCTTAGCTGTGGAGAGCATCGTACCTTCGTCTTTAGCGTCTTTTGTGGTCTACATCCTAGCAGAAAGCTTTTCCACTCTGTCTGGCAAGGAAAACCTGCGGGAGCACAGAAAACATCTCCCATCGTGTTCTGGGCGGTGCACAGAGGTCTGCCAAGTGTTTGGCATGAAGGAAAGAAAAGTTGTCCAAAACAGCTTCCAATCGAAGATTCATGTGATTGGAAACGTCAGGAAAGTGTAAGGTACTGTTTTCTATCAGTTGGCAAGCTGCGCACACAATCCCAGTGTTGTACAGCTTCCTTCTTCACCTTTCCGATGCTGCCGCTCTCTCCGGCTCCCGGAGCCGAAGAAGCGGCTTCTTCGCGCAAAGACGATTGTACCGCTCACAGTGCTCTCTTAGCGCCGCTTCTGCCGAAAGAAGCCCGGGAGCGGCTCTTAGCTCCGGAGAGCATCGTACCTTCGTCTTTAGCGTCTTTTGTGGTCTACATCCTAGCAGAAAGCTTTTCCACTCTGTCTGGCAAGGAAAACCTGCGGGAGCACAGAAAACATCTCCCATCGTGTTCTGGGCAGTGCACAGAGGTCTGCCAAGTGTTTGACAAGAAGGAAAGAAAAGTTGTCCAAAACAGCTTCCAATCGAATATTCATGTGATTGGAAACGTCAGGAAAGTGTAAGGTACTGTTTTCTATCAGTTGGCAAGCTGCGCACACAATCCCAGTGTTGTACAGCTTCCTTCTTCACCTTTCCGATGCTGCCGCTCTCTCCGGCTCCCAGAGCCGAAGAAGCGGCTTCTTCGCGCACAGACGATTGTACCGCTCACAGTGCTCTCTTAGAGCGGCTTCTGCCGAAAGAAGCCCGGGAGCGGCTCTTAGCTCCGGAGACCATCGTACCTTCGTCTTTAGCGTCTTTTGTGGTCTACATCCTAGCAGAAAGCTTTTCCACTCTGTCTGGCAAGGAAAACCTGCGGGACCACAGAAAACATCTCCCATCGTGTTCTGGACGTTGCACGGACGTCTGCCAAGTGTTTGGCATGAAGGAAAGAAAAGTTGTCCAAAACAGCTTCCAATCGAATATTCATGTGATTGGAAACGTCAGGAAAGTGTAAGGTACTGTTTTCTATCAGTTGGCAAGCTGCGCACACAATCCCAGTGTTGTACAGCTTCCTTCTTCACCTTTCCGATGCTGCCGCTCTCTCCGGCTCCCGGAGCCGAAGAAGCGGCTTCTTCGCGCATAGACGATTGTACCGCTCACAGTGCTCTCTTAGCGCCGCTTCTGCTGAAAGAAGCCCGGGAGCGGCTCTTAGCTCCGGAGAGAATCGTACCTTCGTCTTTAGCGTCTTTTGTGGTCTACATCCTAGCAGAAAGCTTTTCCACTCTGTCTGGCAAGGAAAACCTGCGGGAGCACAGAAAACATCTCCCATCGTGTTCTGGGCAGTTCACAGAGGTCTGCCAAGTGTTTGACAAGAAGGAAAGAAAAGTTGTCCAAAACAGCTTCCAATCGAACATTCATGTGATTGGAAACGTCAGGAAAGTGTAAGGTACTGTTTTCTATCAGTTGGCAAGCTGCGCACACAAGGCCAGTGTTGTACAGCTTCCTTCTTCACCTTTGCGATGCTGCCGCTCTCTCTGGTTCCCGGAGCCGAAGAAGCGGCTTCTTCGCGCACAGACGATTGTACCGCTCACAGTGCTCTCTTAGCGCCGCTTCTGCCGAAAGAAGCCCGGGAGCGGCTCTTAGCTCCGGAGAGCATCGTACCTTCGTCTTTAGCGTCTTTTGTGGTCTACATCCTAGCAGAAAGCTTTTCCACTCTGTCTGTCAAGGAAAACCTGCGGGAGCACAGAAAACATCTCCCATCGTCTTCTGGACGTTGCACGGACGTCTGCCAAGTGTTTGGCATGAAGGAAAGAAAAGTTGTCCAAAACAGCTTCCTATCGAATATTCATGTGATTGGAAACGTCAGGAAAGTGTAAGGTACTGTTTTCTATCACTTGGCAAGCTGCGCACACAATCCCAGTGTTGTACAGCTTCCTTCTTCACCTTTCCGATGCTGCCGCTCTCTCCGGCTCCCGGAGCCGAAGAAGCGGCTTCTTCGCGCAAAGATGATTGTACCGCTCACAGTGCTCTCTTAGCGCGGCTTCTGCCGAAAGAAGCCCGGGAGCGGCTCTTAGCTCCGGAGAGCATCGTACCTTCGTCTTTAGCGTCTTTTGTGGTCTACATCCTAGCAGAAAGCTTTTCAACTCTGTCTGGCAAGGAAAACCTGCGGGAGCACAGAAAACATCTCCCATCGTCTTCTGGACGTTGCACGGAGGTCTGCCAAATGTTTGGCATGAAGGAAAGAAAAGTTGTCCAAAACAGCTTCCAATCGAATATTCATGTGATTGGAAACGTCAGGAAAGTGTAAGGTACTGTTTTCTATCAGTTGGCAAGCTGCGCACACAATCCCAGTGTTGTACATCTTCCTTCTTCACCTTTCCGATGCTGCCGCTCTCTCCGGCTCCCGGAGCCGAAGAAGCGGCTTCTTCGCGCAAAGACGATTGTACCGCTCACAGGGCTCTCTTAGCGCCGCTTCTGCCGAAAGAAGCCCGGGAGCGGCTCTTAGCTCCGGAGAGCATCGTACCTTCGTCTTTAGCGTCTTTTGTGGTCTACATCCTAGCAGAAAGCTTTTCAACTCTGTCTGGCAAGGAAAACCTGCGGGAGCACAGAAAACTTCTCCCATCGAGTTCTGTATGTTGCACGGACGTCTGCCAAGTGTTTGGCATGAAGGAATGAAAAGTAGTCCAAAACAGCTTCCAATCGAATATTCATGTGATTGGAAACGTCAGGAAAGTGTAAGGTACTGTTTTCTATCAGTTGGCAAGCTGCGCACACAATCCCAGTGTTGTACAGCTTCCTTCTTCACCTTTCCGATGCTGCCGCTCTCTCCGGCTCCCGGAGCCGAAGAAGCGGCTTCTTCGCGCACAGACGATTGTACCGCTCACAGTGCTCTCTTAGCGCCGCTTCTGCCGAAAGAAGCCCGGGAGCGGCTCTTAGCTCCAGAGAACATCGTACCTTCGTCTTTAGCGTCTTTTGTGGTCTACAGCCTAGCAGAAAGCTTTTCCACTCTGTCTGGCAAGGAAAACCTGCGGGAGCACAGAAAACATCTCCCATCGTGTTCTGGACGTTGCACGGAGGTCTGCCAAGTGTTTGACAAGAAGGAAAGAAAAGTTGTCCAAAACAGCTTCCAATCGAATATTCATGTGATTGGAAACGTCAGGAAAGTGTAAGGTACTGTTTTCTATCAGTTGGCAAGCTGCGCACACAAGGCCAGTGTTGTACAGCTTCCTTCTTCACCTTTGCGATGCTGCCGCTCTCTCTGGTTCCCGGAGCCGAAGAAGCGGCTTCTTCGCGCACAGACGATTGTACCGCTCACAGTGCTCTCTTAGCGCCGCTTCTGCCGAAAGAAGCCCGGGAGCGGCTCTTAGCTGTGGAGAGCATCGTACCTTCGTCTTTAGCGTCTTTTGTGGTCTACATCCTAGCAGAAAGCTTTTCCACTCTGTCTGGCAAGGAAAACCTGCGGGAGCACAGAAAACATCTCCCATCGTGTTCTGGGCGGTGCACAGAGGTCTGCCAAGTGTTTGGCATGAAGGAAAGAAAAGTTGTCCAAAACAGCTTCCAATCGAAGATTCATGTGATTGGAAACGTCAGGAAAGTGTAAGGTACTGTTTTCTATCAGTTGGCAAGCTGCGCACACAATCCCAGTGTTGTACAGCTTCCTTCTTCACCTTTCCGATGCTGCCGCTCTCTCCGGCTCCCGGAGCCGAAGAAGCGGCTTCTTCGCGCAAAGACGATTGTACCGCTCACAGTGCTCTCTTAGCGCCGCTTCTGCCGAAAGAAGCCCGGGAGCGGCTCTTAGCTCCGGAGAGCATCGTACCTTCGTCTTTAGCGTCTTTTGTGGTCTACATCCTAGCAGAAAGCTTTTCCACTCTGTCTGGCAAGGAAAACCTGCGGGAGCACAGAAAACATCTCCCATCGTGTTCTGGGCAGTGCACAGAGGTCTGCCAAGTGTTTGACAAGAAGGAAAGAAAAGTTGTCCAAAACAGCTTCCAATCGAATATTCATGTGATTGGAAACGTCAGGAAAGTGTAAGGTACTGTTTTCTATCAGTTGGCAAGCTGCGCACACAATCCCAGTGTTGTACAGCTTCCTTCTTCACCTTTCCGATGCTGCCGCTCTCTCCGGCTCCCAGAGCCGAAGAAGCGGCTTCTTCGCGCACAGACGATTGTACCGCTCACAGTGCTCTCTTAGAGCGGCTTCTGCCGAAAGAAGCCCGGGAGCGGCTCTTAGCTCCGGAGACCATCGTACCTTCGTCTTTAGCGTCTTTTGTGGTCTACATCCTAGCAGAAAGCTTTTCCACTCTGTCTGGCAAGGAAAACCTGCGGGACCACAGAAAACATCTCCCATCGTGTTCTGGACGTTGCACGGACGTCTGCCAAGTGTTTGGCATGAAGGAAAGAAAAGTTGTCCAAAACAGCTTCCAATCGAATATTCATGTGATTGGAAACGTCAGGAAAGTGTAAGGTACTGTTTTCTATCAGTTGGCAAGCTGCGCACACAATCCCAGTGTTGTACAGCTTCCTTCTTCACCTTTCCGATGCTGCCGCTCTCTCCGGCTCCCGGAGCCGAAGAAGCGGCTTCTTCGCGCATAGACGATTGTACCGCTCACAGTGCTCTCTTAGCGCCGCTTCTGCTGAAAGAAGCCCGGGAGCGGCTCTTAGCTCCGGAGAGAATCGTACCTTCGTCTTTAGCGTCTTTTGTGGTCTACATCCTAGCAGAAAGCTTTTCCACTCTGTCTGGCAAGGAAAACCTGCGGGAGCACAGAAAACATCTCCCATCGTGTTCTGGGCAGTTCACAGAGGTCTGCCAAGTGTTTGACAAGAAGGAAAGAAAAGTTGTCCAAAACAGCTTCCAATCGAATATTCATGTGATTGGAAACGTCAGGAAAGTGTAAGGTACTGTTTTCTATCAGTTGGCAAGCTGCGCACACAATCCCAGTGTTGTACAGCTTCCTTATTCACCTTTCTGATGCTGCCGCTCTCTCCGGCTCCCGGAGCCGAAGAAGCGGCTTCTTCGCGCAAAGACGATTGTACCGCTCACAGTGCTCTCTTAGCGCCGCTTCTGCCCCAAGAAGCCCGGGAGCGGCTCTTAGCTCCGGAGAGCATCGTACCTTCGTCTTTAGCGTCTTTTGTGGTCTACATCCTAGCAGAAAGCTTTTCAACTCTGTCTGGCAAGGAAAACCTGCGGGAGCACAGAAAACATCTCCCATCGTGTTCTGGACGTTGCACGGACGTCTGCCAAGTGTTTGACAAGAAGGAAAGAAAAGTTGTCCAAAACAGCTTCCAATCGAATATTCATGTGATTGGAAACGTCAGGAAAGTGTAAGGTACTGTTTTCTATCAGTTGGCAAGCTGCGCACACAATCCCAGTGTTGTACAGCTTCCTTCTTCACCTTTCCGATGCTGCCGCTCTCTCCGGCTCCCGGAGCCGAAGAAGCGGCTTCTTCGCGCACAGACGATTGTACCGCTCACAGTGCTCTCTTAGCGCGGCTTCTGCCGAAAGAAGCCCGGGAGCGGCTCTTAGCTCCGGAGAGCATCGTACCTTCATCTTTAGCGTCTTTTGTGGTCTACATCCTAGCAGAAAGCTTTTCCACTCTGTCTGGCAAGGAAAACCTGCGGGAGCACAGAAAACATCTCCCATCGTGTTCTGGACGTTGCACGGAGGTCTGCCAAGTGTTTGGCATGAAGGAAAGAAAAGTTGTCCAAAACAGCTTCCAATCGAATATTCATGTGATTGGAAACGTCAGGAAAGTGTAAGGTACTGTTTTCTATCAGTTGGCAAGCTGCGCACACAATCCCAGTGTTGTACAGCTTCCTTCTTCACCTTTCCGATGCTGCCGCTCTCTCCGGCTCCCGGAGCCGAAGAAGCGGCTTCTTCGCGCACAGACGATTGTACCGCTCACAGTGCTCTCTTAGCGCGGCTTCTGCCGAAAGAAGCCCGGGAGCGGCTCTTAGCTCCGGAGAGCATCGTACCTTCGTCTTTAGCGTCTTTTGTGGTCTACATCCTAGCAGAAAGCTTTTCCACTCTGTCTAGCAAGGAAAACCTGCGGGAGCACAGAAAACATCTCCCATCGTGTTCTGGTCGTTGCACGGAGGTCTGCCAAGTGTTTGACAAGAAGGAAAGAAAAGTTGTCCAAAACAGATTCCAATCGAATATTCATGTGATTGGAAACGTCAGGAAAGTGTAAGGTACTGTTTTCTATCAGTTGGCAAGCTGCGCACACAATCCCAGTGTTGTACAGCTTCCTTCTTCACCTTTCCGATGCTGCCGCTCTCTCCGGCTCCCGGAGCCGAAGAAGCGGCTTCTTCGCGCAAAGACGATTGTACCGCTCACAGTGCTCTCTTAGCGCCGCTTCTGCCGAAAGAAGCCCGGGAGCGGCTCTTAGCTCCGGAGAGCATCGTACCTTTGTCTTTAGCGCCTTTTGTGGTCTACATCCTAGCAGAAAGCTTTTCCACTCTGTCTGGCAAGGAAAACCTGCGGGAGCACAGAAAACATCTCCCATCGTGTTCTGGACGTTGCACGGAGGTCTGCCAAGTGTTTGACAAGGAGGAAAGAAAAGTTGTACAAAACAGCTTCTTATCGAATATTCATGTGATTGGAAACGTCAGGAAAGTGTAAGGTACTGTTTTATATCAGTTGGCAAGCTGCGCACACAATCCCAGTGTTGTACAGCTTCCTTCTTCACCTTTCCGATGCTGCCGCTCTCTCCGGCTCCCGGAGCCGAAGAAGCGGCTTCTTCGCGCACAGACGATTGTACCGCTCACAGTGCTCTCTTAGCGCGGCTTCTGCCGAAAGAAGCCCGGGAGTGGCTCTTAGCTCCGGAGAGCATCGTACCTTCGTCTTTAGCGTCTTTTGTGGTCTACATCCTAGCAGAAAGCTTTTCCACTCTGTCTGGCAAGGAAAACCTGCGGGAGCACAGAAAACATCTCCCATCGTGTTCTGGACGTTGCACGGAGGTCTGCCAAGTGTTTGACAAGGAGGAAAGAAAAGTTGTCCAAAACAGCTTCTTATCGAATATTCATGTGATTGGAAACGTCAGGAAAGTGTAAGGTACTGTTTTCTATCAGTTGGCAAGCTGCGCACACAATCCCAGTGTTGTACAGCTTCCTTCTTCACCTTTCCGATGCTGCCGCTCTCTCCGGCTCCCGGAGCCGAAGAAGCGGCTTCTTCGCGCAAAGACGATTGTACCGCTCACAGTGCTCTCTTAGCGCCGCTTCTGCCGAAAGAAGCCCGGCAGCGGCTCTTAGCTCCGGAGAGCATCGTACCTTCGTCTTTAGCGTCTTTTGTGGTCTACATCCTAGCAGAAAGCTTTTCCACTCTGTCTGTCAAGGAAAACCTGCGGGAGCACAGAAAACATCTCCCATCGTCTTCTGGACGTTGCACGGACGTCTGCCAAGTGTTTGGCATGAAGGAAAGAAAAGTTGTCCAAAACAGCTTCCTATCGAATATTCATGTGATTGGAAACGTCAGGAAAGTGTAAGGTACTGTTTTCTATCACTTGGCAAGCTGCGCACACAATCCCAGTGTTGTACAGCTTCCTTCTTCACCTTTCCGATGCTGCCGCTCTCTCCGGCTCCCGGAGCCGAAGAAGCGGCTTCTTCGCGCAAAGATGATTGTACCGCTCACAGTGCTCTCTTAGCGCGGCTTCTGCCGAAAGAAGCCCGGGAGCGGCTCTTAGCTCCGGAGAGCATCGTACCTTCGTCTTTAGCGTCTTTTGTGGTCTACATCCTAGCAGAAAGCTTTTCAACTCTGTCTGGCAAGGAAAACCTGCGGGAGCACAGAAAACATCTCCCATCGTCTTCTGGACGTTGCACGGAGGTCTGCCAAGTGTTTGGCATGAAGGAAAGAAAAGTTGTCCAAAACAGCTTCTTATCGAATATTCATGTGATTGGAAACGTCAGGAAAGTGTAAGGTACTGTTTTCTATCAGTTGGCAAGCTGCGCACACAATCCCAGTGTTGTACATCTTCCTTCTTCACCTTTCCGATGCTGCTGCTCTCTCCGGCTCCCGGAGCCGAAGAAGCGGCTTCTTCGCGCACAGACGATTGTACCGGTCACAGGGCTCTCTTAGCGCCGCTTCTGCCGAAAGAAGCCCGGGAGCGGCTCTTAGCTCCGGAGAGCATCGTACCTTCGTCTTTAGCGTCTTTTGTGGTCTACATCCTAGCAGAAAGCTTTTCAACTCTGTCTGGCAAGGAAAACCTGCGGGAGCACAGAAAACTTCTCCCATCGTGTTCTGTATGTTGAACGGACGTCTGCCAAGTGTTTGGCATGAAGGAATGAAAAGTTGTCCAAAACAGCTTCCAATCGAATATTCATGTGATTGGAAACGTCAGGAAAGTGTAAGGTACTGTTTTCTATCAGTTGGCAAGCTGCGCACACAATCCCAGTGTTGTACAGCTTCCTTCTTCACCTTTCCGATGCAGCCGCTCTCTCCGGCTCCCGGAGCCGAAGAAGCGGCTTCTTCGCGCACAGACGATTGTACCGCTCACAGTGCTCTCTTAGCGCCGCTTCTGCCGAAAGAAGCCCGGGAGCGGCTCTTAGCTCCAGAGAACATCGTACCTTCGTCTTTAGCATCTTTTGTGGTCTACAGCCTAGCAGAAAGCTTTTCCACTCTGTCTGGCAAGGAAAACCTGCGGGAGCACAGAAAACATCTCCCATCGTGTTCTGGACGTTGCACGGAGGTCTGCCAAGTGTTTGACAAGAAGGAAAGAAAAGTTGTCCAAAACAGCTTCCAATCGAATATTCATGTGATTGGAAACGTCAGGAAAGTGTAAGGTACTGTTTTCTATCAGTTGGCAAGCTGCGCACACAAGGCCAGTGTTGTACAGCTTCCTTCTTCACCTTTGCGATGCTGCCGCTCTCTCCGGCTCCCGGAGCCGAAGAAGCGGCTTCTTCGCGCACAGACGATTGTACCGCTCACAGTGCTCTCTTAGCGCCGCTTCTGCCGAAAGAAGCCCGGGAGCGGCTCTTAGCTGTGGAGAGCATCGTACCTTCGTCTTTAGCGTCTTTTGTGGTCTACATCCTAGCAGAAAGCTTTTCCACTCTGTCTGGCAAGGAAAACCTGCGGGAGCACAGAAAACATCTCCCATCGTGTTCTGGGCGGTGCACAGAGGTCTGCCAAGTGTTTGGCATGAAGGAAAGAAAAGTTGTCCAAAACAGCTTCCAATCGAAGATTCATGTGATTGGAAACGTCAGGAAAGTGTAAGGTACTGTTTTCTATCAGTTGGCAAGCTGCGCACACAATCCCAGTGTTGTACAGCTTCCTTCTTCACCTTTCCGATGCTGCCGCTCTCTCCGGCTCCCGGAGCCGAAGAAGCGGCTTCTTCGCGCAAAGACGATTGTACCGCTCACAGTGCTCTCTTAGCGCTGCTTCTGCCGAAAGAAGCCCGGGAGCGGCTCTTAGCTCCGGAGAGCATCGTACCTTCGTCTTTAGCGTCTTTTGTGGTCTACATCCTAGCAGAAAGCTTTTCCACTCTGTCTGGCAAGGAAAACCTGCGGGAGCACAGAAAACATCTCCCATCGTGTTCTGGGCAGTGCACAGAGGTCTGCCAAGTGTTTGACAAGAAGGAAAGAAAAGTTGTCCAAAACAGCTTCCAATCGAATATTCATGTGATTGGAAACGTCAGGAAAGTGTAAGGTACTGTTTTCTATCAGTTGGCAAGCTGCGCACACAATCCCAGTGTTGTACAGCTTCCTTCTTCACCTTTCCGATGCTGCCGCTCTCTCCGGCTCCCAGAGCCGAAGAAGCGGCTTCTTCGCGCACAGACGATTGTACCGCTCACAGTGCTCTCTTAGAGCGGCTTCTGCCGAAAGAAGCCCGGGAGCGGCTCTTAGCTCCGGAGAGCATCGTACCTTCGTCTTTAGCGTCTTTTGTGGTCTACATCCTAGCAGAAAGCTTTTCCACTCTGTCTGGCAAGGAAAACCTGCGGGAGCACAGAAAACATCTCCCATCGTGTTCTGGACGTTGCACGGACGTCTGCCAAGTGTTTGGCATGAAGGAAAGAAAAGTTGTCCAAAACAGCTTCCAATCAAATATTCATGTGATTGGAAACGTCAGGAAAGTGTAAGGTACTGTTTTCTATCAGTTGGCAAGCTGCGCACACAATCCCAGTGTTGTACAGCTTCCTTCTTCACCTTTCCGATGCTGCCGCTCTCTCCGGCTCCCGGAGCCGAAGAAGCGGCTTCTTCGCACATAGACGATTGTACCGCTCACAGTGCTCTCTTAGCGCCGCTTCTGCCGAAAGAAGCCCGGGAGCGGCTCTTAGCTCCGGAGAGAATCGTACCTTCGTCTTTAGCGTCTTTTGTGGTCTACATCCTAGCAGAAAGCTTTTCCACTCTGTCTGGCAAGGAAAACCTGCGGGAGCACAGAAAACATCTCCCATCGTGTTCTGGGCAGTGCACAGAGGTCTGCCAAGTGTTTGACAAGAAGGAAAGAAAAGTTGTCCAAAACAGCTTCCAATCGAATATTCATGTGATTGGAAACGTCAGGAAAGTGTAAGGTACTGTTTTCTATCAGTTGGCAAGCTGCGCACACAATCCCAGTGTTGTACAGCTTCCTTATTCACCTTTCTGATGCTGCCGCTCTCTCCGGCTCCCGGAGCCGAAGAAGCGGCTTCTTCGCGCAAAGACGATTGTACCGCTCACAGTGCTCTCTTAGCGCCGCTTCTGCCCCAAGAAGCCCGGGAGCGGCTCTTAGCTCCGGAGAGCATCGTACCTTCGTCTTTAGCGTCTTTTGTGGTCTACATCCTAGCAGAAAGCTTTTCAACTCTGTCTGGCAAGGAAAACCTGCGGGAGCACAGAAAACATCTCCCATCGTGTTCTGGACGTTGCACGGACGTCTGCCAAGTGTTTGACAAGAAGGAAAGAAAAGTTGTCCAAAACAGCTTCCTATCGAATATTCATGTGGTTGGAAACGTCAGGAAAGTGTAAGGTACTGTTTTCTATCACTTGGCAAGCTGCGCACACAATCCCAGTGTTGTATAGCTTCCTTCTTCACCTTTCCGATGCTGCCGCTCTCTCCGGCTCCCGGAGCCGAAGAAGCGGCTTCTTCGCGCACAGACGATTGTACCGCTCACAGTGCTCTCTTAGCGCCGCTTCTGCCGAAAGAAGCCCGGGAGCGGCTCTTAGCTCCGGAGAGCATCGTACCTTCGTCTTTAGCGTCTTTTGTGGTCTACATCCTAGCAGAAAGCTTTTCCACTCTGTCTGGCAAGGAAAACCTGCGGGAGCACAGAAAACATCTCCCATCGTGTTCTGGACGTTGCACGGACGTCTGCCAAGTGTTTGGCATGAAGGAAAGAAAAGTTGTCCAAAACAGCTTCCAATCGAATATTCATGTGATTGGAAACGTCAGGAAAGTGTAAGGTACTGTTTTCTATCAGTTGGCAAGCTGCGCACACAATCCCAGTGTTGTACAGCTTCCTTCTTCACCTTTCCGATGCTGCCGCTCTCCCCGGCTCCCGGAGCCAAAGAAGCGGCTTCTTCGCGCACAGACGATTGTACCGCTCACAGTGCTCTCTTAGCGCGGCTTCTGCCGAAAGAAGCCCGGGAGCGGCTCTTAGCTCCGGAGAGCATCGTACCTTCGTCTTTAGCGTCTTTTGTGGTCTACATCCTAGCAGAAAGCTTTTCCACTCTGTCTGGCTAGGAAAACCTGCGGGAGCACAGAAAACATCTCCCATCGTGTTCTGGACGTTGCACGGAGGTCTGCCAAGTGTTTGACAAGAAGGAAAGAAAAGTTGTCCAAAACAGCTTCCAATCGAATATTCATGGGATTGGAAACGTCAGGAAAGTGTAAGGTACTGTTTTCTATCAGTTGGCAAGCTGCGCACACAATCCCAGTGTTGTACAGCTTCCTTCTTCACCTTTGCGATGCTGCCGCTCTCTCCGGCTCCCGGAGCCGAAGAAGCGGCTTCTTCGCGCAAAGACGATTGTACCGCTCACAGTGCTCTCTTAGCGCCGCTTCTGCCGAAAGAAGCCCGGGAGCGGCTCTTAGCTCCGGAGAGCATCGTACCTTCGTCTTTAGCGTCTTTTGTGGTCTACATCCTAGCAGAAAGCTTTTCCACTCTGTCTGGCAAGGAAAACCTGCGGGAGCACAGAAAACATCTCCCATCGTGTTCTGGACGTTGCACGGAGGTCTGCCAAGTGTTTGACAAGAAGGAAAGAAAAGTTGTCCAAAACAGCTTCCAATCGAATATTCATGGGATTGGAAACGTCAGGAAAGTGTAAGGTACTGTTTTCTATCAGTTGGCAAGCTGCGCACACAATCCCAGTGTTGTACAGCTTCCTTCTTCACCTTTGCGATGCTGCCGCTCTCTCCGGCTCCCGTAGCCGAAGAAGCGGCTTCTTCGCGCAAAGACGATTGTACCGCTCACAGTGCTCTCTTAGCGCCGCTTCTGCCGAAAGAAGCCCGGGAGCGGCTCTTAGCTCCGGAGAGCATCGTACCTTCGTCTTTAGCGTCTTTTGTGGTCTACATCCTAGCAGAAAGCTTTTCCACTCTGTCTGGCAAGGAAAACCTGCGGGAGCACAGAAAACATCTCCCATCGTGTTCTGGACGTTGCACGGAGGTCTGCCAAGTGTTTGGCATGAAGGAAAGAAAAGTTGTCCAAAACAGCTTCCAATCGAAGATTCATGGGATTGGAAACGTCAGGAAAGTGTAAGGTACTGTTTTCTATCAGTTGGCAAGCTGCGCACACAATCCCAGTGTTGTACAGCTTCCTTCTTCACCTTTCCGATGCTGCCGCTCTCTCCGGCTCCCGGAGCCGAAGAAGCGGCTTCTTCGCGCAAAGACGATTGTACCGCTCACAGTGCTCTCTTAGCGCGGCTTCTGCCGAAAGAAGCCCGGGAGCGGCTCTTAGCTCCGGAGAGCATCGTACCTTCGTCTTTAGCGTCTTTTGTGGTCTACATCCTAGCAGAAAGCTTTTCCACTCTGTCTGGCAAGGAAAACCTGCGGGAGCACAGAAAACATCTCCCATCGTGTTCTGGACGTTGCACGGACGTCTGCCAAGTGTTTGACAAGAAGGAAAGAAAAGTTGTCCAAAACAGCTTCCAATCGAATATTCATGTGATTGGAAACGTCAGGAAAGTGTAAGGTACTGTTTTCTATCAGTTGGCAAGCTGCGCACACAATCCCAGTGTTGTACAGCTTCCTTCTTCACCTTTCCGATGCTGCCGCTCTCTCCGGCTCCCGGAGCCGAAGAAGCGGCTTCTTCGCGCACAGACGATTGTACCGCTCACAGTGCTCTCTTAGCGCGGCTTCTGCCGAAAGAAGCCCGGGAGCGGCTCTTAGCTCCGGAGAGCATCGTACCTTCGTCTTTAGCGTCTTTTGTGGTCTACATCCTAGCAGAAAGCTTTTCCACTCTGTCTGGCAAGGAAAACCTGCGGGAGCACAGAAAACATCTCCCATCGTCTTCTGGACGTTGCACGGACGTCTGCCAAGTGTTTGACAAGAAGGAAAGAAAAGTTGTCCAAAACAGCTTCCAATCGAATATTCATGTGATTGGAAACGTCAGGAAAGTGTAAGGTACTATTTTCTATCAGTTGGCAAGCTGCGCACACAATCCCAGTGTTGCACAGCTTCCTTCTTCACCTTTCCGATGCTGCCGCTCTCTCCGGCTCCCAGAGCCGAAGAAGCAGCTTCTTCGCGCACAGACGATTGTACCGCTCACAGTGCTCTCCTTAACGCGGCTTCTGCCGAAAGAAGCCCGGGAACGGCTCTTAGCTCCGGAGAGCATCGTACCTTCGTCTTTAGCGTCTTTTGTGGTCTACATCCTAGCAGAAAGCTTTTCCACTCTGTCTGGCAAGGAAAACCTGCGGGAGCACAGAAAACATCTCCCATCGTGTTCTGGACGTTGCACGGAGGTCTGCCAAGTGTTTGACAAGAAGGGAAGAAAAGTTGTCCAAAACAGCTTCCAATCGAATATTCATGGGATTGGAAACGTCAGGAAAGTGTAAGGTACTGTTTTCTATCAGTTGGCAAGCTGCGCACACAATCCCAGTGTTGTACAGCTTCCTTCTTCACCTTTCCGATGCTGCCGCTCTCTCTGGCTCCCGGAGCCGAAGAAGCGGCTTCTTCGCGCAAAGACGATTGTACCGCTCACAGTGCTCTCTTAGCGCCGCTTCTGCCGAAAGAAGCCCGGGAGCGGCTCTTAGCTCCGGAGAGCATCGTACCTTCGTCTTTAGCGTCTTTTGTGGTCTACATCCTAGCAGAAATCTTTTCCACTCTGTCTGGCAAGGAAAACCTGCGGGAGCACAGAAAACATCTCCCATCGTGTTCTGGACGTTGCACGGATGTCTGCCAAGTGTTTGACAAGAAGGAAAGAAAAGTTGTCCAAAACAGCTTCCAATCGAATATTCATGGGATTGGAAACGTCAGGAAAGTGTAAGGTACTGTTTTCTATCAGTTGGCAAGCTGCACACACAATCCCAGTGTTGTACAGCTTCCTTCTTCACCTTTCCGATGCTGCCGCTCTCTCCGGCTCCCGGAGCCGAAGAAGCGGCTTCTTCGCGCAAAGACGATTGTACCGCTCACAGTGCTCTCTTAGCGCGGCTTCTGCCGAAAGAAGCCCGGGAGCGGCTCTTAGCCGCGGAGAGCATCGTACCTTCGTCTTTAGCGTCTTTTGTGGTCTACATCCTAGCAGAAAGCTTTTCCACTCTGTCTGGCAAGGAAAACCTGCGGGAGCACAGAAAACATCTCCCATCGTGTTCTGGACGTTGCACGGAGGTCTGCCAAGTGTTTGGCATGAAGGAAAGAAAAGTTGTCCAAAACAGCTTCCAATCGAAGATTCATGTGATTGGAAACGTCAGGAAAGTGTAAGGTACTGTTTTCTATCAGTTGGCAAGCTGCGCACACAATCCCAGTGTTGCACAGCTTCCTTCTTCACCTTTCCGATGCTGCTGCTCTCTCCAGCTCCCGGAGCCGAAGAAGCAGCTTCTTCGCGCACAGACGATTGTACCGCTCACAGTGCTCTCCTTAACGCGGCTTCTGCCGAAAGAAGCCCGGGAACGGCTCTTAGCTCCGGAGAGCATCGTACCTTCGTCTTTAGCGTCTTTTGTGGTCTACATCCTAGCAGAAAGCTTTTCCACTCTGTCTGGCAAGGAAAACCTGCGGGAGCACAGAAAACATCTCCCATCGTGTTCTGGACGTTGCACGGACGTCTGCCAAGTGTTTGGCATGAAGGAAAGAAAAGTTGTCCAAAACAGCTTCCAATCGAATATTCGTGTGATTGGAAACGTCAGGAAAGTGCAGGTTACTGTTTTCTATCAGTTGGCAAGCTGCACACACAATCCCAGTGTTGCACAGTTTCCTTCTTCCCCTTTCCGATGCTGCCGCTCTCTCCGGCTCCCGGAGCCGAAGAAGCGGCTTCTTCGCGCAAAGACGATTGTACCGCTCACAGTGCTCTCTTAGCGCCGCTTCTGCCGAAAGAAGCCCGGGAGCGGCTCTTAGCTCCGGAGAGCATCGTACCTTCGTCTTTAGCGTCTTTTGTGGTCTACATCCTAGCAGAAAGCTTTTCCACTCTGTCTGGCTAGGAAAACCTGCGGGAGCACAGAAAACATCTCCCATCGTGTTCTGGACGTTGCACGGAGGTCTGCCAAGTGTTTGACAAGAAGGAAAGAAAAGTTGTCCAAAACAGCTTCCAATCGAATATTCATGGGATTGGAAACGTCAGGAAAGTGTAAGGTACTGTTTTCTATCAGTTGGCAAGCTGCGCACACAATCCCAGTGTTGTACAGCTTCCTTCTTCACCTTTGCGATGCTGCCGCTCTCTCCGGCTCCCGGAGCCGAAGAAGCGGCTTCTTCGCGCAAAGACGATTGTACCGCTCACAGTGCTCTCTGAGCGCCGCTTCTGCCGAAAGAAGCCCGGGAGCGGCTCTTAGCTCCGGAGAGCATCGTACCTTCGTCTTTAGCGTCTTTTGTGGTCTACATCCTAGCAGAAAGCTTTTCCACTCTGTCTGGCAAGGAAAACCTGCGGGAGCACAGAAAACATCTCCCATCGTCTTCTGGACGTTGCACGGAGGTCTGCCAAGTGTTTGGCATGAAGGAAAGAAAAGTTGTCCAAAACAGCTTCCAATCGAATATTCATGTGATTGGAAACGTCAGGAAAGTGTAAGGTACTGTTTTCTATCAGTTGGCAAGCTGCGCACACAATCCCAGTGTTGTACAGCTTCCTTCTTCACCTTTCCGATGCTGCCGCTCTCTCCGGCTCCCGGAGCCGAAGAAGCGGCTTCTTCGCGCACAGACGATTGTACCGCTCACAGTGCTCTCTTAGCGCCGCTTCTGCGAAAGAAGCCCGGGAGCGGCTCTTAGCTCCGGAGAGCATCGTACCTTCGTCTTTAGCGTCTTTTGTGGTCTACATCCTAGCAGAAAGCTTTTCCACTCTGTCTGGCTAGGAAAACCTGCGGGAGCACAGAAAACATCTCCAATCGTGTTCTGGACGTTGCACGGAGGTCTGCCAAGTGTTTGACAAGAAGGAAAGAAAAGATGTCCAAAACAGCTTCCAATCGAATATTCATGTGATTGGAAACGTCAGGAAAGTGTAAGGTACTGTTTTCTATCAGTTGGCAAGCTGCGCACACAATCCCAGTGTTGTACAGCTTCCTTCTTCACCTTTCCGATGCTGCCGCTCTCTCCGGCTCCCGGAGCCGAAGAAGCAGCTTCTTCGCGCACAGACGATTGTACCGCTCACAGTGCTCTCTTAGCGCCGCTTCTGCCGAAAGAAGCCCGGGAGCGGCTCTTAGCTCCGGAGAGCATCGTACCTTCGTCTTTAGCGTCTTTTGTGGTCTACATCCTAGCAGAAAGCTTTTCCACTCTGTCTGGCAAGGAAAACCTGCGGGAGCACAGAAAACATATCCCATCGTCTTCTGGACGTTGCACGGAGGTCTGCCAAGTGTTTGGCATGAAGGAAAGAAAAGTTGTCCAAAACAGCTTCCAATCGAATATTCGTGTGATTGGAAACGTCAGGAAAGTGCAGGATACTGTTTTCTATCAGTTGGCAAGCTGCACACACAATCCCAGTGTTGCACATCTTCCTTCTTCACCTTTGCGATGCTGCCGCTCTCTCCGGCTCCCGGAGCCGAAGAAGCGGCTTCTTCGCGCAAAGACGATTGTACCGCTCACAGTGCTCTCCTTAACGCGGCTTGTGCCGAAAGAAGCCCGGGAACGGCGCTTAGCTCCGGAGAGCATCGTACCTTCGTCTTTAGCGTCTTTTGCGGTCTACATCCTAGCAGAAAGCTTTTCCACTCTGTCTGGCAAGGAAAACCTGCGGGAGCACAGAAAACATCTCCCATCGTGTTCTGGACGTTGCACGGAGGTCTGCCAAGTGTTTGGCATGAAGGAAAGAAAAGTTGTCCAAAACAGTTTCCTATCGAATATTCGTGTGATTGGAAACGTCAGGAAAGTGTAAGGTACTGTTTTCTATCATTTGGCAAGCTGCGCACACAATCCCAGTGTTGCACAGCTTCCTTCTTCACCTTTCCGATGCTGCCGCTCTCTCCGGCTCCCGGAGCCGAAGAAGCAGCTTCTTCGCGCACAGACGATTGTACCGCTCACAGTGCTCTCTTAGCGCCGCTTCTGCCGAAAGAAGCCCGGGAACGGCTCTTAGCTCCGGAGAGCATCGTACCTTCGTCTTTAGCGTCTTTTGCGGTCTACATCCTAGCAGAAAGCTTTTCCACTCTGTCTGGCTAGGAAAACCTGCGGGAGCACAGAAAACATCTCCCATCGTGTTCTGGACGTTGCACGGAGGTCTGCCAAGTGTTTGGCATGAAGGAAAGAAAAGTTGTCCAAAACAGTTTCCTATCGAATATTCGTGTGATTGGAAACGTCAGGAAAGTGTAAGGTACTGTTTTCTATCATTTGGCAAGCTGCGCACACAATCCCAGTGTTGTACAGCTTCCTTCTTCACCTTTCCGATGCTGCCGCTCTCTCTGGCTCCCGGAGCCGAAGAAGCGGCTTCTTCGCGCAAAGACGATTGTACCGCTCACAGTGCTCTCTTAGCGCCGCTTCTGCCGAAAGAAGCCCGGGAGCGGCTCTTAGCTCCGGAGAGCATCGTACCTTCGTCTTTAGCGTCTTTTGTGGTCTACATCCTAGCAGAAAGCTTTTCCACTCTGTCTGGCTAGGAAAACCTGCGGGAGCACAGAAAACATCTCCCATCGTGTTCTGGACGTTGCACGGAGGTCTGCCAAGTGTTTGACAAGAAGGAAAGAAAAGTTGTCCAAAACAGCTTCCAATCGAATATTCATGGGATTGGAAACGTCAGGAAAGTGTAAGGTACTGTTTTCTATCAGTTGGCAAGCTGCGCACACAATCCCAGTGTTGTACAGCTTCCTTCTTCACCTTTCCGATGCTGCCGCTCTCTCCGGCTCCCGGAGCCGAAGAAGCGGCTTCTTCGCGCAAAGACGATTGTACCGCTCACAGTGCTCTCTGAGCGCCGCTTCTGCCGAAAGAAGCCCGGGAGCGGCTCTTAGCTCCGGAGAGCATCGTACCTTCGTCTTTAGCGTCTTTTGTGGTCTACATCCTAGCAGAAAGCTTTTCCACTCTGTCTGGCAAGGAAAACCTGCGGGAGCACAGAAAACATCTCCCATCGTGTTCTGGACGTTGCACGGAGGTCTGCCAAGTGTTTGGCATGAAGGAAAGAAAAGTTGTCCAAAACAGCTTCCAATCAAATATTCATGTGATTGGAAACGTCAGGAAAGTGTAAGGTACTGTTTTCTATCAGTTGGCAAGCTGCGCACACAATCCCAGTGTTGTACAGCTTCCTTCTTCCCCTTTCCGATGCTGCCGCTCTCTCCGGCTCCCGGAGCCGAAGAAGCGGCTTCTTCGCGCACAGACGATTGTACCGCTCACAGTGCTCTCTTAGCGCCGCTTCTGCCGAAAGAAGCCCGGGAGCGGCTCTTAGCTCCGGAGAGCATCGTACCTTCGTCTTTAGCGTCTTTTGTGGTCTACATCCTAGCAGAAAGCTTTTCCACTCTGTCTGGCAAGGAAAACCTGCGGGAGCACAGAAAACATCTCCCATCGTGTTCTGGACGTTGCACGGAGGTCTGCCAAGTGTTTGACAAGAAGGAAAGAAAAGTTGTCCAAAACAGCTTCCAATCGAATATTCATGTGATTGGAAACGTCAGGAAAGTGTAAGGTACTGTTTTCTATCAGTTGGCAAGCTGCGCACACAATCCCAGTGTTGCACAGCTCCCTTCTTCACCTTTCCGATGCTGCCGCTCTCTCCGGCTCTCGGAGCCGAAGAAGCAGCTTCTTCGCGCACAGACGATTGTACCGCTCACAGTGCTCTCCTTAACGCGGCTTCTGCCGAAAGAAGCCCGGGAACGGCTCTTAGCTCCGGAGAGCATCGTACCTTCGTCTTTAGCGTCTTTTGTGGTCTACATCCTAGCAGAAAGCTTTTCCACTCTGTCTGGCAAGGAAAACCTGCGGGAGCACAGAAAACATCTCCCATCGTCTTCTGGACGTTGCACGGAGGTCTGCCAAGTGTTTGGCATGAAGGAAAGAAAAGTTGTCCAAAACAGTTTCCTATCGAATATTCGTGTGATTGGAAACGTCAGGAAAGTGCAGGTTACTGTTTTCTATCAGTTGGCATGCTGCACACACAATCCCAGTGTTGCACAGCTTCCTTCTTCCCCTTTACGATGCTGCCGCTCTCTCCGGCTCCCGGAGCCGAAGAAGCGGCTTCTTCGCGCAAAGACGATTGTACCGCTCACAGTGCTCTCCTTAACGCGGCTTCTGCCGAAAGAAGCCCGGGAACGGCTCTTAGCTCCGGAGAGCATCGTACCTTCGTCTTTAGCGTCTTTTGTGGTCTACATCCTAGCAGAAAGCTTTTCCACTCTGTCTGGCTAGGAAAACCTGCGGGAGCACAGAAAACATCTCCCATCGTGTTCTGGACGTTGTACGGAGGTCTGCCAAGTGTTTGACATGAAGGAAAGAAAAGTTGTCCAAAACAGCTTCCAATCGAATATTCATGGGATTGGAAACGTCAGGAAAGTGTAAGGTACTGTTTTCTATCAGTTGGCAAGCTGCGCACACAATCCCAGTGTTGTACAGCTTCCTTCTTCACCTTTCCGATGCTGCCGCTCTCTCCGGCTCCCGGAGCCGAAGAAGCGGCTTCTTCGCGCAAAGACGATTGTACCGCTCACAGTGCTCTCTGAGCGCCGCTTCTGCCGAAAGAAGCCCGGGAGCGGCTCTTAGCTCCGGAGAGCATCGTACCTTCGTCTTTAGCGTCTTTTGTGGTCTACATCCTAGCAGAAAGCTTTTCCACTCTGTCTGGCAAGGAAAACTTGCGGGAGCACAGAAAACATCTCCCATCGTGTTCTGGACGTTGCACGGAGGTCTGCCAAGTGTTTGGCATGAAGGAAAGAAAAGTTGTCCAAAACAGCTTCCAATCGAATATTCATGTGATTGGAAACGTCAGGAAAGTGTAAGGTACTGTTTTCTATCAGTTGGCAAGCTGCGCACACAATCCCAGTGTTGTACAGCTTCCTTCTTCACCTTTGCGATGCTGCCGCTCTCTCCGGCTCCCGGAGCCGAAGAAGCGGCTTCTTCGCGCACAGACGATTGTACCGCTCACAGTGCTCTCTTAGCGCCGCTTCTGCCGAAAGAAGCCCGGGAGCGGCTCTTAGCTCCGGAGAGCATCGTACCTTCGTCTTTAGCGTCTTTTGTGGTCTACACCCTAGCAGAAAGCTTTTCCACTCTGTCTGGCTAGGAAAACCTGCGGGAGCACAGAAAACATCTCCCATCGTGTTCTGGACGTTGCACGGAGGTCTGCCAAGTGTTTGACATGAAGGAAAGAAAAGTTGTCCAAAACAGCTTCCAATCGAATATTCATGGGATTGGAAACGTCAGGAAAGTGTAAGGTACTGTTTTCTATCAGTTGGCAAGCTGCGCACACAATCCCAGTGTTGTACAGCTTCCTTCTTCACCTTTCCGATGCTGCCGCTCTCTCCGGCTCCCGGAGCCGAAGAAGCGGCTTCTTCGCGCAAAGACGATTGTACCGCTCACAGTGCTCTCTGAGCGCCGCTTCTGCCGAAAGAAGCCCGGGAGCGGCTCTTAGCTCCGGAGAGCATCGTACCTTCGTCTTTAGCGTCTTTTGTGGTCTACATCCTAGCAGAAAGCTTTTCCACTCTGTCTGGCAAGGAAAACTTGCGGGAGCACAGAAAACATCTCCCATCGTGTTCTGGACGTTGCACGGAGGTCTGCCAAGTGTTTGGCATGAAGGAAAGAAAAGTTGTCCAAAACAGCTTCCAATCGAATATTCATGTGATTGGAAACGTCAGGAAAGTGTAAGGTACTGTTTTCTATCAGTTGGCAAGCTGCGCACACAATCCCAGTGTTGTACAGCTTCCTTCTTCACCTTTGCGATGCTGCCGCTCTCTCCGGCTCCCGGAGCCGACGAAGCGGCTTCTTCGCGCACAGACGATTGTACCGCTCACAGTGCTCTCTTAGCGCCGCTTCTGCCGAAAGAAGCCCGGGAGCGGCTCTTAGCTCCGGAGAGCATCGTACCTTCGTCTTTAGCGTCTTTTGTGGTCTACATCCTAGCAGAAAGCTTTTCCACTCTGTCTGGCAAGGAAAACCTGCGGGAGCACAGAAAACATCTCCCATCGTCTTCTGGACGTTGCACGGAGGTCTGCCAAGTGTTTGACAAGAAGGAAAGAAAAGTTGTCCAAAACAGCTTCCAATCGAATATTCATGTGATTGGAAACGTCAGGAAAGTGTAAGGTACTGTTTTCTATCAGTTGGCAAGCTGCGCACACAATCCCAGTGTTGCACAGCTTCCTTCTTCACCTTTCCGATGCTGCCGCTCTCTCCGGCTCCCGGAGCCGAAGAAGCAGCTTCTTCGCGCACAGACGATTGTACCGCTCACAGTGCTCTCCTTAACGCGGCTTCTGCCGAAAGAAGCCCGGGAGCGGCTCTTAGCTCCGGAGAGCATCGTACCTTCGTCTTTAGCGTCTTTTGCGGTCTACATCCTAGCAGAAAGCTTTTCCACTCTGTCTGGCAAGGAAAACCTGCGGGAGCACAGAAAACATCTCCCATCGTGTTCTGGACGTTGCACGGAGGTCTGCCAAGTGTTTGGCATGAAGGAAAGAAAAGTTGTCCAAAACAGTTTCCTATCGAATATTCGTGTGATTGGAAACGTCAGGAAAGTGCAGGTTACTGTTTTCTATCAGTTGGCATGCTGCACACACAATCCCAGTGTTGCACAGCTTCCTTCTTCCCCTTTACGATGCTGCCGCTCTCTCCGGCTCCCGGAGCCGAAGAAGCGGCTTCTTCGCGCAAAGACGATTGTACCGCTCACAGTGCTCTCCTTAACGCGGCTTCTGCCGAAAGAAGCCCGAGAACGGCTCTTAGCTCCGGAGAGCATCGTACCTTCGTCTTTAGCGTCTTTTGTGGTCTACATCCTAGCAGAAAGCTTTTCCACTCTGTCTGGCTAGGAAAACCTGCGGGAGCACAGAAAACATCTCCCATCGTGTTCTGGACGTTGCACGGAGGTCTGCCAAGTGTTTGACATGAAGGAAAGAAAAGTTGTCCAAAACAGCTTCCAATCGAATATTCATGGGATTGGAAACGTCAGGAAAGTGTAAGGTACTGTTTTCTATCAGTTGGCAAGCTGCGCACACAATCCCAGTGTTGTACAGCTTCCTTCTTCACCTTTGCGATGCTGCCGCTCTCTCCGGCTCCCGGAGCCGAAGAAGCGGCTTCTTCGCGCAAAGACGATTGTACCGCTCACAGTGCTCTCTGAGCGCTGCTTCTGCCGAAAGAAGCCCGGCAGCGGCTCTTAGCTCCGGAGAGCATCGTACCTTCGTCTTTAGCGTCTTTTGTGGTCTACATCCTAGCAGAAAGCTTTTCCACTCTGTCTGGCAAGGAAAACTTGCGGGAGCACAGAAAACATCTCCCATCGTGTTCTGGACGTTGCACGGAGGTCTGCCAAGTGTTTGGCATGAAGGAAAGAAAAGTTGTCCAAAACAGCTTCCAATCGAATATTCATGTGATTGGAAACGTCAGGAAAGTGTAAGGTACTGTTTTCTATCAGTTGGCAAGCTGCGCACACAATCCCAGTGTTGTACAGCTTCCTTCTTCACCTTTGCGATGCTGCCGCTCTCTCCGGCTCCCGGAGCCGAAGAAGCGGCTTCTTCGCGCAAAGACGATTGTACCGCTCACAGTGCTCTCTTAGCGCCGCTTCTGCCGAAAGAAGCCCGGGAGCGGCTCTTAGCTCCGGAGAGCATCGTACCTTCGTCTTTAGCGTCTTTTGTGGTCTACATCCTAGCAGAAAGCTTTTCCACTCTGTCTGGCAAGGAAAACCTGCGGGAGCACAGAAAACATCTCCCATCGTCTTCTGGACGTTGCACGGAGGTCTGCCAAGTGTTTGGCATGAAGGAAAGAAAAGTTGTCCAAAACAGCTTCCAATCGAATATTCATGTGATTGGAAACGTCAGGAAAGTGTAAGGTACTGTTTTCTATCAGTTGGCAAGCTGCGCACACAATCCCAGTGTTGTACAGCTTCCTTCTTCACCTTTCCGATGCTGCCGCTCACTCCGGCTCCCGGAGCCGAAGAAGCAGCTTCTTCGCGCACAGACGATTGTACCGCTCACAGTGCTCTCTTAGCGCGGCTTCTGCCGAAAGAAGCCCGGGAGCGGCTCTTAGCTCCGGAGAGCATCGTACCTTCGTCTTTAGCGTCTTTTGTGGTCTACATCCTAGCAGAAAGCTTTTCCACTCTGTCTGGCTAGGAAAACCTGCGGGAGCACAGAAAACATCTCCCATCGTCTTCTGGACGTTGCACGGAGGTCTGCCAAGTGTTTGGCATGAAGGAAAGAAAAGTTGTCCAAAACAGTTTCCTATCGAATATTCGTGTGATTGGAAACGTCAGGAAAGTGCAGGTTACTGTTTTCTATCAGTTGGCATGCTGCACACACAATCCCAGTGTTGCACAGCTTCCTTCTTCCCCTTTCCGATGCTGCCGCTCTCTCCGGCTCCCGGAGCCGAAGAAGCGGCTTCTTCGCGCAAAGACGATTGTACCGCTCACAGTGCTCTCCTTAACGCGGCTTCTGCCGAAAGAAGCCCGGGAACGGCTCTTAGCTCCGGAGAGCATCGTACCTTCGTCTTTAGCGTCTTTTGTGGTCTACATCCTAGCAGAAAGCTTTTCCACTCTGTCTGGCTAGGAAAACCTGCGGGAGCACAGAAAACATCTCCCATCGTGTTCTGGACGTTGCACGGGGGTCTGCCAAGTGTTTGACAAGAAGGAAAGAAAAGTTGTCCAAAACAGCTTCCAATCGAATATTCATGGGATTGGAAACGTCAGGAAAGTGTAAGGTACTGTTTTCTATCAGTTGGCAAGCTGCGCACACAATCCCAGTGTTGTACAGCTTCCTTCTTCACCTTTCCGATGCTGCCGCTCTCTCCGGCTCCCGGAGCCGAAGAAGCGGCTTCTTCGCGCAAAGACGATTGTACCGCTCACAGTGCTCTCTTAGCGCCGCTTCTGCCGAAAGAAGCCCGGGAGCGGCTCTTAGCTCCGGAGAGCATCGTACCTTCGTCTTTAGCGTCTTTTGTGGTCTACATCCTAGCAGAAAGCTTTTCCACTCTGTCTGGCAAGGAAAACCTGCGGGAGCACAGAAAACATCTCCCATCGTGTTCTGGACGTTGCACGGACGTCTGCCAAGTGTTTGGCATGAAGGAAAGAAAAGTTGTCCAAAACAGCTTCCAATCGAATATTCATGTGATTGGAAACGTCAGGAAAGTGTAAGGTACTGTTTTCTATCAGTTGGCAAGCTGCGCACACAATCCCAGTGTTGTACAGCTTCCTTCTTCCCCTTTCCGATGCTGCCGCTCTCTCCGGCTCCCGGAGCCGAAGAAGCGGCTTCTTCGCGCACAGACGATTGTACCGCTCACAGTGCTCTCTTAGCGCCGCTTCTGCCGAAAGAAGCCCGGGAGCGGCTCTTAGCTCCGGAGAGCATCGTACCTTCGTCTTTAGCGTCTTTTGCGGTCTACATCCTAGCAGAAAGCTTTTCCACTCTGTCTGGCTAGGAAAACCTGCGGGAGCACAGAAAACATCTCCCATCGTCTTCTGGACGTTGCACGGAGGTCTGCCAAGTGTTTGGCATGAAGGAAAGAAAAGTTGTCCAAAACAGCTTCCAATCGAATATTCATGTGATTGGAAACGTCAGGAAAGTGTAAGGTACTGTTTTCTATCAGTTGGCAAGCTGCGCACACAATCCCAGTGTTGTACAGCTTCCTTCTTCACCTTTGCGATGCTGCCGCTCTCTCCGGCTCCCGGAGCCGAAGAAGCGGCTTCTTCGCGCACAGACGATTGTACCGCTCACAGTGCTCTCTTAGCGCCGCTTCTGCCGAAAGAAGCCCGGGAGCGGCTCTTAGCTCCGGAGAGCATCGTACCTTCGTCTTTAGCATCTTTTGTGGTCTACATCCTAGCAGAAAGCTTTTCCACTCTGTCTGGCAAGGAAAACCTGCGGGAGCACAGAAAACATCTCCCATCGTCTTCTGGACGTTGCACGGAGGTCTGCCAAGTGTTTGACAAGAAGGAAAGAAAAGTTGTCCAAAACAGCTTCCAATCGAATATTCATGTGATTGGAAACGTCAGGAAAGTGTAAGGTACTGTTTTCTATCAGTTGGCAAGCTGCGCACACAATCCCAGTGTTGCACAGCTTCCTTCTTCACCTTTCCGATGCTGCCGCTCTCTCCGGCTCCCGGAGCCGAAGAAGCAGCTTCTTCGCGCACAGACGATTGTACCGCTCACAGTGCTCTCCTTAACGCGGCTTCTGCCGAAAGAAGCCCGGGAGCGGCTCTTAGCTCCGGAGAGCATCGTACCTTCGTCTTTAGCGTCTTTTGCGGTCTACATCCTAGCAGAAAGCTTTTCCACTCTGTCTGGCAAGGAAAACCTGCGGGAGCACAGAAAACATCTCCCATCGTGTTCTGGACGTTGCACGGAGGTCTGCCAAGTGTTTGGCATGAAGGAAAGAAAAGTTGTCCAAAACAGTTTCCTATCGAATATTCGTGTGATTGGAAACGTCAGGAAAGTGCAGGTTACTGTTTTCTATCAGTTGGCATGCTGCACACACAATCCCAGTGTTGCACAGCTTCCTTCTTCCCCTTTACGATGCTGCCGCTCTCTCCGGCTCCCGGAGCCGAAGAAGCGGCTTCTTCGCGCAAAGACGATTGTACCGCTCACAGTGCTCTCCTTAACGCGGCTTCTGCCGAAAGAAGCCCGGGAGCGGCTCTTAGCTCCGGAGAGCATCGTACCTTCGTCTTTAGCGTCTTTTGTGGTCTACATCCTAGCAGAAAGCTTTTCCACTCTGTCTGGCTAGGAAAACCTGCGGGAGCACAGAAAACATCTCCCATCGTGTTCTGGACGTTGCACGGAGGTCTGCCAAGTGTTTGACATGAAGGAAAGAAAAGTTGTCCAAAACAGCTTCCAATCGAATATTCATGGGATTGGAAACGTCAGGAAAGTGTAAGGTACTGTTTTCTATCAGTTGGCAAGCTGCGCACACAATCCCAGTGTTGTACAGCTTCCTTCTTCACCTTTGCGATGCTGCCGCTCTCTCCGGCTCCCGGAGCCGAAGAAGCGGCTTCTTCGCGCAAAGACGATTGTACCGCTCACAGTGCTCTCTTAGCGCCGCTTCTGCCGAAAGAAGCCCGGGAGCGGCTCTTAGCTCCGGAGAGCATCGTACCTTCGTCTTTAGCGTCTTTTGTGGTCTACATCCTAGCAGAAAGCTTTTCCACTCTGTCTGGCAAGGAAAACCTGCGGGAGCACAGAAAACATCTCCCATCGTCTTCTGGACGTTGCACGGAGGTCTGCCAAGTGTTTGGCATGAAGGAAAGAAAAGTTGTCCAAAACAGCTTCCAATCGAATATTCATGTGATTGGAAACGTCAGGAAAGTGTAAGGTACTGTTTTCTATCAGTTGGCAAGCTGCGCACACAATCCCAGTGTTATACAGCTTCCTTCTTCACCTTTCCGATGCTGCCGCTCTCTCCGGCTCCCGGAGCCGAAGAAGCAGCTTCTTCGCGCACAGACGATTGTACCGCTCACAGTGCTCTCTTAGCGCGGCTTCTGCCGAAAGAAGCCCGGGAGCGGCTCTTAGCTCCGGAGAGCATCGTACCTTCGTCTTTAGCGTCTTTTGTGGTCTACATCCTAGCAGAAAGCTTTTCCACTCTGTCTGGCTAGGAAAACCTGCGGGAGCACAGAAAACATCTCCCATCGTGTTCTGGACGTTGCACGGAGGTCTGCCAAGTGTTTGGCATGAAGGAAAGAAAAGTTGTCCAAAACAGTTTCCTATCGAATATTCGTGTGATTGGAAACGTCAGGAAAGTGCAGGTTACTGTTTTCTATCAGTTGGCATGCTGCACACACAATCCCAGTGTTGCACAGCTTCCTTCTTCCCCTTTCCGATGCTGCCGCTCTCTCCGGCTCCCGGAGCCGAAGAAGCGGCTTCTTCGCGCAAAGACGATTGTACCGCTCACAGTGCTCTCCTTAACGCGGCTTCTGCCGAAAGAAGCCCGGGAACGGCTCTTAGCTCCGGAGAGCATCGTACCTTCGTCTTTAGCGTCTTTTGTGGTCTACATCCTAGCAGAAAGCTTTTCCACTCTGTCTGGCTAGGAAAACCTGCGGGAGCACAGAAAACATCTCCCATCGTGTTCTGGACGTTGCACGGGGGTCTGCCAAGTGTTTGACAAGAAGGAAAGAAAAGTTGTCCAAAACAGCTTCCAATCGAATATTCATGGGATTGGAAACGTCAGGAAAGTGTAAGGTACTGTTTTCTATCAGTTGGCAAGCTGCGCACACAATCCCAGTGTTGTACAGCTTCCTTCTTCACCTTTCCGATGCTGCCGCTCTCTCCGGCTCCCGGAGCCGAAGAAGCGGCTTCTTCGCGCAAAGACGATTGTACCGCTCACAGTGCTCTCTTAGCGCCGCTTCTGCCGAAAGAAGCCCGGGAGCGGCTCTTAGCTCCGGAGAGCATCGTACCTTCGTCTTTAGCGTCTTTTGTGGTCTACATCCTAGCAGAAAGCTTTTCCACTCTGTCTGGCAAGGAAAACCTGCGGGAGCACAGAAAACATCTCCCATCGTGTTCTGGACGTTGCACGGACGTCTGCCAAGTGTTTGGCATGAAGGAAAGAAAAGTTGTCCAAAACAGCTTCCAATCGAATATTCATGTGATTGGAAACGTCAGGAAAGTGTAAGGTACTGTTTTCTATCAGTTGGCAAGCTGCGCACACAATCCCAGTGTTGTACAGCTTCCTTCTTCCCCTTTCCGATGCTGCCGCTCTCTCCGGCTCCCGGAGCCGAAGAAGCGGCTTCTTCGCGCACAGACGATTGTACCGCTCACAGTGCTCTCTTAGCGCCGCTTCTGCCGAAAGAAGCCCGGGAACGGCTCTTAGCTCCGGAGAGCATCGTACCTTCGTCTTTAGCGTCTTTTGCGGTCTACATCCTAGCAGAAAGCTTTTCCACTCTGTCTGGCTAGGAAAACCTGCGGGAGCACAGAAAACATCTCCCATCGTGTTCTGGACGTTGCACGGAGGTCTGCCAAGTGTTTGACAAGAAGGAAAGAAAAGTTGTCCAAAACAGCTTCCAATCGAATATTCATGGGATTGGAAACATCAGGAAAGTGTAAGGTACTGTTTTCTATCAGTTGGCAAGCTGCGCACACAATCCCGGTGTTGTACAGCTTCCTTCTTCACCTTTCCGATGCTGCCGCTCTCTCCGGCTCCCGGAGCCGAAGAAGCGGCTTCTTCGCGCAAAGACGATTGTACCGCTCACAGTGCTCTCTGAGCGCCGCTTCTGCCGAAAGAAGCCCGGGAGCGGCTCTTAGCTCCGGAGAGCATCGTACCTTCGTCTTTAGCGTCTTTTGTGGTCTACATCCTAGCAGAAAGCTTTTCCACTCTGTCTGGCAAGGAAAACCTGCGGGAGCACAGAAAACATCTCCCATCGTGTTCTGGACGTTGCACGGAGGTCTGCCAAGTGTTTGGCATGAAGGAAAGAAAAGTTGTCCAAAACAGCTTCCAATCGAATATTCATGTGATTGGAAACGTCAGGAAAGTGTAAGGTACTGTTTTCTATCAGTTGGCAAGCTGCGCACACAATCCCAGTGTTGTACAGCTTCCTTCTTCACCTTTGCAATGCTGCCGCTCTCTCCGGCTCCCGGAGCCGAAGAAGCGGCTTCTTCGCGCAAAGACGATTGTACCGCTCACAGTGCTCTCTTAGCGCCGCTTCTGCCGAAAGAAGCCCGGGAGCGGCTCTTAGCTCCGGAGAGCATCGTACCTTCGTCTTTAGCGTCTTTTGTGGTCTACATCCTAGCAGAAAGCTTTTCCACTCTGTCTGGCAAGGAAAACCTGCGGGAGCACAGAAAACATCTCCCATCGTCTTCTGGACGTTGCACGGAGGTCTGCCAAGTGTTTGGCATGAAGGAAAGAAAAGTTGTCCAAAACAGCTTCCAATCGAATATTCATGTGATTGGAAACGTCAGGAAAGTGTAAGGTACTGTTTTCTATCAGTTGGCAAGCTGCGCACACAATCCCAGTGTTGTACAGCTTCCTTCTTCACCTTTGCGATGCTGCCGCTCTCTCCGGCTCCCGGAGCCGAAGAAGCGGCTTCTTCGCGCACAGACGATTGTACCGCTCACAGTGCTCTCTTAGCGCGGCTTCTGCCGAAAGAAGCCCGGGAGCGGCTCTTAGCTCCGGAGAGCATCGTACCTTCGTCTTTAGCGTCTTTTGTGGTCTACATCCTAGCAGAAAGCTTTTCCACTCTGTCTGGCAAGGAAAACCTGCGGGAGCACAGAAAACATCTCCCATCGTCTTCTGGACGTTGCACGGAGGTCTGCCAAGTGTTTGACAAGAAGGAAAGAAAAGTTGTCCAAAACAGCTTCCAATCGAATATTCATGTGATTGGAAACGTCAGGAAAGTGTAAGGTACTGTTTTCTATCAGTTGGCAAGCTGCGCACACAATCCCAGTGTTGCACAGCTTCCTTCTTCACCTTTCCGATGCTGCCGCTCTCTCCGGCTCCCGGAGCCGAAGAAGCAGCTTCTTCGCGCACAGACGATTGTACCGCTCACAGTGCTCTCCTTAACGCGGCTTCTGCCGAAAGAAGCCCGGGAGCGGCTCTTAGCTCCGGAGAGCATCGTACCTTCGTCTTTAGCGTCTTTTGCGGTCTACATCCTAGCAGAAAGCTTTTCCACTCTGTCTGGCAAGGAAAACCTGCGGGAGCACAGAAAACATCTCCCATCGTGTTCTGGACGTTGCACGGAGGTCTGCCAAGTGTTTGGCATGAAGGAAAGAAAAGTTGTCCAAAACAGTTTCCTATCGAATATTCGTGTGATTGGAAACGTCAGGAAAGTGCAGGTTACTGTTTTCTATCAGTTGGCATGCTGCACACACAATCCCAGTGTTGCACAGCTTCCTTCTTCCCCTTTACGATGCTGCCGCTCTCTCCGGCTCCCGGAGCCGAAGAAGCGGCTTCTTCGCGCAAAGACGATTGTACCGCTCACAGTGCTCTCCTTAACGCGGCTTCTGCCGAAAGAAGCCCGGGAGCGGCTCTTAGCTCCGGAGAGCATCGTACCTTCGTCTTTAGCGTCTTTTGTGGTCTACATCCTAGCAGAAAGCTTTTCCACTCTGTCTGGCTAGGAAAACCTGCGGGAGCACAGAAAACATCTCCCATCGTGTTCTGGACGTTGCACGGAGGTCTGCCAAGTGTTTGACATGAAGGAAAGAAAAGTTGTCCAAAACAGCTTCCAATCGAATATTCATGGGATTGGAAACGTCAGGAAAGTGTAAGGTACTGTTTTCTATCAGTTGGCAAGCTGCGCACACAATCCCAGTGTTGTACAGCTTCCTTCTTCACCTTTGCGATGCTGCCGCTCTCTCCGGCTCCCGGAGCCGAAGAAGCGGCTTCTTCGCGCAAAGACGATTGTACCGCTCACAGTGCTCTCTGAGCGCCGCTTCTGCCGAAAGAAGCCCGGCAGCGGCTCTTAGCTCCGGAGAGCATCGTACCTTCGTCTTTAGCGTCTTTTGTGGTCTACATCCTAGCAGAAAGCTTTTCCACTCTGTCTGGCAAGGAAAACTTGCGGGAGCACAGAAAACATCTCCCATCGTGTTCTGGACGTTGCACGGAGGTCTGCCAAGTGTTTGGCATGAAGGAAAGAAAAGTTGTCCAAAACAGCTTCCAATCGAATATTCATGTGATTGGAAACGTCAGGAAAGTGTAAGGTACTGTTTTCTATCAGTTGGCAAGCTGCGCACACAATCCCAGTGTTGTACAGCTTCCTTCTTCACCTTTGCGATGCTGCCGCTCTCTCCGGCTCCCGGAGCCGAAGAAGCGGCTTCTTCGCGCAAAGACGATTGTACCGCTCACAGTGCTCTCTTAGCGCCGCTTCTGCCGAAAGAAGCCCGGGAGCGGCTCTTAGCTCCGGAGAGCATCGTACCTTCGTCTTTAGCGTCTTTTGTGGTCTACATCCTAGCAGAAAGCTTTTCCACTCTGTCTGGCAAGGAAAACCTGCGGGAGCACAGAAAACATCTCCCATCGTCTTCTGGACGTTGCACGGAGGTCTGCCAAGTGTTTGGCATGAAGGAAAGAAAAGTTGTCCAAAACAGCTTCCAATCGAATATTCATGTGATTGGAAACGTCAGGAAAGTGTAAGGTACTGTTTTCTATCAGTTGGCAAGCTGCGCACACAATCCCAGTGTTGTACAGCTTCCTTCTTCACCTTTCCGATGCTGCCGCTCACTCCGGCTCCCGGAGCCGAAGAAGCAGCTTCTTCGCGCACAGACGATTGTACCGCTCACAGTGCTCTCTTAGCGCGGCTTCTGCCGAAAGAAGCCCGGGAGCGGCTCTTAGCTCCGGAGAGCATCGTACCTTCGTCTTTAGCGTCTTTTGTGGTCTACATCCTAGCAGAAAGCTTTTCCACTCTGTCTGGCTAGGAAAACCTGCGGGAGCACAGAAAACATCTCCCATCGTGTTCTGGACGTTGCACGGAGGTCTGCCAAGTGTTTGGCATGAAGGAAAGAAAAGTTGTCCAAAACAGTTTCCTATCGAATATTCGTGTGATTGGAAACGTCAGGAAAGTGCAGGTTACTGTTTTCTATCAGTTGGCATGCTGCACACACAATCCCAGTGTTGCACAGCTTCCTTCTTCCCCTTTCCGATGCTGCCGCTCTCCGGCTCCCGGAGCCGAAGAAGCGGCTTCTTCGCGCAAAGACGATTGTACCGCTCACAGTGCTCTCCTTAACGCGGCTTCTGCCGAAAGAAGCCCGGGAGCGGCTCTTAGCTCCGGAGAGCATCGTACCTTCGTCTTTAGCGTCTTTTGTGGTCTACATCCTAGCAGAAAGCTTTTCCACTCTGTCTGGCTAGGAAAACCTGCGGGAGCACAGAAAACATCTCCCATCGTGTTCTGGACGTTGCACGGAGGTCTGCCAAGTGTTTGACAAGAAGGAAAGGAAAGTTGTCCAAAACAGCTTCCAATCGAATATTCATGGGATTGGAAACGTCAGGAAAGTGTAAGGTACTGTTTTCTATCAGTTGGCAAGCTGCGCACACAATCCCGGTGTTGTACAGCTTCCTTCTTCACCTTTCCGATGCTGCCGCTCTCTCCGGCTCCCGGAGCCGAAGAAGCGGCTTCTTCGCGCAAAGACGATTGTACCGCTCACAGTGCTCTCTGAGCGCCGCTTCTGCCGAAAGAAGCCCGGGAGCGGCTCTTAGCTCCGGAGAGCATCGTACCTTCGTCTTTAGCGTCTTTTGTGGTCTACATCCTAGCAGAAAGCTTTTCCACTCTGTCTGGCAAGGAAAACCTGCGGGAGCACAGAAAACATCTCCCATCGTCTTCTGGACGTTGCACGGAGGTCTGCCAAGTGTTTGGCATGAAGGAAAGAAAAGTTGTCCAAAACAGCTTCCAATCGAATATTCATGTGATTGGAAACGTCAGGAAAGTGTAAGGTACTGTTTTCTATCAGTTGGCAAGCTGCGCACACAATCCCAGTGTTGTACAGCTTCCTTCTTCACCTTTGCGATGCTGCCGCTCTCTCCGGCTCCCGGAGCCGAAGAAGCGGCTTCTTCGCGCACAGACGATTGTACCGCTCACAGTGCTCTCTTAGCGCCGCTTCTGCCGAAAGAAGCCCGGGAGCGGCTCTTAGCTCCGGAGAGCATCGTACCTTCGTCTTTAGCGTCTTTTGTGGTCTACATCCTAGCAGAAAGCTTTTCCACTCTGTCTGGCAAGGAAAACCTGCGGGAGCACAGAAAACATCTCCCATCGTCTTCTGGACGTTGCACGGAGGTCTGCCAAGTGTTTGACAAGAAGGAAAGAAAAGTTGTCCAAAACAGCTTCCAATCGAATATTCATGTGATTGGAAACGTCAGGAAAGTGTAAGGTACTGTTTTCTATCAGTTGGCAAGCTGCGCACACAATCCCAGTGTTGCACAGCTTCCTTCTTCACCTTTCCGATGCTGCCGCTCTCTCCGGCTCCCGGAGCCGAAGAAGCAGCTTCTTCGCGCACAGACGATTGTACCGCTCACAGTGCTCTCCTTAACGCGGCTTCTGCCGAAAGAAGCCCGGGAGCGGCTCTTAGCTCCGGAGAGCATCGTACCTTCGTCTTTAGCGTCTTTTGCGGTCTACATCCTAGCAGAAAGCTTTTCCACTCTGTCTGGCAAGGAAAACCTGCGGGAGCACAGAAAACATCTCCCATCGTGTTCTGGACGTTGCACGGAGGTCTGCCAAGTGTTTGGCATGAAGGAAAGAAAAGTTGTCCAAAACAGTTTCCTATCGAATATTCGTGTGATTGGAAACGTCAGGAAAGTGCAGGTTACTGTTTTCTATCAGTTGGCATGCTGCACACACAATCCCAGTGTTGCACAGCTTCCTTCTTCCCCTTTACGATGCTGCCGCTCTCTCCGGCTCCCGGAGCCGAAGAAGCGGCTTCTTCGCGCAAAGACGATTGTACCGCTCACAGTGCTCTCCTTAACGCGGCTTCTGCCGAAAGAAGCCCGGGAACGGCTCTTAGCTCCGGAGAGCATCGTACCTTCGTCTTTAGCGTCTTTTGTGGTCTACATCCTAGCAGAAAGCTTTTCCACTCTGTCTGGCTAGGAAAACCTGCGGGAGCACAGAAAACATCTCCCATCGTCTTCTGGACGTTGCACGGAGGTCTGCCAAGTGTTTGACATGAAGGAAAGAAAAGTTGTCCAAAACAGCTTCCAATCGAATATTCATGTGATTGGAAACGTCAGGAAAGTGTAAGGTACTGTTTTCTATCAGTTGGCAAGCTGCGCACACAATCCCAGTGTTGTACAGCTTCCTTCTTCACCTTTGCGATGCTGCCGCTCTCTCCGGCTCCCGGAGCCGAAGAAGCGGCTTCTTCGCGCAAAGACGATTGTACCGCTCACAGTGCTCTCTGAGCGCCGCTTCTGCCGAAAGAAGCCCGGCAGCGGCTCTTAGCTCCGGAGAGCATCGTACCTTCGTCTTTAGCGTCTTTTGTGGTCTACATCCTAGCAGAAAGCTTTTCCACTCTGTCTGGCAAGGAAAACTTGCGGGAGCACAGAAAACATCTCCCATCGTGTTCTGGACGTTGCACGGAGGTCTGCCAAGTGTTTGGCATGAAGGAAAGAAAAGTTGTCCAAAACAGCTTCCAATCGAATATTCATGTGATTGGAAACGTCAGGAAAGTGTAAGGTACTGTTTTCTATCAGTTGGCAAGCTGCGCACACAATCCCAGTGTTGTACAGCTTCCTTCTTCACCTTTGCGATGCTGCCGCTCTCTCCGGCTCCCGGAGCCGAAGAAGCGGCTTCTTCGCGCAAAGACGATTGTACCGCTCACAGTGCTCTCTTAGCGCCGCTTCTGCCGAAAGAAGCCCGGGAGCGGCTCTTAGCTCCGGAGAGCATCGTACCTTCGTCTTTAGCGTCTTTTGTGGTCTACATCCTAGCAGAAAGCTTTTCCACTCTGTCTGGCAAGGAAAACCTGCGGGAGCACAGAAAACATCTCCCATCGTCTTCTGGACGTTGCACGGAGGTCTGCCAAGTGTTTGGCATGAAGGAAAGAAAAGTTGTCCAAAACAGCTTCCAATCGAATATTCATGTGATTGGAAACGTCAGGAAAGTGTAAGGTACTGTTTTCTATCAGTTGGCAAGCTGCGCACACAATCCCAGTGTTGTACAGCTTCCTTCTTCACCTTTCCGATGCTGCCGCTCACTCCGGCTCCCGGAGCCGAAGAAGCAGCTTCTTCGCGCACAGACGATTGTACCGCTCACAGTGCTCTCTTAGCGCGGCTTCTGCCGAAAGAAGCCCGGGAGCGGCTCTTAGCTCCGGAGAGCATCGTACCTTCGTCTTTAGCGTCTTTTGTGGTCTACATCCTAGCAGAAAGCTTTTCCACTCTGTCTGGCTAGGAAAACCTGCGGGAGCACAGAAAACATCTCCCATCGTGTTCTGGACGTTGCACGGAGGTCTGCCAAGTGTTTGGCATGAAGGAAAGAAAAGTTGTCCAAAACAGTTTCCTATCGAATATTCGTGTGATTGGAAACGTCAGGAAAGTGCAGGTTACTGTTTTCTATCAGTTGGCATGCTGCACACACAATCCCAGTGTTGCACAGCTTCCTTCTTCCCCTTTCCGATGCTGCCGCTCTCTCCGGCTCCCGGAGCCGAAGAAGCGGCTTCTTCGCGCAAAGACGATTGTACCGCTCACAGTGCTCTCCTTAACGCGGCTTCTGCCGAAAGAAGCCCGGGAACGGCTCTTAGCTCCGGAGAGCATCGTACCTTCGTCTTTAGCGTCTTTTGTGGTCTACATCCTAGCAGAAAGCTTTTACACTCTGTCTGGCAAGGAAAACCTGCGGGAGCACAGAAAACATCTCCCATCGTGTTCTGGACGTTGCACGGACGTCTGCCAAGTGTTTGGCATGAAAGAAAGAAAAGTTGTCCAAAACAGCTTCCAATCGAATATTCATGTGATTGGAAACTTCAGGAAAGTGTAAGGTACTGTTTTCTATCAGTTGGCAAGCTGCGCACACAATCCCAGTGTTGTACAGCTTCCTTCTTCCCCTTTCCGATGCTGCCGCTCTCTCCGGCCCCCGGAGCCGAAGAAGCGGCTTCTTCGCGCACAGACGATTGTACCGCTCACAGTGCTCTCTTAGCGCCGCTTCTGCCGAAAGAAGCCCGGGAACGGCTCTTAGCTCCGGAGAGCATCGTACCTTCGTCTTTAGCGTCTTTTGCGGTCTACATCCTAGCAGAAAGCTTTTCCACTCTGTCTGGCTAGGAAAACCTGCGGGAGCACAGAAAACATCTCCCATCGTGTTCTGGACGTTGCACGGAGGTCTGCCAAGTGTTTGACAAGAAGGAAAGAAAAGTTGTCCAAAACAGCTTCCAATCGAATATTCATGGGATTGGAAACATCAGGAAAGTGTAAGGTACTGTTTTCTATCAGTTGGCAAGCTGCGCACACAATCCCGGTGTTGTACAGCTTCCTTCTTCACCTTTCCGATGCTGCCGCTCTCTCCGGCTCCCGGAGCCGAAGAAGCGGCTTCTTCGCGCAAAGACGATTGTACCGCTCACAGTGCTCTCTGAGCGCCGCTTCTGCCGAAAGAAGCCCGGGAGAGGCTCTTAGCTCCGGAGAGCATCGTACCTTCGTCTTTAGCGTCTTTTGTGGTCTACATCCTAGCAGAAAGCTTTTCCACTCTGTCTGGCAAGGAAAACCTGCGGGAGCACAGAAAACATCTCCCATCGTGTTCTGGACGTTGCACGGACGTCTGCCAAGTGTTTGGCATGAAGGAAAGAAAAGTTGTCCGAAACAGCTTCCAATCGAAGATTCATGTGATTGGAAACGTCAGGAAAGTGTAAGGTACTGTTTTCTATCAGTTGGCAAGCTGCGCACACAATCCCAGTGTTGTACAGCTTCCTTCTTCACCTTTGCGATGCTGCCGCTCTCTCCGGCTCCCGGAGCCGAAGAAGCGGCTTCTTCGCGCACAGACGATTGTACCGCTCACAGTGCTCTCTTAGCGCCGCTTCTGCCGAAAGAAGCCCGGGAGCGGCTCTTAGCTCCGGAGAGCATCGTACCTTCGTCTTTAGCGTCTTTTGTGGTCTACATCCTAGCAGAAAGCTTTTCCACTCTGTCTGGCAAGGAAAACCTGCGGGAGCACAGAAAACATCTCCCATCGTCTTCTGGACGTTGCACGGAGGTCTGCCAAGTGTTTGACAAGAAGGAAAGAAAAGTTGTCCAAAACAGCTTCCAATCGAATATTCATGTGATTGGAAACGTCAGGAAAGTGTAAGGTACTGTTTTCTATCAGTTGGCAAGCTGCGCACACAATCCCAGTGTTGCACAGCTTCCTTCTTCACCTTTCCGATGCTGCCGCTCTCTCCGGCTCCCGGAGCCGAAGAAGCAGCTTCTTCGCGCACAGACGATTGTACCGCTCACAGTGCTCTCCTTAACGCGGCTTCTGCCGAAAGAAGCCCGGGAGCGGCTCTTAGCTCCGGAGAGCATCGTACCTTCGTCTTTAGCGTCTTTTGCGGTCTACATCCTAGCAGAAAGCTTTTCCACTCTGTCTGGCAAGGAAAACCTGCGGGAGCACAGAAAACATCTCCCATCGTGTTCTGGACGTTGCACGGAGGTCTGCCGAGTGTTTGGCATGAAGGAAAGAAAAGTTGTCCAAAACAGTTTCCTATCGAATATTCGTGTGATTGGAAACGTCAGGAAAGTGCAGGTTACTGTTTTCTATCAGTTGGCATGCTGCACACACAATCCCAGTGTTGCACAGCTTCCTTCTTCCCCTTTACGATGCTGCCGCTCTCTCCGGCTCCCGGAGCCGAAGAAGCGGCTTCTTCGCGCAAAGACGATTGTACCGCTCACAGTGCTCTCCTTAACGCGGCTTCTGCCGAAAGAAGCCCGGGAACGGCTCTTAGCTCCGGAGAGCATCGTACCTTCGTCTTTAGCGTCTTTTGTGGTCTACATCCTAGCAGAAAGCTTTTCCACTCTGTCTGGCTAGGAAAACCTGCGGGAGCACAGAAAACATCTCCCATCGTGTTCTGGACGTTGCACGGAGGTCTGCCAAGTGTTTGACATGAAGGAAAGAAAAGTTGTCCAAAACAGCTTCCAATCGAATATTCATGGGATTGGAAACGTCAGGAAAGTGTAAGGTACTGTTTTCTATCAGTTGGCAAGCTGCGCACACAATCCCAGTGTTGTACAGCTTCCTTCTTCACCTTTGCGATGCTGCCGCTCTCTCCGGCTCCCGGAGCCGAAGAAGCGGCTTCTTCGCGCAAAGACGATTGTACCGCTCACAGTGCTCTCTGAGCGCCGCTTCTGCCGAAAGAAGCCCGGCAGCGGCTCTTAGCTCCGGAGAGCATCGTACCTTCGTCTTTAGCGTCTTTTGTGGTCTACATCCTAGCAGAAAGCTTTTCCACTCTGTCTGGCAAGGAAAACTTGCGGGAGCACAGAAAACATCTCCCATCGTGTTCTGGACGTTGCACGGAGGTCTGCCAAGTGTTTGGCATGAAGGAAAGAAAAGTTGTCCAAAACAGCTTCCAATCGAATATTCATGTGATTGGAAACGTCAGGAAAGTGTAAGGTACTGTTTTCTATCAGTTGGCAAGCTGCGCACACAATCCCAGTGTTGTACAGCTTCCTTCTTCACCTTTGCGATGCTGCCGCTCTCTCCGGCTCCCGGAGCCGAAGAAGCGGCTTCTTTGCGCAAAGACGATTGTACCGCTCACAGTGCTCTCTTAGCGCCGCTTCTGCCGAAAGAAGCCCGGGAGCGGCTCTTAGCTCCGGAGAGCATCGTACCTTCGTCTTTAGCGTCTTTTGTGGTCTACATCCTAGCAGAAAGCTTTTCCACTCTGTCTGGCTAGGAAAACCTGCGGGAGCACAGAAAACATCTCCCATCGTCTTCTGGACGTTGCACGGAGGTCTGCCAAGTGTTTGGCATGAAGGAAAGAAAAGTTGTCCAAAACAGCTTCCAATCGAATATTCATGTGATTGGAAACGTCAGGAAAGTGTAAGGTACTGTTTTCTATCAGTTGGCAAGCTGCGCACACAATCCCAGTGTTGTACAGCTTCCTTCTTCACCTTTCCGATGCTGCCGCTCACTCCGGCTCCCGGAGCCGAAGAAGCAGCTTCTTCGCGCACAGACGATTGTACCGCTCACAGTGCTCTCTTAGCGCGGCTTCTGCCGAAAGAAGCCCGGGAGCGGCTCTTAGCTCCGGAGAGCATCGTACCTTCGTCTTTAGCGTCTTTTGTGGTCTACATCCTAGCAGAAAGCTTTTCCACTCTCTCTGGCTAGGAAAACCTGCGGGAGCACAGAAAACATCTCCCATCGTGTTCTGGACGTTGCACGGAGGTCTGCCAAGTGTTTGGCATGAAGGAAAGAAAAGTTGTCCAAAACAGTTTCCTATCGAATATTCGTGTGATTGGAAACGTCAGGAAAGTGCAGGTTACTGTTTTCTATCAGTTGGCATGCTGCACACACAATCCCAGTGTTGCACAGCTTCCTTCTTCCCCTTTCCGATGCTGCCGCTCTCTCCGGCTCCCGGAGCCGAAGAAGCGGCTTCTTCGCGCAAAGACGATTGTACCGCTCACAGTGCTCTCCTTAACGCGGCTTCTGCCGAAAGAAGCCCGGGAACGGCTCTTAGCTCCGGAGAGCATCGTACCTTCGTCTTTAGCGTCTTTTGTGGTCTACATCCTAGCAGAAAGCTTTTCCACTCTGTCTGGCTAGGAAAACCTGCGGGAGCACAGAAAACATCTCCCATCGTGTTCTGGACGTTGCACGGGGGTCTGCCAAGTGTTTGACAAGAAGGAAAGAAAAGTTGTCCAAAACAGCTTCCAATCGAATATTCATGGGATTGGAAACGTCAGGAAAGTGTAAGGTACTGTTTTCTATCAGTTGGCAAGCTGCGCACACAATCCCAGTGTTGTACAGCTTCCTTCTTCACCTTTCCGATGCTGCCGCTCTCTCCGGCTCCCGGAGCCGAAGAAGCGGCTTCTTCGCGCAAAGACGATTGTACCGCTCACAGTGCTCTCTTAGCGCCGCTTCTGCCGAAAGAAGCCCGGGAGCGGCTCTTAGCTCCGGAGAGCATCGTACCTTCGTCTTTAGCGTCTTTTGTGGTCTACATCCTAGCAGAAAGCTTTTCCACTCTGTCTGGCAAGGAAAACCTGCGGGAGCACAGAAAACATCTCCCATCGTGTTCTGGACGTTGCACGGAGGTCTGCCAAGTGTTTGGCATGAAGGAAAGAAAAGTTGTCCAAAACAGCTTCCAATCGAATATTCATGTGATTGGAAACGTCAGGAAAGTGTAAGGTACTGTTTTCTATCAGTTGGCAAGCTGCGCACACAATCCCAGTGTTGTACAGCTTCCTTCTTCCCCTTTCCGATGCTGCCGCTCTCTCCGGCTCCCGGAGCCGAAGAAGCGGCTTCTTCGCGCACAGACGATTGTACCGCTCACAGTGCTCTCTTAGCGCCGCTTCTGCCGAAAGAAGCCCGGGAGCGGCTCTTAGCTCCGGAGAGCATCGTACCTTCGTCTTTAGCGTCTTTTGCGGTCTACATCCTAGCAGAAAGCTTTTCCACTCTGTCTGGCTAGGAAAACCTGCGGGAGCACAGAAAACATCTCCCATCGTGTTCTGGACGTTGCACGGAGGTCTGCCAAGTGTTTGACAAGAAGGAAAGGAAAGTTGTCCAAAACAGCTTCCAATCGAATATTCATGGGATTGGAAACGTCAGGAAAGTGTAAGGTACTGTTTTCTATCAGTTGGCAAGCTGCGCACACAATCCCGGTGTTGTACAGCTTCCTTCTTCACCTTTCCGATGCTGCCGCTCTCTCCGGCTCCCGGAGCCGAAGAAGCGGCTTCTTCGCGCAAAGACGATTGTACCGCTCACAGTGCTCTCCTTAACGCGGCTTCTGCCGAAAGAAGCCCGGGAGCGGCTCTTAGCTCCGGAGAGCATCGTACCTTCGTCTTTAGCGTCTTTTGTGGTCTACATCCTAGCAGAAAGCTTTTCCACTCTGTCTGGCAAGGAAAACCTGCGGGAGCACAGAAAACATCTCCCATCGTGTTCTGGACGTTGCACGGAGGTCTGCCAAGTGTTTGGCATGAAGGAAAGAAAAGTTGTCCAAAACAGTTTCCTATCGAATATTCGTGTGATTGGAAACGTCAGGAAAGTGCAGGTTACTGTTTTCTATCAGTTGGCATGCTGCACACACAATCCCAGTGTTGCACAGCTTCCTTCTTCCCCTTTACGATGCTGCCGCTCTCTCCGGCTCCCGGAGCCGAAGAAGCGGCTTCTTCGCGCAAAGACGATTGTACCGCTCACAGTGCTCTCCTTAACGCGGCTTCTGCCGAAAGAAGCCCGGGAGCGGCTCTTAGCTCCGGAGAGCATCGTACCTTCGTCTTTAGCGTCTTTTGTGGTCTACATCCTAGCAGAAAGCTTTTCCACTCTGTCTGGCTAGGAAAACCTGCGGGAGCACAGAAAACATCTCCCATCGTGTTCTGGACGTTGCACGGAGGTCTGCCAAGTGTTTGACATGAAGGAAAGAAAAGTTGTCCAAAACAGCTTCCAATCGAATATTCATGGGATTGGAAACGTCAGGAAAGTGTAAGGTACTGTTTTCTATCAGTTGGCAAGCTGCGCACACAATCCCAGTGTTGTACAGCTTCCTTCTTCACCTTTGCGATGCTGCCGCTCTCTCCGGCTCCCGGAGCCGAAGAAGCGGCTTCTTCGCGCAAAGACGATTGTACCGCTCACAGTGCTCTCTGAGCGCCGCTTCTGCCGAAAGAAGCCCGGGAGCGGCTCTTAGCTCCGGAGAGCATCGTACCTTCGTCTTTAGCGTCTTTTGTGGTCTACATCCTAGCAGAAAGCTTTTCCACTCTGTCTGGCAAGGAAAACTTGCGGGAGCACAGAAAACATCTCCCATCGTGTTCTGGACGTTGCACGGAGGTCTGCCAAGTGTTTGGCATGAAGGAAAGAAAAGTTGTCCAAAACAGCTTCCAATCGAATATTCATGTGATTGGAAACGTCAGGAAAGTGTAAGGTACTGTTTTCTATCAGTTGGCAAGCTGCGCACACAATCCCAGTGTTGTACAGCTTCCTTCTTCACCTTTGCGATGCTGCCGCTCTCTCCGGCTCCCGGAGCCGAAGAAGCGGCTTCTTCGCGCAAAGACGATTGTACCGCTCACAGTGCTCTCTTAGCGCCGCTTCTGCCGAAAGAAGCCCGGGAGCGGCTCTTAGCTCCGGAGAGCATCGTACCTTCGTCTTTAGCGTCTTTTGTGGTCTACATCCTAGCAGAAAGCTTTTCCACTCTGTCTGGCAAGGAAAACTTGCGGGAGCACAGAAAACATCTCCCATCGTGTTCTGGACGTTGCACGGAGGTCTGCCAAGTGTTTGGCATGAAGGAAAGAAAAGTTGTCCAAAACAGCTTCCAATCGAATATTCATGTGATTGGAAACGTCAGGAAAGTGTAAGGTACTGTTTTCTATCAGTTGGCAAGCTGCGCACACAATCCCAGTGTTGTACAGCTTCCTTCTTCACCTTTCCGATGCTGCCGCTCACTCCGGCTCCCGGAGCCGAAGAAGCAGCTTCTTCGCGCACAGACGATTGTACCGCTCACAGTGCTCTCTTAGCGCGGCTTCTGCCGAAAGAAGCCCGGGAGCGGCTCTTAGCTCCGGAGAGCATCGTACCTTCGTCTTTAGCGTCTTTTGTGGTCTACATCCTAGCAGAAAGCTTTTCCACTCTGTCTGGCTAGGAAAACCTGCGGGAGCACAGAAAACATCTCCCATCGTGTTCTGGACGTTGCACGGAGGTCTGCCAAGTGTTTGGCATGAAGGAAAGAAAAGTTGTCCAAAACAGTTTCCTATCGAATATTCGTGTGATTGGAAACGTCAGGAAAGTGCAGGTTACTGTTTTCTATCAGTTGGCATGCTGCACACACAATCCCAGTGTTGCACAGCTTCCTTCTTCCCCTTTCCGATGCTGCCGCTCTCTCCGGCTCCCGGAGCCGAAGAAGCGGCTTCTTCGCGCAAAGACGATTGTACCGCTCACAGTGCTCTCCTTAACGCGGCTTCTGCCGAAAGAAGCCCGGGAACGGCTCTTAGCTCCGGAGAGCATCGTACCTTCGTCTTTAGCGTCTTTTGTGGTCTACATCCTAGCAGAAAGCTTTTCCACTCTGTCTGGCTAGGAAAACCTGCGGGAGCACAGAAAACATCTCCCATCGTGTTCTGGACGTTGCACGGGGGTCTGCCAAGTGTTTGACAAGAAGGAAAGAAAAGTTGTCCAAAACAGCTTCCAATCGAATATTCATGGGATTGGAAACGTCAGGAAAGTGTAAGGTACTGTTTTCTATCAGTTGGCAAGCTGCGCACACAATCCCAGTGTTGTACAGCTTCCTTCTTCACCTTTCCGATGCTGCCGCTCTCTCCGGCTCCCGGAGCCGAAGAAGCGGCTTCTTCGCGCAAAGACGATTGTACCGCTCACAGTGCTCTCTTAGCGCCGCTTCTGCCGAAAGAAGCCCGGCAGCGGCTCTTAGCTCCGGAGAGCATCGTACCTTCGTCTTTAGCGTCTTTTGTGGTCTACATCCTAGCAGAAAGCTTTTCCACTCTGTCTGGCAAGGAAAACCTGCGGGAGCACAGAAAACATCTCCCATCGTGTTCTGGACGTTGCACGGAGGTCTGCCAAGTGTTTGGCATGAAGGAAAGAAAAGTTGTCCAAAACAGCTTCCAATCGAATATTCATGTGATTGGAAACGTCAGGAAAGTGTAAGGTACTGTTTTCTATCAGTTGGCAAGCTGCGCACACAATCCCAGTGTTGTACAGCTTCCTTCTTCCCCTTTCCGATGCTGCCGCTCTCTCCGGCTCCCGGAGCCGAAGAAGCGGCTTCTTCGCGCACAGACGATTGTACCGCTCACAGTGCTCTCTTAGCGCCGCTTCTGCCGAAAGAAGCCCGGGAACGGCTCTTAGCTCCGGAGAGCATCGTACCTTCGTCTTTAGCGTCTTTTGCGGTCTACATCCTAGCAGAAAGCTTTTCCACTCTGTCTGGCTAGGAAAACCTGCGGGAGCACAGAAAACATCTCCCATCGTGTTCTGGACGTTGCACGGAGGTCTGCCAAGTGTTTGACAAGAAGGAAAGAAAAGTTGTCCAAAACAGCTTCCAATCGAATATTCATGGGATTGGAAACGTCAGGAAAGTGTAAGGTACTGTTTTCTATCAGTTGGCAAGCTGCGCACACAATCCCGGTGTTGTACAGCTTCCTTCTTCACCTTTCCGATGCTGCCGCTCTCTCCGGCTCCCGGAGCCGAAGAAGCGGCTTCTTCGCGCAAAGACGATTGTACCGCTCACAGTGCTCTCTGAGCGCCGCTTCTGCCGAAAGAAGCCCGGGAGCGGCTCTTAGCTCCGGAGAGCATCGTACCTTCGTCTTTAGCGTCTTTTGTGGTCTACATCCTAGCAGAAAGCTTTTCCACTCTGTCTGGCAAGGAAAACCTGCGGGAGCACAGAAAACATCTCCCATCGTGTTCTGGACGTTGCACGGAGGTCTGCCAAGTGTTTGGCATGAAGGAAAGAAAAGTTGTCCAAAACAGCTTCCAATCGAATATTCATGGGATTGGAAACGTCAGGAAAGTGTAAGGTACTGTTTTCTATCAGTTGGCAAGCTGCGCACACAATCCCAGTGTTGTACAGCTTCCTTCTTCACCTTTCCGATGCTGCCGCTCTCTCCGGCTCCCGGAGCCGAAGAAGCGGCTTCTTCGCGCAAAGACGATTGTACCGCTCACAGTGCTCTCTTAGCGCCGCTTCTGCCGAAAGAAGCCCGGGAGCGGCTCTTAGCTCCGGAGAGCATCGTACCTTCGTCTTTAGCGTCTTTTGTGGTCTACATCCTAGCAGAAAGCTTTTCCACTCTGTCTGGCAAGGAAAACCTGCGGGAGCACAGAAAACATCTCCCATCGTCTTCTGGACGTTGCACGGAGGTCTGCCAAGTGTTTGGCATGAAGGAAAGAAAAGTTGTCCAAAACAGCTTCCAATCGAATATTCATGTGATTGGAAACGTCAGGAAAGTGTAAGGTACTGTTTTCTATCAGTTGGCAAGCTGCGCACACAATCCCAGTGTTGTACAGCTTCCTTCTTCACCTTTCCGATGCTGCCGCTCTCTCCGGCTCCCGGAGCCGAAGAAGCGGCTTCTTCGCGCACAGACGATTGTACCGCTCACAGTGCTCTCTTAGCGCCGCTTCTGCCGAAAGAAGCCCGGGAGCGGCTCTTAGCTCCGGAGAGCATCGTACCTTCGTCTTTAGCGTCTTTTGTGGTCTACATCCTAGCAGAAAGCTTTTCCACTCTGTCTGGCAAGGAAAACCTGCGGGAGCACAGAAAACATCTCCCATCGTGTTCTGGACGTTGCACGGAGGTCTGCCAAGTGTTTGGCATGAAGGAAAGAAAAGTTGTCCAAAACAGCTTCCAATCGAATATTCATGTGATTGGAAACGTCAGGAAAGTGTAAGGTACTGTTTTCTATCAGTTGGCAAGCTGCGCACACAATCCCAGTGTTGTACAGCTTCCTTCTTCACCTTTCCGATGCTGCCGCTCACTCCGGCTCCCGGAGCCGAAGAAGCAGCTTCTTCGCGCACAGACGATTGTACCGCTCACAGTGCTCTCTTAGCGCGGCTTCTGCCGAAAGAAGCCCGGGAGCGGCTCTTAGCTCCGGAGAGCATCGTACCTTCGTCTTTAGCGTCTTTTGTGGTCTACATCCTAGCAGAAAGCTTTTCCACTCTCTCTGGCTAGGAAAACCTGCGGGAGCACAGAAAACATCTCCCATCGTGTTCTGGACGTTGCACGGAGGTCTGCCAAGTGTTTGGCATGAAGGAAAGAAAAGTTGTCCAAAACAGTTTCCTATCGAATATTCGTGTGATTGGAAACGTCAGGAAAGTGCAGGTTACTGTTTTCTATCAGTTGGCATGCTGCACACACAATCCCAGTGTTGCACAGCTTCCTTCTTCCCCTTTCCGATGCTGCCGCTCTCTCCGGCTCCCGGAGCCGAAGAAGCGGCTTCTTCGCGCAAAGACGATTGTACCGCTCACAGTGCTCTCCTTAACGCGGCTTCTGCCGAAAGAAGCCCGGGAACGGCTCTTAGCTCCGGAGAGCATCGTACCTTCGTCTTTAGCGTCTTTTGTGGTCTACATCCTAGCAGAAAGCTTTTCCACTCTGTCTGGCTAGGAAAACCTGCGGGAGCACAGAAAACATCTCCCATCGTGTTCTGGACGTTGCACGGGGGTCTGCCAAGTGTTTGACAAGAAGGAAAGAAAAGTTGTCCAAAACAGCTTCCAATCGAATATTCATGGGATTGGAAACGTCAGGAAAGTGTAAGGTACTGTTTTCTATCAGTTGGCAAGCTGCGCACACAATCCCAGTGTTGTACAGCTTCCTTCTTCACCTTTCCGATGCTGCCGCTCTCTCCGGCTCCCGGAGCCGAAGAAGCGGCTTCTTCGCGCAAAGACGATTGTACCGCTCACAGTGCTCTCTTAGCGCCGCTTCTGCCGAAAGAAGCCCGGGAGCGGCTCTTAGCTCCGGAGAGCATCGTACCTTCGTCTTTAGCGTCTTTTGTGGTCTACATCCTAGCAGAAAGCTTTTCCACTCTGTCTGGCAAGGAAAACCTGCGGGAGCACAGAAAACATCTCCCATCGTGTTCTGGACGTTGCACGGAGGTCTGCCAAGTGTTTGGCATGAAGGAAAGAAAAGTTGTCCAAAACAGCTTCCAATCGAATATTCATGTGATTGGAAACGTCAGGAAAGTGTAAGGTACTGTTTTCTATCAGTTGGCAAGCTGCGCACACAATCCCAGTGTTGTACAGCTTCCTTCTTCCCCTTTCCGATGCTGCCGCTCTCTCCGGCTCCCGGAGCCGAAGAAGCGGCTTCTTCGCGCACAGACGATTGTACCGCTCACAGTGCTCTCTTAGCGCCGCTTCTGCCGAAAGAAGCCCGGGAGCGGCTCTTAGCTCCGGAGAGCATCGTACCTTCGTCTTTAGCGTCTTTTGCGGTCTACATCCTAGCAGAAAGCTTTTCCACTCTGTCTGGCTAGGAAAACCTGCGGGAGCACAGAAAACATCTCCCATCGTGTTCTGGACGTTGCACGGAGGTCTGCCAAGTGTTTGACAAGAAGGAAAGGAAAGTTGTCCAAAACAGCTTCCAATCGAATATTCATGGGATTGGAAACGTCAGGAAAGTGTAAGGTACTGTTTTCTATCAGTTGGCAAGCTGCGCACACAATCCCGGTGTTGTACAGCTTCCTTCTTCACCTTTCCGATGCTGCCGCTCTCTCCGGCTCCCGGAGCCGAAGAAGCGGCTTCTTCGCGCAAAGACGATTGTACCGCTCACAGTGCTCTCCTTAACGCGGCTTCTGCCGAAAGAAGCCCGGGAGCGGCTCTTAGCTCCGGAGAGCATCGTACCTTCGTCTTTAGCGTCTTTTGTGGTCTACATCCTAGCAGAAAGCTTTTCCACTCTGTCTGGCAAGGAAAACCTGCGGGAGCACAGAAAACATCTCCCATCGTGTTCTGGACGTTGCACGGAGGTCTGCCAAGTGTTTGGCATGAAGGAAAGAAAAGTTGTCCAAAACAGTTTCCTATCGAATATTCGTGTGATTGGAAACGTCAGGAAAGTGCAGGTTACTGTTTTCTATCAGTTGGCATGCTGCACACACAATCCCAGTGTTGCACAGCTTCCTTCTTCCCCTTTACGATGCTGCCGCTCTCTCCGGCTCCCGGAGCCGAAGAAGCGGCTTCTTCGCGCAAAGACGATTGTACCGCTCACAGTGCTCTCCTTAACGCGGCTTCTGCCGAAAGAAGCCCGGGAGCGGCTCTTAGCTCCGGAGAGCATCGTGCCTTCGTCTTTAGCGTCTTTTGTGGTCTACATCCTAGCAGAAAGCTTTTCCACTCTGTCTGGCTAGGAAAACCTGCGGGAGCACAGAAAACATCTCCCATCGTGTTCTGGACGTTGCACGGAGGTCTGCCAAGTGTTTGACATGAAGGAAAGAAAAGTTGTCCAAAACAGCTTCCAATCGAATATTCATGGGATTGGAAACGTCAGGAAAGTGTAAGGTACTGTTTTCTATCAGTTGGCAAGCTGCGCACACAATCCCAGTGTTGTACAGCTTCCTTCTTCACCTTTGCGATGCTGCCGCTCTCTCCGGCTCCCGGAGCCGAAGAAGCGGCTTCTTCGCGCAAAGACGATTGTACCGCTCACAGTGCTCTCTGAGCGCCGCTTCTGCCGAAAGAAGCCCGGGAGCGGCTCTTAGCTCCGGAGAGCATCGTACCTTCGTCTTTAGCGTCTTTTGTGGTCTACATCCTAGCAGAAAGCTTTTCCACTCTGTCTGGCAAGGAAAACTTGCGGGAGCACAGAAAACATCTCCCATCGTGTTCTGGACGTTGCACGGATGTCTGCCAAGTGTTTGGCATGAAGGAAAGAAAAGTTGTCCAAAACAGCTTCCAATCGAATATTCATGTGATTGGAAACGTCAGGAAAGTGTAAGGTACTGTTTTCTATCAGTTGGCAAGCTGCGCACACAATCCCAGTGTTGTACAGCTTCCTTCTTCACCTTTCCGATGCTGCCGCTCTCTCCGGCTCCCGGAGCCGAAGAAGCGGCTTCTTCGCGCAAAGACGATTGTACCGCTCACAGTGCTCTCTTAGCGCCGCTTCTGCCGAAAGAAGCCCGGGAGCGGCTCTTAGCTCCGGAGAGCATCGTACCTTCGTCTTTAGCGTCTTTTGTGGTCTACATCCTAGCAGAAAGCTTTTCCACTCTGTCTGGCAAGGAAAACCTGCGGGAGCACAGAAAACATCTCCCATCGTCTTCTGGACGTTGCACGGAGGTCTGCCAAGTGTTTGGCATGAAGGAAAGAAAAGTTGTCCAAAACAGCTTCCAATCGAATATTCATGTGATTGGAAACGTCAGGAAAGTGTAAGGTACTGTTTTCTATCAGTTGGCAAGCTGCGCACACAATCCCAGTGTTGTACAGCTTCCTTCTTCACCTTTCCGATGCTGCCGCTCACTCCGGCTCCCGGAGCCGAAGAAGCAGCTTCTTCGCGCACAGACGATTGTACCGCTCACAGTGCTCTCTTAGCGCGGCTTCTGCCGAAAGAAGCCCGGGAGCGGCTCTTAGCTCCGGAGAGCATCGTACCTTCGTCTTTAGCGTCTTTTGTGGTCTACATCCTAGCAGAAAGCTTTTCCACTCTGTCTGGCTAGGAAAACCTGCGGGAGCACAGAAAACATCTCCCATCGTGTTCTGGACGTTGCACGGAGGTCTGCCAAGTGTTTGGCATGAAGGAAAGAAAAGTTGTCCAAAACAGTTTCCTATCGAATATTCGTGTGATTGGAAACGTCAGGAAAGTGCAGGTTACTGTTTTCTATCAGTTGGCATGCTGCACACACAATCCCAGTGTTGCACAGCTTCCTTCTTCCCCTTTCCGATGCTGCCGCTCTCTCCGGCTCCCGGAGCCGAAGAAGCGGCTTCTTCGCGCAAAGACGATTGTACCGCTCACAGTGCTCTCCTTAACGCGGCTTCTGCCGAAAGAAGCCCGGGAACGGCTCTTAGCTCCGGAGAGCATCGTACCTTCGTCTTTAGCGTCTTTTGTGGTCTACATCCTAGCAGAAAGCTTTTCCACTCTGTCTGGCTAGGAAAACCTGCGGGAGCACAGAAAACATCTCCCATCGTGTTCTGGACGTTGCACGGGGGTCTGCCAAGTGTTTGACAAGAAGGAAAGAAAAGTTGTCCAAAACAGCTTCCAATCGAATATTCATGGGATTGGAAACGTCAGGAAAGTGTAAGGTACTGTTTTCTATCAGTTGGCAAGCTGCGCACACAATCCCAGTGTTGTACAGCTTCCTTCTTCACCTTTCCGATGCTGCCGCTCTCTCCGGCTCCCGGAGCCGAAGAAGCGGCTTCTTCGCGCAAAGACGATTGTACCGCTCACAGTGCTCTCTTAGCGCCGCTTCTGCCGAAAGAAGCCCGGGAGCGGCTCTTAGCTCCGGAGAGCATCGTACCTTCGTCTTTAGCGTCTTTTGTGGTCTACATCCTAGCAGAAAGCTTTTCCACTCTGTCTGGCAAGGAAAACCTGCGGGAGCACAGAAAACATCTCCCATCGTGTTCTGGACGTTGCACGGAGGTCTGCCAAGTGTTTGGCATGAAGGAAAGAAAAGTTGTCCAAAACAGCTTCCAATCGAATATTCATGTGATTGGAAACGTCAGGAAAGTGTAAGGTACTGTTTTCTATCAGTTGGCAAGCTGCGCACACAATCCCAGTGTTGTACAGCTTCCTTCTTCCCCTTTCCGATGCTGCCGCTCTCTCCGGCTCCCGGAGCCGAAGAAGCGGCTTCTTCGCGCACAGACGATTGTACCGCTCACAGTGCTCTCTTAGCGCCGCTTCTGCCGAAAGAAGCCCGGGAGCGGCTCTTAGCTCCGGAGAGCATCGTACCTTCGTCTTTAGCGTCTTTTGCGGTCTACATCCTAGCAGAAAGCTTTTCCACTCTGTCTGGCTAGGAAAACCTGCGGGAGCACAGAAAACATCTCCCATCGTGTTCTGGACGTTGCACGGAGGTCTGCCAAGTGTTTGACAAGAAGGAAAGGAAAGTTGTCCAAAACAGCTTCCAATCGAATATTCATGGGATTGGAAACGTCAGGAAAGTGTAAGGTACTGTTTTCTATCAGTTGGCAAGCTGCGCACACAATCCCGGTGTTGTACAGCTTCCTTCTTCACCTTTCCGATGCTGCCGCTCTCTCCGGCTCCCGGAGCCGAAGAAGCGGCTTCTTCGCGCAAAGACGATTGTACCGCTCACAGTGCTCTCCTTAACGCGGCTTCTGCCGAAAGAAGCCCGGGAGCGGCTCTTAGCTCCGGAGAGCATCGTACCTTCGTCTTTAGCGTCTTTTGTGGTCTACATCCTAGCAGAAAGCTTTTCCACTCTGTCTGGCAAGGAAAACCTGCGGGAGCACAGAAAACATCTCCCATCGTGTTCTGGACGTTGCACGGAGGTCTGCCAAGTGTTTGGCATGAAGGAAAGAAAAGTTGTCCAAAACAGTTTCCTATCGAATATTCGTGTGATTGGAAACGTCAGGAAAGTGCAGGTTACTGTTTTCTATCAGTTGGCATGCTGCACACACAATCCCAGTGTTGCACAGCTTCCTTCTTCCCCTTTACGATGCTGCCGCTCTCTCCGGCTCCCGGAGCCGAAGAAGCGGCTTCTTCGCGCAAAGACGATTGTACCGCTCACAGTGCTCTCCTTAACGCGGCTTCTGCCGAAAGAAGCCCGGGAGCGGCTCTTAGCTCCGGAGAGCATCGTGCCTTCGTCTTTAGCGTCTTTTGTGGTCTACATCCTAGCAGAAAGCTTTTCCACTCTGTCTGGCTAGGAAAACCTGCGGGAGCACAGAAAACATCTCCCATCGTGTTCTGGACGTTGCACGGAGGTCTGCCAAGTGTTTGACATGAAGGAAAGAAAAGTTGTCCAAAACAGCTTCCAATCGAATATTCATGGGATTGGAAACGTCAGGAAAGTGTAAGGTACTGTTTTCTATCAGTTGGCAAGCTGCGCACACAATCCCAGTGTTGTACAGCTTCCTTCTTCACCTTTGCGATGCTGCCGCTCTCTCCGGCTCCCGGAGCCGAAGAAGCGGCTTCTTCGCGCAAAGACGATTGTACCGCTCACAGTGCTCTCTGAGCGCCGCTTCTGCCGAAAGAAGCCCGGGAGCGGCTCTTAGCTCCGGAGAGCATCGTACCTTCGTCTTTAGCGTCTTTTGTGGTCTACATCCTAGCAGAAAGCTTTTCCACTCTGTCTGGCAAGGAAAACTTGCGGGAGCACAGAAAACATCTCCCATCGTGTTCTGGACGTTGCACGGATGTCTGCCAAGTGTTTGGCATGAAGGAAAGAAAAGTTGTCCAAAACAGCTTCCAATCGAATATTCATGTGATTGGAAACGTCAGGAAAGTGTAAGGTACTGTTTTCTATCAGTTGGCAAGCTGCGCACACAATCCCAGTGTTGTACAGCTTCCTTCTTCACCTTTCCGATGCTGCCGCTCTCTCCGGCTCCCGGAGCCGAAGAAGCGGCTTCTTCGCGCAAAGACGATTGTACCGCTCACAGTGCTCTCTTAGCGCCGCTTCTGCCGAAAGAAGCCCGGGAGCGGCTCTTAGCTCCGGAGAGCATCGTACCTTCGTCTTTAGCGTCTTTTGTGGTCTACATCCTAGCAGAAAGCTTTTCCACTCTGTCTGGCAAGGAAAACCTGCGGGAGCACAGAAAACATCTCCCATCGTCTTCTGGACGTTGCACGGAGGTCTGCCAAGTGTTTGGCATGAAGGAAAGAAAAGTTGTCCAAAACAGCTTCCAATCGAATATTCATGTGATTGGAAACGTCAGGAAAGTGTAAGGTACTGTTTTCTATCAGTTGGCAAGCTGCGCACACAATCCCAGTGTTGTACAGCTTCCTTCTTCACCTTTCCGATGCTGCCGCTCACTCCGGCTCCCGGAGCCGAAGAAGCAGCTTCTTCGCGCACAGACGATTGTACCGCTCACAGTGCTCTCTTAGCGCGGCTTCTGCCGAAAGAAGCCCGGGAGCGGCTCTTAGCTCCGGAGAGCATCGTACCTTCGTCTTTAGCGTCTTTTGTGGTCTACATCCTAGCAGAAAGCTTTTCCACTCTGTCTGGCTAGGAAAACCTGCGGGAGCACAGAAAACATCTCCCATCGTGTTCTGGACGTTGCACGGAGGTCTGCCAAGTGTTTGGCATGAAGGAAAGAAAAGTTGTCCAAAACAGTTTCCTATCGAATATTCGTGTGATTGGAAACGTCAGGAAAGTGCAGGTTACTGTTTTCTATCAGTTGGCATGCTGCACACACAATCCCAGTGTTGCACAGCTTCCTTCTTCCCCTTTCCGATGCTGCCGCTCTCTCCGGCTCCCGGAGCCGAAGAAGCGGCTTCTTCGCGCAAAGACGATTGTACCGCTCACAGTGCTCTCCTTAACGCGGCTTCTGCCGAAAGAAGCCCGGGAACGGCTCTTAGCTCCGGAGAGCATCGTACCTTCGTCTTTAGCGTCTTTTGTGGTCTACATCCTAGCAGAAAGCTTTTCCACTCTGTCTGGCTAGGAAAACCTGCGGGAGCACAGAAAACATCTCCCATCGTGTTCTGGACGTTGCACGGGGGTCTGCCAAGTGTTTGACAAGAAGGAAAGAAAAGTTGTCCAAAACAGCTTCCAATCGAATATTCATGGGATTGGAAACGTCAGGAAAGTGTAAGGTACTGTTTTCTATCAGTTGGCAAGCTGCGCACACAATCCCAGTGTTGTACAGCTTCCTTCTTCACCTTTCCGATGCTGCCGCTCTCTCCGGCTCCCGGAGCCGAAGAAGCGGCTTCTTCGCGCAAAGACGATTGTACCGCTCACAGTGCTCTCTTAGCGCGGCTTCTGCCGAAAGAAGCCCGGGAGCGGCTCTTAGCTCCGGAGAGCATCGTACCTTCGTCTTTAGCGTCTTTTGTGGTCTACATCCTAGCAGAAAGCTTTTCCACTCTGTCTGGCAAGGAAAACCTGCGGGAGCACAGAAAACATCTCCCATCGTGTTCTGGACGTTGCACGGAGGTCTGCCAAGTGTTTGGCATGAAGGAAAGAAAAGTTGTCCAAAACAGCTTCCAATCGAATATTCATGTGATTGGAAACGTCAGGAAAGTGTAAGGTACTGTTTTCTATCAGTTGGCAAGCTGCGCACACAATCCCAGTGTTGTACAGCTTCCTTCTTCCCCTTTCCGATGCTGCCGCTCTCTCCGGCTCCCGGAGCCGAAGAAGCGGCTTCTTCGCGCACAGACGATTGTACCGCTCACAGTGCTCTCTTAGCGCCGCTTCTGCCGAAAGAAGCCCGGGAACGGCTCTTAGCTCCGGAGAGCATCGTACCTTCGTCTTTAGCGTCTTTTGCGGTCTACATCCTAGCAGAAAGCTTTTCCACTCTGTCTGGCTAGGAAAACCTGCGGGAGCACAGAAAACATCTCCCATCGTGTTCTGGACGTTGCACGGAGGTCTGCCAAGTGTTTGACAAGAAGGAAAGAAAAGTTGTCCAAAACAGCTTCCAATCGAATATTCATGGGATTGGAAACGTCAGGAAAGTGTAAGGTACTGTTTTCTATCAGTTGGCAAGCTGCGCACACAATCCCGGTGTTGTACAGCTTCCTTCTTCACCTTTCCGATGCTGCCGCTCTCTCCGGCTCCCGGATCCGAAGAAGCGGCTTCTTCGCGCAAAGACGATTGTACCGCTCACAGTGCTCTCTGAGCGCCGCTTCTGCCGAAAGAAGCCCGGGAGCGGCTCTTAGCTCCGGAGAGCATCGTACCTTCGTCTTTAGCGTCTTTTGTGGTCTACATCCTAGCAGAAAGCTTTTCCACTCTGTCTGGCAAGGAAAACCTGCGGGAGCACAGAAAACATCTCCCATCGTGTTCTGGACGTTGCACGGAGGTCTGCCAAGTGTTTGGCATGAAGGAAAGAAAAGTTGTCCAAAACAGCTTCCAATCGAATATTCATGGGATTGGAAACGTCAGGAAAGTGTAAGGTACTGTTTTCTATCAGTTGGCAAGCTGCGCACACAATCCCAGTGTTGTACAGCTTCCTTCTTCACCTTTCCGATGCTGCCGCTCTCTCCGGCTCCCGGAGCCGAAGAAGCGGCTTCTTCGCGCAAAGACGATTGTACCGCTCACAGTGCTCTCTTAGCGCCGCTTCTGCCGAAAGAAGCCCGGGAGCGGCTCTTAGCTCCGGAGAGCATCGTACCTTCGTCTTTAGCGTCTTTTGTGGTCTACATCCTAGCAGAAAGCTTTTCCACTCTGTCTGGCAAGGAAAACCTGCGGGAGCACAGAAAACATCTCCCATCGTCTTCTGGACGTTGCACGGAGGTCTGCCAAGTGTTTGGCATGAAGGAAAGAAAAGTTGTCCAAAACAGCTTCCAATCGAATATTCATGTGATTGGAAACGTCAGGAAAGTGTAAGGTACTGTTTTCTATCAGTTGGCAAGCTGCGCACACAATCCCAGTGTTGTACAGCTTCCTTCTTCACCTTTCCGATGCTGCCGCTCTCTCCGGCTCCCGGAGCCGAAGAAGCGGCTTCTTCGCGCACAGACGATTGTACCGCTCACAGTGCTCTCTTAGCGCCGCTTCTGCCGAAAGAAGCCCGGGAGCGGCTCTTAGCTCCGGAGAGCATCGTACCTTCGTCTTTAGCGTCTTTTGTGGTCTACATCCTAGCAGAAAGCTTTTCCACTCTGTCTGGCAAGGAAAACCTGCGGGAGCACAGAAAACATCTCCCATCGTGTTCTGGACGTTGCACGGAGGTCTGCCAAGTGTTTGGCATGAAGGAAAGAAAAGTTGTCCAAAACAGCTTCCAATCGAATATTCATGTGATTGGAAACGTCAGGAAAGTGTAAGGTACTGTTTTCTATCAGTTGGCAAGCTGCGCACACAATCCCAGTGTTGCACAGCTTCCTTCTTCACCTTTCCGATGCTGCCGCTCTCTCCGGCTCCCGGAGCCGAAGAAGCAGCTTCTTCGCGCACAGACGATTGTACCGCTCACAGTGCTCTCCTTAACGCGGCTTCTGCCGAAAGAAGCCCGGGAACGGCTCTTAGCTCCGGAGAGCATCGTACCTTCGTCTTTAGCGTCTTTTGCGGTCTACATCCTAGCAGAAAGCTTTTCCACTCTGTCTGGCAAGGAAAACCTGCGGGAGCACAGAAAACATCTCCCATCGTGTTCTGGACGTTGCACGGAGGTCTGCCAAGTGTTTGGCATGAAGGAAAGAAAAGTTGTCCAAAACAGTTTCCTATCGAATATTCGTGTGATTGGAAACGTCAGGAAAGTGCAGGTTACTGTTTTCTATCAGTTGGCATGCTGCACACACAATCCCAGTGTTGCACAGCTTCCTTCTTCCCCTTTACGATGCTGCCGCTCTCTCCGGCTCCCGGAGCCGAAGAAGCGGCTTCTTCGCGCAAAGACGATTATACCGCTCACAGTGCTCTCCTTAACGCGGCTTCTGCCGAAAGAAGCCCGGGAACGGCTCTTAGCTCCGGAGAGCATCGTACCTTCGTCTTTAGCGTCTTTTGTGGTCTACATCCTAGCAGAAAGCTTTTCCACTCTGTCTGGCTAGGAAAACCTGCGGGAGCACAGAAAACATCTCCCATCGTGTTCTGGACGTTGCACGGAGGTCTGCCAAGTGTTTGACAAGAAGGAAAGAAAAGTTGTCCAAAACAGCTTCCAATCGAATATTCATGGGATTGGAAACGTCAGGAAAGTGTAAGGTACTGTTTTCTATCAGTTGGCAAGCTGCGCACACAATCCCAGTGTTGTACAGCTTCCTTCTTCACCTTTCCGATGCTGCCGCTCTCTCCGGCTCCCGGAGCCGAAGAAGCGGCTTCTTCGCGCAAAGACGATTGTACCGCTCACAGTGCTCTCTGAGCGCCGCTTCTGCCGTAAGAAGCCCGGGAGCGGCTCTTAGCTCCGGAGAGCATCGTACCTTCGTCTTTAGCGTCTTTTGTGGTCTACATCCTAGCAGAAAGCTTTTCCACTCTGTCTGGCAAGGAAAACCTGCGGGAGCACAGAAAACATCTCCCATCGTGTTCTGGACGTTGCACGGAGGTCTGCCAAGTGTTTGGCATGAAGGAAAGAAAAGTTGTCCAAAACAGCTTCCAATCGAATATTCATGTGATTGGAAACGTCAGGAAAGTGTAAGGTACTGTTTTCTATCAGTTGGCAAGCTGCGCACACAATCCCAGTGTTGTACAGCTTCCTTCTTCACCTTTGCGATGCTGCCGCTCTCTCCGGCTCCCGGAGCCGAAGAAGCGGCTTCTTCGCGCAAAGACGATTGTACCGCTCACAGTGCTCTCTTAGCGCCGCTTCTGCCGAAAGAAGCCCGGGAGCGGCTCTTAGCTCCGGAGAGCATCGTACCTTCGTCTTTAGCGTCTTTTGTGGTCTACATCCTAGCAGAAAGCTTTTCCACTCTGTCTGGCAAGGAAAACCTGCGGGAGCACAGAAAACATCTCCCATCGTCTTCTGGACGTTGCACGGAGGTCTGCCAAGTGTTTGGCATGAAGGAAAGAAAAGTTGTCCAAAACAGCTTCCAATCGAATATTCATGTGATTGGAAACGTCAGGAAAGTGTAAGGTACTGTTTTCTATCAGTTGGCAAGCTGCGCACACAATCCCAGTGTTGTACAGCTTCCTTCTTCACCTTTGCGATGCTGCCGCTCTCTCCGGCTCCCGGAGCCGAAGAAGCGGCTTCTTCGCGCACAGACGATTGTACCGCTCACAGTGCTCTCTTAGCGCCGCTTCTGCCGAAAGAAGCCCGGGAGCGGCTCTTAGCTCCGGAGAGCATCGTACCTTCGTCTTTAGCGTCTTTTGTGGTCTACATCCTAGCAGAAAGCTTTTCCACTCTGTCTGGCAAGGAAAACCTGCGGGAGCACAGAAAACATCTCCCATCGTCTTCTGGACGTTGCACGGAGGTCTGCCAAGTGTTTGACAAGAAGGAAAGAAAAGTTGTCCAAAACAGCTTCCAATCGAATATTCATGTGATTGGAAACGTCAGGAAAGTGTAAGGTACTGTTTTCCATCAGTTGGCAAGCTGCGCACACAATCCCAGTGTTGCACAGCTTCCTTCTTCACCTTTCCGATGCTGCCGCTCTCTCCGGCTCCCGGAGCCGAAGAAGCAGCTTCTTCGCGCACAGACGATTGTACCGCTCACAGTGCTCTCCTTAACGCGGCTTCTGCCGAAAGAAGCCCGGGAGCGGCTCTTAGCTCCGGAGGGCATCGTACCTTCGTCTTTAGCGTCTTTTGCGGTCTACATCCTAGCAGAAAGCTTTTCCACTCTGTCTGGCAAGGAAAACCTGCGGGAGCACAGAAAACATCTCCCATCGTGTTCTGGACGTTGCACGGAGGTCTGCCAAGTGTTTGGCATGAAGGAAAGAAAAGTTGTCCAAAACAGTTTCCTATCGAATATTCGTGTGATTGGAAACGTCAGGAAAGTGCAGGTTACTGTTTTCTATCAGTTGGCATGCTGCACACACAATCCCAGTGTTGCACAGCTTCCTTCTTCCCCTTTACGATGCTGCCGCTCTCTCCGGCTCCCGGAGCCGAAGAAGCGGCTTCTTCGCGCAAAGACGATTGTACCGCTCACAGTGCTCTCCTTAACGCGGCTTCTGCCGAAAGAAGCCCGGGAACGGCTCTTAGCTCCGGAGAGCATCGTACCTTCGTCTTTAGCGTCTTTTGTGGTCTACATCCTAGCAGAAAGCTTTTCCACTCTGTCTGGCTAGGAAAACCTGCGGGAGCACAGAAAACATCTCCCATCGTGTTCTGGACGTTGCACGGAGGTCTGCCAAGTGTTTGACAAGAAGGAAAGAAAAGTTGTCCAAAACAGCTTCCAATCGAATATTCATGGGATTGGAAACGTCAGGAAAGTGTAAGGTACTGTTTTCTATCAGTTGGCAAGCTGCGCACACAATCCCAGTGTTGTACAGCTTCCTTCTTCACCTTTCCGATGCTGCCGCTCTCTCCGGCTCCCGGAGCCGAAGAAGCGGCTTCTTCGCGCAAAGACGATTGTACCGCTCACAGTGCTCTCTGAGCGCCGCTTCTGCCGTAAGAAGCCCGGCAGCGGCTCTTAGCTCCGGAGAGCATCGTACCTTCGTCTTTAGCGTCTTTTGTGGTCTACATCCTAGCAGAAAGCTTTTCCACTCTGTCTGGCAAGGAAAACCTGCGGGAGCACAGAAAACATCTCCCATCGTGTTCTGGACGTTGCACGGACGTCTGCCAAGTGTTTGGCATGAAGGAAAGAAAAGTTGTCCAAAACAGCTTCCAATCGAATATTCATGTGATTGGAAACGTCAGGAAAGTGTAAGGTACTGTTTTCTATCAGTTGGCAAGCTGCGCACACAATCCCAGTGTTGTACAGCTTCCTTCTTCACCTTTGCGAGGCTGCCGCTCTCTCCGGCTCCCGGAGCCGAAAAAGCGGCTTCTTCGCGCAAAGACGATTGTACCGCTCACAGTGCTCTCTTAGCGCCGCTTCTGCCGAAAGAAGCCCGGGAGCGGCTCTTAGCTCCGGAGAGCATCGTACCTTCGTCTTTAGCGTCTTTTGTGGTCTACATCCTAGCAGAAAGCTTTTCCACTCTGTCTGGCAAGGAAAGCCTCCAGGAGCACAGAAAACATCTCCCATCGTCTTCTGGACGTTGCACGGAGGTCTGCCAAGTGTTTGGCATGAAGGAAAGAAAAGTTGTCCAAAACAGCTTCCAATCGAATATTTATGTGATTGGAAACGTCAGGAAAGTGTAAGGTACTGTTTTCTATCACTTGGCAAGCTGCGCACACAATCCCAGTGTTGTACAGCTTCCTTCTTCACCTTTCCGATGCTGCCGCTCTCTCCGGCTCCCGGAGCCGAAGAAGCGGCTTCTTCGCGCACAGACGATTGTACCGCTCACAGTGCTCTCTTAGCGCCGCTTCTGCCGAAAGAAGCCCGGGAGCGGCTCTTTGCTCCGGAGAGCATCGTACCTTCGTCTTTAGCGTCTTTTGTGGTCTACATCCTAGCAGAAAGCTTTTCCACTCTGTCTGGCTAGGAAAACCTGCGGGAGCACAGAAAATATCTCCCATCATGTTCTGGACGTTGCACGGAGGTCTGCCAAGTGTTTGACAAGAAGGAAAGAAAAGTTGTCCAAAACAGCTTCCAATCGAATATTCATGTGATTGGAAACGTCAGGAAAGTGTAAGGTACTGTTTTCTATCAGTTGGCAAGCTGCGCACACAATCCCAGTGTTGTACAGCTTCCTTCTTCACCTTTCCGATGCTGCCGCTCTCTCCGGCTCCCGGAGCCGAAGAAGCAGCTTCTTCGCGCACAGACGATTGTACCGCTCACAGTGCTCTCTTAGCGCGGCTTCTGCCGAAAGAAGCCCGGGAGCGGCTCTTAGCTCCGGAGAGCATCGTACCTTCGTCTTTAGCGTCTTTTGTGGTCTACATCCTAGCAGAAAGCTTTTCCACTCTGTCTGGCTAGGAAAACCTGCGGGAGCACAGAAAACATCTCCCATCGTGTTCTGGACGTTGCACGGAGGTCTGCCAAGTGTTTGGCATGAAGGAAAGAAAAGTTGTCTAAAACAGTTTCCTATCGAATATTCGTGTGATTGGAAACGTCAGGAAAGTGCAGGTTACTGTTTTCTATCAGTTGGCATGCTGCACACACAATCCCAGTGTTGCACAGCTTCCTTCTTCCCCTTTCCGATGCTGCCGCTCTCTCCGGCTCCCGGAGCAGAAGAAGCGGCTTCTTCGCGCAAAGACGATTGTACCGCTCACAGTGCTCTCCTTAACGCGGCTTCTGCCGAAAGAAGCCCGGGAACGGCTCTTAGCTCCGGAGAGCATCGTACCTTCGTCTTTAGCGTCTTTTGTGGTCTACATCCTAGCAGAAAGCTTTTCCACTCTGTCTGGCTAGGAAAACCTGCGGGAGCACAGAAAACATCTCCCATCGTGTTCTGGACGTTGCACGGAGGTCTGCCAAGTGTTTGACAAGAAGGAAAGAAAAGTTGTCCAAAACAGCTTCCAATCGAATATTCATGTGATTGGAAACGTCAGGAAAGTGTAAGGTACTGTTTTCTATCAGTTGGCAAGCTGCGCACACAATCCCAGTGTTGTACAGCTTCCTTCTTCACCTTTGCGATGCTGCCGCTCTCTCCGGCTCCCGGAGCCGAAGAAGCGGCTTCTTCGCGCAAAGACGATTGTACCGCTCACAGTGCTCTCTTAGCGCCGCTTCTGCCGAAAGAAGCCCGGGAGCGGCTCTTAGCTCCGGAGAGCATCGTACCTTCGTCTTTAGCGTCTTTTGTGGTCTACATCCTAGCAGAAAGCTTTTCCACTCTGTCTGGCAAGGAAAACCTGCGGGAGCACAGAAAACATCTCCCATCGTGTTCTGGACGTTGCACGGAGGTCTGCCAAGTGTTTGGCATGAAGGAAAGAAAAGTTGTCCAAAACAGCTTCCAATCGAATATTCATGTGATTGGAAACGTCAGGAAAGTGTAAGGTACTGTTTTCTATCAGTTGGCAAGCTGCGCACACAATCCCAGTGTTGTACAGCTTCCTTCTTCCCCTTTCCGATGCTGCCGCTCTCTCCGGCTCCCGGAGCCGAAGAAGCGGCTTCTTCGCGCACAGACGATTGTACCGCTCACAGTGCTCTCTTAGCGCGGCTCCTGCCGAAAGAAGCCCGGGAGCGGCTCTTAGCTCCGGAGAGCATCGTACCTTTGTCTTTAGCGTCTTTTGTGGTCTACATCCTAGCAGAAAGCTTTTCCACTCTGTCTGGCAAGGAAAACATGCGGGAGCACAGAAAACATCTCCCATCGTGTTCTGGACGTTGCACGGAGGTCTGCCAAGTGTTTGGCATGAAGGAAAGAAAAGTTGTCCAAAACAGCTTCCAATCGAATATTCATGTGATTGGAAACGTCAGGAAAGTGTAAGGTACTGTTTTCTATCAGTTGGCAAGCTGCGCACACAATCCCAGTGTTGTACAGCTTCCTTCTTCCCCTTTCCGATGCTGCCGCTCTCTCCGGCTCCCGGAGCCGAAGAAGCGGCTTCTTCGCGCAAAGACGATTGTACCGCTCACAGTGCTCTCCTAGCCCCGCTTCTGCCGAAAGAAGCCCGGGAGCGGCTCTTAGCTCCGGAGAGCATCGTACCTTCGTCTTTAGCGTCTTTTGTGGTCTACATCCTAGCAGAAAGCTTTTCCACTCTGTCTGGCAAGGAAAACCTGCGGGAGCACAGAAAACATCTCCCATCGTGTTCTGGACGTTGCACGGAGGTCTGCCAAGTGTTTGGCATGAAGGAAAGAAAAGTTGTCCAAAACAGCTTCCAATCGAATATTCATGTGATTGGAAACGTCAGGAAAGTGTAAGGTACTGTTTTCTATCAGTTGGCAAGCTGCGCACACAATCCCAGTGTTGTACAGCTTCCTTCTTCACCTTTCCCATGCTGCCGCTCTCTCTGGCTCCCGGAGCCGAGGAAGCAGCTTCTTCGCGCAAAGACGATTGTACCGCTCACAGTGCTCTCTTAGCGCCGCTTCTGCCGAAAGAAGCCCGGGAGCGGCTCTTAGCTCCGGAGAGCATCGTGCCTTCGTCTTTAGCGTCTTTTGTGGTCTACATCCTAGCAGAAAGCTTTTCCACTCTGTCTGGCAAGAAAAACCTGCGGGAGCACAGAAAACATCTCCCATCGTGTTCTGGACGTTGCACGGAGGTCTGCCAAGTGTTTGGCATGAAGGAAAGAAAAGTTGTCCAAAACAGTTTCCTATCGAATATTCGTGTGATTGGAAACGTCAGGAAAGTGTAAGGTACTGTTTTCTATCATTTGGCAAGCTGCGCACACAATCCCAGTGTTGTACAGCTTCCTTCTTCACCTTTCCGATGCTGCCGCTCTCTCCGGCTCCCGGAGCCGAAGAAGCGGCTTCTTCGCGCACAGACGATTGTACCGCTCACAGTGCTCTCTTAGCGCCGCTTCTGCCGAAAGAAGCCCGGGAGCGGCTCTTAGCTCCGGAGAGCATCGTACCTTCGTCTTTAGCGTCTTTTGTGGTCTACATCCTAGCAGAAAGCTTTTCCACTCTGTCTGGCAAGGAAAACCTGCGGGAGCACAGAAAACATCTCCCATCGTCTTCTGGACGTTGCACGGAGGTCTGCCAAGTGTTTGACAAGAAGGAAAGAAAAGTTGTCCAAAACAGCTTCCAATCGAATATTCATGTGATTGGAAACGTCAGGAAAGTGTAAGGTACTGTTTTCTATCAGTTGGCAAGCTGCGCACACAATCCCAGTGTTGTACAGCTTCCTTCTTCACCTTTCCCATGCTGCCGCTCTCTCCGGCTCCCGGAGCCGAAGAAGCAGCTTCTTCGCGCACAGACGATTGTACCGCTCACAGTGCTCTCTTAGCGCCGCTTCTGCCAAAAGAAGCCCGGGAGCGGCTCTTAGCTCCGGAGAGCATCGTACCTTCGTCTTTAGCGTCTTTTGTGGTCTACATCCTAGCAGAAAGCTTTTCCACTCTGTCTGGCAAGGAAAACCTGCGGGAGCACAGAAAACATCTCCCATCGTCTTCTGGACGTTGCACGGACGTCTGCCAAGTGTTTGGCATGAAGGAAAGAAAAGTTGTCCAAAACAGCTTCCAATCGAATATTCGTGTGATTGGAAACGTCAGGAAAGTGCAGGTTACTGTTTTCTATCAGTTGGCAAGCTGCACACACAATCCCAGTGTTGCACAGCTTCCTTCTTCCCCTTTCCGATGCTGCCGCTCTCTCCGGCTCCCGGACCCGAAGAAGCGGCTTCTTCGCGCAAAGACGATTGTACCGCTCACAGTGCTCTCCTTAACGCGGCTTCTGCCGAAAGAAGCCCGGGAACGGCTCTTAGCTCCGGAGAGCATCGTACCTTCGTCTTTAGCGTCTTTTGTGGTCTACATCCTAGCAGAAAGCTTTTCCACTCTGTCTGGCAAGGAAAACCTGCGGGAGCACAGAAAACATCTCCCATCGTGTTCTGGACGTTGCACGGAGGTCTGCCAAGTGTTTGGCATGAAGGAAAGAAAAGTTGTCCAAAACAGTTTCCTATCGAATATTCGTGTGATTGGAAACGTCAGGAAAGTGTAAGGTACTGTTTTCTATCAGTTGGCAAGCTGCGCACACAATCCCAGTGTTGTACAGCTTCCTTCTTCACCTTTCCGATGCTGCCGCTCTCTCCGGCTCCCGGAGCCGAAGAAGCGGCTTCTTCGCGCAAAGACGATTGTACCGCTCACAGTGCTCTCTTAGCGCCGCTTCTGCCGAAAGAAGCCCGGGAGCGGCTCTTAGCTCCGGAGAGCATCGTACCTTCGTCTTTAGCGTCTTTTGTGGTCTACATCCTAGCAGAAAGCTTTTCCACTCTGTCTGGCAAGGAAAACCTGCGGGAGCACAGAAAACATCTCCCATCGTGTTCTGGACGTTGCACGGAGGTCTGCCAAGTGTTTGGCATGAAGGAAAGAAAAGTTGTCCAAAACAGCTTCCAATCGAATATTCATGTGATTGGAAACGTCAGGAAAGTGTAAGGTACTGTTTTCTATCAGTTGGCAAGCTGCGCACACAATCCCAGTGTTGTACAGCTTCCTTCTTCACCTTTGCGATGCTGCCGCTCTCTCCGGCTCCCGGAGCCGAAGAAGCGGCTTCTTCGCGCAAAGACGATTGTACCGCTCACAGTGCTCTCTTAGCGCCGCTTCTGCCGAAAGAAGCCCGGGAGCGGCTCTTAGCTCCGGAGAGCATCGTACCTTCGTCTTTAGCGTCTTTTGTGGTCTACATCCTAGCAGAAAGCTTTTCCACTCTGTCTGGCAAGGAAAACCTGCGGGAGCACAGAAAACATCTCCCATCGTGTTCTGGACGTTGCACGGAGGTCTGCCAAGTGTTTGGCATGAAGGAAAGAAAAGTTGTCCAAAACAGCTTCCAATCGAATATTCATGTGATTGGAAACGTCAGGAAAGTGTAAGGTACTGTTTTCTATCATTTGGCAAGCTGCGCACACAATCCCAGTGTTGTACAGCTTCCTTCTTCCCCTTTCCGATGCTGCCGCTCTCTCCGGCTCCCGGAGCCGAAGAAGCAGCTTCTTCGCGCACAGACGATTGTACCGCTCACAGTGCTCTCTTAGCGCGGCTTCTGCCGAAAGAAGCCCGGGAGCGGCTCTTAGCTCCGGAGAGCATCGTACCTTCGTCTTTAGCGTCTTTTGTGGTCTACATCCTAGCAGAAAGCTTTTCCACTCTGTCTGGCAAGGAAAACCTGCGGGAGCACAGAAAACATCTCCCATCGTCTTCTGGACGTTGCACGGACGTCTGCCAAGTGTTTGGCATGAAGGAAAGAAAAGTTGTCCAAAACAGCTTCCAATCGAATATTCATGTGATTGGAAACGTCAGGAAAGTGTAAGGTACTGTTTTCTATCAGTTGGCAAGCTGCGCACACAATCCCAGTGTTGTACAGCTTCCTTCTTCACCTTTCCGATGCTGCCGCTCTCTCCGGCTCCCGGAGCCGAAGAAGCGGCTTCTTCGCGCACAGACGATTGTACCGCTCACAGTGCTCTCTTAGCGCCGCTTCTGCCGAAAGAAGCCCGGGAGCGGCTCTTAGCTCCGGAGAGCATCGTACCTTCGTCTTTAGCGTCTTTTGTGGTCTACATCCTAGCAGAAAGCTTTTCCACTCTGTCTGGCAAGGAAAACCTGCGGGAGCACAGAAAACATCTCCCATCGTGTTCTGGACGTTGCACGGACGTCTGCCAAGTGTTTGGCATGAAGGAAAGAAAAGTTGTCCAAAACAGCTTCCAATCGAATATTCATGTGATTGGAAACGTCAGGAAAGTGTAAGGTACTGTTTTCTATCAGTTGGCAAGCTGCGCACACAATCCCAGTGTTGCACAGCTTCCTTCTTCACCTTTCCGATGCTGCCGCTCTCTCCGGCTCCCGGAGCCGAAGAAGCAGCTTCTTCACGCACAGACGATTGTACCGCTCACAGTGCTCTCCTTAACGCGGCTTGTGCCGAAAGAAGCCCGGGAGCGGCTCTTAGCTCCGGAGAGCATCGTACCTTCGTCTTTAGCGTCTTTTGTGGTCTACATCCTAGCAGAAAGCTTTTCCACTCTGTCTGGCAAGGAAAACCTGCGGGAGCACAGAAAACATCTCCCATCGTCTTCTGGACGTTGCACGGACGTCTGCCAAGTGTTTGACAAGAAGGAAAGAAAAGTTGTCCAAAACAGCTTCCAATCGAATATTCATGGGATTGGAAACGTCAGGAAAGTGTAAGGTACTGTTTTCTATCAGTTGGCAAGCTGCGCACACAATCCCAGTGTTGTACAGCTTCCTTCTTCACCTTTCCGATGCTGCCGCTCTCTCTGGCTCCCGGAGCCGAAGAAGCGGCTTCTTCGCGCAAAGACGATTGTACCGCTCACAGTGCTCTCTTAGCGCCGCTTCTGCCGAAAGAAGCCCGGGAGCGGCTCTTAGCTCCGGAGAGCATCGTACCTTCGTCTTTAGCGTCTTTTGTGGTCTACATCCTAGCAGAAAGCTTTTCCACTCTGTCTGGCTAGGAAAACCTGCGGGAGCACAGAAAACATCTCCCATCGTGTTCTGGACGTTGCACGGAGGTCTGCCAAGTGTTTGACAAGAAGGAAAGAAAAGTTGTCCAAAACAGCTTCCAATCGAATATTCATGGGATTGGAAACGTCAGGAAAGTGTAAGGTACTGTTTTCTATCAGTTGGCAAGCTGCGCACACAATCCCAGTGTTGTACAGCTTCCTTCTTCACCTTTCCGATGCTGCCGCTCTCTCCGGCTCCCGGAGCCGAAGAAGCGGCTTCTTCGCGCAAAGACGATTGTACCGCTCACAGTGCTCTCTTAGCGCCGCTTCTGCCGAAAGAAGCCCGGGAGCGGCTCTTAGCTCCGGAGAGCATCGTACCTTCGTCTTTAGCGTCTTTTGTGGTCTACATCCTAGCAGAAAGCTTTTCCACTCTGTCTGGCAAGGAAAACCTGCGCGAGCACAGAAAACATCTCCCATCGTGTTCTGGACGTTGCACGGAGGTCTGCCAAGTGTTTGACAAGAAGGAAAGAAAAGTTGTCCAAAACAGCTTCCAATCGAATATTCATGTGATTGGAAACGTCAGGAAAGTGTAAGGTACTGTTTTCTATCAGTTGGCAAGCTGCGCACACAATCCCAGTGTTGTACAGCTTCCTTCTTCACATTTCCGATGCTGCCGCTCTCTCTGGCTCCCGGAGCGGAAGAAGCGGCTTCTTCGCGCAAAGACGATTGTACCGCTCACAGTGCTCTCTTAGCGCCGCTTCTGCCGAAAGAAGCCCGGGAGCGGCTCTTAGCTCCGGAGAGCATCGTACCTTCGTCTTTAGCGTCTTTTGTGGTCTACATCCTAGCAGAAAGCTTTTCCACTCTGTCTGGCTAGGAAAACCTGCGGGAGCACAGAAAACATCTCCCATCGTGTTCTGGACGTTGCACGGAGGTCTGCCAAGTGTTTGACAAGAAGGAAAGAAAAGTTGTCCAAAACAGCTTCCAATCGAATATTCATGGGATTGGAAACGTCAGGAAAGTGTAAGGTACTGTTTTCTATCAGTTGGCAAGCTGCGCACACAATCCCAGTGTTGTACAGCTTCCTTCTTCACCTTTCCGATGCTGCCGCTCTCTCCGGCTCCCGGAGCCGAAGAAGCGGCTTCTTCGCGCAAAGACGATTGTACCGCTCACAGTGCTCTCTTAGCGCCGCTTCTGCCGAAAGAAGCCCGGGAGCGGCTCTTAGCTCCGGAGAGCATCGTACCTTCGTCTTTAGCGTCTTTTGTGGTCTACATCCTAGCAGAAAGCTTTTCCACTCTGTCTGGCAAGGAAAACCTGCGGGAGCACAGAAAACATCTCCCATCGTGTTCTGGACGTTGCACGGAGGTCTGCCAAGTGTTTGGCATGAAGGAAAGAAAAGTTGTCCAAAACAGCTTCCAATCGAATATTCATGTGATTGGAAACGTCAGGAAAGTGTAAGGTACTGTTTTCTATCAGTTGGCAAGCTGCGCACACAATCCCAGTGTTGTACAGCTTCCTTCTTCACCTTTCCGATGCTGCCGCTCTCTCCGGCTCCCGGAGCCGAAGAAGCGGCTTCTTCGCGCACAGACGATTGTACCGCTCACAGTGCTCTCTTAGCGCGGCTTCTGCCGAAAGAAGCCCGGGAGCGGCTCTTAGCTCCGGAGAGCATCGTACCTTCGTCTTTAGCGTCTTTTGTGGTCTACATCCTAGCAGAAAGCTTTTCCACTCTGTCTGGCAAGGAAAACCTGCGGGAGCACAGAAAACATCTCCCATCGTGTTCTGGACGTTGCACGGACGTCTGCCAAGTGTTTGACAAGAAGGAAAGAAAAGTTGTCCAAAACAGCTTCCAATCGAATATTCATGTGATTGGAAACGTCAGGAAAGTGGAAGGTACTATTTTCTATCAGTTGGCAAGCTGCGCACACAATCCCAGTGTTGCACAGCTTCCTTCTTCACCTTTCCGATGCTGCCGCTCTCTCCGGCTCCCGGAGCCGAAGAAGCAGCTTCTTCGCGCACAGACGATTGTACCGCTCACAGTGCTCTCCTTAACGCGGCTTCTGCCGAAAGAAGCCCGGGAACGGCTCTTAGCTCCGGAGAGCATCGTACCTTCGTCTTTAGCGTCTTTTGCGGTCTACATCCTAGCAGAAAGCTTTTCCACTCTGTCTGGCAAGGAAAACCTGCGGGAGCACAGAAAACATCTCCCATCGTGTTCTGGACGTTGCACGGAGGTCTGCCAAGTGTTTGGCATGAAGGAAAGAAAAGTTGTCCAAAACAGCTTCCAATCGAATATTCGTGTGATTGGAAACGTCAGGAAAGTGCAGGTTACTGTTTTCTATCAGTTGGCAAGCTGCACACACAATCCCAGTGTTGCACAGCTTCCTTCTTCCCCTTTCCGATGCTGCCGCTCTCTCCGGCTCCCGGAGCCGAAGAAGCGGCTTCTTCGCGCAAAGACGATTGTACCGCTCACAGTGCTCTCTTAGCGCCGCTTCTGCCGAAAGAAGCCCGGGAGCGGCTCTTAGCTCCGGAGAGCATCGTACCTTCGTCTTTAGCGTCTTTTGTGGCCTACATCCTAGCAGAAAGCTTTTCCACTCTGTCTGGCTAGGAAAACCTGCGGGAGCACAGAAAACATCTCCCATCGTCTTCTGGACGTTGCACGGAGGTCTGCCAAGTGTTTGGCATGAAGGAAAGAAAAGTTGTCCAAAACAACTTCCAATCGAATATTCATGTGATTGGAAACATCAGGAAAGTGTAAGGTACTGTTTTCTATCAGTTGGCAAGCTGCGCACACAATCCCAGTGTTGTACAGCTTCCTTCTTCACCTTTCCGATGCTGCCGCTCTCTCCGGCTCCCGGAGCCGAAGAAGCGGCTTCTTCGCGCACAGACGATTGTACCGCTCACAGTGCTCTCTTAGCGCGGCTTCTGCCGAAAGAAGCCCGGGAGCGGCTCTTAGCTCCGGAGAGCATCGTACCTTCGTCTTTAGCGTCTTTTGCGTTCTACATCCTAGCAGAAAGCTTTTCCACTCTGTCTGGCAAGAAAAACCTGCGGGAGCACAGAAAACATCTCCCATCGTCTTCTGGACGTTGCACGGAGGTCTGCCAAGTGTTTGGCATGAAGGAAAGAAAAGTTGTCCAAAACAGTTTCCTATCGAATATTCGTGTGATTGGAAACGTCAGGAAAGTGTAAGGTACTGTTTTCTATCATTTGGCAAGCTGCGCACACAATCCCAGTGTTGTACAGCTTCCTTCTTCACCTTTCCGATGCTGCCGCTCTCTCCGGCTCCCGGAGCCGAAGAAGCGGCTTCTTCGCGCAAAGACGATTGTACCGCTCACAGTGCTCTCTGAGCGCCGCTTCTGCCCAAAGAAGCCCGGCAGCGGCTCTTAGCTCCGGAGAGCATCGTACCTTCGTCTTTAGCGTCTTTTGTGGTCTACATCCTAGCAGAAAGCTTTTCCACTCTGTCTGGCTAGGAAAACCTGCGGGAGCACAGAAAACATCTCCCATCGTGTTCTGGACGTTGCACGGAGGTCTGCCAAGTGTTTGACAAGAAGGAAAGAAAAGTTGTCCAAAACAGCTTCCAATCGAATATTCATGTGATTGGAAACGTCAGGAAAGTGTAAGGTACTGTTTTCTATCAGTTGGCAAGCTGCGCACACAATCCCAGTGTTGTACAGCTTCCTTCTTCACCTTTCCGATGCTGCCGCTCTCTCCGGCTCCCGGAGCCGAAGAAGCGGCTTCTTCGCGCAAAGACGATTGTACCGCTCACAGTGCTCTCTGAGCGCCGCTTCTGCCGAAAGAAGCCCGGGAGCGGCTCTTAGCTCCGGAGAGCATCGTACCTTCGTCTTTAGCGTCTTTTGTGGTCTACATCCTAGCAGAAAGCTTTTCCACTCTGTCTGGCAAGGAAAACCTGCGGGAGCACAGAAAACATCTCCCATCGTGTTCTGGACGTTGCACGGAGGTCTGCCAAGTGTTTGGCATGAAGGAAAGAAAAGTTGTCCAAAACAGCTTCCAATCGAAGATTCATGTGATTGGAAACGTCAGGAAAGTGTAAGGTACTGTTTTCTATCAGTTGGCAAGCTGCGCACACAATCCCAGTGTTGTACAGCTTCCTTCTTCACCTTTGCGATGCTGCCGCTCTCTCCGGCTCCCGGAGCCGAAGAAGCGGCTTCTTTGCGCAAAGACGATTGTACCGCTCACAGTGCTCTCTTAGCGCGGCTTCTGCCGAAAGAAGCCCGGGAGCGGCTCTTAGCTCCGGAGAGCATCGTACCTTCGTCTTTAGCGTCTTTTGTGGTCTACATCCTAGCAGAAAGCTTTTCCACTCTGTCTGGCAAGGAAAACCTGCGGGAGCACAGAAAACATCTCCCATCGTGTTCTGCACGTTGCACGGAGGTCTGCCAAGTGTTTGGCATGAAGGAAAGAAAAGTTGTCCAAAACAGCTTCCAATCGAATATTCATGTGATTGGAAACGTCAGGAAAGTGTAAGGTACTGTTTTCTATCAGTTGGCAAGCTGCGCACACAATCCCAGTGTTGTACAGCTTCCTTCTTCACCTTTCCGATGCTGCCGCTCTCTCCGGCTCCCGGAGCCGAAGAAGCGGCTTCTTCGCGCACAGACGATTGTACCGCTCACAGTGCTCTCTTAGCGCCGCTTCTGCCGAAAGAAGCCCGGGAGCGGCTCTTAGCTCCGGAGAGCATCGTACCTTCGTCTTTAGCGTCTTTTGTGGTCTACATCCTAGCAGAAAGCTTTTCCACTCTGTCTAGCAAGGAAAACCTGCGGGAGCACAGAAAACATCTCCCATCGTGTTCTGGACGTTGCACGGAGGTCTGCCAAGTGTTTGGCATGAAGGAAAGAAAAGTTGTCCAAAACAGCTTCCAATCGAATATTCGTGTGATTGGAAACGTCAGGAAAGTGCAAGATACTGTTTTCTATCAGTTGGCAAGCTGCACACACAATCCCAGTGTTGCACAGCTTCCTTCTTCACCTTTGCGATGCTGCCGCTCTCTCCGGCTCCCGGAGCCGAAGAAGCGGCTTCTTCGCGCAAAGACGATTGTACCGCTCACAGTGCTCTCCTTAACGCGGCTTGTGCCGAAAGAAGCCCGGGAACGGCGCTTAGCTCCGGAGAGCATCGTACCTTCGTCTTTAGCGTCTTTTGCGGTCTACATCCTAGCAGAAAGCTTTTCCACTCTGTCTGGCAAGGAAAACCTGCGGGAGCACAGAAAACATCTCCCATCGTGTTCTGGACGTTGCACGGACGTCTGCCAAGTGTTTGGCATGAAGGAAAGAAAAGTTGTCCAAAACAGTTTCCTATCGAATATTCGTGTGATTGGAAACGTCAGGAAAGTGTAAGGTACTGTTTTCTATCATTTGGCAAGCTGCGCACACAATCCCAGTGTTGCACAGCTTCCTTCTTCACCTTTCCGATGCTGCCGCTCTCTCCGGCTCCCGGAGCCGAAGAAGCAGCTTCTTCGCGCACAGACGATTGTACCGCTCACAGTGCTCTCCTTAACGCGGCTTCTGCCGAAAGAAGCCCGGGAACGGCTCATAGCTCCGGAGAGCATCGTACCTTCGTCTTTAGCGTCTTTTGCGGTCTACATCCTAGCAGAAAGCTTTTCCACTCTGTCTGGCAAGGAAAACCTGCGGGAGCACAGAAAACATCTCCCATCGTGTTCTGGACGTTGCACGGAGGTCTGCCAAGTGTTTGGCATGAAGGAAAGAAAAGTTGTCCAAAACAGTTTCCTATCGAATATTCGTGTGATTGGAAACGTCAGGAAAGTGTAAGGTACTGTTTTCTATCATTTGGCAAGCTGCGCACACAATCCCAGTGTTGTACAGCTTCCTTCTTCACCTTTCCGATGCTGCCGCTCTCTCTGGCTCCCGGAGCCGAAGAAGCGGCTTCTTCGCGCAAAGACGATTGTACCGCTCACAGTGCTCTCTGAGCGCCGCTTCTGCCGAAAGAAGCCCGGGAGCGGCTCTTAGCTCCGGAGAGCATCGTACCTTCGTCTTTAGCGTCTTTTGCGGTCTACATCCTAGCAGAAAGCTTTTCCACTCTGTCTGGCAAGGAAAACCTGCGGGAGCACAGAAAACATCTCCCATCGTGTTCTGGACGTTGCACGGAGGTCTGCCAAGTGTTTGGCATGAAGGAAAGAAAAGTTGTCCAAAACAGTTTCCTATCGAATATTCGTGTGATTGGAAACGTCAGGAAAGTGTAAGGTACTGTTTTCTATCATTTGGCAAGCTGCGCACACAATCCCAGTGTTGTACAGCTTCCTTCTTCACCTTTCCGATGCTGCCGCTCTCTCTGGCTCCCGGAGCCGAAGAAGCGGCTTCTTCGCGCAAAGACGATTGTACCGCTCACAGTGCTCTCTTAGCGCCGCTTCTGCTGAAAGAAGCCCGGGAGCGGCTCTTAGCTCCGGAGAGCATCGTACCTTCGTCTTTAGCGTCTTTTGTGGTCTACATCCTAGCAGAAAGCTTTTCCACTCTGTCTGGCTAGGAAAACCTGCGGGAGCACAGAAAACATCTCCCATCGTGTTCTGGACGTTGCACGGAGGTCTGCCAAGTGTTTGACAAGAAGGAAAGAAAAGTTGTCCAAAACAGCTTCCAATCGAATATTCATGGGATTGGAAACGTCAGGAAAGTGTAAGGTACTGTTTTCTATCAGTTGGCAAGCTGCGCACACAATCCCAGTGTTGTACAGCTTCCTTCTTCACCTTTCCGATGCTGCCGCTCTCTCCGGCTCCCGGAGCCGAAGAAGCGGCTTCTTCGCGCAAAGACGATTGTACCGCTCACAGTGCTCTCTGAGCGCCGCTTCTGCCGAAAGAAGCCCGGGAGCGGCTCTTAGCTCCGGAGAGCATCGTACCTTCGTCTTTAGCGTCTTTTGTGGTCTACATCCTAGCAGAAAGCTTTTCCACTCTGTCTGGCAAGGAAAACCTGCGGGAGCACAGAAAACATCTCCCATCGTCTTCTGGACGTTGCACGGAGGTCTGCCAAGTGTTTGGCATGAAGGAAAGAAAAGTTGTCCAAAACAGCTTCCAATCGAATATTCATGTGATTGGAAACGTCAGGAAAGTGTAAGGTACTGTTTTCTATCAGTTGGCAAGCTGCGCACACAATCCCAGTGTTGTACAGCTTCCTTCTTCACCTTTGCGATGCTGCCGCTCTCTCCGGCTCCCGGAGCCGAAGAAGCGGCTTCTTCGCGCAAAGACGATTGTACCGCTCACAGTGCTCTCTTAGCGCCGCTTCTGCCGAAAGAAGCCCGGGAGCGGCTCTTAGCTCCGGAGAGCATCGTACCTTCGTCTTTAGCGTCTTTTGTGGTCTACATCCTAGCAGAAAGCTTTTCCACTCTGTCTGGCAAGGAAAACCTGCGGGAGCACAGAAAACATCTCCCATCGTCTTCTGGACGTTGCACGGAGGTCTGCCAAGTGTTTGGCATGAAGGAAAGAAAAGTTGTCCAAAACAGCTTCCAATCGAATATTCATGTGATTGGAAACGTCAGGAAAGTGTAAGGTACTGTTTTCTATCAGTTGGCAAGCTGCGCACACAATCCCAGTGTTGTACAGCTTCCTTCTTCACCTTTGCGATGCTGCCGCTCTCTCCGGCTCCCGGAGCCGAAGAAGCGGCTTCTTCGCGCACAGACGATTGTACCGCTCACAGTGCTCTCTTAGCGCCGCTTCTGCCGAAAGCAGCCCGGGAGCGGCTCTTAGCTCCGGAGAGCATCGTACCTTCGTCTTTAGCGTCTTTTGTGGTCTACATCCTAGCAGAAAGCTTTTCCACTCTGTCTGGCAAGGAAAACCTGCGGGAGCACAGAAAATATCTCCCATCGTGTTCTGGACGTTGCACGGAGGTCTGCCAAGTGTTTGAAAAGAAGGAAAGAAAAGTTGTCCAAAACAGCTTCCAATCGAATATTCATGTGATTGGAAACTTCAGGAAAGTGTAAGGTACTGTTTTCTATCAGTTGGCAAGCTGCGCACACAATCCCAGTGTTGTACAGCTTCCTTCTTCACCTTTCCGATGCTGCCGCTCTCTCCGGCTCCCGGAGCCGAAGAAGCAGCTTCTTCGCGCACAGACGATTGTACCGCTCACAGTGCTCTCCTTAACGCGGCTTCTGCCGAAAGAAGCCCGGGAACGGCTCTTAGCTCCGGAGAGCATCGTACCTTCGTCTTTAGCGTCTTTTGTGGTCTACATCCTAGCAGAAAGCTTTTCCACTCTGTCTGGCAAGGAAAACCTGCGGGAGCACAGAAAACATCTCCCATCGTCTTCTGGACGTTGCACGGAGGTCTGCCAAGTGTTTGGCATGAAGGAAAGAAAAGTTGTCCAAAACAGTTTCCTATCGAATATTCGTGTGATTGGAAACGTCAGGAAAGTGCAGGTTACTGTTTTCTATCAGTTGGCATGCTGCACACACAATCCCAGTGTTGCACATCTTCCTTCTTCCCCTTTACGATGCTGCCGCTCTCTCCGGCTCCCGGAGCCGAAGAAGCGGCTTCTTCGCGCAAAGACGATTGTACCGCTCACAGTGCTCTCTGAGCGCCGCTTCTGCCGAAAGAAGCCCGGGAACGGCTCTTAGCTCCGGAGAGCATCGTACCTTCGTCTTTAGCGTCTTTTGTGGTCTACATCCTAGCAGAAAGCTTTTCCACTCTGTCTGGCTAGGAAAACCTGCGGGAGCACAGAAAACATCTCCCATCGTGTTCTGGACGTTGCACGGAGGTCTGCCAAGTGTTTGACAAGAAGGAAAGAAAAGTTGTCCAAAACAGCTTCCAATCGAATATTCATGGGATTGGAAACGTCAGGAAAGTGTAAGGTACTGTTTTCTATCAGTTGGCAAGCTGCGCACACAATCCCAGTGTTGTACAGCTTCCTTCTTCACCTTTCCGATGCTGCCGCTCTCTCCGGCTCCCGGAGCCGAAGAAGCGGCTTCTTCGCGCAAAGACGATTGTACCGCTCACAGTGCTCTCTGAGCGCCACTTCTGCCCAAAGAAGCCCGGCAGCGGCTCTTAGCTCCGGAGAGCATCGTACCTTCGTCTTTAGCGTCTTTTGTGGTCTACATCCTAGCAGAAAGCTTTTCCACTCTGTCTGGCAAGGAAAACCTGCGGGAGCACAGAAAACATCTCCCATCGTGTTCTGGACGTTGCACGGAGGTCTGCCAAGTGTTTGGCATGAAGGAAAGAAAAGTTGTCCAAAACAGCTTCCAATCGAATATTCATGGAATTGGAAACGTCAGGAAAGTGTAAGGTACTGTTTTCTATCAGTTGGCAAGCTGCGCACACAATCCCAGTGTTGTACAGCTTCCTTCTTCACCTTTCCGATGCTGCCGCTCTCTCCGGCTCCCGGAGCCGAAGAAGCGGCTTCTTCGCGCAAAGACGATTGTACCGCTCACAGTGCTCTCTTAGCGCGGCTTCTGCCGAAAGAAGCCCGGGAGCGGCTCTTAGCTCCGGAGAGCATCGTACCTTCGTCTTTAGCGTCTTTTGTGGTCTACATCCTAGCAGAAAGCTTTTCCACTCTGTCTGGCAAGGAAAACCTGCGGGAGCACAGAAAACATCTCCCATCGTCTTCTGGACGTTGCACGGAGGTCTGCCAAGTGTTTGGCATGAAGGAAAGAAAAGTTGTCCAAAACAGCTTCCAATCGAATATTCATGTGATTGGAAACGTCAGGAAAGTGTAAGGTACTGTTTTCTATCAGTTGGCAAGCTGCGCACACAATCCCAGTGTTGTACAGCTTCCTTCTTCACCTTTGCGATGCTGCCGCTCTCTCCGGCTCCCGGAGCCGAAGAAGCGGCTTCTTCGCGCACAGACGATTGTACCGCTCACAGTGCTCTCTTAGCGCCGCTTCTGCCGAAAGAAGCCCGGGAGCGGCTCTTAGCTCCGGAGAGCATCGTACCTTCGTCTTTAGCGTCTTTTGTGGTCTACATCCTAGCAGAAAGCTTTTCCACTCTGTCTGGCAAGGAAAACCTGCGGGAGCACAGAAAACATCTCCCATCGTGTTCTGGACGTTGCACGGAGGTCTGCCAAGTGTTTGACAAGAAGGAAAGAAAAGTTGTCCAAAACAGCTTCCAATCGAATATTCATGTGATTGGAAACGTCAGGAAAGTGTAAGGTACTGTTTTCTATCATTTGGCAAGCTGCGCACACAATCCCAGTGTTGTACAGCTTCCTTCTTCACCTTTCCGATGCTGCCGCTCTCTCCGGCTCCCGGAGCCGAAGAAGCAGCTTCTTCGCGCACAGACGATTGTACCGCTCACAGTGCTCTCTTAGCGCCGCTTCTGCCGAAAGAAGCCCGGGAGCGGCTCTTAGCTCCGGAGAGCATCGTACCTTCGTCTTTAGCGTCTTTTGTGGTCTACATCCTAGCAGAAAGCTTTTCCACTCTGTCTGGCAAGGAAAACCTGCGGGAGCACAGAAAACATCTCCCATCGTGTTCTGGACGTTGCACGGAGGTCTGCCAAGTGTTTGGCATGAAGGAAAGAAAAGTTGTCCAAAACAGCTTCCAATAGAATATTCATGTGATTGGAAACGTCAGGAAAGTGTAAGGTACTGTTTTCTATCAGTTGGCAAGCTGCGCACACAATCCCAGTGTTGTACAGCTTCCTTCTTCACCTTTGCGATGCTGCCGCTCTCTCCGGCTCCCGGAGCCGAAGAAGCGGCTTCTTCGCGCAAAGACGATTGTACCGCTCACAGTGCTCTCTTAGCGCCGCTTCTGCCGAAAGAAGCCCGGGAGCGGCTCTTAGCTCCGGAGAGCATCGTACCTTCGTCTTTAGCGTCTTTTGTGGTCTACATCCTAGCAGAAAGCTTTTCCACTCTGTCTGGCAAGGAAAACCTGCGGGAGCACAGAAAACATCTCCCATCGTGTTCTGGACGTTGCACGGACGTCTGCCAAGTGTTTGGGATGAAGGAAAGAAAAGTTGTCCAAAACAGTTTCCTATCGAATATTCGTGTGATTGGAAACGTCAGGAAAGTGTAAGGTACTGTTTTCTATCATTTGGGAAGCTGCGCACACAATCCCAGTGTTGCACAGCTTCCTTCTTCACCTTTCCGATGCTGCCGCTCTCTCCGGCTCCCGGAGCCGAAGAAGCAGCTTCTTCGCGCACAGACGATTGTACCGCTCACAGTCCTCTCCTTAACGCGGCTTCTGCCGAAAGAAGCCCGGGAACGGCTCTTAGCTCCGGAGAGCATCGTTACTTCGTCTTTAGCGTCTTTTGCGGTCTACATCCTAGCAGAAAGCTTTTCCACTCTGTCTGGCAAGAAATACCTGCGGGAGCACAGAAAACATCTCCCATCGTGTTCTGGACGTTGCACGGACGTCTGCCAAGTGTTTGGCATGAAGGAAAGAAAAGTTGTCCAAAACAGTTTCCTATCGAATATTCGTGTGATTGGAAACGTCAGGAAAGTGTAAGGTACTGTTTTCTATCATTTGGCAAGCTGCGCACACAATCCCAGTGTTGTACAGCTTCCTTCTTCACCTTTCCGATGCTGCCGCTCTCTCCGGCTCCCGGAGCCGAAGAAGCGGCTTCTTCGCGCACAGACGATTGTACCGCTCACAGTGCTCTCTTAGCGCCGCTTCTGCCGAAAGAAGCCCGGGAGCGGCTCTTAGCTCCGGAGAGCATCGTACCTTCGTCTTTAGCGTCTTTTGTGGTCTACATCCTAGCAGAAAGCTTTTCCACTCTGTCTGGCTAGGAAAACCTGCGGGAGCACAGAAAACATCTCCCATCGTGTTCTGGACGTTGCACGGAGGTCTGCCAAGTGTTTGACAAGAAGGAAAGAAAAGTTGTCCAAAACAGCTTCCAATCGAATATTCATGTGATTGGAAACGTCAGGAAAGTGTAAGGTACTGTTTTCTATCAGTTGGCAAGCTGCGCACACAATCCCAGTGTTGTACAGCTTCCTTCTTCACCTTTCCGATGCTGCCGCTCTCTCCGGCTCCCGGAGCCGAAGAAGCAGCTTCTTCGTGCACAGACGATTGTACCGCTCACAGTGCTCTCTTAGCGCCGCTTCTGCCGAAAGAAGCCCGGGAGCGGCTCTTAGCTCCGGAGAGCATCGTACCTTCGTCTTTAGCGTCTTTTGTGGTCTACATCCTAGCAGAAAGCTTTTCCACTCTGTCTGGCAAGGAAAACCTGCGGGAGCACAGAAAACATCTCCCATCGTCTTCTGGACGTTGCACGGACGTCTGCCAAGTGTTTGGCATGAAGGAAAGAAAAGTTGTCCAAAACAGCTTCCAATCGAATATTCGTGTGATTGGAAACGTCAGGAAAGTGCAGGTTACTGTTTTCTATCAGTTGGCAAGCTGCACACACAATCCCAGTGTTGCACAGCTTCCTTCTTCACCTTTGCGATGCTGCCGCTGTCTCCGGCTCCCGGAGCCGAAGAAGCGGCTTCTTCGCGCAAAGACGATTGTACCGCTCACAGTGCTCTCCTTAACGCGGCTTGTGCCGAAAGAAGCCCGGGAACGGCGCTTAGCTCCGGAGAGCATCGTACCTTCGTCTTTAGCGTCTTTTGTGGTCTACATCCTAGCAGAAAGCTTTTCCACTCTGTCTGGCAAGGAAAACCTGCGGGAGCACAGAAAACATCTCCCATCGTCTTCTGGACGTTGCACGGAGGTCTGCCAAGTGTTTGGCATGAAGGAAAGAAAAGTTGTCCAAAACAGTTTCCTATCGAATATTCGTGTGATTGGAAACGTCAGGAAAGTGTAAGGTACTGTTTTCTATCATTTGGCAAGCTGCGCACACAATCCCAGTGTTGCACAGCTTCCTTCTTCACCTTTCCGATGCTGCCGCTCTCTCCGGCTCCCGGAGCCGAAGAAGCAGCTTCTTCGCGCACAGACGATTGTACCGCTCACAGTGCTCTCCTTAACGCGGCTTCTGCCGAAAGAAGCCCGGGAACGGCTCTTAGCTCCGGAGAGCATCGTACCTTCGTCTTTAGCGTCTTTTGCGGTCTACATCCTAGCAGAAAGCTTTTCCACTCTGTCTGGCAAGAAAAACCTGCGGGAGCACAGAAAACATCTCCCATCGTGTTCTGGACGTTGCACGGACGTCTGCCAAGTGTTTGGCATGAAGGAAAGAAAAGTTGTCCAAAACAGTTTCCTATCGAATATTCGTGTGATTGGAAACGTCAGGAAAGTGTAAGGTACTGTTTTCTATCATTTGGCAAGCTGCGCACACAATCCCAGTGTTGTACAGCTTCCTTCTTCACCTTTCCGATGCTGCCGCTCTCTCTGGCTCCCGGAGCCGAAGAAGCGGCTTCTTCGCGCAAAGACGATTGTACCGCTCACAGTGCTCTCTTAGCGCCGCTTCTGCCGAAAGAAGCCCGGGAGCGGCTCTTAGCTCCGGAGAGCATCGTACCTTCGTCTTTAGCGTCTTTTGTGGTCTACATCCTAGCAGAAAGCTTTTCCACTCTGTCTGGCTAGGAAAACCTGCGGGAGCACAGAAAACATCTCCCATCGTGTTCTGGACGTTGCACGGAGGTCTGCCAAGTGTTTGACAAGAAGGAAAGAAAAGTTGTCCAAAACAGCTTCCAATCGAATATTCATGGGATTGGAAACGTCAGGAAAGTGTAAGGTACTGTTTTCTATCAGTTGGCAAGCTGCGCACACAATCCCAGTGTTGTACAGCTTCCTTCTTCACCTTTGCGATGCTGCCGCTCTCTCCGGCTCCCGGAGCCGAAGAAGCGGCTTCTTCGCGCAAAGACGATTGTACCGCTCACAGTGCTCTCTGAGCGCCGCTTCTGCCGAAAGAAGCCCGGGAGCGGCTCTTAGCTCCGGAGAGCATCGTACCTTCGTCTTTAGCGTCTTTTGTGGTCTACATCCTAGCAGAAAGCTTTTCCACTCTGTCTGGCAAGGAAAACCTGCGGGAGCACAGAAAACATCTCCCATCGTCTTCTGGACGTTGCACGGAGGTCTGCCAAGTGTTTGGCATGAAGGAAAGAAAAGTTGTCCAAAACAGTTTCCTATCGAATATTCGTGTGATTGGAAACGTCAGGAAAGTGTAAGGTACTGTTTTCTATCATTTGGCAAGCTGCGCACACAATCCCAGTGTTGCACAGCTTCCTTCTTCACCTTTCCGATGCTGCCGCTCTCTCCGGCTCCCGGAGCCGAAGAAGCAGCTTCTTCGCGCACAGACGATTGTACCGCTCACAGTGCTCTCCTTAACGCGGCTTCTGCCGAAAGAAGCCCGGGAACGGCTCTTAGCTCCGGAGAGCATCGTACCTTCGTCTTTAGCGTCTTTTGCGGTCTACATCCTAGCAGAAAGCTTTTCCACTCTGTCTGGCAAGAAAAACCTGCGGGAGCACAGAAAACATCTCCCATCGTGTTCTGGACGTTGCACGGAGGTCTGCCAAGTGTTTGGCATGAAGGAAAGAAAAGTTGTCCAAAACAGTTTCCTATCGAATATTCGTGTGATTGGAAACGTCAGGAAAGTGTAAGGTACTGTTTTCTATCATTTGGCAAGCTGCGCACACAATCCCAGTGTTGTACAGCTTCCTTCTTCACCTTTCCGATGCTGCCGCTCTCTCTGGCTCCCGGAGCCGAAGAAGCGGCTTCTTCGCGCAAAGACGATTGTACCGCTCACAGTGCTCTCTTAGCGCCGCTTCTGCCGAAAGAAGCCCGGGAGCGGCTCTTAGCTCCGGAGAGCATCGTACCTTCGTCTTTAGCGTCTTTTGTGGTCTACATCCTAGCAGAAAGCTTTTCCACTCTGTCTGGCTAGGAAAACCTGCGGGAGCACAGAAAACATCTCCCATCGTGTTCTGGACGTTGCACGGAGGTCTGCCAAGTGTTTGACAAGAAGGAAAGAAAAGTTGTCCAAAACAGCTTCCAATCGAATATTCATGGGATTGGAAACGTCAGGAAAGTGTAAGGTACTGTTTTCTATCAGTTGGCAAGCTGCGCACACAATCCCAGTGTTGTACAGCTTCCTTCTTCACCTTTGCGATGCTGCCGCTCTCTCCGGCTCCCGGAGCCGAAGAAGCGGCTTCTTCGCGCAAAGACGATTGTACCGCTCACAGTGCTCTCTGAGCGCCGCTTCTGCCGAAAGAAGCCCGGGAGCGGCTCTTAGCTCCGGAGAGCATCGTACCTTCGTCTTTAGCGTCTTTTGTGGTCTACATCCTAGCAGAAAGCTTTTCCACTCTGTCTGGCAAGGAAAACCTGCGGGAGCACAGAAAACATCTCCCATCGTGTTCTGGACGTTGCACGGAGGTCTGCCAAGTGTTTGGCATGAAGGAAAGAAAAGTTGTCCAAAACAGCTTCCAATCGAATATTCATGTGATTGGAAACGTCAGGAAAGTGTAAGGTACTGTTTTCTATCAGTTGGCAAGCTGCGCACACAATCCCAGTGTTGTACAGCTTCCTTCTTCACCTTTACGATGCTGCCGCTCTCTCCGGCTCCCGGAGCTGAAGAAGCGGCTTCTTCGCGCAAAGACGATTGTACCGCTCACAGTGCTCTCCTTAACGCGGCTTCTGCCGAAAGAAGCCCGGGAACGGCTCTTAGCTCCGGAGAGCATCGTACCTTCGTCTTTAGCGTCTTTTGTGGTCTACATCCTAGCAGAAAGCTTTTCCACTCTGTCTGGCTAGGAAAACCTGCGGGAGCACAGAAAACATCTCCCATCGTGTTCTGGACGTTGCACGGTGGTCTGCCAAGTGTTTGACATGAAGGAAAGAAAAGTTGTCCAAAACAGCTTCCAATCGAATATTCATGGGATTGGAAACGTCAGGAAAGTGTAAGGTACTGTTTTCTATCAGTTGGCAAGCTGCGCACACAATCCCAGTGTTGTACAGCTTCCTTCTTCACCTTTGCGATGCTGCCGCTCTCTCCGGCTCCCGGAGCCGAAGAAGCGGCTTCTTCGCGCAAAGACGATTGTACCGCTCACAGTGCTCTCTTAGCGCCGCTTCTGCCGAAAGAAGCCCGGGAGCGGCTCTTAGCTCCGGAGAGCATCGTACCTTCGTCTTTAGCGTCTTTTGTGGTCTACATCCTAGCAGAAAGCTTTTCCACTCTGTCTGGCAAGGAAAACCTGCGGGAGCACAGAAAACATCTCCCATCGTCTTCTGGACGTTGCACGGAGGTCTGCCAAGTGTTTGGCATGAAGGAAAGAAAAGTTGTCCAAAACAGCTTCCAATCGAATATTCATGGGATTGGAAACGTCAGGAAAGTGTAAGGTACTGTTTTCTATCAGTTGGCAAGCTGCGCACACAATCCCAGTGTTGTACAGCTTCCTTCTTCACCTTTCCGATGCTGCCGCTCTCTCCGGCTCCCGGAGCCGAAGAAGCGGCTTCTTCGCGCACAGACGATTGTACCGCTCACAGTGCTCTCTTAGCGCCGCTTCTGCCGAAAGAAGCCCGGGAGCGGCTCTTAGCTCCGGAGAGCATCGTACCTTCGTCTTTAGCGTCTTTTGTGGTCTACATCCTAGCAGAAAGCTTTTCCACTCTGTCTGGCAAGGAAAACCTGCGGGAGCACAGAAAACATCTCCCATCGTGTTCTGGACGTTGCACGGAGGTCTGCCAAGTGTTTGACAAGAAGGAAAGAAAAGTTGTCCAAAACAGCTTCCAATCGAATATTCATGTGATTGGAAACGTCAGGAAAGTGTAAGGTACTGTTTTCTATCAGTTGGCAAGCTGCGCACACAATCCCAGTGTTGCACAGCTTCCTTCTTCACCTTTCCGATGCTGCCGCTCTCTCCGGCTCCCGGAGCCGAAGAAGCAGCTTCTTCGCGCACAGACGATTGTACCGCTCACAGTGCTCTCCTTAACGCGGCTTCTGCCGAAAGAAGCCCGGGAACGGCTCTTAGCTCCGGAGAGCATCGTACCTTCGTCTTTAGCGTCTTTTGCGGTCTACATCCTAGCAGAAAGCTTTTCCACTCTGTCTGGCAAGGAAAACCTACGGGAGCACAGAAAACATCTCCCATCGTGTTCTGGACGTTGCACGGAGGTCTGCCAAGTGTTTGGCATGAAGGAAAGAAAAGTTGTCCAAAACAGTTTCCTATCGAATATTCGTGTGATTGGAAACGTCAGGAAAGTGCAGGTTACTGTTTTCTATCAGTTGGCATGCTGCACACACAATCCCAGTGTTGCACATCTTCCTTCTTCCCCTTTACGATGCTGCCGCTCTCTCCGGCTCCCGGAGCCGAAGAAGCGGCTTCTTCGCGCAAAGACGATTGTACCGCTCACAGTGCTCTCCTTAACGCGGCTTCTGCCGAAAGAAACCCGGGAACGGCTCTTAGCTCCGGAGAGCATCGTACCTTCGTCTTTAGCGTCTTTTGTGGTCTACATCCTAGCAGAAAGCTTTTCCACTCTGTCTGGCTAGGAAAACCTGCGGGAGCACAGAAAACATCTCCCATCGTGTTCTGGACGTTGCACGGACGTCTGCCAAGTGTTTGACAAGAAGGATAGAAAAGTTGTCCAAAACAGCTTCCAATCGAATATTCATGGGATTGGAAACGTCAGGAAAGTGTAAGGTACTGTTTTCTATCAGTTGGCAAGCTGCGCACACAATCCCAGTGTTGTACAGCTTCCTTCTTCACCTTTCCGATGCTGCCGCTCTCTCCGGCTCCCGGAGCCGAAGAAGCGGCTTCTTCGCGCAAAGACGATTGTACCGCTCACAGTGCTCTCTGAGCGCCGCTTCTGCCGTAAGAAGCCCGGCAGCGGCTCTTAGCTCCGGAGAGCATCGTACCTTCGTCTTTAGCGTCTTTTGTGGTCTACATCCTAGCAGAAAGCTTTTCCACTCTGTCTGGCAAGGAAAACCTGCGGGAGCACAGAAAACATCTCCCATCGTCTTCTGGACGTTGCACGGAGGTCTGCCAAGTGTTTGGCATGAAGGAAAGAAAAGTTGTCCAAAACAGCTTCCAATCGAATATTCATGTGATTGGAAACGTCAGGAAAGTGTAAGGTACTGTTTTCTATCAGTTGGCAAGCTGCGCACACAATCCCAGTGTTGCACAGCTTCCTTCTTCACCTTTGCGATGCTGCCGCTCTCTCCGGCTCCCGGAGCCGAAGAAGCGGCTTCTTCGCGCAAAGACGATTGTACCGCTCACAGTGCTCTCTTAGCGCCGCTTCTGCCGAAAGAAGCCCGGGAGCGGCTCTTAGCTCCGGAGAGCATCGTACCTTCGTCTTTAGCGTCTTTTGTGGTCTACATCCTAGCAGAAAGCTTTTCCACTCTGTCTGGCAAGGAAAACCTGCGGGAGCACAGAAAACATCTCCCATCGTCTTCTGGACGTTGCACGGAGGTCTGCCAAGTGTTTGACAAGAAGGAAAGAAAAGTTGTCCAAAAAAGCTTCTTATCGAATATTCATGTGATTGGAAACTTCAGGAAAGTGTAAGGTACTGTTTTCTATCAGTTGGCAAGCTGCGCACACAATCCCAGTGTTGTACAGCTTCCTTCTTCACCTTTGCGATGCTGCCGCTCTCTCCGGCTCCCGGAGCCGAAGAAGCGGCTTCTTCGCGCAAAGACGATTGTACCGCTCACAGTGCTCTCTTAGCGCCGCTTCTGCCGAAAGAAGCCCGGGAGCGGCTCTTAGCTCCGGAGAGCATCGTACCTTCGTCTTTAGCGTCTTTTGTGGTCTACATCCTAGCAGAAAGCTTTTCCACTCTGTCTGGCAAGGAAAACCTGCGGGAGCACAGAAAACATCTCCCATCGTGTTCTGGACGTTGCACGGAGGTCTGCCAAGTGTTTGACAAGAAGGAAAGAAAAGTTGTCCAAAACAGCTTCCAATCGAATATTCATGGGATTGGAAACGTCAGGAAAGTGTAAGGTACTGTTTTCTATCAGTTGGCAAGCTGCGCACACAATCCCAGTGTTGTACAGCTTCCTTCTTCACCTTTCCGATGCTGCCGCTCTCTCCGGCTCCCGGAGCCGAAGAAGCGGCTTCTTCGCGCAAAGACGATTGTACCGCTCACAGTGCTCTCCTTAACGCGGCTTCTGCCGAAAGAAGCCCGGGAACGGCTCTTAGCTCCGGAGAGCATCGTACCTTCGTCTTTAGCGTCTTTTGTGGTCTACATCCTAGCAGAAAGCTTTTCCACTCTGTCTGGCTAGGAAAACCTGCGGGAGCACAGAAAACATCTCCCATCGTGTTCTGGACGTTGCACGGAGGTCTGCCAAGTGTTTGACAAGAAGGAAAGAAAAGTTGTCCAAAACAGCTTCCAATCGAATATTCATGGGATTGGAAACGTCAGGAAAGTGTAAGGTACTGTTTTCTATCAGTTGGCAAGCTGCGCACACAATCCCAGTGTTGTACAGCTTCCTTCTTCACCTTTGCGATGCTGCCGCTCTCTCCGGCTCCCGGAGCCGAAGAAGCGGCTTCTTCGCGCAAAGACGATTGTACCGCTCACAGTGCTCTCTTAGCGCCGCTTCTGCCGAAAGAAGCCCGGGAGCGGCTCTTAGCTCCGGAGAGCATCGTACCTTCGTCTTTAGCGTCTTTTGTGGTCTACATCCTAGCAGAAAGCTTTTCCACTCTGTCTGGCAAGGAAAACCTGCGGGAGCACAGAAAACATCTCCCATCGTGTTCTGGACGTTGCACGGAGGTCTGCCAAGTGTTTGGCATGAAGGAAAGAAAAGTTGTCCAAAACAGCTTCCAATCGAATATTCATGTGATTGGAAACGTCAGGAAAGTGTAAGGTACTGTTTTCTATCAGTTGGCAAGCTGCGCACACAATCCCAGTGTTGTACAGCTTCCTTCTTCACCTTTCCGATGCTGCCGCTCTCTCCGGCTCCCGGAGCCGAAGAAGCGGCTTCTTCGCGCACAGACGATTGTACCGCTCACAGTGCTCTCTTAGCGCCGCTTCTGCCGAAAGAAGCCCGGGAGCGGCTCTTAGCTCCGGAGAGCATCGTACCTTCGTCTTTAGCGTCTTTTGTGGTCTACATCCTAGCAGAAAGCTTTTCCACTCTGTCTGGCAAGGAAAACCTGCGGGAGCACAGAAAACATCTCCCATCGTGTTCTGGACGTTGCACGGAGGTCTGCCAAGTGTTTGGCATGAAGGAAAGAAAAGTTGTCCAAAACAGCTTCCAATCGAATATTCATGTGATTGGAAACGTCAGGAAAGTGTAAGGTACTGTTTTCTATCAGTTGGCAAGCTGCGCACACAATCCCAGTGTTGTACAGCTTCCTTCTTCACCTTTGCGATGCTGCCGCTCTCTCCGGCTCCCGGAGCCGAAGAAGCGGCTTCTTCGCGCAAAGACGATTGTACCGCTCACAGTGCTCTCTTAGCGCCGCTTCTGCCGAAAGAAGCCCGGGAGCGGCTCTTAGCTCCGGAGAGCATCGTACCTTCGTCTTTAGCGTCTTTTGTGGTCTACATCCTAGCAGAAAGCTTTTCCACTCTGTCTGGCAAGGAAAACCTGCGGGAGCACAGAAAACATCTCCCATCGTGTTCTGGACGTTGCACGGACGTCTGCCAAGTGTTTGGCATGAAGGAAAGAAAAGTTGTCCAAAACAGCTTCCAATCGAATATTCATGTGATTGGAAACGTCAGGAAAGTGTAAGGTACTGTTTTCTATCATTTGGCAAGCTGCGCACACAATCCCAGTGTTGTACAGCTTCCTTCTTCACCTTTCCGATGCTGCCGCTCTCTCTGGCTCCCGGAGCCGAAGAAGCGGCTTCTTCGCGCAAAGACGATTGTACCGCTCACAGTGCTCTCTTAGCGCCGCTTCTGCCGAAAGAAGCCCGGGAGCGGCTCTTAGCTCCGGAGAGCATCGTACCTTCGTCTTTAGCGTCTTTTGTGGTCTACATCCTAGCAGAAAGCTTTTCCACTCTGTCTGGCAAGGAAAACCTGCGGGAGCACAGAAAACATCTCCCATCGTGTTCTGGACGTTGCACGGAGGTCTGCCAAGTGTTTGGCATGAAGGAAAGAAAAGTTGTCCAAAACAGCTTCCAATCGAATATTTGTGTGATTGGAAACGTCAGGAAAGTGCAGGTTACTGTTTTCTATCAGTTGGCAAGCTGCACACACAATCCCAGTGTTGCACAGCTTCCTTCTTCACCTTTCCGATGCTGCCGCTCTCTCCGGCTCCCGGAGCCGAAGAAGCGGCTTCTTCGCGCAAAGACGATTGTACCGCTCACAGTGCTCTCTTAGCGCCGCTTCTGCCGAAAGAAGCCCGGGAGCGGCTCTTAGCTCCGGAGAGCATCGTACCTTCGTCTTTAGCGTCTTTTGTGGTCTACATCCTAGCAGAAAGCTTTTCCACTCTGTCTGGCTAGGAAAACCTGCGGGAGCACAGAAAACATCTCCCATCGTGTTCTGGACGTTGCACGGAGGTCTGCCAAGTGTTTGGCATGAAGGAAAGAAAAGTTGTCCAAAACAGTTTCCTATCGAATATTCGTGTGATTGGAAACGTCAGGAAAGTGCAGGTTACTGTTTTCTATCACTTGGCATGCTGCACACACAATCCCAGTGTTGCACAGCTTCCTTCTTCCCCTTTCCGATGCTGCCGCTCTCTCCGGCTCCCGGAGCCGAAGAAGCGGCTTCTTCGCGCAAAGACGATTGTACCGCTCACAGTGCTCTCCTTAACGCGGCTTCTGCCGAAAGAAGCCCGGGAACGGCTCTTAGCTCCGGAGAGCATCGTACCTTCGTCTTTAGCGTCTTTTGTGGTCTACATCCTAGCAGAAAGCTTTTCCACTCTGTCTGGCTAGGAAAACCTGCGGGAGCACAGAAAACATCTCCCATCGTGTTCTGGACGTTGCACGGAGGTCTGCCAAGTGTTTGACAAGAAGGAAAGAAAAGTTGTCCAAAACAGCTTCCAATCGAATATTCATGGGATTGGAAACGTCAGGAAAGTGTAAGGTACTGTTTTCTATCAGTTGGCAAGCTGCGCACACAATCCCAGTGTTGTACAGCTTCCTTCTTCACCTTTGCGATGCTGCCGCTCTCTCCGGCTCCCGGAGCCGAAGAAGCGGCTTCTTCGCGCAAAGACGATTGTACCGCTCACAGTGCTCTCTTAGCGCCGCTTCTGCCGAAAGAAGCCCGGGAGCGGCTCTTAGCTCCGGAGAGCATCGTACCTTCGTCTTTAGCGTCTTTTGTGGTCTACATCCTAGCAGAAAGCTTTTCCACTCTGTCTGGCAAGGAAAACCTGCGGGAGCACAGAAAACATCTCCCATCGTGTTCTGGACGTTGCACGGAGGTCTGCCAAGTGTTTGGTATGAAGGAAAGAAAAGTTGTCCAAAACAGCTTCCAATCGAATATTCATGTGATTGGAAACGTCAGGAAAGTGTAAGGTACTGTTTTCTATCAGTTGGCAAGCTGCGCACACAATCCCAGTGTTGTACAGCTTCCTTCTTCACCTTTCCGATGCTGCCGCTCTCTCCGGCTCCCGGAGCCGAAGAAGCGGCTTCTTCGCGCACAGACGATTGTACCGCTCACAGTGCTCTCTTAGCGCCGCTTCTGCCGAAAGAAGCCCGGGAGCGGCTCTTAGCTCCGGAGAGCATCGTACCTTCGTCTTTAGCGTCTTTTGTGGTCTACATCCTAGCAGAAAGCTTTTCCACTCTGTCTGGCAAGGAAAACCTGCGGGAGCACAGAAAACATCTCCCATCGTGTTCTGGACGTTGCACGGAGGTCTGCCAAGTGTTTGGCATGAAGGAAAGAAAAGTTGTCCAAAACAGCTTCCAATCGAATATTCATGTGATTGGAAACGTCAGGAAAGTGTAAGGTACTGTTTTCTATCAGTTGGCAAGCTGCGCACACAATCCCAGTGTTGTACAGCTTCCTTCTTCACCTTTGCGATGCTGCCGCTCTCTCCGGCTCCCGGAGCCGAAGAAGCGGCTTCTTCGCGCAAAGACGATTGTACCGCTCACAGTGCTCTCTTAGCGCCGCTTCTGCCGAAAGAAGCCCGGGAGCGGCTCTTAGCTCCGGAGAGCATCGTACCTTCGTCTTTAGCGTCTTTTGTGGTCTACATCCTAGCAGAAAGCTTTTCCACTCTGTCTGGCAAGGAAAACCTGCGGGAGCACAGAAAACATCTCCCATCGTGTTCTGGACGTTGCACGGAGGTCTGCCAAGTGTTTGGCATGAAGGAAAGAAAAGTTGTCCAAAACAGCTTCCAATCGAATATTCATGTGATTGGAAACGTCAGGAAAGTGTAAGGTACTGTTTTCTATCATTTGGCAAGCTGCGCACACAATCCCAGTGTTGTACAGCTTCCTTCTTCACCTTTCCGATGCTGCCGCTCTCTCTGGCTCCCGGAGCCGAAGAAGCGGCTTCTTCGCGCAAAGACGATTGTACCGCTCACAGTGCTCTCTTAGCGCGGCTTCTGCCGAAAGAAGCCCGGCAGCGGCTCTTAGCTCCGGAGAGCATCGTACCTTCGTCTTTAGCGTCTTTTGTGGTCTACATCCTAGCAGAAAGCTTTTCCACTCTGTCTGGCAAGGAAAACCTGCGGGAGCACAGAAAATATCTCCCATCGTGTTCTGGACGTTGCACGGAGGTCTGCCAAGTGTTTGGCATGAAGGAAAGAAAAGTTGTCCAAAACAGCTTCCAATCGAATATTCGTGTGATTGGAAACGTCAGGAAAGTGCAGGTTACTGTTTTCTATCAGTTGGCAAGCTGCACACACAATCCCAGTGTTGCACAGCTTCCTTCTTCACCTTTCCGATGCTGCCGCTCTCTCCGGCTCCCGGAGCCGAAGAAGCGGCTTCTTCGCGCAAAGACGATTGTACCGCTCACAGTGCTCTCCTTAACGCGGCTTGTGCCGAAAGAAGCCCGGGAACGGCGCTTAGCTCCGGAGAGCATCGTACCTTCGTCTTTAGCGTCTTTTGCGGTCTACATCCTAGCAGAAAGCTTTTCCACTCTGTCTGGCAAGGAAAACCTGCGGGAGCACAGAAAACATCTCCCATCGTGTTCTGGACTTTGCACGGAGGTCTGCCAAGTGTTTGGCATGAAGGAAAGAAAAGTTTTCCAAAACAGTTTCCTATCGAATATTCGTGTGATTGGAAACGTCAGGAAAGTGTAAGGTACTGTTTTCTATCATTTGGGAAGCTGCGCACACAATCCCAGTGTTGCACAGCTTCCTTCTTCACCTTTCCGATGCTGCCGCTCTCTCCGGCTCCCGGAGCCGAAGAAGCAGCTTCTTCGCGCACAGACGATTGTACCGCTCACAGTGCTCTCCTTAACGCGGCTTCTGCCGAAAGAAGCCCGGGAACGGCTCTTAGCTCCGGAGAGAATCGTACCTTCGTCTTTAGCGTCTTTTGCGGTCTACATCCTAGCAAAAAGCTTTTCCACTCTGTCTGGCAAGAAAAACCTGCGGGAGCACAGAAAACATCTCCCATCGTGTTCTGGACGTTGCACGGAGGTCTGCCAAGTGTTTGGCATGAAGGAAAGAAAAGTTGTCCAAAACAGTTTCCTATCGAATATTCGTGTGATTGGAAACGTCAGGAAAGTGTAAGGTACTGTTTTCTATCATTTGGCAAGCTGCGCACACAATCCCAGTGTTGTACAGCTTCCTTCTTCACCTTTCCGATGCTGCCGCTCTCTCCGGCTCCCGGAGCCGAAGAAGCGGCTTCTTCGCGCACAGACGATTGTACCGCTCACAGTGCTCTCTTAGCGCCGCTTCTGCCGAAAGAAGCCCGGAAGCGGCTCTTAGCTCCGGAGAGCATCGTACCTTCGTCTTTAGCGTCTTTTGTGGTCTACATCCTAGCAGAAAGCTTTTCCACTCTGTCTGGCAAGGAAAACCTGCGGGAGCACAGAAAACATCTCCCATCGTGTTCTGGACGTTGCACGGAGGTCTGCCAAGTGTTTGACAAGAAGGAAAGAAAAGTTGTCCAAAACAGCTTCCAATCGAATATTCATGTGATTGGAAACATCAGGAAAGTGTAAGGTACTGTTTTCTATCAGTTGGCAAGCTGCGCACACAATCCCAGTGTTGTACAGCTTCCTTCTTCACCTTTCCGATGCTGCCGCTCTCTCCGGCTCCCGGAGCCGAAGAAGCAGCTTCTTCGCGCACAGACGATTTTACCGCTCACAGTGCTCTCTTAGCGCCGCTTCTGCCGAAAGAAGCCCGGGAGCGGCTCTTAGCTCCGGAGAGCATCGTACCTTCGTCTTTAGCGTCTTTTGTGGTCTACATCCTAGCAGAAAGCTTTTCCACTCTGTCTGGCAAGGAAAACCTGCGGGAGCACAGAAAACATCTCCCATCGTCTTCTGGACGTTGCACGGACGTCTGCCAAGTGTTTGGCATGAAGGAAAGAAAAGTTGTCCAAAACAGCTTCCAATCGAATATTCGTGTGATTGGAAACGTCAGGAAAGTGCAGGTTACTGTTTTCTATCAGTTGGCAAGCTGCGCACACAATCCCAGTGTTGCACAGCTTCCTTCTTCCCCTTTCCGATGCTGCCGCTCTCTCCGGCTCCCGGAGCCGAAGAAGCGGCTTCTTCGCGCAAAGACGATTGTACCGCTCACAGTGCTCTCCTTAACGCGGCTTCTGCCGAAAGAAGCCCGGGAACGGCTCTTAGCTCCGGAGAGCATCGTACCTTCGTCTTTAGCGTCTTTTGTGGTCTACATCCTAGCAGAAAGCTTTTCCACTCTGTCTGGCAAGGAAAACCTGCGGGAGCACAGAAAACATCTCCCATCGTGTTCTGGACGTTGCACGGAGGTCTGCCAAGTGTTTGGCATGAAGGAAAGAAAAGTTGTCCAAAACAGTTTCCTATCGAATATTCGTGTGATTGGAAACGTCAGGAAAGTGTAAGGTACTGTTTTCTATCATTTGGCAAGCTGCGCACACAATCCCAGTGTTGTACAGCTTCCTTCTTCACCTTTGCGATGCTGCCGCTCTCTCCGGCTCCCGGAGCCGAAGAAGCGGCTTCTTCGCGCAAAGACGATTGTACCGCTCACAGTGCTCTCTTAGCGCCGCTTCTGCCGAAAGAAGCCCGGGAGCGGCTCTTAGCTCCGGAGAGCATCGTACCTTCGTCTTTAGCGTCTTTTGTGGTCTACATCCTAGCAGAAAGCTTTTCCACTCTGTCTGGCAAGGAAAACCTGCGGGAGCACAGAAAACATCTCCCATCGTGTTCTGGACGTTGCACGGAGGTCTGCCAAGTGTTTGACAAGAAGGAAAGAAAAGTTGTCCAAAACAGCTTCCAATCGAATATTCATGGGATTGGAAACGTCAGGAAAGTGTAAGGTACTGTTTTCTATCAGTTGGCAAGCTGCGCACACAATCCCAGTGTTGTACAGCTTCCTTCTTCACCTTTCCGATGCTGCCGCTCTCTCCGGCTCCCGGAGCCGAAGAAGCGGCTTCTTCGCGCAAAGACGATTGTACCGCTCACAGTGCTCTCCTTAACGCGGCTTCTGCCGAAAGAAGCCCGGGAACGGCTCTTAGCTCCGGAGAGCATCGTACCTTCGTCTTTAGCGTCTTTTGTGGTCTACATCCTAGCAGAAAGCTTTTCCACTCTGTCTGGCTAGGAAAACCTGCGGGAGCACAGAAAACATCTCCCATCGTGTTCTGGACGTTGCACGGAGGTCTGCCAAGTGTTTGACAAGAAGGAAAGAAAAGTTGTCCAAAACAGCTTCCAATCGAATATTCATGGGATTGGAAACGTCAGGAAAGTGTAAGGTACTGTTTTCTATCAGTTGGCAAGCTGCGCACACAATCCCAGTGTTGTACAGCTTCCTTCTTCACCTTTGCGATGCTGCCGCTCTCTCCGGCTCCCGGAGCCGAAGAAGCGGCTTCTTCGCGCAAAGACGATTGTACCGCTCACAGTGCTCTCTTAGCGCCGCTTCTGCCGAAAGAAGCCCGGGAGCGGCTCTTAGCTCCGGAGAGCATCGTACCTTCGTCTTTAGCGTCTTTTGTGGTCTACATCCTAGCAGAAAGCTTTTCCACTCTGTCTGGCAAGGAAAACCTGCGGGAGCACAGAAAACATCTCCCATCGTGTTCTGGACGTTGCACGGAGGTCTGCCAAGTGTTTGGCATGAAGGAAAGAAAAGTTGTCCAAAACAGCTTCCAATCGAATATTCATGTGATTGGAAACGTCAGGAAAGTGTAAGGTACTGTTTTCTATCAGTTGGCAAGCTGCGCACACAATCCCAGTGTTGTACAGCTTCCTTCTTCACCTTTCCGATGCTGCCGCTCTCTCCGGCTCCCGGAGCCGAAGAAGCGGCTTCTTCGCGCACAGACGATTGTACCGCTCACAGTGCTCTCTTAGCGCCGCTTCTGCCGAAAGAAGCCCGGGAGCGGCTCTTAGCTCCGGAGAGCATCGTACCTTCGTCTTTAGCGTCTTTTGTGGTCTACATCCTAGCAGAAAGCTTTTCCACTCTGTCTGGCAAGGAAAACCTGCGGGAGCACAGAAAACATCTCCCATCGTGTTCTGGACGTTGCACGGAGGTCTGCCAAGTGTTTGGCATGAAGGAAAGAAAAGTTGTCCAAAACAGCTTCCAATCGAATATTCATGTGATTGGAAACGTCAGGAAAGTGTAAGGTACTGTTTTCTATCAGTTGGCAAGCTGCGCACACAATCCCAGTGTTGTACAGCTTCCTTCTTCACCTTTGCGATGCTGCCGCTCTCTCCGGCTCCCGGAGCCGAAGAAGCGGCTTCTTCGCGCAAAGACGATTGTACCGCTCACAGTGCTCTCTTAGCGCCGCTTCTGCCGAAAGAAGCCCGGGAGCGGCTCTTAGCTCCGGAGAGCATCGTACCTTCGTCTTTAGCGTCTTTTGTGGTCTACATCCTAGCAGAAAGCTTTTCCACTCTGTCTGGCAAGGAAAACCTGCGGGAGCACAGAAAACATCTCCCATCGTGTTCTGGACGTTGCACGGACGTCTGCCAAGTGTTTGGCATGAAGGAAAGAAAAGTTGTCCAAAACAGCTTCCAATCGAATATTCATGTGATTGGAAACGTCAGGAAAGTGTAAGGTACTGTTTTCTATCATTTGGCAAGCTGCGCACACAATCCCAGTGTTGTACAGCTTCCTTCTTCACCTTTCCGATGCTGCCGCTCTCTCTGGCTCCCGGAGCCGAAGAAGCGGCTTCTTCGCGCAAAGACGATTGTACCGCTCACAGTGCTCTCTTAGCGCCGCTTCTGCCGAAAGAAGCCCGGGAGCGGCTCTTAGCTCCGGAGAGCATCGTACCTTCGTCTTTAGCGTCTTTTGTGGTCTACATCCTAGCAGAAAGCTTTTCCACTCTGTCTGGCAAGGAAAACCTGCGGGAGCACAGAAAACATCTCCCATCGTGTTCTGGACGTTGCACGGAGGTCTGCCAAGTGTTTGGCATGAAGGAAAGAAAAGTTGTCCAAAACAGCTTCCAATCGAATATTTGTGTGATTGGAAACGTCAGGAAAGTGCAGGTTACTGTTTTCTATCAGTTGGCAAGCTGCACACACAATCCCAGTGTTGCACAGCTTCCTTCTTCACCTTTCCGATGCTGCCGCTCTCTCCGGCTCCCGGAGCCGAAGAAGCGGCTTCTTCGCGCAAAGACGATTGTACCGCTCACAGTGCTCTCTTAGCGCCGCTTCTGCCGAAAGAAGCCCGGGAGCGGCTCTTAGCTCCGGAGAGCATCGTACCTTCGTCTTTAGCGTCTTTTGTGGTCTACATCCTAGCAGAAAGCTTTTCCACTCTGTCTGGCTAGGAAAACCTGCGGGAGCACAGAAAACATCTCCCATCGTGTTCTGGACGTTGCACGGAGGTCTGCCAAGTGTTTGGCATGAAGGAAAGAAAAGTTGTCCAAAACAGTTTCCTATCGAATATTCGTGTGATTGGAAACGTCAGGAAAGTGCAGGTTACTGTTTTCTATCACTTGGCATGCTGCACACACAATCCCAGTGTTGCACAGCTTCCTTCTTCCCCTTTCCGATGCTGCCGCTCTCTCCGGCTCCCGGAGCCGAAGAAGCGGCTTCTTCGCGCAAAGACGATTGTACCGCTCACAGTGCTCTCCTTAACGCGGCTTCTGCCGAAAGAAGCCCGGGAACGGCTCTTAGCTCCGGAGAGCATCGTACCTTCGTCTTTAGCGTCTTTTGTGGTCTACATCCTAGCAGAAAGCTTTTCCACTCTGTCTGGCTAGGAAAACCTGCGGGAGCACAGAAAACATCTCCCATCGTGTTCTGGACGTTGCACGGAGGTCTGCCAAGTGTTTGACAAGAAGGAAAGAAAAGTTGTCCAAAACAGCTTCCAATCGAATATTCATGGGATTGGAAACGTCAGGAAAGTGTAAGGTACTGTTTTCTATCAGTTGGCAAGCTGCGCACACAATCCCAGTGTTGTACAGCTTCCTTCTTCACCTTTGCGATGCTGCCGCTCTCTCCGGCTCCCGGAGCCGAAGAAGCGGCTTCTTCGCGCAAAGACGATTGTACCGCTCACAGTGCTCTCTTAGCGCCGCTTCTGCCGAAAGAAGCCCGGGAGCGGCTCTTAGCTCCGGAGAGCATCGTACCTTCGTCTTTAGCGTCTTTTGTGGTCTACATCCTAGCAGAAAGCTTTTCCACTCTGTCTGGCAAGGAAAACCTGCGGGAGCACAGAAAACATCTCCCATCGTGTTCTGGACGTTGCACGGAGGTCTGCCAAGTGTTTGGCATGAAGGAAAGAAAAGTTGTCCAAAACAGCTTCCAATCGAATATTCATGTGATTGGAAACGTCAGGAAAGTGTAAGGTACTGTTTTCTATCAGTTGGCAAGCTGCGCACACAATCCCAGTGTTGTACAGCTTCCTTCTTCACCTTTCCGATGCTGCCGCTCTCTCCGGCTCCCGGAGCCGAAGAAGCGGCTTCTTCGCGCACAGACGATTGTACCGCTCACAGTGCTCTCTTAGCGCCGCTTCTGCCGAAAGAAGCCCGGCAGCGGCTCTTAGCTCCGGAGAGCATCGTACCTTCGTCTTTAGCGTCTTTTGTGGTCTACATCCTAGCAGAAAGCTTTTCCACTCTGTCTGGCAAGGAAAACCTGCGGGAGCACAGAAAACATCTCCCATCGTGTTCTGGACGTTGCACGGAGGTCTGCCAAGTGTTTGGCATGAAGGAAAGAAAAGTTGTCCAAAACAGCTTCCAATCGAATATTCATGTGATTGGAAACGTCAGGAAAGTGTAAGGTACTGTTTTCTATCAGTTGGCAAGCTGCGCACACAATCCCAGTGTTGTACAGCTTCCTTCTTCACCTTTGCGATGCTGCCGCTCTCTCCGGCTCCCGGAGCCGAAGAAGCGGCTTCTTCGCGCAAAGACGATTGTACCGCTCACAGTGCTCTCTTAGCGCCGCTTCTGCCGAAAGAAGCCCGGGAGCGGCTCTTAGCTCCGGAGAGCATCGTACCTTCGTCTTTAGCGTCTTTTGTGGTCTACATCCTAGCAGAAAGCTTTTCCACTCTGTCTGGCAAGGAAAACCTGCGGGAGCACAGAAAACATCTCCCATCGTGTTCTGGACGTTGCACGGAGGTCTGCCAAGTGTTTGGCATGAAGGAAAGAAAAGTTGTCCAAAACAGCTTCCAATCGAATATTCATGTGATTGGAAACGTCAGGAAAGTGTAAGGTACTGTTTTCTATCATTTGGCAAGCTGCGCACACAATCCCAGTGTTGTACAGCTTCCTTCTTCACCTTTCCGATGCTGCCGCTCTCTCTGGCTCCCGGAGCCGAAGAAGCGGCTTCTTCGCGCAAAGACGATTGTACCGCTCACAGTGCTCTCTTAGCGCGGCTTCTGCCGAAAGAAGCCCGGCAGCGGCTCTTAGCTCCGGAGAGCATCGTACCTTCGTCTTTAGCGTCTTTTGTGGTCTACATCCTAGCAGAAAGCTTTTCCACTCTGTCTGGCAAGGAAAACCTGCGGGAGCACAGAAAATATCTCCCATCGTGTTCTGGACGTTGCACGGAGGTCTGCCAAGTGTTTGGCATGAAGGAAAGAAAAGTTGTCCAAAACAGCTTCCAATCGAATATTCGTGTGATTGGAAACGTCAGGAAAGTGCAGGTTACTGTTTTCTATCAGTTGGCAAGCTGCACACACAATCCCAGTGTTGCACAGCTTCCTTCTTCACCTTTCCGATGCTGCCGCTCTCTCCGGCTCCCGGAGCCGAAGAAGCGGCTTCTTCGCGCAAAGACGATTGTACCGCTCACAGTGCTCTCCTTAACGCGGCTTGTGCCGAAAGAAGCCCGGGAACGGCGCTTAGCTCCGGAGAGCATCGTACCTTCGTCTTTAGCGTCTTTTGCGGTCTACATCCTAGCAGAAAGCTTTTCCACTCTGTCTGGCAAGGAAAACCTGCGGGAGCACAGAAAACATCTCCCATCGTGTTCTGGACTTTGCACGGAGGTCTGCCAAGTGTTTGGCATGAAGGAAAGAAAAGTTTTCCAAAACAGTTTCCTATCGAATATTCGTGTGATTGGAAACGTCAGGAAAGTGTAAGGTACTGTTTTCTATCATTTGGGAAGCTGCGCACACAATCCCAGTGTTGCACAGCTTCCTTCTTCACCTTTCCGATGCTGCCGCTCTCTCCGGCTCCCGGAGCCGAAGAAGCAGCTTCTTCGCGCACAGACGATTGTACCGCTCACAGTGCTCTCCTTAACGCGGCTTCTGCCGAAAGAAGCCCGGGAACGGCTCTTAGCTCCGGAGAGAATCGTACCTTCGTCTTTAGCGTCTTTTGCGGTCTACATCCTAGCAAAAAGCTTTTCCACTCTGTCTGGCAAGAAAAACCTGCGGGAGCACAGAAAACATCTCCCATCGTGTTCTGGACGTTGCACGGAGGTCTGCCAAGTGTTTGGCATGAAGGAAAGAAAAGTTGTCCAAAACAGTTTCCTATCGAATATTCGTGTGATTGGAAACGTCAGGAAAGTGTAAGGTACTGTTTTCTATCATTTGGCAAGCTGCGCACACAATCCCAGTGTTGTACAGCTTCCTTCTTCACCTTTCCGATGCTGCCGCTCTCTCCGGCTCCCGGAGCCGAAGAAGCGGCTTCTTCGCGCACAGACGATTGTACCGCTCACAGTGCTCTCTTAGCGCCGCTTCTGCCGAAAGAAGCCCGGAAGCGGCTCTTAGCTCCGGAGAGCATCGTACCTTCGTCTTTAGCGTCTTTTGTGGTCTACATCCTAGCAGAAAGCTTTTCCACTCTGTCTGGCAAGGAAAACCTGCGGGAGCACAGAAAACATCTCCCATCGTCTTCTGGACGTTGCACGGACGTCTGCCAAGTGTTTGGCATGAAGGAAAGAAAAGTTGTCCAAAACAGCTTCCAATCGAATATTCGTGTGATTGGAAACGTCAGGAAAGTGCAGGTTACTGTTTTCTATCAGTTGGCAAGCTGCGCACACAATCCCAGTGTTGCACAGCTTCCTTCTTCCCCTTTCCGATGCTGCCGCTCTCTCCGGCTCCCGGAGCCGAAGAAGCGGCTTCTTCGCGCAAAGACGATTGTACCGCTCACAGTGCTCTCCTTAACGCGGCTTCTGCCGAAAGAAGCCCGGGAACGGCCCTTAGCTCCGGAGAGCATCGTACCTTCGTCTTTAGCGTCTTTTGTGGTCTACATCCTAGCAGAAAGCTTTTCCACTCTGTCTGGCAAGGAAAACCTGCGGGAGCACAGAAAACATCTCCCATCGTGTTCTGGACGTTGCACGGAGGTCTGCCAAGTGTTTGGCATGAAGGAAAGAAAAGTTGTCCAAAACAGTTTCCTATCGAATATTCGTGTGATTGGAAACGTCAGGAAAGTGTAAGGTACTGTTTTCTATCATTTGGCAAGCTGCGCACACAATCCCAGTGTTGTACAGCTTCCTTCTTCACCTTTCCGATGCTGCCGCTCTCTCCGGCTCCCGGAGCCGAAGAAGCGGCTTCTTCGCGCAAAGACGATTGTACCGCTCACAGTGCTCTCTTAGCGCCGCTTCTGCCGAAAGAAGGCCGGGAGCGGCTGTTAGCTCCGGAGAGCATCGTACCTTCGTCTTTAGCGTCTTTTGTGGTCTACATCCTAGCAGAAAGCTTTTCCACTCTGTCTGGCAAGGAAAACCTGCGGGAGCACAGAAAACATCTCCCATCGTCTTCTGGACGTTGCACGGGGGTCGGCCAAGTGTTTGGCATGAAGGAAAGAAAAGTTGTCCAAAACAGCTTCCAATCGAATATTCATGTGATTGGAAACGTCAGGAAAGTGTAAGGTACTGTTTTCTATCAGTTGGCAAGCTGCGCACACAATCCCAGTGTTGTACAGCTTCCTTCTTCACCTTTCCGATGCTGCCGCTCTCTCCGGCTCCCGGAGCCGAAGAAGCGGCTTCTTCGCGCAAAGACGATTGTACCGCTCACAGTGCTCTCTGAGCGCCGCTTCTGCCGAAAGAAGCCCGGCAGCGGCTCTTAGCTCCGGAGAGCATCGTACCTTCGTCTTTAGCGTCTTTTGTGGTCTACATCCTAGCAGAAAGCTTTTCCACTCTGTCTGGCTAGGAAAACCTGCGGGAGCACAGAAAACATCTCCCATCGTGTTCTGGACGTTGCACGGAGGTCTGCCAAGTGTTTGGCATGAAGGAAAGAAAAGTTGTCCAAAACAGCTTCCAATCGAATATTCATGTGATTGGAAACGTCAGGAAAGTGTAAGGTACTGTTTTCTATCAGTTGGCAAGCTGCGCACACAATCCCAGTGTTGTACAGCTTCCTTCTTCACCTTTGCGATGCTGCCGCTCTCTCCGGCTCCCGGAGCCGAAGAAGCGGCTTCTTCGCGCAAAGACGATTGTACCGCTCACAGTGCTCTCTTAGCGCGGCTTCTGCCGAAAGAAGCCCGGGAGCGGCTCTTAGCTCCGGAGAGCATCGTACCTTCGTCTTTAGCGTCTTTTGTGGTCTACATCCTAGCAGAAAGCTTTTCCACTCTGTCTGGCAAGGAAAACCTGCGGGAGCACAGAAAACATCTCCCATCGTGTTCTGGACGTTGCACGGAGGTCTGCCAAGTGTTTGACAAGAAGGAAAGAAAAGTTGTCCAAAAAAGCTTATTATCGAATATTCATGTGATTGGAAACTTCAGGAAAGTGTAAGGTACTGTTTTCTATCAGTTGGCAAGCTGCGCACACAATCCCAGTGTTGTACAGCTTCCTTCTTCACCTTTGCGATGCTGCCGCTCTCTCCGGCTCCCGGAGCCGAAGAAGCGGCTTCTTCGCGCAAAGACGATTGTACCGCTCACAGTGCTCTCTTAGCGCCGCTTCTGCCGAAAGAAGCCCGGGAGCGGCTCTTAGCTCCGGAGAGCATCGTACCTTCGTCTTTAGCGTCTTTTGTGGTCTACATCCTAGCAGAAAGCTTTTCCACTCTGTCTGGCAAGGAAAACCTGCGGGAGCACAGAAAACATCTCCCATCGTGTTCTGGACGTTGCACGGAGGTCTGCCAAGTGTTTGACAAGAAGGAAAGAAAAGTTGTCCAAAACAGCTTCCAATCGAATATTCATGTGATTGGAAACGTCAGGAAAGTGTAAGGTACTGTTTTCTATCAGTTGGCAAGCTGCGCACACAATCCCAGTGTTGTACAGCTTCCTTCTTCACCTTTCCGATGCTGCCGCTCTCTCCGGCTCCCGGAGCCGAAGAAGCAGCTTCTTCGCGCACAGACGATTGTACCGCTCACAGTGCTCTCTTAGCGCCGCTTCTGCCGAAAGAAGCCCGGCAGCGGCTCTTAGCTCCGGAGAGCATCGTACCTTCGTCTTTAGCGTCTTTTGTGGTCTACATCCTAGCAGAAAGCTTTTCCACTCTGTCTGGCTAGGAAAACCTGCGGGAGCACAGAAAACATCTCCCATCGTGTTCTGGACGTTGCACGGAGGTCTGCCAAGTGTTTGGCATGAAGGAAAGAAAAGTTGTCCAAAACAGTTTCCTATCGAATATTCGTGTGATTGGAAACGTCAGGAAAGTGCAGGTTACTGTTTTCTATCAGTTGGCATGCTGCACACACAATCCCAGTGTTGCACAGCTTCCTTCTTCCCCTTTACGATGCTGCCGCTCTCTCCGGCTCCCGGAGCCGAAGAAGCGGCTTCTTCGCGCAAAGACGATTGTACCGCTCACAGTGCTCTCCTTAACGCGGCTTCTGCCGAAAGAAGCCCGGAAGCGGCTCTTAGCTCCGGAGAGCATCGTACCTTCGTCTTTAGTGTCTTTTGTGTTCTACATCCTAGCAGAAAGCTTTTCCACTCTGTCTGGCTAGGAAAACCTGCGGGAGCACAGAAAACATCTCCCATCGTGTTCTGGACGTTGCACGGAGGTCTGCCAAGTGTTTGACAAGAAGGAAAGAAAAGTTGTCCAAAACAGCTTCCAATCGAATATTCATGGGATTGGAAACGTCAGGAAAGTGTAAGGTACTGTTTTCTATCAGTTGGCAAGCTGCGCACACAATCCCAGTGTTGTACAGCTTCCTTCTTCACCTTTGCGATGCTGCCGCTCTCTCCGGCTCCCGGAGCCGAAGAAGCGGCTTCTTCGCGCAAAGACGATTGTACCGCTCACAGTGCTCTCTTAGCGCCGCTTCTGCCGAAAGAAGCCCGGGAGCAGCTCTTAGCTCCGGAGAGCATCGTACCTTCGTCTTTAGCGTCTTTTGTGGTCTACATCCTAGCAGAAAGCTTTTCCACTCTGTCTGGCAAGGAAAACCTGCGGGAGCACAGAAAACATCTCCCATCGTGTTCTGGACGTTGCACGGAGGTCTGCCAAGTATTTGGCATGAAGGAAAGAAAAGTTGTCCAAAACAGCTTCCAATCGAATATTCATGTGATTGGAAACGTCAGGAAAGTGTAAGGTACTGTTTTCTATCAGTTGGCAAGCTGCGCACACAATCCCAGTGTTGTACAGCTTCCTTCTTCACCTTTCCGATGCTGCCGCTCTCTCCGGCTCCCGGAGCCGAAGAAGCGGCTTCTTCGCGCACAGACGATTGTACCGCTCACAGTGCTCTCTTAGCGCCGCTTCTGCCGAAAGAAGCCCGGGAGCGGCTCTTAGCTCCGGAGAGCATCGTACCTTCGTCTTTAGCGTCTTTTGTGGTCTACATCCTAGCAGAAAGCTTTTCCACTCTGTCTGGCAAGGAAAACCTGCGGGAGCACAGAAAACATCTCCCATCGTGTTCTGGACGTTGCACGGAGGTCTGCCAAGTGTTTGGCATGAAGGAAAGAAAAGTTGTCCAAAACAGCTTCCAATAGAATATTCATGTGATTGGAAACGTCAGGAAAGTGTAAGGTACTGTTTTCTATCAGTTGGCAAGCTGCGCACACAATCCCAGTGTTGTACAGCTTCCTTCTTCACCTTTGCGATGCTGCCGCTCTCTCCGGCTCCCGGAGCCGAAGAAGCGGCTTCTTCGCGCAAAGACGATTGTACCGCTCACAGTGCTCTCTTAGCGCCGCTTCTGCCGAAAGAAGCCCGGGAGCGGCTCTTAGCTCCGGAGAGCATCGTACCTTCGTCTTTAGCGTCTTTTGTGGTCTACATCCTAGCAGAAAGCTTTTCCACTCTGTCTGGCAAGGAAAACCTGCGGGAGCACAGAAAACATCTCCCATCGTGTTCTGGACGTTGCACGGAGGTCTGCCAAGTGTTTGGCATGAAGGAAAGAAAAGTTGTCCAAAACAGCTTCCAATCGAATATTCATGTGATTGGAAACGTCAGGAAAGTGTAAGGTACTGTTTTCTATCATTTGGCAAGCTGCGCACACAATCCCAGTGTTGTACAGCTTCCTTCTTCACCTTTCCGATGCTGCCGCTCTCTCCGGCTCCCGGAGCCGAAGAAGCGGCTTCTTCGCGCAAAGACGATTGTACCGCTCACAGTGCTCTCTTAGCGCCGCTTCTGCCGAAAGAAGGCCGGGAGCGGCTCTTAGCTCCGGAGAGCATCGTACCTTCGTCTTTAGCGTCTTTTGTGGTCTACATCCTAGCAGAAAGCTTTTCCACTCTGTCTGGCAAGGAAAACCTGCGGGAGCACAGAAAACATCTCCCATCGTCTTCTGGACGTTGCACGGAGGTCGGCCAAGTGTTTGGCATGAAGGAAAGAAAAGTTGTCCAAAACAGCTTCCAATCGAATATTCATGTGATTGGAAACGTCAGGAAAGTGTAAGGTACTGTTTTCTATCAGTTGGCAAGCTGCGCACACAATCCCAGTGTTGTACAGCTTCCTTCTTCACCTTTGCGATGCTGCCGCTCTCTCCGGCTCCCGGAGCCGAAGAAGCGGCTTCTTCGCGCAAAGACGATTGTACCGCTCACAGTGCTCTCTTAGCGCCGCTTCTGCCGAAAGAAGCCCGGGAGCGGCTCTTAGCTCCGGAGAGCATCGTACCTTCGTCTTTAGCGTCTTTTGTGGTCTACATCCTAGCAGAAAGCTTTTCCACTCTGTCTGGCAAGGAAAACCTGCGGGAGCACAGAAAACATCTCCCATCGTGTTCTGGACGTTGCACGGAGGTCTGCCAAGTGTTTGGCATGAAGGAAAGAAAAGTTGTCCAAAACAGCTTCCAATCGAATATTCATGTGATTGGAAACGTCAGGAAAGTGTAAGGTACTGTTTTCTATCAGTTGGCAAGCTGCGCACACAATCCCAGTGTTGTACAGCTTCCTTCTTCACCTTTCCGATGCTGCCGCTCTCTCCGGCTCCCGGAGCCGAAGAAGCGGCTTCTTCGCGCACAGACGATTGTACCGCTCACAGTGCTCTCTTAGCGCGGCTTCTGCCGAAAGAAGCCCGGGAGCGGCTCTTAGCTCCGTAGAGCATCGTACCTTCGTCTTCAGCGTCTTTTGTGGTCTACATCCTAGCAGAAAGCTTTTCCACTCTGTCTGGCAAGGAAAACCTGCGGGAGCACAGAAAACATCTCCCATCGTGTTCTGGACGTTGCACGGAGGTCTGCCAAGTGTTTGGCATGAAGGAAAGAAAAGTTGTCCAAAACAGCTTCCAATCGAATATTCATGGGATTGGAAACGTCAGGAAAGTGTAAGGTACTGTTTTCTATCAGTTGGCAAGCTGCGCACACAATCCCAGTGTTGTACAGCTTCCTTCTTCACCTTTCCGATGCTGCCGCTCTCTCCGGCTCCCGGAGCCGAAGAAGCAGCTTCTTCGCGCACAGACGATTGTACCGCTCACAGTGCTCTCTTAGCGCCACTTCTGCCGAAAGAAGCCCGGGAGCGGCTCTTAGCTCCGGAGAGCATCGTACCTTCGTCTTTAGCGTCTTTTGTGGTCTACATCCTAGCAGAAAGCTTTTCCACTCTGTCTGGCTAGGAAAACCTGCGGGAGCACAGAAAACATCTCCCATCGTGTTCTGGACGTTGCACGGAGGTCTGCCACGTGTTTGGCATGAAGGAAAGAAAAGTTGTCCAAAACAGCTTCCAATCGAATATTCGTGTGATTGGAAACGTCAGGAAAGTGCAGGTTACTGTTTTCTATCAGTTGGCATGCTGCACACACAATCCCAGTGTTGCACAGCTTCCTTCTTCCCCTTTCCGATGCTGCCGCTCTCTCCGGCTCCCGGAGCCGAAGAAGCGGCTTCTTCGCGCAAAGACGATTGTACCGCTCACAGTGCTCTCCTTAACGCGGCTTCTGCCGAAAGAAGCCCGGGAACGGCTCTTAGCTCCGGAGAGCATCGTACCTTCGTCTTTAGCGTCTTTTGTGGTCTACATCCTAGCAGAAAGCTTTTCCACTCTGTCTGGCAAGGAAAACCTGCGGGAGCACAGAAAACATCTCCCATCGTGTTCTGGACGTTGCACGGACGTCTGCCAAGTGTTTGGCATGAAGGAAAGAAAAGTTGTCCAGAACAGCTTCCAATCGAATATTCGTGTGATTGGAAACGTCAGGAAAGTGCAGGTTACTGTTTTCTATCAGTTGGCAAGCTGCGCACACAATCCCAGTGTTGTACAGCTTCCTTCTTCCCCTTTCCGATGCTGCCGCTCTCTCCGGCTCCCGGAGCCGAAGAAGCGGCTTCTTCGCGCAAAGACGATTGTACCGCTCACAGTGCTCTCTTAGCGCCGCTTCTGCCGAAAGAAGGCCGGGAGCGGCTCTTAGCTCCGGAGAGCATCGTACCTTCGTCTTTAGCGTCTTTTGTGGTCTACATCCTAGCAGAAAGCTTTTCCACTCTGTCTGGCAAGGAAAACCTGCGGGAGCACAGAAAACATCTCCCATCGTGTTCTGGACGTTGCACGGACGTCTGCCAAGTGTTTGGCATGAAGGAAAGAAAAGTTGTCCAAAACAGCTTCCAATCGAATATTCATGTGATTGGAAACGTCAGGAAAGTGTAAGGTACTGTTTTCTATCAGTTGGCAAGCTGCGCACACAATCCCAGTGTTGTACAGCTTCCTTCTTCACCTTTCCGATGCTGCCGCTCTCTCTGGCTCCCGGAGCCGAAGAAGCGGCTTCTTCGCGCAAAGACGATTGTACCGCTCACAGTGCTCTCTTAGCGCCGCTTCTGCCGAAAGAAGCCCGGGAGCGGCTCTTAGCTCCGGAGAGCATCGTACCTTCGTCTTTAGCGTCTTTTGTGGTCTACATCCTAGCAGAAAGCTTTTCCACTCTGTCTGGCAAGGAAAACCTGCGGGAGCACAGAAAACATCTCCCATCGTCTTCTGGACGTTGCACGGACGTCTGCCAAGTGTTTGGCATGAAGGAAAGAAAAGTTGTCCAAAACAGCTTCCAATCGAATATTCGTGTGATTGGAAACGTCAGGAAAGTGCAGGTTACTGTTTTCTATCAGTTGGCAAGCTGCACACACAATCCCAGTGTTGCACAGCTTCCTTCTTCACCTTTGCGATGCTGCCGCTCTCTCCGGCTCCCGGAGCCGAAGAAGCGGCTTCTTCGCGCAAAGACGATTGTACCGCTCACAGTGCTCTCCTTAACGCGGCTTGTGCCGAAAGAAGCCCGGGAACGGCGCTTAGCTCCGGAGAGCATCGTACCTTCGTCTTTAGCGTCTTTTGCGGTCTACATCCTAGCAGAAAGCTTTTCCACTCTGTCTGGCAAGGAAAACCTGCGGGAGCACAGAAAACATCTCCCATCGTGTTCTGGACGTTGCACGGAGGTCTGCCAAGTGTTTGGCATGAAGGAAAGAAAAGTTTTCCAAAACAGTTTCCTATCGAATATTCGTGTGATTGGAAACGTCAGGAAAGTGTAAGGTACTGTTTTCTATCATTTGGGAAGCTGCGCACACAATCCCAGTGTTGCACAGCTTCCTTCTTCACCTTTCCGATGCTGCCGCTCTCTCCGGCTCCCGGAGCCGAAGAAGCAGCTTCTTCGCGCACAGACGATTGTACCGCTCACAGTGCTCTCCTTAACGCGGCTTCTGCCGAAAGAAGCCCGGGAACGGCTCTTAGCTCCGGAGAGCATCGTACCTTCGTCTTTAGCGTCTTTTGCGGTCTACATCCTAGCAGAAAGCTTTTCCACTCTGTCTGGCAAGAAAAACCTGCGGGAGCACAGAAAACATCTCCCATCGTGTTCTGGACGTTGCACGGAGGTCTGCCAAGTGTTTGGCATGAAGGAAAGTAAAGTTGTCCAAAACAGTTTCCTATCGAATATTCGTGTGATTGGAAACGTCAGGAAAGTGTAAGGTACTGTTTTCTATCAGTTGGCAAGCTGCGCACACAATCCCAGTGTTGTACAGCTTCCTTCTTCACCTTTCCGATGCTGCCGCTCTCTCCGGCTCCCGGAGCCGAAGAAGCGGCTTCTTCGCGCACAGACGATTGTACCGCTCACAGTGATCTCTTAGCGCCGCTTCTGCCGAAAGAAGCCCGGGAGCGGCTCTTAGCTCCGGAGAGCATCGTACCTTCGTCTTTAGCGTCTTTTGTGGTCTACATCCTAGCAGAAAGCTTTTCCACTCTGTCTGGCAAGGAAAACCTGCGGGAGCACAGAAAACATCTGCCATCGTGTTCTGGACGTTGCACGGAGGTCTGCAAAGTGTTTGACAAGAAGGAAAGAAAAGTTGTCCAAAACAGCTTCCAATCGAATATTCATGTGATTGGAAACGTCAGGAAAGTGTAAGGTACTGTTTTCTATCAGTTGGCAAGCTGCGCACACAATCCCAGTGTTGTACAGCTTCCTTCTTCACCTTTCCGATGCTGCCGCTCTCTCCGGCTCCCGGAGCCGAAGAAGCAGCTTCTTCGCGCACAGACGATTGTACCGCTCACAGTGCTCTCTTAGCGCCGCTTCTGCCGAAAGAAGCCCGGGAGCGGCTCTTAGCTCCGGAGAGCATCGTACCTTCGTCTTTAGCGTCTTTTGTGGTCTACATCCTAGCAGAAAGCTTTTCCACTCTGTCTGGCAAGGAAAACCTGCGGGAGCACAGAAAACATCTCCCATCGTGTTCTGGACGTTGCACGGACGTCTGCCAAGTGTTTGGCATGAAGGAAAGAAAAGTTGTCCAAAACAGTTTCCTATCGAATATTCGTGTGATTGGAAACGTCAGGAAAGTGTAAGGTACTGTTTTCTATCATTTGGCAAGCTGCGCACACAATCCCAGTGTTGTACAGCTTCCTTCTTCACCTTTCCGATGCTGCCGCTCTCTCCGGCTCCCGGAGCCGAAGAAGCGGCTTCTTCGCGCAAAGACGATTGTACCGCTCACAGTGCTCTCTTAGCGCCGCTTCTGCCGAAAGAAGGCCGGGAGCGGCTCCTAGCTCCGGAGAGCATCGTACCTTCGTCTTTAGCGTCTTTTGTGGTCTACATCCTAGCAGAAAGCTTTTCCACTCTGTCTGGCAAGGAAAACCTGCGGGAGCACAGAAAACATCTCCCATCGTGTTCTGGACCTTGCACGGAGGTCGGCCAAGTGTTTGGCATGAAGGAAAGAAAAGTTGTCCAAAACAGCTTCCAATCGAATATTCATGGGATTGGAAACGTCAGGAAAGTGTAAGGTACTGTTTTCTATCAGTTGGCAAGCTGCGCACACAATCCCAGTGTTGTACAGCTTCCTTCTTCACCTTTGCGATGCTGCCGCTCTCTCCGGCTCCCGGAGCCGAAGAAGCGGCTTCTTCGCGCACAGACGATTGTACCGCTCACAGTGCTCTCTTAGCGCCGCTTCTGCCGAAAGAAGCCCGGGAGCGGCTCTTAGCTCCGGAGAGCATCGTACCTTCGTCTTTAGTGTCTTTTGTGGTCTACATCCTAGCAGAAAGCTTTTCCACTCTGTCTGGCAAGGAAAACCTGCGGGAGCACAGAAAACATCTCCCATCGTGTTCTGGACGTTGCACGGAGGTCTGCCAAGAGTTTGACAAGAAGGAAAGAAAAGTTGTCCAAAACAGCTTCCAATCGAAGATTCATGTGATTGGAAACGTCAGGAAAGTGTAAGGTACTGTTTTCTATCAGTTGGCAAGCTGCGCACACAATCCCAGTGTTGCACAGCTTCCTTCTTCACCTTTCCGATGCTGCCGCTCTCTCCGGCTCCCGGAGCCGAAGAAGCAGCTTCTTCGCGCACAGACGATTGTACCGCTCACAGTGCTCTCCTTAACGCGGCTTCTGCCGAAAGAAGCCCGGGAACGGCTCTTAGCTCCGGAGAGCATCGTACCTTCGTCTTTAGCGTCTTTTGCGGTCTACATCCTAGCAGAAAGCTTTTCCACTCTGTCTGGCAAGGAAAACCTGCGGGAGCACAGAAAACATCTCCCATCGTGTTCTGGACGTTGCACGGAGGTCTGCCAAGTGTTTGGCATGAAGGAAAGAAAAGTTGTCCAAAACAGTTTCCTATCGAATATTCGTGTGATTGGAAACGTCAGGAAAGTGCAGGTTACTGTTTTCTATCAGTTGGCATGCTGCACACACAATCCCAGTGTTGCACAGCTTCCTTCTTTCCCTTTACGATGCTGCCGCTCTCTCCGGCTCCCGGAGCCGAAGAAGCGGCTTCTTCGCGCAAAGACGATTGTACCGCTCACAGTGCTCTCCTTAACGCGGCTTCTGCCGAAAGAAACCCGGGAACGGCTCTTAGCTCCGGAGAGCATCGTACCTTCGTCTTTAGCGTCTTTTGTGGTCTACATCCTAGCAGAAAGCTTTTCCACTCTGTCTGGCTAGGAAAACCTGCGGGAGCACAGAAAACATCTCCCATCGTGTTCTGGACGTTGCACGGAGGTCTGCCAAGTGTTTGACAAGAAGGAAAGAAAAGTTGTCCAAAACAGCTTCCAATCGAATATTCATGGGATTGGAAACGTCAGGAAAGTGTAAGGTACTGTTTTCTATCAGTTGGCAAGCTGCGCACACAATCCCAGTGTTGTACAGCTTCCTTCTTCACCTTTCCGATGCTGCCGCTCTCTCCGGCTCTTGGAGCCGAAGAAGCGGCTTCTTCGCGCAAAGACGATTGTACCGCTCACAGTGCTCTCTGAGCGCCGCTTCTGCCGTAAGAAGCCCGGCAGCGGCTCTTAGCTCCGGAGAGCATCGTACCTTCGTCTTTAGCGTCTTTTGTGGTCTACATCCTAGCAGAAAGCTTTTCCACTCTGTCTGGCAAGGAAAACCTGCGGGAGCACAGAAAACATCTCCCATCGTGTTCTGGACGTTGCACGGAGGTCTGCCAAGTGTTTGGCATGAAGGAAAGAAAAGTTGTCCAAAACAGCTTCCAATCGAATATTCATGTGATTGGAAACGTCAGGAAAGTGTAAGGTACTGTTTTCTATCAGTTGGCAAGCTGCGCACACAATCCCAGTGTTGTACAGCTTCCTTCTTCACCTTTGCGATGCTGCCGCTCTCTCCGGCTCCCGGAGCCGAAGAAGCGGCTTCTTCGCGCAAAGACGATTGTACCGCTCACAGTGCTCTCTTAGCGCCGCTTCTGCCGAAAGAAGCCCGGGAGCGGCTCTTAGCTCCGGAGAGCATCGTACCTTCGTCTTTAGCGTCTTTTGTGGTCTACATCCTAGCAGAAAGCTTTTCCACTCTGTCTGGCAAGGAAAACCTGCGGGAGCACAGAAAACATCTCCCATCGTGTTCTGGACGTTGCACGGAGGTCTGCCAAGTGTTTGACAAGAAGGAAAGAAAAGTTGTCCAAAAAAGCTTCTTATCGAATATTCATGTGATTGGAAACTTCAGGAAAGTGTAAGGTACTGTTTTCTATCAGTTGGCAAGCTGCGCACACAATCCCAGTGTTGTACAGCTTCCTTCTTCACCTTTGCGATGCTGCCGCTCTCTCCGGCTCCCGGAGCCGAAGAAGCGGCTTCTTCGCGCAAAGACGATTGTACCGCTCACAGTGCTCTCTTAGCGCCGCTTCTGCCGAAAGAAGCCCGGGAGCGGCTCTTAGCTCCGGAGAGCATCGTACCTTCGTCTTTAGCGTCTTTTGTGGTCTACATCCTAGCAGAAAGCTTTTCCACTCTGTCTGGCAAGGAAAACCTGCGGGAGCACAGAAAACATCTCCCATCGTCTTCTGGACGTTGCACGGAGGTCTGCCAAGTGTTTGACAAGAAGGAAAGAAAAGTTGTCCAAAACAGCTTCCAATCGAATATTCATGGGATTGGAAACGTCAGGAAAGTGTAAGGTACTGTTTTCTATCAGTTGGCAAGCTGCGCACACAATCCCAGTGTTGTACAGCTTCCTTCTTCACCTTTCCGATGCTGCCGCTCTCTCCGGCTCCCGGAGCCGAAGAAGCAGCTTCTTCGCGCACAGACGATTGTACCGCTCACAGTGCTCTCTTAGCGCCGCTTCTGCCGAAAGAAGCCCGGGAGCGGCTCTTAGCTCCGGAGAGCATCGTACCTTCGTCTTTAGCGTCTTTTGTGGTCTACATCCTAGCAGAAAGCTTTTCCACTCTGTCTGGCAAGGAAAACCTGCGGGAGCACAGAAAACATCTCCCATCGTGTTCTGGACGTTGCACGGAGGTCTGCCAAGTGTTTGGCATGAAGGAAAGAAAAGTTGTCCAAAACAGCTTCCAATCGAATATTCGTGTGATTGGAAACGTCAGGAAAGTGCAGGTTACTGTTTTCTATCAGTTGGCAAGCTGCACACACAATCCCAGTGTTGCACAGCTTCCTTCTTCACCTTTGCGATGCTGCCGCTCTCTCCGGCTCCCGGAGCCGAAGAAGCGGCTTCTTCGCGCAAAGACGATTGTACCGCTCACAGTGCTCTCCTTAACGCGGCTTGTGCCGAAAGAAGCCCGGGAACGGCGCTTAGCTCCGGAGAGCATCGTACCTTCGTCTTTAGCGTCTTTTGCGGTCTACATCCTAGCAGAAAGCTTTTCCACTCTGTCTGGCAAGGAAAACCTGCGGGAGCACAGAAAACATCTCCCATCGTGTTCTGGACGTTGCACGGAGGTCTGCCAAGTGTTTGGCATGAAGGAAAGAAAAGTTTTCCAAAACAGTTTCCTATCGAATATTCGTGTGATTGGAAACGTCAGGAAAGTGTAAGGTACTGTTTTCTATCATTTGGGAAGCTGCGCACACAATCCCAGTGTTGCACAGCTTCCTTCTTCACCTTTCCGATGCTGCCGCTCTCTCCGGCTCCCGGAGCCGAAGAAGCAGCTTCTTCGCGCACAGACGATTGTACCGCTCACAGTGCTCTCCTTAACGCGGCTTCTGCCGAAAGAAGCCCGGGAACGGCTCTTAGCTCCGGAGAGCATCGTACCTTCGTCTTTAGCGTCTTTTGCGGTCTACATCCTAGCAGAAAGCTTTTCCACTCTGTCTGGCAAGAAAAACCTGCGGGAGCACAGAAAACATCTCCCATCGTGTTCTGGACGTTGCACGGAGGTCTGCCAAGTGTTTGGCATGAAGGAAAGTAAAGTTGTCCAAAACAGTTTCCTATCGAATATTCGTGTGATTGGAAACGTCAGGAAAGTGTAAGGTACTGTTTTCTATCAGTTGGCAAGCTGCGCACACAATCCCAGTGTTGTACAGCTTCCTTCTTCACCTTTCCGATGCTGCCGCTCTCTCCGGCTCCCGGAGCCGAAGAAGCGGCTTCTTCGCGCACAGACGATTGTACCGCTCACAGTGATCTCTTAGCGCCGCTTCTGCCGAAAGAAGCCCGGGAGCGGCTCTTAGCTCCGGAGAGCATCGTACCTTCGTCTTTAGCGTCTTTTGTGGTCTACATCCTAGCAGAAAGCTTTTCCACTCTGTCTGGCAAGGAAAACCTGCGGGAGCACAGAAAACATCTGCCATCGTGTTCTGGACGTTGCACGGAGGTCTGCAAAGTGTTTGACAAGAAGGAAAGAAAAGTTGTCCAAAACAGCTTCCAATCGAATATTCATGTGATTGGAAACGTCAGGAAAGTGTAAGGTACTGTTTTCTATCAGTTGGCAAGCTGCGCACACAATCCCAGTGTTGTACAGCTTCCTTCTTCACCTTTCCGATGCTGCCGCTCTCTCCGGCTCCCGGAGCCGAAGAAGCAGCTTCTTCGCGCACAGACGATTGTACCGCTCACAGTGCTCTCTTAGCGCCGCTTCTGCCGAAAGAAGCCCGGGAGCGCCTCTTAGCTCCGGAGAGCATCGTACCTTCGTCTTTAGCGTCTTTTGTGGTCTACATCCTAGCAGAAAGCTTTTCCACTCTGTCTGGCAAGGAAAACCTGCGGGAGCACAGAAAACATCTCCCATCGTGTTCTGGACGTTGCACGGACGTCTGCCAAGTGTTTGGCATGAAGGAAAGAAAAGTTGTCCAAAACAGTTTCCTATCGAATATTCGTGTGATTGGAAACGTCAGGAAAGTGTAAGGTACTGTTTTCTATCATTTGGCAAGCTGCGCACACAATCCCAGTGTTGTACAGCTTCCTTCTTCACCTTTCCGATGCTGCCGCTCTCTCCGGCTCCCGGAGCCGAAGAAGCGGCTTCTTCGCGCAAAGACGATTGTACCGCTCACAGTGCTCTCTTAGCGCCGCTTCTGCCGAAAGAAGGCCGGGAGCGGCTCCTAGCTCCGGAGAGCATCGTACCTTCGTCTTTAGCGTCTTTTGTGGTCTACATCCTAGCAGAAAGCTTTTCCACTCTGTCTGGCAAGGAAAACCTGCGGGAGCACAGAAAACATCTCCCATCGTGTTCTGGACCTTGCACGGAGGTCGGCCAAGTGTTTGGCATGAAGGAAAGAAAAGTTGTCCAAAACAGCTTCCAATCGAATATTCATGGGATTGGAAACGTCAGGAAAGTGTAAGGTACTGTTTTCTATCAGTTGGCAAGCTGCGCACACAATCCCAGTGTTGTACAGCTTCCTTCTTCACCTTTGCGATGCTGCCGCTCTCTCCGGCTCCCGGAGCCGAAGAAGCGGCTTCTTCGCGCACAGACGATTGTACCGCTCACAGTGCTCTCTTAGCGCCGCTTCTGCCGAAAGAAGCCCGGGAGCGGCTCTTAGCTCCGGAGAGCATCGTACCTTCGTCTTTAGCGTCTTTTGTGGTCTACATCCTAGCAGAAAGCTTTTCCACTCTGTCTGGCAAGGAAAACCTGCGGGAGCACAGAAAACATCTCCCATCGTGTTCTGGACGTTGCACGGAGGTCTGCCAAGAGTTTGACAAGAAGGAAAGAAAAGTTGTCCAAAACAGCTTCCAATCGAAGATTCATGTGATTGGAAACGTCAGGAAAGTGTAAGGTACTGTTTTCTATCAGTTGGCAAGCTGCGCACACAATCCCAGTGTTGCACAGCTTCCTTCTTCACCTTTCCGATGCTGCCGCTCTCTCCGGCTCCCGGAGCCGAAGAAGCAGCTTCTTCGCGCACAGACGATTGTACCGCTCACAGTGCTCTCCTTAACGCGGCTTCTGCCGAAAGAAGCCCGGGAACGGCTCTTAGCTCCGGAGAGCATCGTACCTTCGTCTTTAGCGTCTTTTGCGGTCTACATCCTAGCAGAAAGCTTTTCCACTCTGTCTGGCAAGGAAAACCTGCGGGAGCACAGAAAACATCTCCCATCGTGTTCTGGACGTTGCACGGAGGTCTGCCAAGTGTTTGGCATGAAGGAAAGAAAAGTTGTCCAAAACAGTTTCCTATCGAATATTCGTGTGATTGGAAACGTCAGGAAAGTGCAGGTTACTGTTTTCTATCAGTTGGCATGCTGCACACACAATCCCAGTGTTGCACAGCTTCCTTCTTTCCCTTTACGATGCTGCCGCTCTCTCCGGCTCCCGGAGCCGAAGAAGCGGCTTCTTCGCGCAAAGACGATTGTACCGCTCACAGTGCTCTCCTTAACGCGGCTTCTGCCGAAAGAAACCCGGGAACGGCTCTTAGCTCCGGAGAGCATCGTACCTTCGTCTTTAGCGTCTTTTGTGGTCTACATCCTAGCAGAAAGCTTTTCCACTCTGTCTGGCTAGGAAAACCTGCGGGAGCACAGAAAACATCTCCCATCGTGTTCTGGACGTTGCACGGAGGTCTGCCAAGTGTTTGACAAGAAGGAAAGAAAAGTTGTCCAAAACAGCTTCCAATCGAATATTCATGGGATTGGAAACGTCAGGAAAGTGTAAGGTACTGTTTTCTATCAGTTGGCAAGCTGCGCACACAATCCCAGTGTTGTACAGCTTCCTTCTTCACCTTTCCGATGCTGCCGCTCTCTCCGGCTCTTGGAGCCGAAGAAGCGGCTTCTTCGCGCAAAGACGATTGTACCGCTCACAGTGCTCTCTGAGCGCCGCTTCTGCCGTAAGAAGCCCGGCAGCGGCTCTTAGCTCCGGAGAGCATCGTACCTTCGTCTTTAGCGTCTTTTGTGGTCTACATCCTAGCAGAAAGCTTTTCCACTCTGTCTGGCAAGGAAAACCTGCGGGAGCACAGAAAACATCTCCCATCGTGTTCTGGACGTTGCACGGAGGTCTGCCAAGTGTTTGGCATGAAGGAAAGAAAAGTTGTCCAAAACAGCTTCCAATCGAATATTCATGTGATTGGAAACGTCAGGAAAGTGTAAGGTACTGTTTTCTATCAGTTGGCAAGCTGCGCACACAATCCCAGTGTTGTACAGCTTCCTTCTTCACCTTTGCGATGCTGCCGCTCTCTCCGGCTCCCGGAGCCGAAGAAGCGGCTTCTTCGCGCAAAGACGATTGTACCGCTCACAGTGCTCTCTTAGCGCCGCTTCTGCCGAAAGAAGCCCGGGAGCGGCTCTTAGCTCCGGAGAGCATCGTACCTTCGTCTTTAGCGTCTTTTGTGGTCTACATCCTAGCAGAAAGCTTTTCCACTCTGTCTGGCAAGGAAAACCTGCGGGAGCACAGAAAACATCTCCCATCGTCTTCTGGACGTTGCACGGAGGTCTGCCAAGTGTTTGACAAGAAGGAAAGAAAAGTTGTCCAAAACAGCTTCCAATCGAATATTCATGGGATTGGAAACGTCAGGAAAGTGTAAGGTACTGTTTTCTATCAGTTGGCAAGCTGCGCACACAATCCCAGTGTTGTACAGCTTCCTTCTTCACCTTTCCGATGCTGCCGCTCTCTCCGGCTCCCGGAGCCGAAGAAGCAGCTTCTTCGCGCACAGACGATTGTACCGCTCACAGTGCTCTCTTAGCGCCGCTTCTGCCGAAAGAAGCCCGGGAGCGGCTCTTAGCTCCGGAGAGCATCGTACCTTCGTCTTTAGCGTCTTTTGTGGTCTACATCCTAGCAGAAAGCTTTTCCACTCTGTCTGGCTAGGAAAACCTGCGGGAGCACAGAAAACATCTCCCATCGTGTTCTGGACGTTGCACGGAGGTCTGCCAAGTGTTTGGCATGAAGGAAAGAAAAGTTGTCCAAAACAGTTTCCTATCGAATATTCGTGTGATTGGAAACGTCAGGAAAGTGCAGGTTACTGTTTTCTATCAGTTGGCATGCTGCACACACAATCCCAGTGTTGCACAGCTTCCTTCTTCCCCTTTCCGATGCTGCCGCTCTCTCCGGCTCCCGGAGCCGAAGAAGCGGCTTCTTCGCGCAAAGACGATTGTACCGCTCACAGTGCTCTCCTTAACGCGGCTTCTGCCGAAAGAAGCCCGGGAACGGCTCTTAGCTCCGGAGAGCATCGTACCTTCGTCTTTAGCGTCTTTTGCGGTCTACATCCTAGCAGAAAGCTTTTCCACTCTGTCTGGCAAGGAAAACCTGCGGGAGCACAGAAAACATCTCCCATCGTGTTCTGGACGTTGCACGGAGGTCTGCCAAGTGTTTGGCATGAAGGAAAGAAAAGTTTTCCAAAACAGTTTCCTATCGAATATTCGTGTGATTGGAAACGTCAGGAAAGTGTAAGGTACTGTTTTCTATCATTTGGGAAGCTGCGCACACAATCCCAGTGTTGTACAGCTTCCTTCTTCACCTTTCCGATGCTGCCGCTCTCTCCGGCTCCCGGAGCCGAAGAAGCAGCTTCTTCGCGCACAGACGATTGTACCGCTCACAGTGCTCTCCTTAACGCGGCTTCTGCCGAAAGAAGCCCGGGAACGGCTCTTAGCTCCGGAGAGCATCGTACCTTCGTCTTTAGCGTCTTTTGCGGTCTACATCCTAGCAGAAAGCTTTTCCACTCTGTCTGGCAAGAAAAACCTGCGGGAGCACAGAAAACATCTCCCATCGTGTTCTGGACGTTGCACGGAGGTCTGCCAAGTGTTTGGCATGAAGGAAAGAAAAGTTGTCCAAAACAGTTTCCTATCGAATATTCGTGTGATTGGAAACGTCAGGAAAGTGTAAGGTACTGTTTTCTATCAGTTGGCAAGCTGCGCACACAATCCCAGTGTTGTACAGCTTCCTTCTTCACCTTTGCGATGCTGCCGCTCTCTCCGGCTCCCGGAGCCGAAGAAGCGGCTTCTTCGCGCACAGACGATTGTACCGCTCACAGTGCTCTCTTAGCGCCGCTTCTGCCGAAAGAAGCCCGGCAGCGGCTCTTAGCTCCGGAGAGCATCGTACCTTCGTCTTTAGCGTCTTTTGTGGTCTACATCCTAGCAGAAAGCTTTTCCACTCTGTCTGGCAAGGAAAACCTGCGGGAGCACAGAAAACATCTGCCATCGTGTTCTGGACGTTGCACGGAGGTCTGCAAAGTGTTTGACAAGAAGGAAAGAAAATTTGTCCAAAACAGCTTCCAATCGAATATTCATGTGATTGGAAACGTCAGGAAAGTGTAAGGTACTGTTTTCTATCAGTTGGCAAGCTGCGCACACAATCCCAGTGTTGTACAGCTTCCTTCTTCACCTTTCCGATGCTGCCGCTCTCTCCGGCTCCCGGAGCCGAAGAAGCAGCTTCTTCGCGCACAGACGATTGTACCGCTCACAGTGCTCTCTTAGCGCCTCTTCTGCCGAAAGAAGCTCGGGAGCGGCTCTTAGCTCCGGAGAGCATCGTACCTTCGTCTTTAGCGTCTTTTGTGGTCTACATCCTAGCAGAAAGCTTTTCCACTCTGTCTGGCAAGGAAAACCTGCGGGAGCACAGAAAACATCTCCCATCGTGTTCTGGACGTTGCACGGACGTCTGCCAAGTGTTTGGCATGAAGGAAAGAAAAGTTGTCCAAAACAGTTTCCTATCGAATATTCGTGTGATTGGAAACGTCAGGAAAGTGTAAGGTACTGTTTTCTATCATTTGGCAAGCTGCGCACACAATCCCAGTGTTGTACAGCTTCCTTCTTCACCTTTCCGATGCTGCCGCTCTCTCCGGCTCCCGGAGCCGAAGAAGCGGCTTCTTCGCGCAAAGACGATTGTACCGCTCACAGTGCTCTCTTAGCGCCGCTTCTGCCGAAAGAAGGCCGGGAGCGGCTCCTAGCTCCGGAGAGCATCGTACCTTCGTCTTTAGCGTCTTTTGTGGTCTACATCCTAGCAGAAAGCTTTTCCACTCTGTCTGGCAAGGAAAACCTGCGGGAGCACAGAAAACATCTCCCATCGTGTTCTGGACCTTGCACGGAGGTCGGCCAAGTGTTTGGCATGAAGGAAAGAAAAGTTGTCCAAAACAGCTTCCAATCGAATATTCATGGGATTGGAAACGTCAGGAAAGTGTAAGGTACTGTTTTCTATCAGTTGGCAAGCTGCGCACACAATCCCAGTGTTGTACAGCTTCCTTCTTCACCTTTGCGATGCTGCCGCTCTCTCCGGCTCCCGGAGCCGAAGAAGCGGCTTCTTCGCGCACAGACGATTGTACCGCTCACAGTGCTCTCTTAGCGCCGCTTCTGCCGAAAGAAGCCCGGGAGCGGCTCTTAGCTCCGGAGAGCATCGTACCTTCGTCTTTAGCGTCTTTTGTGGTCTACATCCTAGCAGAAAGCTTTTCCACTCTGTCTGGCAAGGAAAACCTGCGGGAGCACAGAAAACATCTCCCATCGTGTTCTGGACGTTGCACGGAGGTCTGCCAAGAGTTTGACAAGAAGGAAAGAAAAGTTGTCCAAAACAGCTTCCAATCGAAGATTCATGTGATTGGAAACGTCAGGAAAGTGTAAGGTACTGTTTTCTATCAGTTGGCAAGCTGCGCACACAATCCCAGTGTTGCACAGCTTCCTTCTTCACCTTTCCGATGCTGCCGCTCTCTCCGGCTCCCGGAGCCGAAGAAGCAGCTTCTTCGCGCACAGACGATTGTACCGCTCACAGTGCTCTCCTTAACGCGGCTTCTGCCGAAAGAAGCCCGGGAACGGCTCTTAGCTCCGGAGAGCATCGTACCTTCGTCTTTAGCGTCTTTTGCGGTCTACATCCTAGCAGAAAGCTTTTCCACTCTGTCTGGCAAGGAAAACCTGCGGGAGCACAGAAAACATCTCCCATCGTGTTCTGGACGTTGCACGGAGGTCTGCCAAGTGTTTGGCATGAAGGAAAGAAAAGTTGTCCAAAACAGTTTCCTATCGAATATTCGTGTGATTGGAAACGTCAGGAAAGTGCAGGTTACTGTTTTCTATCAGTTGGCATGCTGCACACACAATCCCAGTGTTGCACAGCTTCCTTCTTTCCCTTTACGATGCTGCCGCTCTCTCCGGCTCCCGGAGCCGAAGAAGCGGCTTCTTCGCGCAAAGACGATTGTACCGCTCACAGTGCTCTCCTTAACGCGGCTTCTGCCGAAAGAAACCCGGGAACGGCTCTTAGCTCCGGAGAGCATCGTACCTTCGTCTTTAGCGTCTTTTGTGGTCTACATCCTAGCAGAAAGCTTTTCCACTCTGTCTGGCTAGGAAAACCTGCGGGAGCACAGAAAACATCTCCCATCGTGTTCTGGACGTTGCACGGAGGTCTGCCAAGTGTTTGACAAGAAGGAAAGAAAAGTTGTCCAAAACAGCTTCCAATCGAATATTCATGGGATTGGAAACGTCAGGAAAGTGTAAGGTACTGTTTTCTATCAGTTGGCAAGCTGCGCACACAATCCCAGTGTTGTACAGCTTCCTTCTTCACCTTTCCGATGCTGCCGCTCTCTCCGGCTCTTGGAGCCGAAGAAGCGGCTTCTTCGCGCAAAGACGATTGTACCGCTCACAGTGCTCTCTGAGCGCCGCTTCTGCCGTAAGAAGCCCGGCAGCGGCTCTTAGCTCCGGAGAGCATCGTACCTTCGTCTTTAGCGTCTTTTGTGGTCTACATCCTAGCAGAAAGCTTTTCCACTCTGTCTGGCAAGGAAAACCTGCGGGAGCACAGAAAACATCTCCCATCGTGTTCTGGACGTTGCACGGAGGTCTGCCAAGTGTTTGGCATGAAGGAAAGAAAAGTTGTCCAAAACAGCTTCCAATCGAATATTCATGTGATTGGAAACGTCAGGAAAGTGTAAGGTACTGTTTTCTATCAGTTGGCAAGCTGCGCACACAATCCCAGTGTTGTACAGCTTCCTTCTTCACCTTTGCGATGCTGCCGCTCTCTCCGGCTCCCGGAGCCGAAGAAGCGGCTTCTTCGCGCAAAGACGATTGTACCGCTCACAGTGCTCTCTTAGCGCCGCTTCTGCCGAAAGAAGCCCGGGAGCGGCTCTTAGCTCCGGAGAGCATCGTACCTTCGTCTTTAGCGTCTTTTGTGGTCTACATCCTAGCAGAAAGCTTTTCCACTCTGTCTGGCAAGGAAAACCTGCGGGAGCACAGAAAACATCTCCCATCGTGTTCTGGACGTTGCACGGAGGTCTGCCAAGTGTTTGACAAGAAGGAAAGAAAAGTTGTCCAAAAAAGCTTCTTATCGAATATTCATGTGATTGGAAACTTCAGGAAAGTGTAAGGTACTGTTTTCTATCAGTTGGCAAGCTGCGCACACAATCCCAGTGTTGTACAGCTTCCTTCTTCACCTTTGCGATGCTGCCGCTCTCTCCGGCTCCCGGAGCCGAAGAAGCGGCTTCTTCGCGCAAAGACGATTGTACCGCTCACAGTGCTCTCTTAGCGCCGCTTCTGCCGAAAGAAGCCCGGGAGCGGCTCTTAGCTCCGGAGAGCATCGTACCTTCGTCTTTAGCGTCTTTTGTGGTCTACATCCTAGCAGAAAGCTTTTCCACTCTGTCTGGCAAGGAAAACCTGCGGGAGCACAGAAAACATCTCCCATCGTCTTCTGGACGTTGCACGGAGGTCTGCCAAGTGTTTGACAAGAAGGAAAGAAAAGTTGTCCAAAACAGCTTCCAATCGAATATTCATGGGATTGGAAACGTCAGGAAAGTGTAAGGTACTGTTTTCTATCAGTTGGCAAGCTGCGCACACAATCCCAGTGTTGTACAGCTTCCTTCTTCACCTTTCCGATGCTGCCGCTCTCTCCGGCTCCCGGAGCCGAAGAAGCAGCTTCTTCGCGCACAGACGATTGTACCGCTCACAGTGCTCTCTTAGCGCCGCTTCTGCCGAAAGAAGCCCGGGAGCGGCTCTTAGCTCCGGAGAGCATCGTACCTTCGTCTTTAGCGTCTTTTGTGGTCTACATCCTAGCAGAAAGCTTTTCCACTCTGTCTGGCTAGGAAAACCTGCGGGAGCACAGAAAACATCTCCCATCGTGTTCTGGACGTTGCACGGAGGTCTGCCAAGTGTTTGGCATGAAGGAAAGAAAAGTTGTCCAAAACAGTTTCCTATCGAATATTCGTGTGATTGGAAACGTCAGGAAAGTGCAGGTTACTGTTTTCTATCAGTTGGCATGCTGCACACACAATCCCAGTGTTGCACAGCTTCCTTCTTCCCCTTTCCGATGCTGCCGCTCTCTCCGGCTCCCGGAGCCGAAGAAGCGGCTTCTTCGCGCAAAGACGATTGTACCGCTCACAGTGCTCTCCTTAACGCGGCTTCTGCCGAAAGAAGCCCGGGAACGGCTCTTAGCTCCGGAGAGCATCGTACCTTCGTCTTTAGCGTCTTTTGCGGTCTACATCCTAGCAGAAAGCTTTTCCACTCTGTCTGGCAAGGAAAACCTGCGGGAGCACAGAAAACATCTCCCATCGTGTTCTGGACGTTGCACGGAGGTCTGCCAAGTGTTTGGCATGAAGGAAAGAAAAGTTTTCCAAAACAGTTTCCTATCGAATATTCGTGTGATTGGAAACGTCAGGAAAGTGTAAGGTACTGTTTTCTATCATTTGGGAAGCTGCGCACACAATCCCAGTGTTGTACAGCTTCCTTCTTCACCTTTCCGATGCTGCCGCTCTCTCCGGCTCCCGGAGCCGAAGAAGCAGCTTCTTCGCGCACAGACGATTGTACCGCTCACAGTGCTCTCCTTAACGCGGCTTCTGCCGAAAGAAGCCCGGGAACGGCTCTTAGCTCCGGAGAGCATCGTACCTTCGTCTTTAGCGTCTTTTGCGGTCTACATCCTAGCAGAAAGCTTTTCCACTCTGTCTGGCAAGAAAAACCTGCGGGAGCACAGAAAACATCTCCCATCGTGTTCTGGACGTTGCACGGAGGTCTGCCAAGTGTTTGGCATGAAGGAAAGAAAAGTTGTCCAAAACAGTTTCCTATCGAATATTCGTGTGATTGGAAACGTCAGGAAAGTGTAAGGTACTGTTTTCTATCAGTTGGCAAGCTGCGCACACAATCCCAGTGTTGTACAGCTTCCTTCTTCACCTTTGCGATGCTGCCGCTCTCTCCGGCTCCCGGAGCCGAAGAAGCGGCTTCTTCGCGCACAGACGATTGTACCGCTCACAGTGCTCTCTTAGCGCCGCTTCTGCCGAAAGAAGCCCGGCAGCGGCTCTTAGCTCCGGAGAGCATCGTACCTTCGTCTTTAGCGTCTTTTGTGGTCTACATCCTAGCAGAAAGCTTTTCCACTCTGTCTGGCAAGGAAAACCTGCGGGAGCACAGAAAACATCTGCCATCGTGTTCTGGACGTTGCACGGAGGTCTGCAAAGTGTTTGACAAGAAGGAAAGAAAATTTGTCCAAAACAGCTTCCAATCGAATATTCATGTGATTGGAAACGTCAGGAAAGTGTAAGGTACTGTTTTCTATCAGTTGGCAAGCTGCGCACACAATCCCAGTGTTGTACAGCTTCCTTCTTCACCTTTCCGATGCTGCCGCTCTCTCCGGCTCCCGGAGCCGAAGAAGCAGCTTCTTCGCGCACAGACGATTGTACCGCTCACAGTGCTCTCTTAGCGCCTCTTCTGCCGAAAGAAGCTCGGGAGCGGCTCTTAGCTCCGGAGAGCATCGTACCTTCGTCTTTAGCGTCTTTTGTGGTCTACATCCTAGCAGAAAGCTTTTCCACTCTGTCTGGCAAGGAAAACCTGCGGGAGCACAGAAAACATCTCCCATCGTGTTCTGGACGTTGCACGGACGTCTGCCAAGTGTTTGGCATGAAGGAAAGAAAAGTTGTCCAAAACAGCTTCCAATCGAATATTCGTGTGATTGGAAACGTCAGGAAAGTGCAGGTTACTGTTTTCTATCAGTTGGCAAGCTGCACACACAATCCCAGTGTTGCACAGCTTCCTTCTTCCCCTTTCCGATGCTGCCGCTCTCTCCGGCTCCCGGAGCCGAAGAAGCGGCTTCTTCGCGCAAAGACGATTGTACCGCTCACAGTGCTCTCCTTAACGCGGCTTCTGCCGAAAGAAGCCCGGGAACGGCTCTTAGCTCCGGAGAGCATCGTACCTTCGTCTTTAGCGTCTTTTGTGGTCTACATCCTAGCAGAAAGCTTTTCCACTCTGTCTGGCAAGGAAAACCTGCGGGAGCACAGAAAACATCTCCCATCGTGTTCTGGACGTTGCACGGAGGTCTGCCAAGTGTTTGGCATGAAGGAAAGAAAAGTTGTCCAAAACAGTTTCCTATCGAATATTCGTGTGATTGGAAACGTCAGGAAAGTGTAAGGTACTGTTTTCTATCATTTGGCAAGCTGCGCACACAATCCCAGTGTTGTACAGCTTCCTTCTTCACCTTTCCGATGCTGCCGCTCTCTCTGGCTCCCGGAGCCGAAGAAGCGGCTTCTTCGCGCAAAGACGATTGTACCGCTCACAGTGCTCTCTTAGCGCCGCTTCTGCCGAAAGAAGCCCGGGAGCGGCTCTTAGCTCCGGAGAGCATCGTACCTTCGTCTTTAGCGTCTTTTGTGGTCTACATCCTAGCAGAAAGCTTTTCCACTCTGTCTGGCAAGGAAAACCTGCGGGAGCACAGAAAACATCTCCCATCGTGTTCTGGACCTTGCACGGAGGTCGGCCAAGTGTTTGGCATGAAGGAAAGAAAAGTTGTCCAAAACAGCTTCCAATCGAATATTCATGGGATTGGAAACGTCAGGAAAGTGTAAGGTACTGTTTTCTATCAGTTGGCAAGCTGCGCACACAATCCCAGTGTTGTACAGCTTCCTTCTTCACCTTTGCGATGCTGCCGCTCTCTCCGGCTCCCGGAGCCGAAGAAGCGGCTTCTTCGCGCACAGACGATTGTACCGCTCACAGTGCTCTCTTAGCGCCGCTTCTGCCGAAAGAAGCCCGGGAGCGGCTCTTAGCTCCGGAGAGCATCGTACCTTCGTCTTTAGCGTCTTTTGTGGTCTACATCCTAGCAGAAAGCTTTTCCACTCTGTCTGGCAAGGAAAACCTGCGGGAGCACAGAAAACATCTCCCATCGTGTTCTGGACGTTGCACGGAGGTCTGCCAAGAGTTTGACAAGAAGGAAAGAAAAGTTGTCCAAAACAGCTTCCAATCGAAGATTCATGTGATTGGAAACGTCAGGAAAGTGTAAGGTACTGTTTTCTATCAGTTGGCAAGCTGCGCACACAATCCCAGTGTTGCACAGCTTCCTTCTTCACCTTTCCGATGCTGCCGCTCTCTCCGGCTCCCGGAGCCGAAGAAGCAGCTTCTTCGCGCACAGACGATTGTACCGCTCACAGTGCTCTCCTTAACGCGGCTTCTGCCGAAAGAAGCCCGGGAACGGCTCTTAGCTCCGGAGAGCATCGTACCTTCGTCTTTAGCGTCTTTTGCGGTCTACATCCTAGCAGAAAGCTTTTCCACTCTGTCTGGCAAGGAAAACCTGCGGGAGCACAGAAAACATCTCCCATCGTGTTCTGGACGTTGCACGGAGGTCTGCCAAGTGTTTGGCATGAAGGAAAGAAAAGTTGTCCAAAACAGTTTCCTATCGAATATTCGTGTGATTGGAAACGTCAGGAAAGTGCAGGTTACTGTTTTCTATCAGTTGGCATGCTGCACACACAATCCCAGTGTTGCACAGCTTCCTTCTTTCCCTTTACGATGCTGCCGCTCTCTCCGGCTCCCGGAGCCGAAGAAGCGGCTTCTTCGCGCAAAGACGATTGTACCGCTCACAGTGCTCTCCTTAACGCGGCTTCTGCCGAAAGAAACCCGGGAACGGCTCTTAGCTCCGGAGAGCATCGTACCTTCGTCTTTAGCGTCTTTTGTGGTCTACATCCTAGCAGAAAGCTTTTCCACTCTGTCTGGCTAGGAAAACCTGCGGGAGCACAGAAAACATCTCCCATCGTGTTCTGGACGTTGCACGGAGGTCTGCCAAGTGTTTGACAAGAAGGAAAGAAAAGTTGTCCAAAACAGCTTCCAATCGAATATTCATGTGATTGGAAACGTCAGGAAAGTGTAAGGTACTGTTTTCTATCAGTTGGCAAGCTGCGCACACAATCCCAGTGTTGTACAGCTTCCTTCTTCACCTTTCCGATGCTGCCGCTCTCTCCGGCTCTTGGAGCCGAAGAAGCGGCTTCTTCGCGCAAAGACGATTGTACCGCTCACAGTGCTCTCTGAGCGCCGCTTCTGCCGTAAGAAGCCCGGCAGCGGCTCTTAGCTCCGGAGAGCATCGTACCTTCGTCTTTAGCGTCTTTTGTGGTCTACATCCTAGCAGAAAGCTTTTCCACTCTGTCTGGCAAGGAAAACCTGCGGGAGCACAGAAAACATCTCCCATCGTGTTCTGGACGTTGCACGGAGGTCTGCCAAGTGTTTGGCATGAAGGAAAGAAAAGTTGTCCAAAACAGCTTCCAATCGAATATTCATGTGATTGGAAACGTCAGGAAAGTGTAAGGTACTGTTTTCTATCAGTTGGCAAGCTGCGCACACAATCCCAGTGTTGTACAGCTTCCTTCTTCACCTTTCCGATGCTGCCGCTCTCTCCGGCTCCCGGAGCCGAAGAAGCGGCTTCTTCGCGCAAAGACGATTGTACCGCTCACAGTGCTCTCTGAGCGCCGCTTCTGCCGTAAGAAGCCCGGCAGCGGCTCTTAGCTCCGGAGAGCATCGTACCTTCGTCTTTAGCGTCTTTTGTGGTCTACATCCTAGCAGAAAGCTTTTCCACTCTGTCTGGCAAGGAAAACCTGCGGGAGCACAGAAAACATCTCCCATCGTGTTCTGGACGTTGCACGGAGGTCTGCCAAGTGTTTGGCATGAAGGAAAGAAAAGTTGTCCAAAACAGCTTCCAATCGAATATTCATGTGATTGGAAACGTCAGGAAAGTGTAAGGTACTGTTTTCTATCAGTTGGCAAGCTGCGCACACAATCCCAGTGTTGTACAGCTTCCTTCTTCACCTTTGCGATGCTGCCGCTCTCTCCGGCTCCCGGAGCCGAAGAAGCGGCTTCTTCGCGCAAAGACGATTGTACCGCTCACAGTGCTCTCTTAGCGCCGCTTCTGCCGAAAGAAGCCCGGGAGCGGCTCTTAGCTCCGGAGAGCATCGTACCTTCGTCTTTAGCGTCTTTTGTGGTCTACATCCTAGCAGAAAGCTTTTCCACTCTGTCTGGCAAGGAAAACCTGCGGGAGCACAGAAAACATCTCCCATCGTGTTCTGGACGTTGCACGGAGGTCTGCCAAGTGTTTGACAAGAAGGAAAGAAAAGTTGTCCAAAAAAGCTTCTTATCGAATATTCATGTGATTGGAAACTTCAGGAAAGTGTAAGGTACTGTTTTCTATCAGTTGGCAAGCTGCGCACACAATCCCAGTGTTGTACAGCTTCCTTCTTCACCTTTGCGATGCTGCCGCTCTCTCCGGCTCCCGGAGCCGAAGAAGCGGCTTCTTCGTGCAAAGACGATTGTACCGCTCACAGTGCTCTCTTAGCGCCGCTTCTGCCGAAAGAAGCCCGGGAGCGGCTCTTAGCTCCGGAGAGCATCGTACCTTCGTCTTTAGCGTCTTTTGTGGTCTACATCCTAGCAGAAAGCTTTTCCACTCTGTCTGGCAAGGAAAACCTGCGGGAGCACAGAAAACATCTCCCATCGTCTTCTGGACGTTGCACGGAGGTCTGCCAAGTGTTTGACAAGAAGGAAAGAAAAGTTGTCCAAAACAGCTTCCAATCGAATATTCATGGGATTGGAAACGTCAGGAAAGTGTAAGGTACTGTTTTCTATCAGTTGGCAAGCTGCGCACACAATCCCAGTGTTGTACAGCTTCCTTCTTCACCTTTCCGATGCTGCCGCTCTCTCCGGCTCCCGGAGCCGAAGAAGCAGCTTCTTCGCGCACAGACGATTGTACCGCTCACAGTGCTCTCTTAGCGCCGCTTCTGCCGAAAGAAGCCCGGGAGCGGCTCTTAGCTCCGGAGAGCATCGTACCTTCGTCTTTAGCGTCTTTTGTGGTCTACATCCTAGCAGAAAGCTTTTCCACTCTGTCTGGCTAGGAAAACCTGCGGGAGCACAGAAAACATCTCCCATCGTGTTCTGGACGTTGCACGGAGGTCTGCCAAGTGTTTGGCATGAAGGAAAGAAAAGTTGTCCAAAACAGTTTCCTATCGAATATTCGTGTGATTGGAAACGTCAGGAAAGTGCAGGTTACTGTTTTCTATCAGTTGGCATGCTGCACACACAATCCCAGTGTTGCACAGCTTCCTTCTTCCCCTTTCCGATGCTGCCGCTCTCTCCGGCTCCCGGAGCCGAAGAAGCGGCTTCTTCGCGCAAAGACGATTGTACCGCTCACAGTGCTCTCCTTAACGCGGCTTCTGCCGAAAGAAGCCCGGGAACGGCTCTTAGCTCCGGAGAGCATCGTACCTTCGTCTTTAGCGTCTTTTGTGGTCTACATCCTAGCAGAAAGCTTTTCCACTCTGTCTGGCTAGGAAAACCTGCGGGAGCACAGAAAACATCTCCCATCGTGTTCTGGACGTTGCACGGAGGTCTGCCAAGTGTTTGACAAGAAGGAAAGAAAAGTTGTCCAAAAAAGCTTCTTATCGAATATTCATGTGATTGGAAACTTCAGGAAAGTGTAAGGTACTGTTTTCTATCAGTTGGCAAGCTGCGCACACAATCCCAGTGTTGTACAGCTTCCTTCTTCACCTTTCCGATGCTGCCGCTCTCTCCGGCTCCCGGAGCCGAAGAAGCGGCTTCTTCGCGCAAAGACGATTGTACCGCTCACAGTGCTCTCTTAGCGCCGCTTCTGCCGAAAGAAGCCCGGGAGCGGCTCTTAGCTCCGGAGAGCATCGTACCTTCGTCTTTAGCGTCTTTTGTGGTCTACATCCTAGCAGAAAGCTTTTCCACTCTGTCTGGCAAGGAAAACCTGCGGGAGCACAGAAAACATCTCCCATCGTGTTCTGGACGTTGCACGGAGGTCTGCCAAGTGTTTGACAAGAAGGAAAGAAAAGTTGTCCAAAACAGCTTCCAATCGAATATTCATGTGATTGGAAACGTCAGGAAAGTGTAAGGTACTGTTTTCTATCAGTTGGCAAGCTGCGCACACAATCCCAGTGTTGTACAGCTTCCTTCTTCACCTTTGCGATGCTGCCGCTCTCTCCGGCTCCCGGAGCCGAAGAAGCAGCTTCTTCGCGCACAGACGATTGTACCGCTCACAGTGCTCTCTTAGCGCCGCTTCTGCCGAAAGAAGCCCGGGAGCGGCTCTTAGCTCCGGAGAGCATCGTACCTTCGTCTTTAGCGTCTTTTGTGGTCTACATCCTAGCAGAAAGCTTTTCCACTCTGTCTGGCAAGGAAAACCTGCGGGAGCACAGAAAACATCTCCCATCGTCTTCTGGACGTTGCACGGACGTCTGCCAAGTGTTTGGCATGAAGGAAAGAAAAGTTGTCCAAAACAGCTTCCAATCGAATATTCGTGTGATTGGAAACGTCAGGAAAGTGCAGGTTACTGTTTTCTATCAGTTGGCAAGCTGCACACACAATCCCAGTGTTGCACAGCTTCCTTCTTCCCCTTTCCGATGCTGCCGCTCTCTCCGGCTCCCGGAGCCGAAGAAGCGGCTTCTTCGCGCAAAGACGATTGTACCGCTCACAGTGCTCTCCTTAACGCGGCTTCTGCCGAAAGAAGCCCGGGAACGGCTCTTAGCTCCGGAGAGCATCGTACCTTCGTCTTTAGCGTCTTTTGTGGTCTACATCCTAGCAGAAAGCTTTTCCACTCTGTCTGGCAAGGAAAACCTGCGGGAGCACAGAAAACATCTCCCATCGTGTTCTGGACGTTGCACGGAGGTCTGCCAAGTGTTTGGCATGAAGGAAAGAAAAGTTGTCCAAAACAGTTTCCTATCGAATATTCGTGTGATTGGAAACGTCAGGAAAGTGTAAGGTACTGTTTTCTATCATTTGGCAAGCTGCGCACACAATCCCAGTGTTGTACAGCTTCCTTCTTCACCTTTCCGATGCTGCCGCTCTCTCCGGCTCCCGGAGCCGAAGAAGCGGCTTCTTCGCGCAAAGACGATTGTACCGCTCACAGTGCTCTCTTAGCGCCGCTTCTGCCGAAAGAAGGCCGGGAGCGGCTCTTAGCTCCGGAGAGCATCGTACCTTCGTCTTTAGCGTCTTTTGTGGTCTACATCCTAGCAGAAAGCTTTTCCACTCTGTCTGGCAAGGAAAACCTGCGGGAGCACAGAAAACATCTCCCATCGTGTTCTGGACGTTGCACGGAGGTCGGCCAAGTGTTTGGCATGAAGGAAAGAAAAGTTGTCCAAAACAGCTTCCAATCGAATATTCATGTGATTGGAAACGTCAGGAAAGTGTAAGGTACTGTTTTCTATCAGTTGGCAAGCTGCGCACACAATCCCAGTGTTGTACAGCTTCCTTCTTCACCTTTCCGATGCTGCCGCTCTCTCCGGCTCCCGGAGCCGAAGAAGCGGCTTCTTCGCGCAAAGACGATTGTACCGCTCACAGTGCTCTCTGAGCGCCGCTTCTGCCGAAAGAAGCCCGGCAGCGGCTCTTAGCTCCGGAGAGCATCGTACCTTCGTCTTTAGCGTCTTTTGTGGTCTACATCCTAGCAGAAAGCTTTTCCACTCTGTCTGGCTAGGAAAACCTGCGGGAGCACAGAAAACATCTCCCATCGTGTTCTGGACGTTGCACGGAGGTCTGCCAAGTGTTTGGCATGAAGGAAAGAAAAGTTGTCCAAAACAGCTTCCAATCGAATATTCATGTGATTGGAAACGTCAGGAAAGTGTAAGGTACTGTTTTCTATCAGTTGGCAAGCTGCGCACACAATCCCAGTGTTGTACAGCTTCCTTCTTCACCTTTGCGATGCTGCCGCTCTCTCCGGCTCCCGGAGCCGAAGAAGCGGCTTCTTCGCGCAAAGACGATTGTACCGCTCACAGTGCTCTCTTAGCGCCGCTTCTGCCGAAAGAAGCCCGGGAGCGGCTCTTAGCTCCGGAGAGCATCGTACCTTCGTCTTTAGCGTCTTTTGTGGTCTACATCCTAGCAGAAAGCTTTTCCACTCTGTCTGGCAAGGAAAACCTGCGGGAGCACAGAAAACATCTCCCATCGTGTTCTGGACGTTGCACGGAGGTCTGCCAAGTGTTTGACAAGAAGGAAAGAAAAGTTGTCCAAAAAAGCTTATTATCGAATATTCATGTGATTGGAAACTTCAGGAAAGTGTAAGGTACTGTTTTCTATCAGTTGGCAAGCTGCGCACACAATCCCAGTGTTGTACAGCTTCCTTCTTCACCTTTGCGATGCTGCCGCTCTCTCCGGCTCCCGGAGCCGAAGAAGCGGCTTCTTCGCGCAAAGACGATTGTACCGCTCACAGTGCTCTCTTAGCGCGGCTTCTGCCGAAAGAAGCCCGGGAGCGGCTCTTAGCTCCGGAGAGCATCGTACCTTCGTCTTTAGCGTCTTTTGTGGTCTACATCCTAGCAGAAAGCTTTTCCACTCTGTCTGGCAAGGAAAACCTGCGGGAGCACAGAAAACATCTCCCATCGTGTTCTGGACGTTGCACGGAGGTCTGCCAAGTGTTTGACAAGAAGGAAAGAAAAGTTGTCCAAAACAGCTTCCAATCGAATATTCATGTGATTGGAAACGTCAGGAAAGTGTAAGGTACTCTTTTCTATCAGTTGGCAAGCTGCGCACACAATCCCAGTGTTGTACAGCTTCCTTCTTCACCTTTCCGATGCTGCCGCTCTCTCCGGCTCCCGGAGCCGAAGAAGCAGCTTCTTCGCGCACAGACGATTGTACCGCTCACAGTGCTCTCTTCGCGCCGCTTCTGCCGAAAGAAGCCCGGCAGCGGCTCTTAGCTCCGGAGAGCATCGTACCTTCGTCTTTAGCGTCTTTTGTGGTCTACATCCTAGCAGAAAGCTTTTCCACTCTGTCTGGCTAGGAAAACCTGCGGGAGCACAGAAAACATCTCCCATCGTGTTCTGGACGTTGCACGGAGGTCTGCCAAGTGTTTGGCATGAAGGAAAGAAAAGTTGTCCAAAACAGCTTCCAATCGAATATTCGTGTGATTGGAAACGTCAGGAAAGTGCAGGTTACTGTTTTCTATCATTTGGCATGCTGCACACACAATCCCAGTGTTGCACAGCTTCCTTCTTCCCCTTTCCGATGCTGCCGCTCTCTCCGGCTCCCGGAGCCGAAGAAGCGGCTTCTTCGCGCAAAGACGATTGTACCGCTCACAGTGCTCTCCTTAACGCGGCTTCTGCCGAAAGAAGCCCGGGAACGGCTCTTAGCTCCGGAGAGCATCGTACCTTCGTCTTTAGTGTCTTTTGTGGTCTACATCCTAGCAGAAAGCTTTTCCACTCTGTCTGGCTAGGAAAACCTGCGGGAGCACAGAAAACATCTCCCATCGTGTTCTGGACGTTGCACGGAGGTCTGCCAAGTGTTTGACAAGAAGGAAAGAAAAGTTGTCCAAAACAGCTTCCAATCGAATATTCATGGGATTGGAAACGTCAGGAAAGTGTAAGGTACTGTTTTCTATCAGTTGGCAAGCTGCGCACACAATCCCAGTGTTGTACAGCTTCCTTCTTCACCTTTGCGATGCTGCCGCTCTCTCCGGCTCCCGGAGCCGAAGAAGCGGCTTCTTCGCGCAAAGACGATTGTACCGCTCACAGTGCTCTCTTAGCGCCGCTTCTGCCGAAAGAAGCCCGGGAGCAGCTCTTAGCTCCGGAGAGCATCGTACCTTCGTCTTTAGCGTCTTTTGTGGTCTACATCCTAGCAGAAAGCTTTTCCACTCTGTCTGGCAAGGAAAACCTGCGGGAGCACAGAAAACATCTCCCATCGTGTTCTGGACGTTGCACGGAGGTCTGCCAAGTATTTGGCATGAAGGAAAGAAAAGTTGTCCAAAACAGCTTCCAATCGAATATTCATGTGATTGGAAACGTCAGGAAAGTGTAAGGTACTGTTTTCTATCAGTTGGCAAGCTGCGCACACAATCCCAGTGTTGTACAGCTTCCTTCTTCACCTTTCCGATGCTGCCGCTCTCTCCGGCTCCCGGAGCCGAAGAAGCGGCTTCTTCGCGCACAGACGATTGTACCGCTCACAGTGCTCTCTTAGCGCCGCTTCTGCCGAAAGAAGCCCGGGAGCGGCTCTTAGCTCCGGAGAGCATCGTACCTTCGTCTTTAGCGTCTTTTGTGGTCTACATCCTAGCAGAAAGCTTTTCCACTCTGTCTGGCTAGGAAAACCTGCGGGAGCACAGAAAACATCTCCCATCGTCTTCTGGACGTTGCACGGAGGTCTGCCAAGTGTTTGGCATGAAGGAAAGAAAAGTTGTCCAAAACAGCTTCCAATCGAATATTCATGTGATTGGAAACGTCAGGAAAGTGTAAGGTACTGTTTTCTATCAGTTGGCAAGCTGCGCACACAATCCCAGTGTTGTACAGCTTCCTTCTTCACCTTTGCGATGCTGCCGCTCTCTCCGGCTCCCGGAGCCGAAGAAGCGGCTTCTTCGCGCAAAGACGATTGTACCGCTCACAGTGCTCTCTTAGCGCCGCTTCTGCCGAAAGAAGCCCGGGAGCGGCTCTTAGCTCCGGAGAGCATCGTACCTTCGTCTTTAGCGTCTTTTGTGGTCTACATCCTAGCAGAAAGCTTTTCCACTCTGTCTGGCAAGGAAAACCTGCGGGAGCACAGAAAACATCTCCCATCGTCTTCTGGACGTTGCACGGAGGTCTGCCAAGTGTTTGGCATGAAGGAAAGAAAAGTTGTCCAAAACAGCTTCCAATCGAATATTCATGTGATTGGAAACGTCAGGAAAGTGTAAGGTACTGTTTTCTATCAGTTGGCAAGCTGCGCACACAATCCCAGTGTTGTACAGCTTCCTTCTTCACCTTTGCGATGCTGCCGCTCTCTCCGGCTCCCGGAGCCGAAGAAGCGGCTTCTTCGCGCAAAGACGATTGTACCGCTCACAGTGCTCTCTTAGCGCCGCTTCTGCCGAAAGAAGCCCGGGAGCGGCTCTTAGCTCCGGAGAGCATCGTACCTTCGTCTTTAGCGTCTTTTGTGGTCTACATCCTAGCAGAAAGCTTTTCCACTCTGTCTGGCAAGGAAAACCTGCGGGAGCACAGAAAACATCTCCCATCGTGTTCTGGACGTTGCACGGAGGTCTGCCAAGTGTTTGACAAGAAGGAAAGAAAAGTTGTCCAAAAAAGCTTATTATCGAATATTCATGTGATTGGAAACTTCAGGAAAGTGTAAGGTACTGTTTTCTATCAGTTGGCAAGCTGCGCACACAATCCCAGTGTTGTACAGCTTCCTTCTTCACCTTTGCGATGCTGCCGCTCTCTCCGGCTCCCGGAGCCGAAGAAGCGGCTTCTTCGCGCAAAGACGATTGTACCGCTCACAGTGCTCTCTTAGCGCGGCTTCTGCCGAAAGAAGCCCGGGAGCGGCTCTTAGCTCCGGAGAGCATCGTACCTTCGTCTTTAGCGTCTTTTGTGGTCTACATCCTAGCAGAAAGCTTTTCCACTCTGTCTGGCAAGGAAAACCTGCGGGAGCACAGAAAACATCTCCCATCGTGTTCTGGACGTTGCACGGAGGTCTGCCAAGTGTTTGACAAGAAGGAAAGAAAAGTTGTCCAAAACAGCTTCCAATCGAATATTCATGTGATTGGAAACGTCAGGAAAGTGTAAGGTACTCTTTTCTATCAGTTGGCAAGCTGCGCACACAATCCCAGTGTTGTACAGCTTCCTTCTTCACCTTTCCGATGCTGCCGCTCTCTCCGGCTCCCGGAGCCGAAGAAGCAGCTTCTTCGCGCACAGACGATTGTACCGCTCACAGTGCTCTCTTCGCGCCGCTTCTGCCGAAAGAAGCCCGGCAGCGGCTCTTAGCTCCGGAGAGCATCGTACCTTCGTCTTTAGCGTCTTTTGTGGTCTACATCCTAGCAGAAAGCTTTTCCACTCTGTCTGGCTAGGAAAACCTGCGGGAGCACAGAAAACATCTCCCATCGTGTTCTGGACGTTGCACGGAGGTCTGGCAAGTGTTTGGCATGAAGGAAAGAAAAGTTGTCCAAAACAGCTTCCAATCGAATATTCGTGTGATTGGAAACGTCAGGAAAGTGCAGGTTACTGTTTTCTATCATTTGGCATGCTGCACACACAATCCCAGTGTTGCACAGCTTCCTTCTTCCCCTTTCCGATGCTGCCGCTCTCTCCGGCTCCCGGAGCCGAAGAAGCGGCTTCTTCGCGCAAAGACGATTGTACCGCTCACAGTGCTCTCCTTAACGCGGCTTCTGCCGAAAGAAGCCCGGGAACGGCTCTTAGCTCCGGAGAGCATCGTACCTTCGTCTTTAGTGTCTTTTGTGGTCTACATCCTAGCAGAAAGCTTTTCCACTCTGTCTGGCTAGGAAAACCTGCGGGAGCACAGAAAACATCTCCCATCGTGTTCTGGACGTTGCACGGAGGTCTGCCAAGTGTTTGACAAGAAGGAAAGAAAAGTTGTCCAAAACAGCTTCCAATCGAATATTCATGGGATTGGAAACGTCAGGAAAGTGTAAGGTACTGTTTTCTATCAGTTGGCAAGCTGCGCACACAATCCCAGTGTTGTACAGCTTCCTTCTTCACCTTTGCGATGCTGCCGCTCTCTCCGGCTCCCGGAGCCGAAGAAGCGGCTTCTTCGCGCAAAGACGATTGTACCGCTCACAGTGCTCTCTTAGCGCCGCTTCTGCCGAAAGAAGCCCGGGAGCAGCTCTTAGCTCCGGAGAGCATCGTACCTTCGTCTTTAGCGTCTTTTGTGGTCTACATCCTAGCAGAAAGCTTTTCCACTCTGTCTGGCAAGGAAAACCTGCGGGAGCACAGAAAACATCTCCCATCGTGTTCTGGACGTTGCACGGAGGTCTGCCAAGTATTTGGCATGAAGGAAAGAAAAGTTGTCCAAAACAGCTTCCAATCGAATATTCATGTGATTGGAAACGTCAGGAAAGTGTAAGGTACTGTTTTCTATCAGTTGGCAAGCTGCGCACACAATCCCAGTGTTGTACAGCTTCCTTCTTCACCTTTCCGATGCTGCCGCTCTCTCCGGCTCCCGGAGCCGAAGAAGCGGCTTCTTCGCGCACAGACGATTGTACCGCTCACAGTGCTCTCTTAGCGCCGCTTCTGCCGAAAGAAGCCCGGGAGCGGCTCTTAGCTCCGGAGAGCATCGTACCTTCGTCTTTAGCGTCTTTTGTGGTCTACATCCTAGCAGAAAGCTTTTCCACTCTGTCTGGCTAGGAAAACCTGCGGGAGCACAGAAAACATCTCCCATCGTCTTCTGGACGTTGCACGGACGTCTGCCAAGTGTTTGGCATGAAGGAAAGAAAAGTTGTCCAAAACAGCTTCCAATCGAATATTCATGTGATTGGAAACGTCAGGAAAGTGTAAGGTACTGTTTTCTATCAGTTGGCAAGCTGCGCACACAATCCCAGTGTTGTACAGCTTCCTTCTTCACCTTTGCGATGCTGCCGCTCTCTCCGGCTCCCGGAGCCGAAGAAGCGGCTTCTTCGCGCAAAGACGATTGTACCGCTCACAGTGCTCTCTTAGCGCCGCTTCTGCCGAAAGAAGCCCGGGAGCGGCTCTTAGCTCCGGAGAGCATCGTACCTTCGTCTTTAGCGTCTTTTGTGGTCTACATCCTAGCAGAAAGCTTTTCCACTCTGTCTGGCAAGGAAAACCTGCGGGAGCACAGAAAACATCTCCCATCGTCTTCTGGACGTTGCACGGAGGTCTGCCAAGTGTTTGGCATGAAGGAAAGAAAAGTTGTCCAAAACAGTTTCCTATCGAATATTCGTGTGATTGGAAACGTCAGGAAAGTGTAAGGTACTGTTTTCTATCATTTGGCAAGCTGCGCACACAATCCCAGTGTTGTACAGCTTCCTTCTTCACCTTTCCGATGCTGCCGCTCTCTCCGGCTCCCGGAGCCGAAGAAGCGGCTTCTTCGCGCAAAGACGATTGTACCGCTCACAGTGCTCTCTTAGCGCCGCTTCTGCCGAAAGAAGGCCGGGAGCGGCTCTTAGCTCCGGAGAGCATCGTACCTTCGTCTTTAGCGTCTTTTGTGGTCTACATCCTAGCAGAAAGCTTTTCCACTCTGTCTGGCAAGGAAAACCTGCGGGAGCACAGAAAACATCTCCCATCGTCTTCTGGACGTTGCACGGAGGTCTGCCAAGTGTTTGGCATGAAGGAAAGAAAAGTTGTCCAAAACAGCTTCCAATCGAATATTCATGTGATTGGAAACGTCAGGAAAGTGTAAGGTACTGTTTTCTATCAGTTGGCAAGCTGCGCACACAATCCCAGTGTTGTACAGCTTCCTTCTTCACCTTTGCGATGCTGCCGCTCTCTCCGGCTCCCGGAGCCGAAGAAGCGGCTTCTTCGCGCAAAGACGATTGTACCGCTCACAGTGCTCTCTTAGCGCCGCTTCTGCCGAAAGAAGCCCGGGAGCGGCTCTTAGCTCCGGAGAGCATCGTACCTTCGTCTTTAGCGTCTTTTGTGGTCTACATCCTAGCAGAAAGCTTTTCCACTCTGTCTGGCAAGGAAAACCTGCGGGAGCACAGAAAACATCTCCCATCGTGTTCTGGACGTTGCACGGAGGTCTGCCAAGTGTTTGACAAGAAGGAAAGAAAAGTTGTCCAAAAAAGCTTCTTATCGAATATTCATGTGATTGGAAACTTCAGGAAAGTGTAAGGTACTGTTTTCTATCAGTTGGCAAGCTGCGCACACAATCCCAGTGTTGTACAGCTTCCTTCTTCACCTTTGCGATGCTGCCGCTCTCTCCGGCTCCCGGAGCCGAAGAAGCGGCTTCTTCGTGCAAAGACGATTGTACCGCTCACAGTGCTCTCTTAGCGCCGCTTCTGCCGAAAGAAGCCCGGGAGCGGCTCTTAGCTCCGGAGAGCATCGTACCTTCGTCTTTAGCGTCTTTTGTGGTCTACATCCTAGCAGAAAGCTTTTCCACTCTGTCTGGCAAGGAAAACCTGCGGGAGCACAGAAAACATCTCCCATCGTGTTCTGGACGTTGCACGGAGGTCTGCCAAGTGTTTGACAAGAAGGAAAGAAAAGTTGTCCAAAACAGCTTCCAATCGAATATTCATGTGATTGGAAACGTCAGGAAAGTGTAAGGTACTGTTTTCTATCAGTTGGCAAGCTGCGCACACAATCCCAGTGTTGTACAGCTTCCTTCTTCACCTTTCCGATGGTGCCGCTCTCTCCGGCTCCCGGAGCCGAAGAAGCGGCTTCTTCGCGCACAGACGATTGTACCGCTCACAGTGCTCTCTTCGCGCCGCTTCTGCCGAAAGAAGCCCGGCAGCGGCTCTTAGCTCCGGAGAGCATCGTACCTTCGTCTTTAGCGTCTTTTGTGGTCTACATCCTAGCAGAAAGCTTTTCCACTCTGTCTGGCAAGGAAAACCTGCGGGAGCACAGAAAACATCTCCCATCGTCTTCTGGACGTTGCACGGAGGTCTGCCAAGTGTTTGGCATGAAGGAAAGAAAAGTTGTCCAAAACAGCTTCCAATCGAATATTCGTGTGATTGGAAACGTCAGGAAAGTGCAGGTTACTGTTTTCTATCAGTTGGCATGCTGCACACACAATCCCAGTGTTGCACAGCTTCCTTCTTCCCCTTTCCGATGCTGCCGCTCTCTCCGGCTCCCGGAGCCGAAGAAGCGGCTTCTTCGCGCAAAGACGATTGTACCGCTCACAGTGCTCTCCTTAACGCGGCTTCTGCCGAAAGAAGCCCGGGAACGGCTCTTAGCTCCGGAGAGCATCGTACCTTCGTCTTTAGTGTCTTTTGTGGTCTACATCCTAGCAGAAAGCTTTTCCACTCTGTCTGGCTAGGAAAACCTGCGGGAGCACAGAAAACATCTCCCATCGTGTTCTGGACGTTGCACGGAGGTCTGCCAAGTATTTGGCATGAAGGAAAGAAAAGTTGTCCAAAACAGCTTCCAATCGAATATTCGTGTGATTGGAAACGTCAGGAAAGTGTAAGGTACTGTTTTCTATCAGTTGGCAAGCTGCGCACACAATCCCAGTGTTGTACAGCTTCCTTCTTCACCTTTCCGATGCTGCCGCTCTCTCCGGCTCCCGGAGCCGAAGAAGCGGCTTCTTCGCGCAAAGACGATTGTACCGCTCACAGTGCTCTCTTAGCGCCGCTTCTGCCGAAAGAAGCCCGGGAGCGGCTCTTAGCTCCGGAGAGCATCGTACCTTCGTCTTTAGCGTCTTTTGTGGTCTACATCCTAGCAGAAAGCTTTTCCACTCTGTCTGGCAAGGAAAACCTGCGGGAGCACAGAAAACATCTCCCATCGTGTTCTGGACGTTGCACGGACGTCTGCCAAGTGTTTGGCATGAAGGAAAGAAAAGTTTTCCAAAACAGTTTCCTATCGAATATTCGTGTGATTGGAAATGTCAGGAAAGTGTAAGGTACTGTTTTCTATCATTTGGCAAGCTGCGCACACAATCCCAGTGTTGTACAGCTTCCTTCTTCACCTTTCCGATGCTGCCGCTCTCTCCGGCTCCCGGAGCCGAAGAAGCGGCTTCTTCGCGCAAAGACGATTGTACCGCTCACAGTGCTCTCTTAGCGCCGCTTCTGCCGAAAGAAGGCCGGGAGCGGCTCTTAGCTCCGGAGAGCATCGTACCTTCGTCTTTAGCGTCTTTTGTGGTCTACATCCTAGCAGAAAGCTTTTCCACTCTGTCTGGCAAGGAAAACCTGCGGGAGCACAGAAAACATCTCCCATCGTCTTCTGGACGTTGCACGGAGGTCGGCCAAGTGTTTGGCATGAAGGAAAGAAAAGTTGTCCAAAACAGCTTCCAATCGAATATTCATGTGATTGGAAACGTCAGGAAAGTGTAAGGTACTGTTTTCTATCAGTTGGCAAGCTGCGCACACAATCCCAGTGTTGTACAGCTTCCTTCTTCACCTTTGCGATGCTGCCGCTCTCTCCGGCTCCCGGAGCCGAAGAAGCGGCTTCTTCGCGCAAAGACGATTGTACCGCTCACAGTGCTCTCTTAGCGCCGCTTCTGCCGAAAGAAGGCCGGGAGCGGCTCTTAGCTCCGGAGAGCATCGTACCTTCGTCTTTAGCGTCTTTTGTGGTCTACATCCTAGCAGAAAGCTTTTCCACTCTGTCTGGCAAGGAAAACCTGCGGGAGCACAGAAAACATCTCCCATCGTCTTCTGGACGTTGCACGGAGGTCGGCCAAGTGTTTGGCATGAAGGAAAGAAAAGTTGTCCAAAACAGCTTCCAATCGAATATTCATGTGATTGGAAACGTCAGGAAAGTGTAAGGTACTGTTTTCTATCAGTTGGCAAGCTGCGCACACAATCCCAGTGTTGTACAGCTTCCTTCTTCACCTTTCCCATGCTGCCGCTCTCTCCGGCTCCCGGAGCCGAAGAAGCAGCTTCTTCGCGCACAGACGATTGTACCGCTCACAGTGCTCTCTTCGCGCCGCTTCTGCCGAAAGAAGCCCGGCAGCGGCTCTTAGCTCCGGAGAGCATCGTACCTTCGTCTTTAGCGTCTTTTGTGGTCTACATCCTAGCAGAAAGCTTTTCCACTCTGTCTGGCTAGGAAAACCTGCGGGAGCACAGAAAACATCTCCCATCGTGTTCTGGACGTTGCACGGAGGTCTGCCAAGTGTTTGGCATGAAGGAAAGAAAAGTTGTCCAAAACAGCTTCCAATCGAATATTTGTGTGATTGGAAACGTCAGGAAAGTGCAGGTTACTGTTTTCTATCAGTTGGCATGCTGCACACACAATCCCAGTGTTGCACAGCTTCCTTCTTCCCCTTTCCGATGCTGCCGCTCTCTCCGGCTCCCGGAGCCGAAGAAGCGGCTTCTTCGCGCAAAGACGATTGTACCGCTCACAGTGCTCTCCTTAACGCGGCTTCTGCCGAAAGAAGCCCGGGAACGGCTCTTAGCTCCGGAGAGCATCGTACCTTCGTCTTTAGTGTCTTTTGTGGTCTACATCCTAGCAGAAAGCTTTTCCACTCTGTCTGGCTAGGAAAACCTGCGGGAGCACAGAAAACATCTCCCATCGTGTTCTGGACGTTGCACGGAGGTCTGCCAAGTGTTTGACAAGAAGGAAAGAAAAGTTGTCCAAAACAGCTTCCAATCGAATATTCATGGGATTGGAAACGTCAGGAAAGTGTAAGGTACTGTTTTCTATCAGTTGGCAAGCTGCGCACACAATCCCAGTGTTGTACAGCTTCCTTCTTCACCTTTGCGATGCTGCCGCTCTCTCCGGCTCCCGGAGCCGAAGAAGCGGCTTCTTCGCGCAAAGACGATTGTACCGCTCACAGTGCTCTCTTAGCGCCGCTTCTGCCGAAAGAAGCCCGGGAGCAGCTCTTAGCTCCGGAGAGCATCGTACCTTCGTCTTTAGCGTCTTTTGTGGTCTACATCCTAGCAGAAAGCTTTTCCACTCTGTCTGGCAAGGAAAACCTGCGGGAGCACAGAAAACATCTCCCATCGTGTTCTGGACGTTGCACGGAGGTCTGCCAAGTATTTGGCATGAAGGAAAGAAAAGTTGTCCAAAACAGCTTCCAATCGAATATTCATGTGATTGGAAACGTCAGGAAAGTGTAAGGTACTGTTTTCTATCAGTTGGCAAGCTGCGCACACAATCCCAGTGTTGTACAGCTTCCTTCTTCACCTTTCCGATGCTGCCGCTCTCTCCGGCTCCCGGAGCCGAAGAAGCGGCTTCTTCGCGCACAGACGATTGTACCGCTCACAGTGCTCTCTTAGCGCCGCTTCTGCCGAAAGAAGCCCGGGAGCGGCTCTTAGCTCCGGAGAGCATCGTACCTTCGTCTTTAGCGTCTTTTGTGGTCTACATCCTAGCAGAAAGCTTTTCCACTCTGTCTGGCAAGGAAAACCTGCGGGAGCACAGAAAACATCTCCCATCGTGTTCTGGACGTTGCACGGAGGTCTGCCAAGTGTTTGGCATGAAGGAAAGAAAAGTTGTCCAAAACAGCTTCCAATCGAATATTCATGTGATTGGAAACGTCAGGAAAGTGTAAGGTACTGTTTTCTATCAGTTGGCAAGCTGCGCACACAATCCCAGTGTTGTACAGCTTCCTTTTCACCTTTGCGATGCTGCCGCTCTCTCCGGCTCCCGGAGCCGAAGAAGCGGCTTCTTCGCGCAAAGACGATTGTACCGCTCACAGTGCTCTCTTAGCGCCGCTTCTGCCGAAAGAAGCCCGGGAGCGGCTCTTAGCTCCGGAGAGCATCGTACCTTCGTCTTTAGCGTCTTTTGTGGTCTACATCCTAGCAGAAAGCTTTTCCACTCTGTCTGGCAAGGAAAACCTGCGGGAGCACAGAAAACATCTCCCATCGTCTTCTGGACGTTGCACGGACGTCTGCCAAGTGTTTGGCATGAAGGAAAGAAAAGTTGTCCAAAACAGTTTCCTATCGAATATTCGTGTGATTGGAAACGTCAGGAAAGTGTAAGGTACTGTTTTCTATCATTTGGCAAGCTGCGCACACAATCCCAGTGTTGTACAGCTTCCTTCTTCACCTTTCCGATGCTGCCGCTCTCTCCGGCTCCCGGAGCCGAAGAAGCGGCTTCTTCGCGCAAAGACGATTGTACCGCTCACAGTGCTCTCTTAGCGCCGCTTCTGCCGAAAGAAGGCCGGGAGCGGCTCTTAGCTCCGGAGAGCATCGTACCTTCGTCTTTAGCGTCTTTTGTGGTCTACATCCTAGCAGAAAGCTTTTCCACTCTGTCTGGCAAGGAAAACCTGCGGGAGCACAGAAAACATCTCCCATCGTCTTCTGGACGTTGCACGGAGGTCGGCCAAGTGTTTGGCATGAAGGAAAGAAAAGTTGTCCAAAACAGCTTCCAATCGAATATTCATGTGATTGGAAACGTCAGGAAAGTGTAAGGTACTGTTTTCTATCAGTTGGCAAGCTGCGCACACAATCCCAGTGTTGTACAGCTTCCTTCTTCACCTTTGCGATGCTGCCGCTCTCTCCGGCTCCCGGAGCCGAAGAAGCGGCTTCTTCGCGCAAAGACGATTGTACCGCTCACAGTGCTCTCTTAGCGCCGCTTCTGCCGAAAGAAGCCCGGGAGCGGCTCTTAGCTCCGGAGAGCATCGTACCTTCGTCTTTAGCGTCTTTTGTGGTCTACATCCTAGCAGAAAGCTTTTCCACTCTGTCTGGCAAGGAAAACCTGCGGGAGCACAGAAAACATCTCCCATCGTGTTCTGGACGTTGCACGGACGTCTGCCAAGTGTTTGGCATGAAGGAAAGAAAAGTTGTCCAAAACAGCTTCCAATCGAATATTCATGTGATTGGAAACGTCAGGAAAGTGTAAGGTACTGTTTTCTATCAGTTGGCAAGCTGCGCACACAATCCCAGTGTTGTACAGCTTCCTTCTTCCCCTTTCCGATGCTGCCGCTCTCTCCGGCTCCCGGAGCCGAAGAAGCGGCTTCTTCGCGCACAGACGATTGTACTGCTCACAGTGCTCTCTTAGCGCGGCTTCTGCCGAAAGAAGCCCGGGAGCGGCTCTTAGCTCCGGAGAGCATCGTACCTTCGTCTTTAGCGTCTTTTGTGGTCTACATCCTAGCAGAAAGCTTTTCCACTCTGTCTGGCTAGGAAAACCTGCGGGAGCACAGAAAACATCTCCCATCGTGTTCTGGACGTTGCACGGAGGTCTGCCACGTGTTTGGCATGAAGGAAAGAAAAGTTGTCCAAAACAGCTTCCAATCGAATATTCGTGTGATTGGAAACGTCAGGAAAGTGCAGGTTACTGTTTTCTATCAGTTGGCATGCTGCACACACAATCCCAGTGTTGCACAGCTTCCTTCTTCCCCTTTCCGATGCTGCCGCTCTCTCCGGCTCCCGGAGCCGAAGAAGCGGCTTCTTCGCGCAAAGACGATTGTACCGCTCACAGTGCTCTCCTTAACGCGGCTTCTGCCGAAAGAAGCCCGGGAACGGCTCTTAGCTCCGGAGAGCATCGTACCTTCGTCTTTAGCGTCTTTTGTGGTCTACATCCTAGCAGAAAGCTTTTCCACTCTGTCTGGCAAGGAAAACCTGCGGGAGCACAGAAAACATCTCCCATCGTGTTCTGGACGTTGCACGGACGTCTGCCAAGTGTTTGGCATGAAGGAAAGAAAAGTTGTCCAAAACAGCTTCCAATCGAATATTCGTGTGATTGGAAACGTCAGGAAAGTGCAGGTTACTGTTTTCTATCAGTTGGCATGCTGCGCACACAATCCCAGTGTTGTACAGCTTCCTTCTTCCCCTTTACGATGCTGCCGCTCTCTCCGGCTCCCGGAGCCGAAGAAGCGGCTTCTTCGCGCAAAGACGATTGTACCGCTCACAGTGCTCTCTTAGCGCCGCTTCTGCCGAAAGAAGCCCGGGAGCGGCTCTTAGCTCCGGAGAGCATCGTACCTTCGTCTTTAGCGTCTTTTGTGGTCTACATCCTAGCAGAAAGCTTTTCCACTCTGTCTGGCAAGGAAAACCTGCGGGAGCACAGAAAACATCTCCCATCGTCTTCTGGACTTTGCACGGACGTCTGCCAAGTGTTTGGCATGAAGGAAAGAAAAGTTGTCCAAAACAGCTTCCAATCGAATATTCATGTGATTGGAAACGTCAGGAAAGTGTAAGGTACTGTTTTCTATCAGTTGGCAAGCTGCGCACACAATCCCAGTGTTGTACAGCTTCCTTCTTCACCTTTCCGATGCTGCCGCTCTCTCTGGCTCCCGGAGCCGAAGAAGCGGCTTCTTCGCGCAAAGACGATTGTACCGCTCACAGTGCTCTCTTAGCGCCGCTTCTGCCGAAAGAAGCCCGGGAGCGGCTCTTAGCTCCGGAGAGCATCGTACCTTCGTCTTTAGCGTCTTTTGTGGTCTACATCCTAGCAGAAAGCTTTTCCACTCTGTCTGGCAAGGAAAACCTGCGGGAGCACAGAAAATATCTCCCATCGTCTTCTGGACGTTGCACGGACGTCTGCCAAGTGTTTGGCATGAAGGAAAGAAAAGTTGTCCAAAACAGCTTCCAATCGAATATTCGTGTGATTGGAAACGTCAGGAAAGTGCAGGTTACTGTTTTCTATCAGTTGGCAAGCTGCACACACAATCCCAGTGTTGCACAGCTTCCTTCTTCACCTTTGCGATGCTGCCGCTCTCTCCGGCTCCCGGAGCCGAAGAAGCGGCTTCTTCGCGCAAAGACGATTGTACCGCTCACAGTGCTCTCCTTAACGCGGCTTGTGCCGAAAGAAGCCCGGGAATGGCGCTTAGCTCCGGAGAGCATCGTACCTTCGTCTTTAGCGTCTTTTGCGGTCTACATCCTAGCAGAAAGCTTTTCCACTCTGTCTGGCAAGGAAAACCTGCGGGAGCACAGAAAACATATCCCATCGTGTTCTGGACGTTGCACGGAGGTCTGCCAAGTGTTTGGCATGAAGGAAAGAAAAGTTTTCCAAAACAGTTTCCTATCGAATATTCGTGTGATTGGAAACGTCAGGAAAGTGTAAGGTACTGTTTTCTATCATTTGGGAAGCTGCGCACACAATCCCAGTGTTGCACAGCTTCCTTCTTCACCTTTCCGATGCTGCCGCTCTCTCCGGCTCCCGGAGCCGAAGAAGCAGCTTCTTCGCGCACAGACGATTGTACCGCTCACAGTGCTCTCCTTAACGCGGCTTCTGCCGAAAGAAGCCCGGGAACGGCTCTTAGCTCCGGAGAGCATCGTACCTTCGTCTTTAGCGTCTTTTGCGGTCTACATCCTAGCAGAAAGCTTTTCCACTCTGTCTGGCAAGAAAAACCTGCGGGAGCACAGAAAACATCTCCCATCGTGTTCTGGACGTTGCACGGAGGTCTGCCAAGTGTTTGGCATGAAGGAAAGGAAAGTTGTCCAAAACAGTTTCCTATCGAATATTCGTGTGATTGGAAACGTCAGGAAAGTGTAAGGTACTGTTTTCTATCAGTTGGCAAGCTGCGCACACAATCCCAGTGTTGTACAGCTTCCTTCTTCACCTTTCCGATGCTGCCGCTCTCTCCGGCTCCCGGAGCCGAAGAAGCGGCTTCTTCGCGCACAGACGATTGTACCGCTCACAGTGCTCTCTTAGCGCGGCTTCTGCCGAAAGAAGCCCGGGAGCGGCTCTTAGCTCCGGAGAGCATCGTACCTTCGTATTTAGCGTCTTTTGTGGTCTACATCCTAGCAGAAAGCTTTTCCACTCTGTCTGGCAAGGAAAACCTGCGGGAGCACAGAAAACATCTGCCATCGTGTTCTGGACGTTGCACGGAGGTCTGCAAAGTGTTTGACAAGAAGGAAAGAAAAGTTGTCCAAAACAGCTTCCAATCGAATATTCATGTGATTGGAAACGTCAGGAAAGTGTAAGGTACTGTTTTCTATCAGTTGGCAAGCTGCGCACACAATCCCAGTGTTGTACAGCTTCCTTCTTCACGTTTCCGATGCTGCCGCTCTCTCCGGCTCCCGGAGCCGAAGAAGCAGCTTCTTCGCGCACAGACGATTGTACCGCTCACAGTGCTCTCTTAGCGCCGCTTCTGCCGAAAGAAGCCCGGGAGCGGCTCTTAGCTCCGGAGAGCATCGTACCTTCGTCTTTAGCGTCTTTTGTGGTCTACATCCTAGCAGAAAGCTTTTCCACTCTGTCTGGCAAGGAAAACCTGCGGGAGCACAGAAAACATCTCCCATCGTCTTCTGGACGTTGCACGGACGTCTGCCAAGTGTTTGGCATGAAGGAAAGAAAAGTTGTCCAAAACAGCTTCCAATCGAATATTCGTGTGATTGGAAACGTCAGGAAAGTGCAGGTTACTGTTTTCTATCAGTTGGCAAGCTGCACACACAATCCCAGTGTTGCACAGCTTCCTTCTTCCCCTTTCCGATGCTGCCGCTCTCTCCGGCTCCCGGAGCCGAAGAAGCGGCTTCTTCGCGCAAAGACGATTGTACCGCTCACAGTGCTCTCCTTAACGCGGCTTCTGCCGAAAGAAGCCCGGGAACGGCTCTTAGCTCCGGAGAGCATCGTACCTTCGTCTTTAGCGTCTTTTGTGGTCTACATCCTAGCAGAAAGCTTTTCCACTCTGTCTGGCAAGGAAAACCTGCGGGAGCACAGAAAACATCTCCCACCGTGTTCTGGACGTTGCACGGAGGTCTGCCAAGTGTTTGACAAGAAGGAAAGAAAAGTTGTCCAAAACAGTTTCCTATCGAATATTCGTGTGATTGGAAACGTCAGGAAAGTGTAAGGTACTGTTTTCTATCATTTGGCAAGCTGCGCACACAATCCCAGTGTTGTACAGCTTCCTTCTTCACCTTTCCGATGCTGCCGCTCTCTCCGGCTCCCGGAGCCGAAGAAGCGGCTTCTTCGCGCAAAGACGATTGTACCGCTCACAGTGCTCTCTTAGCGCCGCTTCTGCCGAAAGAAGGCCTGGAGCGGCTCTTAGCTCCGGAGAGCATCGTACCTTCGTCTTTAGCGTCTTTTGTGGTCTACATCCTAGCAGAAAGCTTTTCCACTCTGTCTGGCAAGGAAAACCTGCGGGAGCACAGAAAACATCTCCCATCGTGTTCTGGACCTTGCACGGAGGTCGGCCAAGTGTTTGGCATGAAGGAAAGAAAAGTTGTCCAAAACAGCTTCCAATCGAATATTCATGTGATTGGAAACGTCAGGAAAGTGTAAGGTACTGTTTTCTATCAGTTGGCAAGCTGCGCACACAATCCCAGTGTTGTACAGCTTCCTTCTTCACCTTTGCGATGCTGCTGCTCTCTCCGGCTCCCGGAGCCGAAGAAGCGGCTTCTTCGCGCAAAGACGGTTGTACCGCTCACAGTGCTCTCTTAGCGCCGCTGCTGCCGAAAGAAGCCCGGGAGCGGCTCTTAGCTCCGGAGAGCATCGTACCTTCGTCTTTAGCGTCTTTTGCGGTCTACATCCTAGCAGAAAGCTTTTCCACTCTGTCTGGCAAGGAAAACCTGCGGGAGCACAGAAAACATCTCCCATCGTCTTCTGGACGTTGCACGGACGTCTGCCAAGTGTTTGGCATGAAGGAAAGAAAAGTTGTCCAAAACAGCTTCCAATCGAATATTCATGTGATTGGAAACGTCAGGAAAGTGTAAGGTACTGTTTTCTATCAGTTGGCAAGCTGCGCACACAATCCCAGTGTTGTACAGCTTCCTTCTTCCCCTTTCCGATGCTGCCGCTCTCTCCGGCTCCCGGAGCCGAAGAAGCGGCTTCTTCGCGCACAGACGATTGTACCGCTCACAGTGCTCTCTTAGCGCCGCTTCTGCCGAAAGAAGCCCGGGAGCGGCTCTTAGCTCCGGAGAGCATCGTACCTTCGTCTTTAGCGTCTTTTGTGGTCTACATCCTAGCAGAAAGCTTTTCCACTCTGTCTGGCAAGGAAAACCTGCGGGAGCACAGAAAACATCTCCCATCGTGTTCTGGACGTTGCACGGAGGTCTGCCAAGTGTTTGACAAGAAGGAAAGAAAAGTTGTCCAAAACAGCTTCCAATCGAATATTCATGTGATTGGAAACGTCAGGAAAGTGTAAGGCACTGTTTTCTATCAGTTGGCAAGCTGCGCACACAATCCCAGTGTTGTACAGCTTCCTTCTTCACCTTTCCGATGCTGCCGCTCTCTCCGGCTCCCGGAGCCGAAGAAGCGGCTTCTTCGCGCAAAGACGATTGTACCGCTCACAGTGCTCTCTTAGCGCGGCTTCTGCCGAAAGAAGCCCGGGAGCGGCCCTTAGCTCCGTAGAGCATCGTACCTTCGTCTTTAGCGTCTTTTGTGGTCTACATCCTAGCAGAAAGCTTTTCCACTCTGTCTGGCAAGGAAAACCTGCGGGAGCACAGAAAACATCTCCCATCGTGTTCTGGACGTTGCACGGAGGTCTGCCAAGTGTTTGGCATGAAGGAAAGAAAAGTTGTCCAAAACAGCTTCCAATCGAATATTCATGTGATTGGAAACGTCAGGAAAGTGTAAGGTACTGTTTTCTATCAGTTGGCAAGCTGCGCACACAATCCCAGTGTTGTACAGCTTCCTTCTTCACCTTTCCGATGCTGCCGCTCTCTCCGGCTCCGGAGCCGAAGAAGCAGCTTCTTCGCGCACAGACGATTGTACCGCTCACAGTGCTCTCTTAGCGCCGCTTCTGCCGAAAGAAGCCCGGGAGCGGCTCTTAGCTCCGGAGAGCATCGTACCTTCGTCTTTAGCGTCTTTTGTGGTCTACATCCTAGCAGAAAGCTTTTCCACTCTGTCTGGCTAGGAAAACCTGCGGGAGCACAGAAAACATCTCCCATCGTGTTCTGGACGTTGCACGGACGTCTGCCAAGTGTTTGGCATGAAGGAAAGAAAAGTTGTCCAAAACAGCTTCCAATCGAATATTCATGTGATTGGAAACGTCAGGAAAGTGTAAGGTACTGTTTTCTATCAGTTGGCAAGCTGCGCACACAATCCCAGTGTTGTACAGCTTCCTTCTTCACCTTTCCGATGCTGCCGCTCTCTCCGGTACCCGGAGCCGAAGAAGCGGCTTCTTCGCGCAAAGACGATTGTACCGCTCACAGTGCTCTCTTAGCGCCGCTTCTGCCGAAAGAAGCCCGGGAGCGGCTCTTAGCTCCGGAGAGCATCGTACCTTCGTCTTTAGCGTCTTTTGTGGTCTACATCCTAGCAGAAAGCTTTTCCACTCTGTCTGGCAAGGAAAACCTGCGGGAGCACAGAAAACATCTCCCATCGTGTTCTGGACGTTGCACGGAGGTCTGCCAAGTGTTTGACAAGAAGGAAAGAAAAGTTGTCCAAAACAGCTTCCAATCGAATATTCATGTGATTGGAAACGTCAGGAAAGTGTAAGGTACTGTTTTCTATCAGTTGGCAAGCTGCGCACACAATCCCAGTGTTGTACAGCTTCCTTCTTCACCTTTCCGATGCTGCCGCTCTCTCCGGCTCCCGGAGCCGAAGAAGCAGCTTCTTCGCGCACAGACGATTGTACCGCTCACAGTGCTCTCTTAGCGCCGCTTCTGCCGAAAGAAGCCCGGGAGCGGCTCTTAGCTCCGGAGAGCATCGTACCTTCGTCTTTAGCGTCTTTTGTGGTCTACATCCTAGCAGAAAGCTTTTCCACTCTGTCTGGCTAGGAAAACCTGCGGGAGCACAGAAAACATCTCCCATCGTCTTCTGGACGTTGCACGGAGGTCTGCCAAGTGTTTGGCATGAAGGAAAGAAAAGTTGTCCAAAACAGCTTCCAATCGAATATTCGTGTGATTGGAAACGTCAGGAAAGTGCAGGTTACTGTTTTCTATCAGTTGGCATGCTGCACACACAATCCCAGTGTTGCACAGCTTCCTTCTTCCCCTTTCCGATGCTGCCGCTCTCTCCGGCTCCCGGAGCCGAAGAAGCGGCTTCTTCGCGCAAAGACGATTGTACCGCTCGCAGTGCTCTCCTTAACGCGGCTTCTGCCGAAAGAAGCCCGGGAACGGCTCTTAGCTCCGGAGAGCATCGTACCTTCGTCTTTAGCGTCTTTTGTGGTCTACATCCTAGCAGAAAGCTTTTCCACTCTGTCTGGCTAGGAAAACCTGCGGGAGCACAGAAAACATCTCCCATCGTGTTCTGGACATTGCACGGAGGTCTGCCAAGTGTTTGACAAGAAGGAAAGAAAAGTTGTCCAAAACAGCTTCCAATCGAATATTCATGTGATTGGAAACGTCAGGAAAGTGTAAGGTACTGTTTTCTATCAGTTGGCAAGCTGCGCACACAATCCCAGTGTTGTACAGCTTCCTTCTTCACCTTTCCGATGCTGCCGCTCTCTCCGGCTCCCGGAGCCGAAGAAGCAGCTTCTTCGCGCAAAGACGATTGTACCGCTCACAGTGCTCTCTTAGCGCGGCTTCTGCCGAAAGAAGCCCGGGAGCGGCTCTTAGCTCCGGAGAGCATCGTACCTTCGTCTTTAGCGTCTTTTGTGGTCTACATCCTAGCAGAAAGCTTTTCCACTCTGTCTGGCAAGGAAAACCTGCGGGAGCACAGAAAACATCTCCCATCGTGTTCTGGACGTTGCACGGAGGTCTGCCAAGTGTTTGACAAGGAGGAAAGAAAAGTTGTCCAAAACAGCTTCCAATCGAATATTCATGTGATTGGAAACGTCAGGAAAGTGTAAGGTACTGTTTTCTATCAGTTGGCAAGCTGCGCACACAATCCCAGTGTTGTACAGCTTCCTTCTTCCCCTTTCCGATGCTGCCGCTCTCTCCGGCTCCCGGAGCCGAAGAAGCGGCTTCTTCGCGCACAGACGATTGTACCGCTCACAGTGCTCTCTTAGCGCCGCTTCTGCCGAAAGAAGCCCGGGAGCGGCTCTTAGCTCCGGAGAGCATCGTACCTTCGTCTTTAGCGTCTTTTGTGGTCTACATCCTAGCAGAAAGCTTTTCCACTCTGTCTGGCAAGGAAAACCTGCGGGAGCACAGAAAACATCTCCCATCGTGTTCTGGACGTTGCACGGAGGTCTGCCAAGTGTTTGGCATGAAGGAAAGAAAAGTTGTCCAAAACAGCTTCCAATCGAATATTCATGTGATTGGAAACGTCAGGAAAGTGTAAGGTACTGTTTTCTATCAGTTGGCAAGCTGCGCACACAATCCCAGTGTTGTACAGCTTCCTTCTTCACCTTTGCGATGCTGCCGCTCTCTCCGGCTCCCGGAGCCGAAGAAGCGGCTTCTTCGCGCAAAGACGATTGTACCGCTCACAGTGCTCTCTTAGCGCCGCTTCTGCCGAAAGAAGCCCGGGAGCGGCTCTTAGCTCCGGAGAGCATCGTACCTTCGTCTTTAGCGTCTTTTGTGGTCTACATCCTAGCAGAAAGCTTTTCCACTCTGTCTGGCTAGGAAAACCTGCGGGAGCACAGAAAACATCTCCCATCGTCTTCTGGACGTTGCACGGACGTCTGCCAAGTGTTTGGCATGAAGGAAAGAAAAGTTGTCCAAAACAGCTTCCAATCGAATATTCATGTGATTGGAAACGTCAGGAAAGTGTAAGGTACTGTTTTCTATCAGTTGGCAAGCTGCGCACACAATCCCAGTGTTGTACAGCTTCCTTCTTCACCTTTCCCATGCTGCCGCTCTCTCCGGCTCCCGGAGCCGAAGAAGCGGCTTCTTCGCGCACAGACGATTGTACCGCTAACAGTGCTCTCTTAGCGCGGCTTCTGCCGAAAGAAGCCCGGGAGCGGCTCTTAGCTCCGGAGAGCATCGTACCTTCGTCTTTAGCGTCTTTTGTGGTCTACATCCTAGCAGAAAGCTTTTCCACTCTGTCTGGCAAGGAAAACCTGCGGGAGCACAGAAAACATCTCCCATCGTGTTCTGGACGTTGCACGGAGGTCTGCCAACTGTTTGACAAGAAGGAAAGAAAAGTTGTCCAAAACAGCTTCCAATCGAATATTCATGTGATTGGAAACGTCAGGAAAGTGTAAGGTACTGTTTTCTATCAGTTGGCAAGCTGCGCACACAATCCCAGTGTTGTACAGCTTCCTTCTTCACCTTTCCCATGCTGCCGCTCTCTCCGGCTCCCGGAGCCGAAGAAGCGGCTTCTTCGCGCACAGACGATTGTACCGCTCACAGTGCTCTCTTAGCGCCGCTTCTGCCGAAAGAAGCCCGGGAGCGGCTCTTAGCTCCGGAGAGCATCGTACCTTCGTCTTTAGCGTCTTTTGTGGTCTACATCCTAGCAGAAAGCTTTTCCACTCTGTCTGGCAAGGAAAACCTGCGGGAGCACAGAAAACATCTCCCATCGTCTTCTGGACGTTGCACGGACGTCTGCCAAATGTTTGGCATGAAGGAAAGAAAAGTTGTCCAAAACAGCTTCCAATCGAATATTCGTGTGATTGGAAACGTCAGGAAAGTGCAGGTTACTGTTTTCTATCAGTTGGCAAGCTGCGCACACAATCCCAGTGTTGTACAGCTTCCTTCTTCACCTTTGCGATGCTGCCGCTCTCTCCGGCTCCCGGAGCCGAAGAAGCGGCTTCTTCGCGCAAAGACGATTGTACCGCTCACAGTGCTCTCTGAGCGCCGCTTCTGCCGAAAGAAGCCCGGGAACGGCTCTTAGCTCCGGAGAGCATCGTACCTTCGTCTTTAGCGTCTTTTGTGGTCTACATCCTAGCAGAAAGCTTTTCCACTCTGTCTGGCAAGGAAAACCTGCGGGAGCACAGAAAACATCTCCCATCGTGTTCTGGACGTTGCACGGACGTCTGCCAAGTGTTTGGCATGAAGGAAAGAAAAGTTGTCCAAAACAGCTTCCAATCGAATATTCATGTGATTGGAAACGTCAGGAAAGTGTAAGGTACTGTTTTCTATCAGTTGGCAAGCTGCACACACAATCCCAGTGTTGCACAGCTTCCTTCTTCCCCTTTCCGATGCTGCCGCTCTCTCCGGGTCCCGGAGCCGAAGAAGCGGCTTCTTCGCGCAAAGACGATTGTACCGCTCACAGTGCTATCCTTAACGCGGCTTCTGCCGAAAGAAGCCCGGGAACGGCGCTTAGCTCCGGAGAGCATCGTACCTTCGTCTTTAGCGTCTTTTGCGGTCTACATCCTAGCAGAAAGCTTTTCCACTCTGTCTGGCAAGGAAAACCTGCGGGAGCACAGAAAACATCTCCCATCGTGTTCTGGTCGTCTCACGGAGGTCTGCCAAGTGTTTGGCATGAAGGAAAGAAAAGTTGTCCAAAACAGCTTCCAATCGAATATTCATGGGATTGGAAACGTCAGGAAAGTGTAAGGTACTGTTTTCTATCAGTTGGCAAGCTGCGCACACAATCCCAGTGTTGTACAGCTTCCTTCTTCACCTTTGCGATGCTGCCGCTCTCTCCGGCTCCCGGAGCCGAAGAAGCGGCTTCTTCGCGCAAAGACGATTGTACCGCTCACAGTGCTCTCTTAGCGCCGCTGCTGCCGAAAGAAGCCCGGGAGCGGCTCTTAGCTCCGGAGAGCATCGTACCTTCGTCTTTAGCGTCTTTTGTGGTCTACATCCTAGCAGAAAGCTTTTCCACTCCGTCTGGCAAGGAAAACCTGCGGGAGCACAGAAAACATCTCCCATCGTGTTCTGGACGTTGCACGGAGGTCGGCCAAGTGTTTGGCATGAAGGAAAGAAAAGTTGTCCAAAACAGCTTCCAATCGAATATTCATGTGATTGGAAACGTCAGGAAAGTGTAAGGTACTGTTTTCTATCAGTTGGCAAGCTGCGCACACAATCCCAGTGTTGTACAGCTTCCTTCTTCACCTTTCCGATGCTGCCGCTCTCTCCGGCTCCCGGAGCCGAAGAAGCGGCTTCTTCGCGCAAAGACGATTGTACCGCTCACAGTGCTCTCTTAGCGCCGCTGCTGCCGAAAGAAGCCCGGGAGCGGCTCTTAGCTCCGGAGAGCATCGTACCTTCGTCTTTAGCGTCTTTTGTGGTCTACATCCTAGCAGAAAGCTTTTCCACTCTGTCTGGCAAGGAAAACCTGCGGGAGCACAGAAAACATCTCCCATCGTCTTCTGGACGTTGCACGGACGTCTGCCAAGTGTTTGGCATGAAGGAAAGAAAAGTTGTCCAAAACAGCTTCCAATCGAATATTCATGTGATTGGAAACGTCAGGAAAGTGTAAGGTACTGTTTTCTATCACTTGGCAAGCTGCGCACACAATCCCAGTGTTGTACAGCTTCCTTCTTCCCCTTTCCGATGCTGCCGCTCTCTCCGGCTCCCGGAGCCGAAGAAGCGGCTTCTTCGCGCACAGACGATTGTACCGCTCACAGTGCTCTCTTAGCGCGGCTTCTGCCGAAAGAAGCCCGGGAGCGGCTCTTAGCTCCGGAGAGCATCGTACCTTCGTCTTTAGCGTCTTTTGTGGTCTACATCCTAGCAGAAAGCTTTTCCACTCTGTCTGGCAAGGAAAACCTGCGGGAGCACAGAAAACATCTCCCATCGTCTTCTGGACGTTGCACGGACGTCTGCCAAGTGTTTGACAAGAAGGAAAGAAAAGTTGTCCAAAACAGCTTCCAATCGAATATTCATGTGATTGGAAACGTCAGGAAAGTGTAAGGTACTGTTTTCTATCAGTTGGCAAGCTGCGCACACAATCCCAGTGTTGTACAGCTTCCTTCTTCACCTTTGCGATGCTGCCGCTCTCTCCGGCTCCCGGAGCCGAAGAAGCGGCTTCTTCGCGCACAGACGATTGTACCGCTCACAGTGCTCTCTTAGCGCGGCTTCTGCCGAAAGAAGCCCGGGAGCGGCTCTTAGCTCCGGAGAGCATCGTACCTTCGTCTTTAGCGTCTTTTGTGGTCTACATCCTAGCAGAAAGCTTTTCCACTCTGTCTGGCAAGGAAAACCTGCGGGAGCACAGAAAACATCTCCCATCGTGTTCTGGACGTTGCACGGAGGTCTGCCAAGTGTTTGGCATGAAGGAAAGAAAAGTTGTCCAAAACAGCTTCCAATCGAATATTCATGTGATTGGAAACGTCAGGAAAGTGTAAGGTACTGTTTTCTATCAGTTGGCAAGCTGCGCACACAATCCCAGTGTTGTACAGCTTCCTTCTTCACCTTTGCGATGCTGCCGCTCTCTCCGGCTCCCGGAGCCGAAGAAGCGGCTTCTTCGCGCAAAGACGATTGTACCGCTCACAGTGCTCTCTGAGCGCCGCTTCTGCCGAAAGAAGCCCGGGAACGGCTCTTAGCTCCGGAGAGCATCGTACCTTCGTCTTTAGCGTCTTTTGTGGTCTACATCCTAGCAGAAAGCTTTTCCACTCTGTCTGGCAAGGAAAACCTGCGGGAGCACAGAAAACATCTCCCATCGTGTTCTGGACGTTGCACGGACGTCTGCCAAGTGTTTGGCATGAAGGAAAGAAAAGTTGTCCAAAACAGCTTCCAATCGAATATTCATGTGATTGGAAACGTCAGGAAAGTGTAAGGTACTGTTTTCTATCAGTTGGCAAGCTGCGCACACAATCCCAGTGTTGTACAGCTTCCTTCTTCCCCTTTCCGATGCTGCCGCTCTCTCCGGCTCCCGGAGCCGAAGAAGCGGCTTCTTCGCGCAAAGACGATTGTACCGCTCACAGTGCTCTCTTAGCGCCGCTTCTGCCGAAAGAAGCCCGGGAGCGGCTCTTAGCTCCGGAGAGCATCGTACCTTCGTCTTTAGCGTCTTTTGTGGTCTACATCCTAGCAGAAAGCTTTTCCACTCTGTCTGGCAAGGAAAACCTGCGGGAGCACAGAAAACATCTCCCATCGTCTTCTGGACGTTGCACGGAGGTCTGCCAAGTGTTTGGCATGAAGGAAAGAAAAGTTGTCCAAAACAGCTTCCAATCGAATATTCGTGTGATTGGAAACGTCAGGAAAGTGCAGGTTACTGTTTTCTATCAGTTGGCAAGCTGCACACACAATCCCAGTGTTGCACAGCTTCCTTCTTCCCCTTTCCGATGCTGCCGCTCTCTCCGGCTCCCGGAGCCGAAGAAGCGGCTTCTTCGCGCAAAGACGATTGTACCGCTCACAGTGCTCTCCTTAACGCGGCTTCTGCCGAAAGAAGCCCGGGAACGGCGCTTAGCTCCGGAGAGCATCGTACCTTCGTCTTTAGCGTCTTTTGCGGTCTACATCCTAGCAGAAAGCTTTTCCACTCTGTCTGGCAAGGAAAACCTGCGGGAGCACAGAAAACATCTCCCATCGTGTTCTGGTCGTCTCACGGAGGTCTGCCAAGTGTTTGGCATGAAGGAAAGAAAAGTTGTCCAAAACAGCTTCCAATCGAATATTCATGGGATTGGAAACGTCAGGAAAGTGTAAGGTACTGTTTTCTATCAGTTGGCAAGCTGCGCACACAATCCCAGTGTTGTACAGCTTCCTTCTTCACCTTTGCGATGCTGCCGCTCTCTCCGGCTCCCGGAGCCGAAGAAGCGGCTTCTTCGCGCAAAGACGATTGTACCGCTCACAGTGCTCTCTGAGCGCCGCTTCTGCCGAAAGAAGCCCGGGAACGGCTCTTAGCTCCGGAGAGCATCGTACCTTCGTCTTTAGCGTCTTTTGTGGTCTACATCCTAGCAGAAAGCTTTTCCACTCTGTCTGGCAAGGAAAACCTGCGGGAGCACAGAAAACATCTCCCATCGTGTTCTGGACGTTGCACGGACGTCTGCCAAGTGTTTGGCATGAAGGAAAGAAAAGTTGTCCAAAACAGCTTCCAATCGAATATTCATGTGATTGGAAACGTCAGGAAAGTGTAAGGTACTGTTTTCTATCAGTTGGCAAGCTGCACACACAATCCCAGTGTTGCACAGCTTCCTTCTTCCCCTTTCCGATGCTGCCGCTCTCTCCGGGTCCCGGAGCCGAAGAAGCGGCTTCTTCGCGCAAAGACGATTGTACCGCTCACAGTGCTATCCTTAACGCGGCTTCTGCCGAAAGAAGCCCGGGAACGGCGCTTAGCTCCGGAGAGCATCGTACCTTCGTCTTTAGCGTCTTTTGCGGTCTACATCCTAGCAGAAAGCTTTTCCACTCTGTCTGGCAAGGAAAACCTGCGGGAGCACAGAAAACATCTCCCATCGTCTTCTGGACGTTGCACGGAGGTCTGCCAAGTGTTTGGCATGAAGGAAAGAAAAGTTGTCCAAAACAGCTTCCAATCGAATATTCGTGTGATTGGAAACGTCAGGAAAGTGCAGGTTACTGTTTTCTATCAGTTGGCAAGCTGCACACACAATCCCAGTGTTGCACAGCTTCCTTCTTCCCCTTTCCGATGCTGCCGCTCTCTCCGGCTCCCGGAGCCGAAGAAGCGGCTTCTTCGCGCAAAGACGATTGTACCGCTCACAGTGCTCTCCTTAACGCGGCTTCTGCCGAAAGAAGCCCGGGAACGGCGCTTAGCTCCGGAGAGCATCGTACCTTCGTCTTTAGCGTCTTTTGCGGTCTACATCCTAGCAGAAAGCTTTTCCACTCTGTCTGGCAAGGAAAACCTGCGGGAGCACAGAAAACATCTCCCATCGTGTTCTGGTCGTCTCACGGAGGTCTGCCAAGTGTTTGGCATGAAGGAAAGAAAAGTTGTCCAAAACAGCTTCCAATCGAATATTCATGTGATTGGAAACGTCAGCAAAGTGTAAGGTACTGTTTTCTATCAGTTGGCAAGCTGCGCACACAATCCCAGTGTTGTACAGCTTCCTTCTTCACCTTTGCGATGCTGCCGCTCTCTCCGGCTCCCGGAGCCGAAGAAGCGGCTTCTTCGCGCAAAGACGATTGTACCGCTCACAGTGCTCTCTGAGCGCCGCTTCTGCCGAAAGAAGCCCGGGAACGGCTCTTAGCTCCGGAGAGCATCGTACCTTCGTCTTTAGCGTCTTTTGTGGTCTACATCCTAGCAGAAAGCTTTTCCACTCTGTCTGGCAAGGAAAACCTGCGGGAGCACAGAAAACATCTCCCATCGTGTTCTGGACGTTGCACGGACGTCTGCCAAGTGTTTGGCATGAAGGAAAGAAAAGTTGTCCAAAACAGCTTCCAATCGAATATTCATGTGATTGGAAACGTCAGGAAAGTGTAAGGTACTGTTTTCTATCACTTGGCAAGCTGCGCACACAATCCCAGTGTTGTACAGCTTCCTTCTTCCCCTTTCCGATGCTGCCGCTCTCTCCGGCTCCCGGAGCCGAAGAAGCGGCTTCTTCGCGCACAGACGATTGTACCGCTCACAGTGCTCTCTTAGCGCGGCTTCTGCCGAAAGAAGCCCGGGAGCGGCTCTTAGCTCCGGAGAGCATCGTACCTTCGTCTTTAGCGTCTTTTGTGGTCTACATCCTAGCAGAAAGCTTTTCCACTCTGTCTGGCAAGGAAAACCTGCGGGAGCACAGAAAACATCTCCCATCGTCTTCTGGACGTTGCACGGACGTCTGCCAAGTGTTTGACAAGAAGGAAAGAAAAGTTGTCCAAAACAGCTTCCAATCGAATATTCATGTGATTGGAAACGTCAGGAAAGTGTAAGGTACTGTTTTCTATCAGTTGGCAAGCTGCGCACACAATCCCAGTGTTGTACAGCTTCCTTCTTCACCTTTGCGATGCTGCCGCTCTCTCCGGCTCCCGGAGCCGAAGAAGCGGCTTCTTCGCGCACAGACGATTGTACCGCTCACAGTGCTCTCTTAGCGCGGCTTCTGCCGAAAGAAGCCCGGGAGCGGCTCTTAGCTCCGGAGAGCATCGTACCTTCGTCTTTAGCGTCTTTTGTGGTCTACATCCTAGCAGAAAGCTTTTCCACTCTGTCTGGCAAGGAAAACCTGCGGGAGCACAGAAAACATCTCCCATCGTGTTCTGGACGTTGCACGGAGGTCTGCCTAGTGTTTGGCATGAAGGAAAGAAAAGTTGTCCAAAACAGCTTCCAATCGAATATTCATGTGATTGGAAACGTCAGGAAAGTGTAAGGTACTGTTTTCTATCAGTTGGCAAGCTGCGCACACAATCCCAGTGTTGTACAGCTTCTTTCTTCCCCTTTCCGATGCTGCCGCTCTCTCTGGCTCCCGGAGCCGAAGAAGCAGCTTCTTCGCGCACAGACGATTGTACCGCTCACAGTGCTCTCTTAGCGCCGCTTCTGCCGAAAGAAGCCCGGGAGCGGCTCTTAGCTCCGGAGAGCATCGTACCTTCGTCTTTAGCGTCTTTTGTGGTCTACATCCTAGCAGAAAGCTTTTCCACTCTGTCTGGCTAGGAAAACCTGCGGGAGCACAGAAAACATCTCCCATCGTGTTCTGGACGTTGCACGGAGGTCTGCCAAGTGTTTGGCATGAAGGAAAGAAAAGTTGTCCAAAACAGCTTCCAATCGAATATTCGTGTGATTGGAAACGTCAGGAAAGTGCAGGTTACTGTTTTCTATCAGTTGGCATGCTGCACACACAATCCCAGTGTTGCACAGCTTCCTTCTTCCCCTTTCCGATGCTGCCGCTCTCTCCGGCTCCCGGAGCCGAAGAAGCGGCTTCTTCGCGCAAAGACGATTGTACCGCTCACAGTGCTCTCCTTAACGCGGCTTCTGCCGAAAGAAGCCCGGGAACGGCTCTTAGCTCCGGAGAGCATCGTACCTTCGTCTTTAGCGTCTTTTGTGGTCTACATCCTAGCAGAAAGCTTTTCCACTCTGTCTGGCAAGGAAAACCTGCGGGAGCACAGAAAACATCTCCCATCGTCTTCTGGACGTTGCACGGAGGTCTGCCAAGTGTTTGGCATGAAGGAAAGAAAAGTTGTCCAAAACAGCTTCCAATCGAATATTCATGTGATTGGAAACGTCAGGAAAGTGTAAGGTAATGTTTTCTATCAGTTGGCAAGCTGCGCACACAATCCCAGTGTTGTACAGCTTCCTTCTTCACCTTTCCGATGCTGCCGCTCTCTCCGGCTCCCGGAGCCGAAGAAGCGGCTTCTTCGCGCAAAGACGATTGTACCGCTCACAGTGCTCTCTTAGCGCCGCTTCTGCCGAAAGAAGCCCGGGAGCGGCTCTTAGCTCCGGAGAGCATCGTACCTTCGTCTTTAGCGTCTTTTGTGGTCTACATCCTAGCAGAAAGCTTTTCCACTCTGTCTGGCAAGGAAAACCTGCGGGAGCACAGAAAACATCTCCCATCGTGTTCTGGACGTTGCACGGAGGTCTGCCAAGTGTTTGGCATGAAGGAAAGAAAAGTTGTCCAAAACAGCTTCCAATCGAATATTCGTGTGATTGGAAACGTCAGGAAAGTGCAGGTTACTGTTTTCTATCAGTTGGCATGCTGCACACACAATCCCAGTGTTGCACAGCTTCCTTCTTCCCCTTTCCGATGCTGCCGCTCTCTCCGGCTCCCGGAGCCGAAGAAGCGGCTTCTTCGCGCAAAGACGATTGTACCGCTCACAGTGCTCTCTGAGAGCCGCTTCTGCCGAAAGAAGCCCGGGAGCGGCTCTTAGCTCCGGAGAGCATCGTACCTTCGTCTTTAGCGTCTTTTGTGGTCTACATCCTAGCAGAAAGCTTTTCCACTCTGTCTGGCAAGGAAAACCTGCGGGAGCACAGAAAACATCTCCCATCGTCTTCTGGACGTTGCACGGACGTCTGCCAAGTGTTTGGCATGAAGGAAAGAAAAGTTGTCCAAAACAGCTTCCAATCGAATATTCATGTGATTGGAAACGTCAGGAAAGTGTAAGGTACTGTTTTCTATCAGTTGGCAAGCTGCGCACACAATCCCAGTGTTGTACAGCTTCCTTCTTCACCTTTCCCATGCTGCCGCTCTCTCCGGCTCCCGGAGCCGAAGAAGCGGCTTCTTCGCACACAGACGATTGTACCGCTCACAGTGCTCTCTTAGCGCCGCTTCTGCCGAAAGAAGCCCGGGAGCGGCTCTTAGCTCCGGAGAGCATCGTAGCTTCGTCTTTAGCGTCTTTTGTGGTCTACATCCTAGCAGAAAGCTTTTCCACTCTGTCTGGCAAGGAAAACCTGCGGGAGCACAGAAAACATCTCCCATCGTGTTCTGGACGTTGCACGGAGGTCTGCCAAGTGTTTGACAAGAAGGAAAGAAAAGTTGTCCAAAACAGCTTCCAATCGAATATTCATGTGATTGGAAACGTCAGGAAAGTGTAAGGTACTGTTTTCTATCAGTTGGCAAGCTGCGCACACAATCCCAGTGTTGTACAGCTTCCTTCTTCACCTTTCCGATGCTGCCGCTCTCTCCGGCTCCCGGAGCCGAAGAAGCAGCTTCTTCGCGCACAGACGATTGTACCGCTCACAGTGCTCTCTTAGCGCCGCTTCTGCCGAAAGAAGCCCGGGAGCGGCTCTTAGCTCCGGAGAGCATCGTACCTTCGTCTTTAGCGTCTTTTGTGGTCTACATCCTAGCAGAAAGCTTTTCCACTCTGTCTGGCTAGGAAAACCTGCGGGAGCACAGAAAACATCTCCCATCGTCTTCTGGACGTTGCACGGACGTCTGCCAAGTGTTTGGCATGAAGGAAAGAAAAGTTGTCCAAAACAGCTTCCAATCGAATATTCATGTGATTGGAAACGTCAGGAAAGTGTAAGGTACTGTTTTCTATCAGTTGGCAAGCTGCGCACGCAATCCCAGTGTTGTACAGCTTCCTTCTTCACCTTTCCGATGCTGCCGCTCTCTCCGGCTCCCGGAGCCGAAGAAGCGGCTTCTTCGCGCAAAGACGATTGTACCGCTCACAGTGCTCTCTTAGCGCCGCTTCTGCCGAAAGAAGCCCGGGAGCGGCTCTTAGCTCCGGAGAGCATCGTACCTTCGTCTTTAGCGTCTTTTGTGGTCTACATCCTAGCAGAAAGCTTTTCCACTCTGTCTGGCAAGGAAAACCTGCGGGAGCACAGAAAACATCTCCCATCGTGTTCTGGACGTTGCACGGAGGTCTGCCAAGTGTTTGACAAGAAGGAAAGAAAAGTTGTCCAAAACAGCTTCCAATCGAATATTCATGTGATTGGAAACGTCAGGAAAGTGTAAGGTACTGTTTTCTATCAGTTGGCAAGCTGCGCACACAATCCCAGTGTTGTACAGCTTCCTTCTTCACCTTTGCGATGCTGCCGCTCTCTCCGGCTCCCGGAGCCGAAGAAGCGGCTTCTTCACGCACAGACGATTGTACCGCTCACAGTGCTCTCTTAGCGCCGCTTCTGCCGAAAGAAGGCCGGGAGCGGCTCTTAGCTCCGGAGAGCATCGTACCTTCGTCTTTAGCGTCTTTTGTGGTCTACATCCTAGCAGAAAGCTTTTCCACTCTGTCTGGCTAGGAAAACCTGCGGGAGCACAGAAAACATCTCCCATCGTGTTCTGGACGTTGCACGGAGGTCTGCCAAGTGTTTGGCATGAAGGAAAGAAAAGTTGTCCAAAACAGCTTCCAATCGAATATTCATGTGATTGGAAACGTCAGGAAAGTGTAAGGTACTGTTTTCTATCAGTTGGCAAGCTGCGCACACAATCCCAGTGTTGTACAGCTTCCTTCTTCACCTTTCTGATGCTGCCGCTCTCTCTGGCTCCCGGAGCCGAAGAAGCAGCTTCTTCGCGCACAGACGATTGTACCGCTCACAGTGCTCTCTTAGCGCCGCTTCTGCCGAAAGAAGCCCGGGAGCGGCTCTTAGCTCCGGAGAGCATCGTACCTTCGTCTTTAGCGTCTTTTGTGGTCTACATCCTAGCAGAAAGCTTTTCCACTCTGTCTGGCTAGGAAAACCTGCGGGAGCACAGAAAACATCTCCCATCGTGTTCTGGACGTTGCACGGAGGTCTGCCAAGTGTTTGGCATGAAGGAAAGAAAAGTTGTCCAAAACAGCTTCCAATCGAATATTCGTGTGATTGGAAACGTCAGGAAAGTGCAGGTTACTGTTTTCTATCAGTTGGCATGCTGCACACACAATCCCAGTGTTGCACAGCTTCCTTCTTCCCCTTTCCGATGCTGCCGCTCTCTCCGGCTCCCGGAGCCGAAGAAGCGGCTTCTTCGCGCAAAGACGATTGTACCGCTCACAGTGCTCTCCTTAACGCGGCTTCTGCCGAAAGAAGCCCGGGAACGGCTCTTAGCTCCGGAGAGCATCGTACCTTCGTCTTTAGCGTCTTTTGTGGTCTACATCCTAGCAGAAAGCTTTTCCACTCTGTCTGGCAAGGAAAACCTGCGGGAGCACAGAAAACATCTCCCATCGTCTTCTGGACGTTGCACGGAGGTCTGCCAAGTGTTTGGCATGAAGGAAAGAAAAGTTGTCCAAAACAGCTTCCAATCGAATATTCATGGGATTGGAAACGTCAGGAAAGTGTAAGGTACTGTTTTCTATCAGTTGGCAAGCTGCGCACACAATCCCAGTGTTGTACAGCTTCCTTCTTCACCTTTCCGATGCTGCCGCTCTCTCCGGCTCCCGGAGCCGAAGAAGCGGCTTCTTCGCGCAAAGACGATTGTACCGCTCACAGTGCTCTCTTAGCGCCGCTTCTGCCGAAAGAAGCCCGGGAGCGGCTCTTAGCTCCGGAGAGCATCGTACCTTCGTCTTTAGCGTCTTTTGTGGTCTACATCCTAGCAGAAAGCTTTTCCACTCTGTCTGGCAAGGAAAACCTGCGGGAGCACAGAAAACATCTCCCATCGTCTTCTTGACGTTGCTCGGAGGTCTGCCAAGTGTTTGGCATGAAGGAAAGAAAAGTTGTCCAAAACAGCTTCCAATCGAATATTCATGTGATTGGAAACGTCAGGAAAGTGTAAGGTACTGTTTTCTATCAGTTGGCAAGCTGCGCACACAATCCCAGTGTTGTACAGCTTCCTTCTTCACCTTTGCGATGCTGCCGCTCTCTCCGGCTCCCGGAGCCGAAGAAGCGGCTTCTTCGCGCAAAGACGATTGTACCGCTCACAGTGCTCTCTGAGAGCCTCTTCTGCCGAAAGAAGCCCGGGAGCGGCTCTTAGCTCCGGAGAGCATCGTACCTTCGTCTTTAGCGTCTTTTGTGGTCTACATCCTAGCAGAAAGCTTTTCCACTCTGTCTGGCAAGGAAAACCTGCGGGAGCACAGAAAACATCTCCCATCGTCTTCTGGACGTTGCACGGACGTCTGCCAAGTGTTTGGCATGAAGGGAAAGAAAAGTTGTCCAAAACAGCTTCCAATCGAATATTCATGTGATTGGAAACGTCAGGAAAGTGTAAGGTACTGTTTTCTATCAGTTGGCAAGCTGCGCACACAATCCCAGTGTTGTACAGCTTCCTTCTTCACCTTTCCCATGCTGCCGCTCTCTCCGGCTCCCGGAGCCGAAGAAGCGGCTTCTTCGCGCACAGACGATTGTACCGCTCACAGTGCTCTCTTAGCGCCGCTTCTGCCGAAAGAAGCCCGGGAGCGGCTCTTAGCTCCGGAGAGCATCGTACCTTCGTCTTTAGCGTCTTTTGTGGTCTACATCCTAGCAGAAAGCTTTTCCACTCTGTCTGGCAAGGAAAACCTGCGGGAGCACAGAAAACATCTCCCATCGTCTTCTGGACGTTGCACGGAGGTCTGCCAAGTGTTTGACAAGAAGGAAAGAAAAGTTGTCCAAAACAGCTTCCAAATCGAATATTCATGTGATTGGAAACGTCAGGAAAGTGTAAGGTACTGTTTTCTATCATTTGGCAAGCTGCGCACACAATCCCAGTGTTGTACAGCTTCCTTCTTCACCTTTCCGATGCTGCCGCTCTCTCCGGCTCCCGGAGCCGAAGAAGCAGCTTCTTCGCGCAAAGACGATTGTACCGCTCACAGTGCTCTCTTAGCGCCGCTTCTGCCGAAAGAAGCCCGGGAGCGGCTCTTAGCTCCGGAGAGCATCGTACCTTCGTCTTTAGCGTCTTTTGTGGTCTACATCCTAGCAGAAAGCTTTTCCACTCTGTCTGGCTAGGAAAACCTGCGGGAGCACAGAAAACATCTCCCATCGTCTTCTGGACGTTGCACGGACGTCTGCCAAGTGTTTGGCATGAAGGAAAGAAAAGTTGTCCAAAACAGCTTCCAATCGAATATTCATGTGATTGGAAACGTCAGGAAAGTGTAAGGTACTGTTTTCTATCAGTTGGCAAGCTGCGCACGCAATCCCAGTGTTGTACAGCTTCCTTCTTCACCTTTCCGATGCTGCCGCTCTCTCCGGCTCCCGGAGCCGAAGAAGCGGCTTCTTCGCGCAAAGACGATTGTACCGCTCACAGTGCTCTCTTAGCGCCGCTTCTGCCGAAAGAAGCCCGGGAGCGGCTCTTAGCTCCGGAGAGCATCGTACCTTCGTCTTTAGCGTCTTTTGTGGTCTACATCCTAGCAGAAAGCTTTTCCACTCTGTCTGGCAAGGAAAACCTGCGGGAGCACAGAAAACATCTCCCATCGTGTTCTGGACGTTGCACGGAGGTCTGCCAAGTGTTTGACAAGAAGGAAAGAAAAGTTGTCCAAAACAGCTTCCAATCGAATATTCATGTGATTGGAAACGTCAGGAAAGTGTAAGGTACTGTTTTCTATCAGTTGGCAAGCTGCGCACACAATCCCAGTGTTGTACAGCTTCCTTCTTCACCTTTCCGATGCTGCCGCTCTCTCCGGCTCCCGGAGACAAAGAAGCAGCTTCTTCGCGCACAGACGATTGTACCGCTCACAGTGCTCTCTTAGCGCCGCTTCTGCCGAAAGAAGCCCGGGAGCGGCTCTTAGCTCCGGAGAGCATCGTACCTTCGTCTTTAGCGTCTTTTGTGGTCTACATCCTAGCAGAAAGCTTTTCCACTCTGTCTGGCTAGGAAAACCTGCGGGAGCACAGAAAACATCTCCCATCGTGTTCTGGACGTTGCACGGAGGTCTGCCAAGTGTTTGGCATGAAGGAAAGAAAAGTTGTCCAAAACAGCTTCCAATCGAATATTCGTGTGATTGAAACGTCAGGAAAGTGCAGGTTACTGTTTTCTATCAGTTGGCATGCTGCACACACAATCCCAGTGTTGCACAGCTTCCTTCTTCCCCTTTCCGATGCTGCCGCTCTCTCCGGCTCCCGGAGCCGAAGAAGCGGCTTCTTCGCGCAAAGACGATTGTACCGCTCACAGTGCTCTCCTTAACGCGGCTTCTGCCGAAAGAAGCCCGGGAACGGCTCTTAGCTCCGGAGAGCATCGTACCTTCGTCTTTAGCGTCTTTTGTGGGTCTACATCCTAGCAGAAAGCTTTTCCACTCTGTCTGGCAAGGAAAACCTGCGGGAGCACAGAAAACATCTCCCATCGTGTTCTGGACGTTGCACGGAGGTCTGCCAAGTGTTTGGCATGAAGGAAAGAAAAGTTGTCCAAAACAGCTTCCAATCGAATATTCATGGGATTGGAAACGTCAGGAAAGTGTAAGGTACTGTTTTCTATCAGTTGGCAAGCTGCGCACACAATCCCAGTGTTGTACAGCTTCCTTCTTCCCCTTTCCGATGCTGCCGCTCTCTCCGGCTCCCGGAGCCGAAGAAGCGGCTTCTTCGCGCACAGACGATTGTACCGCTCACAGTGCTCTCTTAGCGCCGCTTCTGCCGAAAGAAGCCCGGGAGCGGCTCTTAGCTCCGGAGAGCATCGTACCTTCGTCTTTAGCGTCTTTTGTGGTCTACATCCTAGCAGAAAGCTTTTCCACTCTGTCTGGCAAGGAAAACCTGCGGGAGCACAGAAAACATCTCCCATCGTCTTCTGGACGTTGCACGGACGTCTGCCAAGTGTTTGGCATGAAGGAAAGAAAAGTTGTCCAAAACAGCTTCCAATCGAATATTCATGTGATTGGAAACGTCAGGAACGTGTAAGGTACTGTTTTCTATCAGTTGCAAGCTGCGCACACAATCCCAGTGTTGTACAGCTTCCTTCTTCACCTTTGCGATGCTGCCGCTCTCTCCGGCTCCCGGAGCCGAAGAAGCGGCTTCTTCGCGCAAAGACGATTGTACCGCTCACAGTGCTCTCTTAGCGCCGCTTCTGCCGAAAGAAGCCGGGAGCGGCTCTTAGCTCCGGAGAGCATCGTACCTTCGTCTTTAGCGTCTTTTGTGGTCTACATCCTAGCAGAAAGCTTTTCCACTCTGTCTGGCTAGGAAAACCTGCGGGAGCACAGAAAACATCTCCCATCGTGTTCTGGACGTTGCACGGAGGTCTGCCAAGTGTTTGGCATGAAGGAAAGAAAAGTTGTCCAAAACAGCTTCCAATCGAATATTCATGTGATTGGAAACGTCAGGAAAGTGTAAGGTACTGTTTTCTATCAGTTGGCAAGCTGCGCACACAATCCCAGTGTTGTACAGCTTCCTTCTTCACCTTTCCCATGCTGCCGCTCTCTCCGGCTCCCGGAGCCGAAGAAGCGGCTTCTTCGCGCACAGACGATTGTACCGCTCACAGTGCTCTCTTAGCGCCGCTTCTGCCGAAAGAAGCCCGGGAGCGGCTCTTAGCTCCGGAGAGCATCGTACCTTCGTCTTTAGCGTCTTTTGTGGTCTACATCCTAGCAGAAAGCTTTTCCACTCTGTCTGGCAAGGAAAACCTGCGGGAGCACAGAAAACATCTCCCATCGTCTTCTGGACGTTGCACGGACGTCTGCCAAGTGTTTGACAAGAAGGAAAGAAAAGTTGTCCAAAACAGCTTCCAATCGAATATTCATGTGATTGGAAACGTCAGGAAAGTGTAAGGTACTGTTTTCTATCATTTGGCAAGCTGCGCACACAATCCCAGTGTTGTACAGCTTCCTTCTTCACCTTTCCGATGCTGCCGCTCTCTCCGGCTCCCGGAGCCGAAGAAGCAGCTTCTTCGCGCACAGACGATTGTACCGCTCACAGTGCTCTCTTAGCGCCGCTTCTGCCGAAAGAAGCCCGGGAGCGGCTCTTAGCTCCGGAGAGCATCGTACCTTCGTCTTTAGCGTCTTTTGTGGTCTACATCCTAGCAGAAAGCTTTTCCACTCTGTCTGGCTAGGAAAACCTGCGGGAGCACAGAAAACATCTCCCATCGTGTTCTGGACGTTGCACGGAGGTCTGCCAAGTGTTTGGCATGAAGGAAAGAAAAGTTGTCCAAAACAGCTTCCAATCGAATATTCATGTGATTGGAAACGTCAGGAAAGTGTAAGGTACTGTTTTCTATCAGTTGGCAAGCTGCGCACGCAATCCCAGTGTTGTACAGCTTCCTTCTTCACCTTTCCGATGCTGCCGCTCTCTCCGGCTCCCGGAGCCGAAGAAGCGGCTTCTTCGCGCAAAGACGATTGTACCGCTCACAGTGCTCTCTTAGCGCCGCTTCTGCCGAAAGAAGCCCGGGAGCGGCTCTTAGCTCCGGAGAGCATCGTACCTTCGTCTTTAGCGTCTTTTGTGGTCTACATCCTAGCAGAAAGCTTTTCCACTCTGTCTGGCAAGGAAAACCTGCGGGAGCACAGAAAACATCTCCCATCGTGTTCTGGACGTTGCACGGAGGTCTGCCAAGTGTTTGACAAGAAGGAAAGAAAAGTTGTCCAAAACAGCTTCCAATCGAATATTCATGTGATTGGAAACGTCAGGAAAGTGTAAGGTACTGTTTTCTATCAGTTGGCAAGCTGCGCACACAATCCCAGTGTTGTACAGCTTCCTTCTTCACCTTTCCGATGCTGCCGCTCTCTCCGGCTCCCGGAGACAAAGAAGCAGCTTCTTCGCGCACAGACGATTGTACCGCTCACAGTGCTCTCTTAGCGCCGCTTCTGCCGAAAGAAGCCCGGGAGCGGCTCTTAGCTCCGGAGAGCATCGTACCTTCGTCTTTAGCGTCTTTTGTGGTCTACATCCTAGCAGAAAGCTTTTCCACTCTGTCTGGCTAGGAAAACCTGCGGGAGCACAGAAAACATCTCCCATCGTGTTCTGGACGTTGCACGGAGGTCTGCCAAGTGTTTGGCATGAAGGAAAGAAAAGTTGTCCAAAACAGCTTCCAATCGAATATTCGTGTGATTGGAAACGTCAGGAAAGTGCAGGTTACTGTTTTCTATCAGTTGGCATGCTGCACACACAATCCCAGTGTTGCACAGCTTCCTTCTTCCCCTTTCCGATGCTGCCGCTCTCTCCGGCTCCCGGAGCCGAAGAAGCGGCTTCTTCGCGCAAAGACGATTGTACCGCTCACAGTGCTGTCCTTAACGCGGCTTCTGCCGAAAGAAGCCCGGGAACGGCTCTTAGCTCCGGAGAGCATCGTACCTTCGTCTTTAGCGTCTTTTGTGGTCTACATCCTAGCAGAAAGCTTTTCCACTCTGTCTGGCTAGGAAAACCTGCGGGAGCACAGAAAACATCTCCCATCGTGTTCTGGACGTTGCACGGAGGTCTGCCAAGTGTTTGACAAGAAGGAAAGAAAAGTTGTCCAAAACAGCCTTCAATCGAATATTCATGTGATTGGAAACGTCAGGAAAGTGTAAGGTACTGTTTTCTATCAGTTGGCAAGCTGCGCACACAATCCCAGTGTTGTACAGCTTCCTTCTTCACCTTTCCGATGCTGCCGCTCTCTCCGGCTCCCGGAGCCGAAGAAGCAGCTTCTTCGCGCAAAGACGATTGTACCGCTCACAGTGCTCTCTTAGCGCCGCTTCTGCCGAAAGAAGCCCGGGAGCGGCTCTTAGCTCCGGAGAGCATCGTACCTTCGTCTTTAGCGTCTTTTGTGGTCTACATCCTAGCAGAAAGCTTTTCCACTCTGTCTGGCAAGGAAAACCTGCGGGAGCACAGAAAACATCTCCCATCGTGTTCTGGACGTTGCACGGAGGTCTGCCAAGTGTTTGGCATGAAGGAAAGAAAAGTTGTCCAAAACAGCTTCCAATCGAATATTCATGTGATTGGAAACGTCAGGAAAGTGTAAGGTACTGTTTTCTATCAGTTGGCAAGCTGCGCACACAATCCCAGTGTTGTACAGCTTCCTTCTTCCCCTTTCCGATGCTGCCGCTCTCTCCGGCTCCCGGAGCCGAAGAAGCGGCTTCTTCGCGCACAGACGATTGTACCGCTCACAGTGCTCTCTTAGCGCCGCTTCTGCCGAAAGAAGCCCGGGAGCGGCTCTTAGCTCCGGAGAGCATCGTACCTTCGTCTTTAGCGTCTTTTGTGGTCTACATCCTAGCAGAAAGCTTTTCCACTCTGTCTGGCAAGGAAAACCTGCGGGAGCACAGAAAACATCTCCCATCGTCTTCTGGACGTTGCACGGACGTCTGCCAAGTGTTTGGCATGAAGGAAAGAAAAGTTGTCCAAAACAGCTTCCAATCGAATATTCATGTGATTGGAAACGTCAGGAAAGTGTAAGGTACTGTTTTCTATCAGTTGGCAAGCTGCGCACACAATCCCAGTGTTGTACAGCTTCCTTCTTCACCTTTGCGATGCTGCCGCTCTCTCCGGCTCCCGGAGCCGAAGAAGCGGCTTCTTCGCGCAAAGACGATTGTACCGCTCACAGTGCTCTCTTAGCGCCGCTTCTGCCGAAAGAAGCCCGGGAGCGGCTCTTAGCTCCGGAGAGCATCGTACCTTCGTCTTTAGCGTCTTTTGTGGTCTACATCCTAGCAGAAAGCTTTTCCACTCTGTCTGGCTAGGAAAACCTGCGGGAGCACAGAAAACATCTCCCATCGTCTTCTGGACGTTGCACGGACGTCTGCCAAGTGTTTGGCATGAAGGAAAGAAAAGTTGTCCAAAACAGCTTCCAATCGAATATTCATGTGATTGGAAACGTCAGGAAAGTGTAAGGTACTGTTTTCTATCAGTTGGCAAGCTGCGCACACAATCCCAGTGTTGTACAGCTTCCTTCTTCACCTTTCCCATGCTGCCGCTCTCTCCGGCTCCCGGAGCCGAAGAAGCGGCTTCTTCGCGCACAGACGATTGTACCGCTAACAGTGCTCTCTTAGCGCGGCTTCTGCCGAAAGAAGCCCGGGAGCGGCTCTTAGCTCCGGAGAGCATCGTACCTTCGTCTTTAGCGTCTTTTGTGGTCTACATCCTAGCAGAAAGCTTTTCCACTCTGTCTGGCAAGGAAAACCTGCGGGAGCACAGAAAACATCTCCCATCGTCTTCTGGACGTTGCACGGAGGTCTGCCAAGTGTTTGACAAGAAGGAAAGAAAAGTTGTCCAAAACAGCTTCCAATCGAATATTCATGTGATTGGAAACGTCAGGAAAGTGTAAGGTACTGTTTTCTATCAGTTGGCAAGCTGCGCACACAATCCCAGTGTTGTACAGCTTCCTTCTTCACCTTTCCCATGCTGCCGCTCTCTCCGGCTCCCGGAGCCGAAGAAGCGGCTTCTTCGCGCACAGACGATTGTACCGCTCACAGTGCTCTCTTAGCGCCGCTTCTGCCGAAAGAAGCCCGGGAGCGGCTCTTAGCTCCGGAGAGCATCGTACCTTCGTCTTTAGCGTCTTTTGTGGTCTACATCCTAGCAGAAAGCTTTTCCACTCTGTCTGGCAAGGAAAACCTGCGGGAGCACAGAAAACATCTCCCATCGTCTTCTGGACGTTGCACGGACGTCTGCCAAGTGTTTGGCATGAAGGAAAGAAAAGTTGTCCAAAACAGCTTCCAATCGAATATTCGTGTGATTGGAAACGTCAGGAAAGTGCAGGTTACTGTTTTCTATCACTTGGCAAGCTGCACACACAATCCCAGTGTTGCACAGCTTCCTTCTTCCCCTTTCCGATGCTGCCGCTCTCTCCGGCTCCCGGAGCCGACGAAGCGGCTTCTTCGCGCAAAGACGATTGTACCGCTCACAGTGCTCTCCTTAACGCGGCTTCTGCCGAAAGAAGCCCGGGAACGGCTCTTAGCTCCGGAGAGCATCGTACCTTCGTCTTTAGCGTCTTTTGTGGTCTACATCCTAGCAGAAAGCTTTTCCACTCTGTCTGGCAAGGAAAACCTGCGGGAGCACAGAAAACATCTCCCATCGTGTTCTGGACGTTGCACGGAGGTCTGCCAAGTGTTTGGCATGAAGGAAAGAAAAGTTGTCCAAAACAGCTTCCAATCGAATATTCATGTGATTGGAAACGTCAGGAAAGTGTAAGGTACTGTTTTCTATCAGTTGGCAAGCTGCGCACACAATCCCAGTGTTGTACAGCTTCCTTCTTCACCTTTGCGATGCTGCCGCTCTCTCCGGCTCCCGGAGCCGAAGAAGCGGCTTCTTCGCGCAAAGACGATTGTACCGCTCACAGTGCTCTCTGAGCGCCGCTTCTGCCGAAAGAAGCCCGGGAACGGCTCTTAGCTCCGGAGAGCATCGTACCTTCGTCTTTAGCGTCTTTTGTGGTCTACATCCTAGCAGAAAGCTTTTCCACTCTGTCTGGCAAGGAAAACCTGCGGGAGCACAGAAAACATCTCCCATCGTGTTCTGGACGTTGCACGGACGTCTGCCAAGTGTTTGGCATGAAGGAAAGAAAAGTTGTCCAAAACAGCTTCCAATCGAATATTCATGTGATTGGAAACGTCAGGAAAGTGTAAGGTACTGTTTTCTATCAGTTGGCAAGCTGCGCACACAATCCCAGTGTTGTACAGCTTCCTTCTTCACCTTTGCGATGCTGCCGCTCTCTCCGGCTCCCGGAGCCGAAGAAGCGGCTTCTTCGCGCAAAGACGATTGTACCGCTCACAGTGCTCTCTTAGCGCGGCTTCTGCCGAAAGAAGCCCGGGAGCGGCTCTTAGCTCCGGAGAGCATCGTACCTTCGTCTTTAGCGTCTTTTGTGGTCTACATCCTAGCAGAAAGCTTTTCCACTCTGTCTGGCAAGGAAAACCTGCGGGAGCACAGAAAACATCTCCCATCGTCTTCTGGACGTTGCACGGAGGTCTGCCAAGTGTTTGACAAGAAGGAAAGAAAAGTTGTCCAAAACAGCTTCCAATCGAATATTCATGTGATTGGAAACGTCAGGAAAGTGTAAGGTACTGTTTTCTATCAGTTGGCAAGCTGCGCACACAATCCCAGTGTTGTACAGCTTCCTTCTTCACCTTTCCCATGCTGCCGCTCTCTCCGGCTCCCGGAGCCGAAGAAGCGGCTTCTTCGCGCACAGACGATTGTACCGCTCACAGTGCTCTCTTAGCGCCGCTTCTGCCGAAAGAAGCCCGGGAGCGGCTCTTAGCTCCGGAGAGCATCGTACCTTCGTCTTTAGCGTCTTTTGTGGTCTACATCCTAGCAGAAAGCTTTTCCACTCTGTCTGGCAAGGAAAACCTGCGGGAGCACAGAAAACATCTCCCATCGTCTTCTGGACGTTGCACGGACGTCTGCCAAGTGTTTGGCATGAAGGAAAGAAAAGTTGTCCAAAACAGCTTCCAATCGAATATTCGTGTGATTGGAAACGTCAGGAAAGTGCAGGTTACTGTTTTCTATCACTTGGCAAGCTGCACACACAATCCCAGTGTTGCACAGCTTCCTTCTTCCCCTTTCCGATGCTGCCGCTCTCTCCGGCTCCCGGAGCCGACGAAGCGGCTTCTTCGCGCAAAGACGATTGTACCGCTCACTGTGCTCTCCTTAACGCGGCTTCTGCCGAAAGAAGCCCGGGAACGGCTCTTAGCTCCGGAGAGCATCGTACCTTCGTCTTTAGCGTCTTTTGTGGTCTACATCCTAGCAGAAAGCTTTTCCACTCTGTCTGGCAAGGAAAACCTGCGGGAGCACAGAAAACATCTCCCATCGTGTTCTGGACGTTGCACGGAGGTCTGCCAAGTGTTTGGCATGAAGGAAAGAAAAGTTGTCCAAAACAGCTTCCAATCGAATATTCATGTGATTGGAAACGTCAGGAAAGTGTAAGGTACTGTTTTCTATCAGTTGGCAAGCTGCGCACACAATCCCAGTGTTGTACAGCTTCCTTCTTCACCTTTGCGATGCTGCCGCTCTCTCCGGCTCCCGGAGCCGAAGAAGCGGCTTCTTCGCGCAAAGACGATTGTACCGCTCACAGTGCTCTCTTAGCGCCGCTTCTGCCGAAAGAAGCCCGGGAGCGGCTCTTAGCTCCGGAGAGCATCGTACCTTCGTCTTTAGCGTCTTTTGTGGTCTACATCCTAGCAGAAAGCTTTTCCACTCTGTCTGGCAAGGAAAACCTGCGGGAGCACAGAAAACATCTCCCATCGTCTTCTGGACGTTGCACGGAGGTCTGCCAAGTGTTTGGCATGAAGGAAAGAAAAGTTGTCCAAAACAGCTTCCAATCGAATATTCGTGTGATTGGAAACGTCAGGAAAGTGTAAGGTACTGTTTTCTATCAGTTGGCAAGCTGCGCACACAATCCCAGTGTTGTACAGCTTCCTTCTTCACCTTTCCGATGCTGCCGCTCTCTCCGGCTCCCGGAGCCGAAGAAGCAGCTTCTTCGCGCACAGACGATTGTACCGCTCACAGTGCTCTCTTAGCGCCGCTTCTGCCGAAAGAAGCCCGGGAGCGGCTCTTAGCTCCGGAGAGCATCGTACCTTCGTCTTTAGCGTCTTTTGTGGTCTACATCCTAGCAGAAAGCTTTTCCACTCTGTCTGGCAAGGAAAACCTGCGGGAGCACAGAAAACATCTCCCATCGTCTTCTGGACGTTGCACGGACGTCTGCCAAGTGTTTGGCATGAAGGAAAGAAAAGTTGTCCAAAACAGCTTCCAATCGAATATTCGTGTGATTGGAAACGTCAGGAAAGTGCAGGTTACTGTTTTCTATCAGTTGGCAAGCTGCACACACAATCCCAGTGTTGCACAGCTTCCTTCTTCCCCTTTCCGATGCTGCCGCTCTCTCCGGCTCCCGGAGCCGAAGAAGCGGCTTCTTCGCGCAAAGACGATTGTACCGGTCACTGTGCTCTCCTTAACGCGGCTTCTGCCGAAAGAAGCCCGGGAACGGCGCTTAGATCCGGAGAGCATCGTACCTTCGTCTTTAGCGTCTTTTGCGGTCTACATCCTAGCAGAAAGCTTTTCCACTCTGTCTGGCAAGGAAAACCTGCGGGAGCACAGAAAACATCTCCCATCGTGTTCTGGTCGTCTCACGGAGGTCTGCCAAGTGTTTGGCATGAAGGAAAGAAAAGTTGTCCAAAACAGCTTCCAATCGAAGATTCATGTGATTGGAAACGTCAGGAAAGTGTAAGGTACTGTTTTCTATCAGTTGGCAAGCTGCGCACACAATCCCAGTGTTGTACAGCTTCCTTCTTCACCTTTGCGATGCTGCCGCTCTCTCCGGCTCCCGGAGCCGAAGAAGCGGCTTCTTCGCGCAAAGACGATTGTACCGCTCACAGTGCTCTCTTAGCGCCGCTTCTGCCGAAAGAAGCCCGGGAGCGGCTCTTAGCTCCGGAGAGCATCGTACCTTCGTCTTTAGCGTCTTTTGTGGTCTACATCCTAGCAGAAAGCTTTTCCACTCCGTCTGGCAAGGAAAACCTGCGGGAGCACAGAAAACATCTCCCATCGTGTTCTGGACGTTGCACGGAGGTCTGCCAAGTGTTTGGCATGAAGGAAAGAAAAGTTGTCCAAAACAGCTTCCAATCGAATATTCATGTGATTGGAAACGTCAGGAAAGTGTAAGGTACTGTTTTCTATCAGTTGGCAAGCTGCGCACACAATCCCAGTGTTGTACAGCTTCCTTCTTCACCTTTGCGATGCTGCCGCTCTCTCCGGCTCCCGGAGCCGAAGAAGCGGCTTCTTCGCGCAAAGACGATTGTACCGCTCACAGTGCTCTCTTAGCGCCGCTGCTGCCGAAAGAAGCCCGGGAGCGGCTCTTAGCTCCGGAGAGCATCGTACCTTCGTCTTTAGCGTCTTTTGTGGTCTACATCCTAGCAGAAAGCTTTTCCACTCTGTCTGGCAAGGAAAACCTGCGGGAGCACAGAAAACATCTCCCATCGTCTTCTGGACGTTGCACGGAGGTCTGCCAAGTGTTTGGCATGAAGGAAAGAAAAGTTGTCCAAAACAGCTTCCAATCGAATATTCATGTGATTGGAAACGTCAGGAAAGTGTAAGGTACTGTTTTCTATCAGTTGGCAAGCTGCGCACACAATCCCAGTGTTGTACAGCTTCCTTCTTCCCCTTTCCGATGCTGCCGCTCTCTCCGGCTCCCGGAGCCGAAGAAGCGGCTTCTTCGCGCACAGACGATTGTACCGCTCACAGTGCTCTCTTAGCGCGGCTTCTGCCGAAAGAAGCCCGGGAGCGGCTCTTAGCTCCGGAGAGCATCGTACCTTCGTCTTTAGCGTCTTTTGTGGTCTACATCCTAGCAGAAAGCTTTTCCACTCTGTCTGGCAAGGAAAACCTGCGGGAGCACAGAAAACATCTCCCATCGTCTTCTGGACGTTGCACGGAGGTCTGCCAAGTGTTTGACAAGAAGGAAAGAAAAGTTGTCCAAAACAGCTTCCAATCGAATATTCATGTGATTGGAAACGTCAGGAAAGTGTAAGGTACTGTTTTCTATCAGTTGGCAAGCTGCGCACACAATCCCAGTGTTGTACAGCTTCCTTCTTCACCTTTGCGATGCTGCCGCTCTCTCCGGCTCCCGGAGCCGAAGAAGCGGCTTCTTCGCGCACAGACGATTGTACCGCTCACAGTGCTCTCTTAGCGCCGCTTCTGCCGAAAGAAGCCCGGGAGCGGCTCTTAGCTCCGGAGAGCATCGTACTTTCGTCTTTAGCGTCTTTTGTGGTCTACATCCTAGCAGAAAGCTTTTCCACTCTGTCTGGCAAGGAAAACCTGCGGGAGCACAGAAAACATCTCCCATCGTGTTCTGGACGTTGCACGGAGGTCTGCCAAGTGTTTGGCATGAAGGAAAGAAAAGTTGTCCAAAACAGCTTCCAATCGAATATTCATGTGATTGGAAACGTCAGGAAAGTGTAAGGTACTGTTTTCTATCAGTTGGCAAGCTGCGCACACAATCCCAGTGTTGTACAGCTTCCTTCTTCCCCTTTCCGATGCTGCCGCTCTCTCCGGCTCCCGGAGCCGAAGAAGCGGCTTCTTCGCGCACAGACGATTGTACCGCTCACAGTGCTCTCTTAGCGCGGCTTCTGCCGAAAGAAGCCCGGGAGCGGCTCTTAGCTCCGGAGAGCATCGTACCTTCGTCTTTAGCGTCTTTTGTGGTCTACATCCTAGCAGAAAGCTTTTCCACTCTGTCTGGCAAGGAAAACCTGCGGGAGCACAGAAAACATCTCCCATCGTCTTCTGGACGTTGCACGGACGTCTGCCAAGTGTTTGACAAGAAGGAAAGAAAAGTTGTCCAAAACAGCTTCCAATCGAATATTCATGTGATTGGAAACGTCAGGAAAGTGTAAGGTACTGTTTTCTATCAGTTGGCAAGCTGCGCACACAATCCCAGTGTTGTACAGCTTCCTTCTTCACCTTTGCGATGCTGCCGCTCTCTCCGGCTCCCGGAGCCGAAGAAGCGGCTTCTTCGCGCACAGACGATTGTACCGCTCACAGTGCTCTCTTAGCGCGGCTTCTGCCGAAAGAAGCCCGGGAGCGGCTCTTAGCTCCGGAGAGCATCGTACCTTCGTCTTTAGCGTCTTTTGTTGTCTACATCCTAGCAGAAAGCTTTTCCACTCTGTCTGGCAAGGAAAACCTGCGGGAGCACAGAAAACATCTCCCATCGTGTTCTGGACGTTGCACGGAGGTCTGCCAAGTGTTTGGCATGAAGGAAAGAAAAGTTGTCCAAAACAGCTTCCAATCGAATATTCATGTGATTGGAAACGTCAGGAAAGTGTAAGGTACTGTTTTCTATCAGTTGGCAAGCTGCGCACACAATCCCAGTGTTGTACAGCTTCCTTCTTCACCTTTCTGATGCTGCCGCTCTCTCTGGCTCCCGGAGCCGAAGAAGCAGCTTCTTCGCGCAAAGACGATTGTACCGCTCACAGTGCTCTCTTAGCGCGGCTTCTGCCGAAAGAAGCCCGGGAGCGGCTCTTAGCTCCGGAGAGCATCGTACCTTCGTCTTTAGCGTCTTTTGTGGTCTACATCCTAGCAGAAAGCTTTTCCACTCTGTCTGGCAAGGAAAACCTGCGGGAGCACAGAAAACATCTCCCATCGTGTTCTGGACGTTGCACGGAGGTCTGCCAAGTGTTTGGCATGAAGGAAAGAAAAGTTGTCCAAAACAGCTTCCAATCGAATATTCGTGTGATTGGAAACGTCAGGAAAGTGCAGGTTACTGTTTTCTATCAGTTGGCATGCTGCACACACAATCCCAGTGTTGCACAGCTTCCTTCTTCCCCTTTCCGATGCTGCCACTCTCTCCGGCTCCCGGAGCCGAAGAAGCGGCTTCTTCGCGCAAAGACGATTGTACCGCTCACAGTGCTCTCCTTAACGCGGCTTCTGCCGAAAGAAGCCCGGGAACGGCTCTTAGCTCCGGAGAGCATCGTACCTTCGTCTTTAGCGTCTTTTGTGGTCTACATCCTAGCAGAAAGCTTTTCCACTCTGTCTGGCAAGGAAAACCTGCGGGAGCACAGAAAACATCTCCCATCGTGTTCTGGACGTTGCACGGAGGTCTGCCAAGTGTTTGGCATGAAGGAAAGAAAAGTTGTCCAAAACAGCTTCCAATCGAATATTCATGTGATTGGAAACGTCAGGAAAGTGTAAGGTACTGTTTTCTATCAGTTGGCAAGCTGCGCACACAATCCCAGTGTTGTACAGCTTCCTTCTTCACCTTTCCCATGCTGCCGCTCTCTCCGGCTCCCGGAGCCGAAGAAGCGGCTTCTTCGCGCAAAGACGATTGTACCGCTCACAGTGCTCTCTGAGAGCCGCTTCTGCCGAAAGAAGCCCGGGAGCGGCGCTTAGCTCCGGAGAGCATCGTACCTTCGTCTTTAGCGTCTTTTGCGGTCTACATCCTAGCAGAAAGCTTTTCCACTCTGTCTGGCAAGGAAAACCTGCGGGAGCACAGAAAACATCTCCCATCGTGTTCTGGACGTTGCACGGAGGTCGGCCAAGTGTTTGGCATGAAGGAAAGAAAAGTTGTCCAAAACAGCTTCCAATCGAATATTCATGTGATTGGAAACGTCAGGAAAGTGTAAGGTACTGTTTTCTATCAGTTGGCAAGCTGCGCACACAATCCCAGTGTTGTACAGCTTCCTTCTTCACCTTTGCGATGCTGCCGCTCTCTCCGGCTCCCGTAGCCGAAGAAGCGGCTTCTTCGCGCAAAGACGATTGTACCGCTCACAGTGCTCTCTTAGCGCCGCTTCTGCCGAAAGAAGCCCGGGAGCGGCTCTTAGCTCCGGAGAGCATCGTACCTTCGTCTTTAGCGTCTTTTGTGGTCTACATCCTAGCAGAAAGCTTTTCCACTCTGTCTGGCAAGGAAAACCTGCGGGAGCACAGAAAACATCTCCCATCGTGTTCTGGACGTTGCACGGACGTCTGCCAAGTGTTTGGCATGAAGGAAAGAAAAGTTGTCCAAAACAGCTTCCAATCGAATATTCATGTGATTGGAAACGTCAGGAAAGTGTAAGGTACTGTTTTCTATCAGTTGGCAAGCTGCGCACACAATCCCAGTGTTGTACAGCTTCCTTCTTCACCTTTCCGATGCTGCCGCTCTCTCCGGCTCCCGGAGCCGAAGAAGCGGCTTCTTCGCGCAAAGACGATTGTACCGCTCACAGTGCTCTCTTAGCGCCGCTTCTGCCGAAAGAAGCCCGGGAGCGGCTCTTAGCTCCGGAGAGCATCGTACCTTCGTCTTTAGCGTCTTTTGTGGTCTACATCCTAGCAGAAAGCTTTTCCACTCTGTCTGGCAAGGAAAACCTGCGGGAGCACAGAAAACATCTCCCATCGTGTTCTGGACGTTGCACGGAGGTCTGCCAAGTGTTTGGCATGAAGGAAAGAAAAGTTGTCCAAAACAGCTTCCAATCGAATATTCATGTGATTGGAAACGTCAGGAAAGTGTAAGGTACTGTTTTCTATCAGTTGGCAAGCTGCGCACACAATCCCAGTGTTGTACAGCTTCCTTCTTCACCTTTCCCATGCTGCCGCTCTCTCCGGCTCCCGGAGCCGAAGAAGCGGCTTCTTCGCGCAAAGACGATTGTACCGCTCACAGTGCTCTCTGAGAGCCGCTTCTGCCGAAAGAAGCCCGGGAGCGGCGCTTAGCTCCGGAGAGCATCGTACCTTCGTCTTTAGCGTCTTTTGCGGTCTACATCCTAGCAGAAAGCTTTTCCACTCTGTCTGGCAAGGAAAACCTGCGGGAGCACAGAAAACATCTCCCATCGTGTTCTGGACGTTGCACGGAGGTCGGCCAAGTGTTTGGCATGAAGGAAAGAAAAGTTGTCCAAAACAGCTTCCAATCGAATATTCATGTGATTGGAAACGTCAGGAAAGTGTAAGGTACTGTTTTCTATCAGTTGGCAAGCTGCGCACACAATCCCAGTGTTGTACAGCTTCCTTCTTCACCTTTGCGATGCTGCCGCTCTCTCCGGCTCCCGGAGCCGAAGAAGCGGCTTCTTCGCGCAAAGACGATTGTACCGCTCACAGTGCTCTCTTAGCGCCGCTTCTGCCGAAAGAAGCCCGGGAGCGGCTCTTAGCTCCGGAGAGCATCGTACCTTCGTCTTTAGCGTCTTTTGTGGTCTACATCCTAGCAGAAAGCTTTTCCACTCTGTCTGGCAAGGAAAACCTGCGGGAGCACAGAAAACATCTCCCATCGTGTTCTGGACGTTGCACGGACGTCTGCCAAGTGTTTGGCATGAAGGAAAGAAAAGTTGTCCAAAACAGCTTCCAATCGAATATTCATGTGATTGGAAACGTCAGGAAAGTGTAAGGTACTGTTTTCTATCAGTTGGCAAGCTGCGCACACAATCCCAGTGTTGTACAGCTTCCTTCTTCCCCTTTCCGATGCTGCCGCTCTCTCCGGCTCCCGGAGCCGAAGAAGCGGCTTCTTCGCGCACAGACGATTGTACCGCTCACAGTGCTCTCTTAGCGCGGCTTCTGCCGAAAGAAGCCCGGGAGCGGCTCTTAGCTCCGGAGAGCATCGTACCTTCGTCTTTAGCGTCTTTTGTGGTCTACATCCTAGCAGAAAGCTTTTCCACTCTGTCTGGCAAGGAAAACCTGCGGGAGCACAGAAAACATCTCCCATCGTCTTCTGGACGTTGCACGGAGGTCTGCCAAGTGTTTGACAAGAAGGAAAGAAAAGTTGTCCAAAACAGCTTCCAATCGAATATTCATGTGATTGGAAACGTCAGGAAAGTGTAAGGTACTGTTTTCTATCAGTTGGCAAGCTGCGCACACAATCCCAGTGTTGTACAGCTTCCTTCTTCACCTTTCCGATGCTGCCGCTCTCTCCGGCTCCCGGAGCCGAAGAAGCGGCTTCTTCGCGCACAGACGATTGTACCGCTCACAGTGCTCTCTTAGCGCCGCTTCTGCCGAAAGAAGCCCGGGAGCGGCTCTTAGCTCCGGAGAGCATCGTACCTTCGTCTTTAGCGTCTTTTGTGGTCTACATCCTAGCAGAAAGCTTTTCCACTCTGTCTGGCAAGGAAAACCTGCGGGAGCACAGAAAACATCTCCCATCGTCTTCTGGACGTTGCACGGAGGTCTGCCAAGTGTTTGGCATGAAGGAAAGAAAAGTTGTCCAAAACAGCTTCCAATCGAATATTCATGTGATTGGAAACGTCAGGAAAGTGTAAGGTACTGTTTTCTATCAGTTGGCAAGCTGCGCACACAATCCCAGTGTTGTACAGCTTCCTTCTTCACCTTTCTGATGCTGCCACTCTCTCCGGCTAACGGAGCCGAAGAAGCAGCTTCTTCGCGCACAGACGATTGTACCGCTCACAGTGCTCTCTTAGCGCGGCTTCTGCCGAAAGAAGCCCGGGAGCGGCTCTTAGCTCCGGAGAGCATCGTACCTTCGTCTTTAGCGTCTTTTGTGGTCTACATCCTAGCAGAAAGCTTTTCCACTCTGTCTGGCAAGGAAAACCTGCGGGAGCACAGAAAACATCTCCCATCGTGTTCTGGACGTTGCACGGAGGTCTGCCAAGTGTTTGGCATGAAGGAAAGAAAAGTTGTCCAAAACAGCTTCCAATCGAATATTCGTGTGATTGGAAACGTCAGGAAAGTGCAGGTTACTGTTTTCTATCACTTGGCATGCTGCACACACAATCCCAGTGTTGCACAGCTTCCTTCTTCCCCTTTCCGATGCTGCCGCTCTCTCCGGCTCCCGGAGCCGAAGAAGCGGCTTCTTCGCGCAAAGACGATTGTACCGCTCACAGTGCTCTCCATAACGCGGCTTCTGCCGAAAGAAGCCCGGGAGCGGCTCTTAGCTCCGGAGAGCATCGTACCTTCGTCTTTAGCGTCTTTTGTGGTCTACATCCTAGCAGAAAGCTTTTCCACTCTGTCTGGCAAGGAAAACCTGCGGGAGCACAGAAAACATCTCCCATCGTGTTCTGGACGTTGCACGGAGGTCTGCCAAGTGTTTGGCATGAAGGAAAGAAAAGTTGTCCAAAACAGCTTCCAATCGAATATTCATGGGATTGGAAACGTCAGGAAAGTGTAAGGTACTGTTTTCTATCAGTTGGCAAGCTGCGCACACAATCCCAGTGTTGTACAGCTTCCTTCTTCACCTTTGCGATGCTGCCGCTCTCTCCGGCTCCCGGAGCCGAAGAAGCGGCTTCTTCGCGCAAAGACGATTGTACCGCTCACAGTGCTCTCTTAGCGCCGCTTCTGCCGAAAGAAGCCCGGGAGCGGCTCTTAGCTCCGGAGAGCATCGTACCTTCGTCTTTAGCGTCTTTTGTGGTCTACATCCTAGCAGAAAGCTTTTCCACTCTGTCTGGCAAGGAAAACCTGCGGGAGCACAGAAAACATCTCCCATCATCTTCTGGACGTTGCACGGACGTCTGCCAAGTGTTTGGCATGAAGGAAAGAAAAGTTGTCCAAAACAGCTTCCAATCGAATATTCATGTGATTGGAAACGTCAGGAAAGTGTAAGGTACTGTTTTCTATCAGTTGGCAAGCTGCGCACACAATCCCAGTGTTGTACAGCTTCCTTCGTCACCTTTGCGATGCTGCCGCTCTCTCCGGCTCCCGGAGCCGAAGAAGCGGCTTCTTCGCGCAAAGACGATTGTACCGCTCACAGTGCTCTCTTAGCGCCGCTTCTGCCGAAAGAAGCCCGGGAGCGGCTCTTAGCTCCGGAGAGCATCGTAGCTTCGTCTTTAGCGTCTTTTGTGGTCTACATCCTAGCAGAAAGCTTTTCCACTCTGTCTGGCAAGGAAAACCTGCGGGAGCACAGAAAACATCTCCCATCGTGTTCTGGACATTGCACGGAGGTCTGCCAAGTGTTTGACAAGAAGGAAAGAAAAGTTGTCCAAAACAGCTTCCAATCGAATATTCATGTGATTGGAAACGTCAGGAAAGTGTAAGGTACTGTTTTCTATCAGTTGGCAAGCTGCGCACACAATCCCAGTGTTGTACAGCTTCCTTCTTCACCTTTCCGATGCTGCCGCTCTCTCCGGCTCCCGGAGCCGAAGAAGCAGCTTCTTCGCGCACAGACGATTGTACCGCTCACAGTGCTCTCTTAGCGCCGCTTCTGCCGAAAGAAGCCCGGGAGCGGCTCTTAGCTCCGGAGAGCATCGTACCTTCGTCTTTAGCGTCTTTTGTGGTCTACATCCTAGCAGAAAGCTTTTCCACTCTGTCTGGCTAGGAAAACCTGCGGGAGCACAGAAAACATCTCCCATCGTGTTCTGGACGTTGCACGGAGGTCTGCCAAGTGTTTGGCATGAAGGAAAGAAAAGTTGTCCAAAACAGCTTCCAATCGAATATTCGTGTGATTGGAAACGTCAGGAAAGTGCAGGTTACTGTTTTCTATCAGTTGGCATGCTGCACACACAATCCCAGTGTTGCACAGCTTCCTTCTTCCCCTTTCCGATGCTGCCGCTCTCTCCGGCTCCCGGAGCCGAAGAAGCAGCTTCTTCGCGCAAAGACGATTGTACCGCTCACAGTGCTCTCTTAGCGCCGCTTCTGCCGAAAGAAGCCCGGGAGCGGCTCTTAGCTCCGGAGAGCATCGTACCTTCGTCTTTAGCGTCTTTTGTGGTCTACATCCTAGCAGAAAGCTTTTCCACTCTGTCTGGCAAGGAAAACCTGCGGGAGCACAGAAAACATCTCCCATCGTCTTCTGGACGTTGCACGGAGGTCTGCCAAGTGTTTGGCATGAAGGAAAGAAAAGTTGTCCAAAACAGCTTCCAATCGAATATTCATGTGATTGGAAACGTCAGGAAAGTGTAAGGTACTGTTTTCTATCAGTTGGCAAGCTGCGCACACAATCCCAGTGTTGTACAGCTTCCTTCTTCCCCTTTCCGATGCTGCCGCTCTCTCCGGCTCCCGGAGCCGAAGAAGCGGCTTCTTCGCGCAAAGACGATTGTACCGCTCACAGTGCTCTCTTAGCGCGGCTTCTGCCGAAAGAAGCCCGGGAGCGGCTCTTAGCTCCGGAGAGCATCGTACCTTCGTCTTTAGCGTCTTTTGTGGTCTACATCCTAGCAGAAAGCTTTTCCACTCTGTCTGGCAAGGAAAACCTGCGGGAGCACAGAAAACATCTCCCATCGTCTTCTGGACGTTGCACGGAGGTCTGCCAAGTGTTTGGCATGAAGGAAAGAAAAGTTGTCCAAAACAGCTTCCAATCGAATATTCATGTGATTGGAAACGTCAGGAAAGTGTAAGGTACTGTTTTCTATCAGTTGGCAAGCTGCGCACACAATCCCAGTGTTGTACAGCTTCCTTCTTCACCTTTCCGATGCTGCCGCTTTCTCCGGCTCCCGGAGCCGAAGAAGCGGCTTCTTCGCGCAAAGACGATTGTACCGCTCACAGTGCTCTCTGAGCGCCGCTTCTGCCGAAAGAAGCCCGGGAGCGGCTCTTAGCTCCGGAGAGCATCGTACCTTCGTCTTTAGCGTCTTTTGTGGTCTACATCCTAGCAGAAAGCTTTTCCACTCTGTCTGGCAAGGAAAACCTGCGGGAGCACAGAAAACATCTCCCATCGTCTTCTGGACGTTGCACGGACGTCTGCCAAGTGTTTGGCATGAAGGAAAGAAAAGTTGTCCAAAACAGCTTCCAATCGAATATTCATGTGATTGGAAACGTCAGGAAAGTGTAAGGTACTGTTTTCTATCAGTTGGCAAGCTGCGCACACAATCCCAGTGTTGTACAGCTTCCTTCTTCACCTTTCCCATGCTGCCGCTCTCTCCGGCTCCCGGAGCCGAAGAAGCGGCTTCTTCGCGCACAGACGATTGTACCGCTCACAGTGCTCTCTTAGCGCGGCTTCTGCCGAAAGAAGCCCGGGAGCGGCTCTTAGCTCCGGAGAGCATCGTACCTTCATCTTTAGCGTCTTTTGTGGTCTACATCCTAGCAGAAAGCTTTTCCACTCTGTCTGGCAAGGAAAACCTGCGGGAGCACAGAAAACATCTCCCATCGTCTTCTGGACGTTGCACGGAGGTCTGCCAAGTGTTTGACAAGAAGGAAAGAAAAGTTGTCCAAAACAGCTTCCAATCGAATATTCATGTGATTGGAAACGTCAGGAAAGTGTAAGGTACTGTTTTCTATCAGTTGGCAAGCTGCGCACACAATCCCAGTGTTGTACAGCTTCCTTCTTCACCTTTGCGATGCTGCCGCTCTCTCCGGCTCCCGGAGCCGAAGAAGCAGCTTCTTCGCGCACAGACGATTGTACCGCTCACAGTGCTCTCTTAGCGCCGCTTCTGCCGAAAGAAGCCCGGGAGCGGCTCTTAGCTCCGGAGAGCATCGTACCTTCGTCTTTAGCGTCTTTTGTGGTCTACATCCTAGCAGAAAGCTTTTCCACTCTGTCTGGCAAGGAAAACCTGCGGGAGCACAGAAAACATCTCCCATCGTCTTCTGGACGTTGCACGGACGTCTGCCAAGTGTTTGGCATGAAGGAAAGAAAAGTTGTCCAAAACAGCTTCCAATCGAATATTCGTGTGATTGGAAACGTCAGGAAAGTGCAGGTTACTGTTTTCTATCACTTGGCAAGCTGCACACACAATCCCAGTGTTGCACAGCTTCCTTCTTCCCCTTTCCGATGCTGCCGCTCTCTCCGGCTCCCGGAGCCGAAGAAGCGGCTTCTTCGCGCAAAGACGATTGTACCGCTCACAGTGCTCTCTGAGCGCCGCTTCTGCCGAAAGAAGCCCGGGAACGGCTCTTAGCTCCGGAGAGCATCGTACCTTCGTCTTTAGCGTCTTTTGTGGTCTACATCCTAGCAGAAAGCTTTTCCACTCTGTCTGGCAAGGAAAACCTGCGGGAGCACAGAAAACATCTCCCATCGTGTTCTGGACGTTGCACAGAGGTCTGCCAAGTGTTTGGCATGAAGGAAAGAAAAGTTGTCCAAAACAGCTTCCAATCGAATATTCATGTGATTGGAAACGTCAGGAAAGTGTAAGGTACTGTTTTCTATCAGTTGGCAAGCTGCGCACACAATCCCAGTGTTGTACAGCTTCCTTCTTCACCTTTCCGATGCTGCCGCTCTCTCCGGCTCCCGGAGCCGAAGAAGCGGCTTCTTCGCGCAAAGACGATTGTACCGCTCACAGTGCTCTCTTAGCGCCGCTTCTGCCGAAAGAAGCCCGGGAGCGGCTCTTAGCTCCGGAGAGCATCGTACCTTCGTCTTTAGCGTCTTTTGTGGTCTACATCCTAGCAGAAAGCTTTTCCACTCTGTCTGGCAAGGAAAACCTGCGGGAGCACAGAAAACATCTCCCATCGTCTTCTGGACGTTGCACGGACGTCTGCCAAGTGTTTGGCATGAAGGAAAGAAAAGTTGTCCAAAACAGCTTCCAATCGAATATTCGTGTGATTGGAAACGTCAGGAAAGTGTAAGGTACTGTTTTCTATCAGTTGGCAAGCTGCGCACACAATCCCAGTGTTGTACAGCTTCCTTCTTCACCTTTCCGATGCTGCCGCTCTCTCCGGCTCCCGGAGCCGAAGAAGCGGCTTCTTCGCGCAAAGACGATTGTACCGCTCACAGTGCTCTCTTAGCGCCGCTTCTGCCGAAAGAAGCCCGGGAGCGGCTCTTAGCTCCGGAGAGCATCGTACCTTCGTCTTTAGCGTCTTTTGTGGTCTACATCCTAGCAGAAAGCTTTTCCACTCTGTCTGGCAAGGAAAACCTGCGGGAGCACAGAAAACATCTCCCATCGTCTTCTGGACGTTGCACGGAGGTCTGCCAAGTGTTTGACAAGAAGGAAAGAAAAGTTGTCCAAAACAGCTTCCAATCGAATATTCATGTGATTGGAAACGTCAGGAAAGTGTAAGGTACTGTTTTCTATCAGTTGGCAAGCTGCGCACACAATCCCAGTGTTGTACAGCTTCCTTCTTCCCCTTTCCGATGCTGTCGCTCTCTCCGGCTCCCGGAGCCGAAGAAGCAGCTTCTTCGCGCACAGACGATTGTACCGCTCACAGTGCTCTCTTAGCGCGGCTTCTGCCGAAAGAAGCCCGGGAGCGGCTCTTAGCTCCGGAGAGCATCGTAGCTTCGTCTTTAGCGTCTTTTGTGGTCTACATCCTAGCAGAAAGCTTTTCCACTCTGTCTGGCTAGGAAAACCTGCGGGAGCACAGAAAACATCTCCCATCGTGTTCTGGACGTTGCACGGAGGTCTGCCAAGTGTTTGGCATGAAGGAAAGAAAAGTTGTCCAAAACAGCTTCCAATCGAATATTCATGTGATTGGAAACGTCAGGAAAGTGCAGGTTACTGTTTTTTATCAGTTGGCATGCTGCACACACAATCCCAGTGTTGCACAGCTTCCTTCTTCCCCTTTCCGATGCTGCCGCTCTCTCCGGCTCCCGGAGCCGAAGAAGCAGCTTCTTCGCGCAAAGACGATTGTACCGCTCACAGTGCTCTCTTAGCGCCGCTTCTGCCGAAAGAAGCCCGGGAGCGGCTCTTAGCTCCGGAGAGCATCGTACCTTCATCTTTAGCGTCTTTTGTGGTCTACATCCTAGCAGAAAGCTTTTCCACTCTGTCTGGCAAGGAAAACCTGCGGGAGCACAGAAAACATCTCCCATCGTGTTCTGGACGTTGCACGGAGGTCTGCCAAGTGTTTGGCATGAAGGAAAGAAAAGTTGTCCAAAACAGCTTCCAATCGAATATTCATGTGATTGGAAACGTCAGGAAAGTGTAAGGTACTGTTTTCTATCAGTTGGCAAGCTGCGCACACAATCCCAGTGTTGTACAGCTTCCTTCTTCCCCTTTCCGATGCTGCCGCTATCTCCGGCTCCCGGAGCCGAAGAAGCGGCTTCTTCGCGCACAGACGATTGTACCGCTCACAGTGCTCTCTTAGCGCGGCTTCTGCCGAAAGAAGCCCGGGAGCGGCTCTTAGCTCCGGAGAGCATCGTACCTTCGTCTTTAGCGTCTTTTGTGGTCTACATCCTAGCAGAAAGCTTTTCCACTCTGTCTGGCAAGGAAAACCTGCGGGAGCACAGAAAACATCTCCCATCGTCTTCTGGACGTTGCACGGAGGTCTGCCAAGTGTTTGGCATGAAGGAAAGAAAAATTGTCCAAAACAGCTTCCAATCGAATATTCATGTGATTGGAAACGTCAGGAAAGTGTAAGGTACTGTTTTCTATCAGTTGGCAAGCTGCGCACACAATCCCAGTGTTGTACAGCTTCCTTCTTCACCTTTGCGATGCTGCCGCTCTCTCCGGCTCCCGGAGCCGAAGAAGCGGCTTCTTCGCGCAAAGACGATTGTACCGCTCACAGTGCTCTCTTAGCGCCGCTTCTGCCGAAAGAAGCCCGGGAGCGGCTCTTAGCTCCGGAGAGCATCGTACCTTCGTCTTTAGCGTCTTTTGTGGTCTACATCCTAGCAGAAAGCTTTTCCACTCTGTCTGGCAAGGAAAACCTGCGGGAGCACAGAAAACATCTCCCATCGTCTTCTGGACGTTGCACGGACGTCTGCCAAGTGTTTGGCATGAAGGAAAGAAAAGTTGTCCAAAACAGCTTCCAATCGAATATTCATGTGATTGGAAACGTCAGGAAAGTGTAAGGTACTGTTTTCTATCAGTTGGCAAGCTGCGCACACAATCCCAGTGTTGTACAGCTTCCTTCTTCACCTTTCCCATGCTGCCGCTCTCTCCGGCTCCCGGAGCCGAAGAAGCGGCTTCTTCGCGCACAGACGATTGTACCGCTCACAGTGCTCTCTTAGCGCGGCTTCTGCCGAAAGAAGCCCGGGAGCGGCTCTTAGCTCCGGAGAGCATCGTACCTTCATCTTTAGCGTCTTTTGTGGTCTACATCCTAGCAGAAAGCTTTTCCACTCTGTCTGGCAAGGAAAACCTGCGGGAGCACAGAAAACATCTCCCATCGTCTTCTGGACGTTGCACGGAGGTCTGCCAAGTGTTTGACAAGAAGGAAAGAAAAGTTGTCCAAAACAGCTTCCAATCGAATATTCATGTGATTGGAAACGTCAGGAAAGTGTAAGGTACTGTTTTCTATCAGTTGGCAAGCTGCGCACACAATCCCAGTGTTGTACAGCTTCCTTCTTCACCTTTCCCATGCTGCCGCTCTCTCCGGCTCCCGGAGCCGAAGAAGCAGCTTCTTCGCGCACAGACGATTGTACCGCTCACAGTGCTCTCTTAGCGCCGCTTCTGCCGAAAGAAGCCCGGGAGCGGCTCTTAGCTCCGGAGAGCATCGTACCTTCGTCTTTAGCGTCTTTTGTGGTCTACATCCTAGCAGAAAGCTTTTCCACTCTGTCTGGCAAGGAAAACCTGCGGGAGCACAGAAAACATCTCCCATCGTGTTCTGGACGTTGCACGGAGGTCGGCCAAGTGTTTGGCATGAAGGAAAGAAAAGTTGTCCAAAACAGTTTCCAATCGAATATTCATGTGATTGGAAACGTCAGGAAAGTGCAGGTTACTGTTTTTTATCAGTTGGCATGCTGCACACACAATCCCAGTGTTGCACAGCTTCCTTCTTCCCCTTTCCGATGCTGCCGCTCTCTCCGGCTCCCGGAGCTGAAGAAGCAGCTTCTTCGCGCAAAGACGATTGTACCGCTCACAGTGCTCTCTTAGCGCCGCTTCTGCCGAAAGAAGCCCGGGAGCGGCTCTTAGCTCCGGAGAGCATCGTACCTTCGTCTTTAGCGTCTTTTGTGGTCTACATCCTAGCAGAAAGCTTTTCCACTCTGTCTGGCAAGGAAAACCTGCGGGAGCACAGAAAACATCTCCCATCGTGTTCTGGACGTTGCACGGAGGTCTGCCAAGTGTTTGGCATGAAGGAAAGAAAAGTTGTCCAAAACAGCTTCCAATCGAATATTCATGTGATTGGAAACGTCAGGAAAGTGTAAGGTACTGTTTTCTATCAGTTGGCAAGCTGCGCACACAATCCCAGTGTTGTACAGCTTCCTTCTTCCCCTTTCCGATGCTGCCGCTCTCTCCGGCTCCCGGAGCCGAAGAAGCGGCTTCTTCGCGCACAGACGATTGTACCGCTCACAGTGCTCTCTTAGCGCGGCTTCTGCCGAAAGAAGCCCGGGAGCGGCTCTTAGCTCCGGAGAGCATCGTACCTTCGTCTTTAGCGTCTTTTGTGGTCTACATCCTAGCAGAAAGCTTTTCCACTCTGTCTGGCAAGGAAAACCTGCGGGAGCACAGAAAACATCTCCCATCGTCTTCTGGACGTTGCACGGAGGTCTGCCAAGTGTTTGGCATGAAGGAAAGAAAAGTTGTCCAAAACAGCTTCCAATCGAATATTCATGTGATTGGAAACGTCAGGAAAGTATAAGGTACTGTTTTCTATCAGTTGGCAAGCTGCGCACACAATCCCAGTGTTGTACAGCTTCCTTCTTCACCTTTCCGATGCTGCCGCTCTCTCCGGCTCCCGGAGCCGAAGAAGCGGCTTCTTCGCGCAAAGACGATTGTACCGCTCACAGTGCTCTCTTAGCGCCGCTTCTGCCGAAAGAAGCCCGGGAGCGGCTCTTAGCTCCGGAGAGCATCGTACCTTCGTCTTTAGCGTCTTTTGTGGTCTACATCCTAGCAGAAAGCTTTTCCACTCTGTCTGGCAAGGAAAACCTGCGGGAGCACAGAAAACATCTCCCATCGTCTTCTGGACGTTGCACGGACGTCTGCCAAGTGTTTGGCATGAAGGAAAGAAAAGTTGTCCAAAACAGCTTCCAATCGAATATTCATGTGATTGGAAACGTCAGGAAAGTGTAAGGTACTGTTTTCTATCAGTTGGCAAGCTGCGCACACAATCCCAGTGTTGTACAGCTTCCTTCTTCACCTTTCCCATGCTGCCGCTCTCTCCGGCTCCCGGAGCCGAAGAAGCGGCTTCTTCGCGCACAGACGATTGTACCGCTCACAGTGCTCTCTTAGCGCCGCTTCTGCCGAAAGAAGCCCGGGAGCGGCTCTTAGCTCCGGAGAGCATCGTACCTTCATCTTTAGCGTCTTTTGTGGTCTACATCCTAGCAGAAAGCTTTTCCACTCTGTCTGGCAAGGAAAACCTGCGGGAGCACAGAAAACATCTCCCATCGTCTTCTGGACGTTGCACGGAGGTCTGCCAAGTGTTTGACATGAAGGAAAGAAAAGTTGTCCAAAACAGCTTCCAATCGAATATTCATGTGATTGGAAACGTCAGGAAAGTGTAAGGTACTGTTTTCTATCAGTTGGCAAGCTGCGCACACAATCCCAGTGTTGTACAGCTTCCTTCTTCACCTTTGCGATGCTGCCGCTCTCTCCGGCTCCCGGAGCCGAAGAAGCAGCTTCTTCGCGCACAGACGATTGTACCGCTCACAGTGCTCTCTTAGCGCCGCTTCTGCCGAAAGAAGCCCGGGAGCGGCTCTTAGCTCCGGAGAGCATCGTACCTTCGTCTTTAGCGTCTTTTGTGGTCTACATCCTAGCAGAAAGCTTTTCCACTCTGTCTGGCAAGGAAAACCTGCGGGAGCACAGAAAACATCTCCCATCGTGTTCTGGACGTTGCACGGAGGTCGGCCAAGTGTTTGGCATGAAGGAAAGAAAAGTTGTCCAAAACAGCTTCCAATCGAATATTCGTGTGATTGGAAACGTCAGGAAAGTGCAGGTTACTGTTTTCTATCACTTGGCAAGCTGCACACACAATCCCAGTGTTGCACAGCTTCCTTCTTCCCCTTTCCGATGCTGCCGCTCTCTCCGGCTCCCGGAGCCGAAGAAGCGGCTTCTTCGCGCAAAGACGATTGTACCGCTCACAGTGCTCTCCTTAACGCGGCTTCTGCCGAAAGAAGCCCGGGAACGGCTCTTAGCTCCGGAGAGCATCGTACCTTCGTCTTTAGCGTCTTTTGTGGTCTACATCCTAGCAGAAAGCTTTTCCACTCTGTCTGGCAAGGAAAACCTGCGTGAGCACAGAAAACATCTCCCATCGTCTTCTGGACGTTGCACGGAGGTCTGCCAAGTGTTTGGCATGAAGGAAAGAAAAGTTGTCCAAAACAGCTTCCAATCGAATATTCATGTGATTGGAAACGTCAGGAAAGTGTAAGGTACTGTTTTCTATCAGTTGGCAAGCTGCGCACACAATCCCAGTGTTGTACAGCTTCCTTCTTCACCTTTGCGATGCTGCCGCTCTCTCCGGCTCCCGGAGCCGAAGAAGCGGCTTCTTCGCGCAAAGACGATTGTACCGCTCACAGTGCTCTCTGAGCGCCGCTTCTGCCGAAAGAAGCCCGGGAGCGGCTCTTAGCTCCGGAGAGCATCGTACCTTCGTCTTTAGCGTCTTTTGTGGTCTACATCCTAGCAGAAAGCTTTTCCACTCTGTCTGGCAAGGAAAACCTGCGGGAGCACAGAAAACATCTCCCATCGTCTTCTGGACGTTGCACGGACGTCTGCCAAGTGTTTGGCATGAAGGAAAGAAAAGTTGTCCAAAACAGCTTCCAATCGAATATTCGTGTGATTGGAAACGTCAGGAAAGTGCAGGTTACTGTTTTCTATCAGTTGGCAAGCTGCACACACAATCCCAGTGTTGCACAGCTTCCTTCTTCCCCTTTCCGATGCTGCCGCTCTCTCCGGCTCCCGGAGCCGAAGAAGCGGCTTCTTCGCGCAAAGACGATTGTACCGCTCACAGTGCTCTCTGAGCGCCGCTTCTGCCGAAAGAAGCCCGGGAACGGCTCTTAGCTCCGGAGAGCATCGTACCTTCGTCTTTAGCGTCTTTTGTGGTCTACATCCTAGCAGAAAGCTTTTCCACTCTGTCTGGCTAGGAAAACCTGCGGGAGCACAGAAAACATCTCCCATCGTGTTCTGGACGTTGCACGGAGGTCTGCCAAGTGTTTGGCATGAAGGAAAGAAAAGTTGTCCAAAACAGCTTCCAATCGAATATTCATGTGATTGGAAACGTCAGGAAAGTGCAGGTTACTGTTTTTTATCAGTTGGCATGCTGCACACACAATCCCAGTGTTGCACAGCTTCCTTCTTCCCCTTTCCGATGCTGCCGCTCTCTCCGGCTCCCGGAGCCGAAGAAGCAGCTTCTTCACGCAAAGACGATTGTACCGCTCACAGTGCTCTCTTAGCGCCGCTTCTGCCGAAAGAAGCCCGGGAGCGGCTCTTAGCTCCGGAGAGCATCGTACCTTCGTCTTTAGCGTCTTTTGTGGTCTACATCCTAGCAGAAAGCTTTTCCACTCTGTCTGGCAAGGAAAACCTGCGGGAGCACAGAAAACATCTCCCATCGTCTTCTGGACGTTGCACGGAGGTCTGCCAAGTGTTTGGCATGAAGGAAAGAAAAGTTGTCCAAAACAGCTTCCAATCGAATATTCATGTGATTGGAAATGTCAGGAAAGTGTAAGGTACTGTTTTCTATCAGTTGGCAAGCTGCGCACACAATCCCAGTGTTGTACAGCTTCCTTCTTCCCCTTTCCGATGCTGCCGCTCTCTCCGGCTCCCGGAGCCGAAGAAGCGGCTTCTTCGCGCAAAGACGATTGTACCGCTCACAGTGCTCTCTTAGCGCGGCTTCTGCCGAAAGAAGCCCGGGAGCGGCTCTTAGCTCCGGAGAGCATCGTACCTTCGTCTTTAGCGTCTTTTGTGGTCTACATCCTAGCAGAAAGCTTTTCCACTCTGTCTGGCAAGGAAAACCTGCGGGAGCACAGAAAACATCTCCCATCGTCTTCTGGACGTTGCACGGAGGTCTGCCAAGTGTTTGGCATGAAGGAAAGAAAAGTTGTCCAAAACAGCTTCCAATCGAATATTCATGTGATTGGAAACGTCAGGAAAGTGTAAGGTACTGTTTTCTATCAGTTGGCAAGCTGCGCACACAATCCCAGTGTTGTACAGCTTCCTTCTTCACCTTTGCGATGCTGCCGCTCTCTCCGGCTCCCGGAGCCGAAGAAGCGGCTTCTTCGCGCAAAGACGATTGTACCGCTCACAGTGCTCTCTTAGCGCCGCTTCTGCCGAAAGAAGCCCGGGAGCGGCTCTTAGCTCCGGAGAGCATCGTACCTTCGTCTTTAGCGTCTTTTGTGGTCTACATCCTAGCAGAAAGCTTTTCCACTCTGTCTGGCAAGGAAAACCTGCGGGAGCACAGAAAACATCTCCCATCGTCTTCTGGACGTTGCACGGACGTCTGCCAAGTGTTTGGCATGAAGGAAAGAAAAGTTGTCCAAAACAGCTTCCAATCGAATATTCATGTGATTGGAAACGTCAGGAAAGTGTAAGGTACTGTTTTCTATCAGTTGGCAAGCTGCGCACACAATCCCAGTGTTGTACAGCTTCCTTCTTCACCTTTCCCATGCTGCCGCTCTCTCCGGCTCCCGGAGCCGAAGAAGCGGCTTCTTCGCGCACAGACGATTGTACCGCTCACAGTGCTCTCTTAGCGCGGCTTCTGCCGAAAGAAGCCCGGGAGCGGCTCTTAGCTCCGGAGAGCATCGTACCTTCATCTTTAGCGTCTTTTGTGGTCTACATCCTAGCAGAAAGCTTTTCCACTCTGTCTGGCAAGGAAAACCTGCGGGAGCACAGAAAACATCTCCCATCGTCTTCTGGACGTTGCACGGAGGTCTGCCAAGTGTTTGACAAGAAGGAAAGAAAAGTTGTCCAAAACAGCTTCCAATCGAATATTCATGTGATTGGAAACGTCAGGAAAGTGTAAGGTACTGTTTTCTATCAGTTGGCAAGCTGCGCACACAATCCCAGTGTTGTACAGCTTCCTTCTTCACCTTTGCGATGCTGCCGCTCTCTCCGGCTCCCGGAGCCGAAGAAGCAGCTTCTTCGCGCACAGACGATTGTACCGCTCACAGTGCTCTCTTAGCGCCGCTTCTGCCGAAAGAAGCCCGGGAGCGGCTCTTAGCTCCGGAGAGCATCGTACCTTCGTCTTTAGCGTCTTTTGTGGTCTACATCCTAGCAGAAAGCTTTTCCACTCTGTCTGGCAAGGAAAACCTGCGGGAGCACAGAAAACATCTCCCATCGTGTTCTGGACGTTGCACGGAGGTCGGCCAAGTGTTTGGCATGAAGGAAAGAAAAGTTGTCCAAAACAGCTTCCAATCGAATATTCATGTGATTGGAAACGTCAGGAAAGTGCAGGTTACTGTTTTTTATCAGTTGGCATGCTGCACACACAATCCCAGTGTTGCACAGCTTCCTTCTTCCCCTTTCCGATGCTGCCGCTCTCTCCGGCTCCCGGAGCCGAAGAAGCAGCTTCTTCGCGCAAAGACGATTGTACCGCTCACAGTGCTCTCTTAGCGCCGCTTCTGCCGAAAGAAGCCCGGGAGCGGCTCTTAGCTCCGGAGAGCATCGTACCTTCGTCTTTAGCGTCTTTTGTGGTCTACATCCTAGCAGAAAGCTTTTCCACTCTGTCTGGCAAGGAAAACCTGCGGGAGCACAGAAAACATCTCCCATCGTGTTCTGGACGTTGCACGGAGGTCTGCCAAGTGTTTGGCATGAAGGAAAGAAAAGTTGTCCAAAACAGCTTCCAATCGAATATTCATGTGATTGGAAACGTCAGGAAAGTGTAAGGTACTGTTTTCTATCAGTTGGCAAGCTGCGCACACAATCCCAGTGTTGTACAGCTTCCTTCTTCACCTTTGCGATGCTGCCGCTCTCTCCGGCTCCCGGAGCCGAAGAAGCGGCTTCTTCGCGCAAAGACGATTGTACCGCTCACAGTGCTCTCTTAGCGCCGCTTCTGCCGAAAGAAGCCCGGGAGCGGCTCTTAGCCCCGGAGAGCATCGTACCTTCGTCTTTAGCGTCTTTTGTGGTCTACATCCTAGCAGAAAGCTTTTCCACTCTGTCTGGCAAGGAAAACCTGCGGGAGCACAGAAAACATCTCCCATCGTCTTCTGGACGTTGCACGGACGTCTGCCAAGTGTTTGGCATGAAGGAAAGAAAAGTTGTCCAAAACAGCTTCCAATCGAATATTCATGTGATTGGAAACGTCAGGAAAGTGTAAGGTACTGTTTTCTATCAGTTGGCAAGCTGCGCACACAATCCCAGTGTTGTACAGCTTCCTTCTTCACCTTTCCCATGCTGCCGCTCTCTCCGGCTCCCGGAGCCGAAGAAGCGGCTTCTTCGCGCACAGACGATTGTATCGCTCACAGTGCTCTCTTAGCGCGGCTTCTGCCGAAAGAAGCCCGGGAGCGGCTCTTAGCTCCGGAGAGCATCGTACCTTCATCTTTAGCGTCTTTTGTGGTCTACATCCTAGCAGAAAGCTTTTCCACTCTGTCTGGCAAGGAAAACCTGCGGGAGCACAGAAAACATCTCCCATCGTCTTCTGGACGTTGCACGGAGGTCTGCCAAGTGTTTGACAAGAAGGAAAGAAAAGTTGTCCAAAACAGCTTCCAATCGAATATTCATGTGATTGGAAACGTCAGGAAAGTGTAAGGTACTGTTTTCTATCAGTTGGCAAGCTGCGCACACAATCCCAGTGTTGTACAGCTTCCTTCTTCACCTTTGCGATGCTGCCGCTCTCTCCGGCTCCCGGAGCCGAAGAAGCAGCTTCTTCGCGCACAGACGATTGTACCGCTCACAGTGCTCTCTTAGCGCCGCTTCTGCCGAAAGAAGCCCGGGAGCGGCTCTTAGCTCCGGAGAGCATCGTACCTTCGTCTTTAGCGTCTTTTGTGGTCTACATCCTAGCAGAAAGCTTTTCCACTCTGTCTGGCAAGGAAAACCTGCGGGAGCACAGAAAACATCTCCCATCGTGTTCTGGACGTTGCACGGAGGTCGGCCAAGTGTTTGGCATGAAGGAAAGAAAAGTTGTCCAAAACAGCTTCCAATCGAATATTCGTGTGATTGGAAACGTCAGGAAAGTGCAGGTTACTGTTTTCTATCACTTGGCAAGCTGCACACACAATCCCAGTGTTGCACAGCTTCCTTCTTCCCCTTTCCGATGCTGCCGCTCTCTCCGGCTCCCGGAGCCGAAGAAGCGGCTTCTTCGCGCAAAGACGATTGTACCGCTCACAGTGCTCTCCTTAACGCGGCTTCTGCCGAAAGAAGCCCGGGAACGGCTCTTAGCTCCGGAGAGCATCGTACCTTCGTCTTTAGCGTCTTTTGCGGTCTACATCCTAGCAGAAAGCTTTTCCACTCTGTCTGGCAAGGAAAACCTGCGGGAGCACAGAAAACATCTCCCATCGTCTTCTGGACGTTGCACGGAGGTCTGCCAAGTGTTTGGCATGAAGGAAAGAAAAGTTGTCCAAAACAGCTTCCAATCGAATATTCATGTGATTGGAAACGTCAGGAAAGTGTAAGGTACTGTTTTCTATCAGTTGGCAAGCTGCGCACACAATCCCAGTGTTGTACAGCTTCCTTCTTCACCTTTGCGATGCTGCCGCTCTCTCCGGCTCCCGGAGCCGAAGAAGCGGCTTCTTCGCGCAAAGACGATTGTACCGCTCACAGTGCTCTCTGAGCGCCGCTTCTGCCGAAAGAAGCCCGGGAGCGGCTCTTAGCTCCGGAGAGCATCGTACCTTCGTCTTTAGCGTCTTTTGTGGTCTACATCCTAGCAGAAAGCTTTTCCACTCTGTCTGGCAAGGAAAACCTGCGGGAGCACAGAAAACATCTCCCATCGTCTTCTGGACGTTGCACGGAGGTCTGCCAAGTGTTTGGCATGAAGGAAAGAAAAGTTGTCCAAAACAGCTTCCAATCGAATATTCATGTGATTGGAAACGTCAGGAAAGTGTAAGGTACTGTTTTCTATCAGTTGGCAAGCTGCGCACACAATCCCAGTGTTGTACAGCTTCCTTCTTCACCTTTCCGATGCTGCCGCTCTCTCCGGCTCACGGAGCCGAAGAAGCGGCTTCTTCGCGCAAAGACGATTGTACCGCTCACAGTGCTCTCTTAGCGCCGCTTCTGCCGAAAGAAGCCCGGGAGCGGCTCTTAGCTCCGGAGAGCATCGTACCTTCGTCTTTAGCGTCTTTTGTGGTCTACATCCTAGCAGAAAGCTTTTCCACTCTGTCTGGCAAGGAAAACCTGCGGGAGCACAGAAAACATCTCCCATCGTCTTCTGGACGTTGCACGGACGTCTGCCAAGTGTTTGGCATGAAGGTAAGAAAAGTTGTCCAAAACAGCTTCCAATCGAATATTCGTGTGATTGGAAACGTCAGGAAAGTGCAGGTTACTGTTTTCTATCAGTTGGCATGCTGCACACACAATCCCAGTGTTGCACAGCTTCCTTCTTCCCCTTTCCGATGCTGCCGCTCTCTCCGGCTCCCGGAGCCGAAGAAGCGGCTTCTTCGCGCAAAGACGATTGTACCGCTCACAGTGCTCTCCTTAACGCGGCTTCTGCCGAAAGAAGCCCGGGAACGGCTCTTAGCTCCGGAGAGCATCGTACCTTCGTCTTTAGCGTCTTTTGTGGTCTACATCCTAGCAGAAAGCTTTTCCACTCTGTCTGGCTAGGAAAACCTGCGGGAGCACAGAAAACATCTCCCATCGTGTTCTGGACGTTGCACGGAGGACTGCCAAGTGTTTGACAAGAAGGAAAGAAAAGTTGTCCAAAACAGCTTCCAATCGAATATTCATGGGATTGGAAACGTCAGGAAAGTGTAAGGTACTGTTTTCTAGCAGTTGGCAAGCTGCGCACACAATCCCAGTGTTGTACAGCTTCCTTCTTCACCTTTGCGATGCTGCCGCTCTCTCCGGCTCCCGGAGCCGAAGAAGCGGCTTCTTCGCGCACAGACGATTGTACCGCTCACAGTGCTCTCTTAGCGCCGCTTCTGCCGAAAGAAGCCCGGGAGCGGCTCTTAGCTCCGGAGAGCATCGTACCTTCGTCTTTAGCGTCTTTTGTGGTCTACATCCTAGCAGAAAGCTTTTCCACTCTGTCTGGCAAGGAAAACCTGCGGGAGCACAGAAAACATCTCCCATCGTCTTCTGGACGTTGCACGGAGGTCTGCCAAGTGTTTGGCATGAAGGAAAGAAAAGTTGTCCAAAACAGCTTCCAATCGAATATTCATGTGATTGGAAACGTCAGGAAAGTGTAAGGTACTGTTTTCTATCAGTTGGCAAGCTGCGCACACAATCCCAGTGTTGTACAGCTTCCTTCTTCACCTTTGCGATGCTGCCGCTCTCTCCGGCTCCCGGAGCCGAAGAAGCGGCTTCTTCGCGCAAAGACGATTGTACCGCTCACAGTGCTCTCTTAGCGCCGCTTCTGCCGAAAGAAGCCCGGGAGCGGCTCTTAGCTCCGGAGAGCATCGTACCTTCGTCTTTAGCGTCTTTTGTGGTCTACATCCTAGCAGAAAGCTTTTCCACTCTGTCTGGCTAGGAAAACCTGCGGGAGCACAGAAAACATCTCCCATCGTGTTCTGGACGTTGCACGGAGGTCTGCCAAGTGTTTGACAAGAAGGAAAGAAAAGTTGTCCAAAACAGCTTCCAATCGAATATTCATGGGATTGGAAACGTCAGGAAAGTGTAAGGTACTGTTTTCTATCAGTTGGCAAGCTGCGCACACAATCCCAGTGTTGTACAGCTTCCTTCTTCACCTTTCCGATGCTGCCGCTCTCTCCGGCTCCCGGAGCCGAAGAAGCAGCTTCTTCGCGCACAGACGATTGTACCGCTCACAGTGCTCTCTTAGCGCCGCTTCTGCCGAAAGAAGCCCGGGAGCGGCTCTTAGCTCCGGAGAGCATCGTACCTTCGTCTTTAGCGTCTTTTGTGGTCTACATCCTAGCAGAAAGCTTTTCCACTCTGTCTGGCTAGGAAAACCTGCGGGAGCACAGAAAACATCTCCCATCGTGTTCTGGACGTTGCACGGAGGTCTGCCAAGTGTTTGGCATGAAGGAAAGAAAAGTTGTCCAAAACAGCTTCCAATCGAATATTCGTGTGATTGGAAACGTCAGGAAAGTGCAGGTTACTGTTTTTTATCAGTTGGCATGCTGCACACACAATCCCAGTGTTGCACAGCTTCCTTCTTCCCCTTTCCAATGCTGCCGCTCTCTCCGGCTCCCGGAGCCGAAGAAGCAGCTTCTTCGCGCAAAGACGATTGTACCGCTCACAGTGCTCTCTTAGCGCCGCTTCTGCCGAAAGAAGCCCGGGAGCGGCTCTTAGCTCCGGAGAGCATCGTACCTTCGTCTTTAGCGTCTTTTGTGGTCTACATCCTAGCAGAAAGCTTTTCCACTCTGTCTGGCAAGGAAAACCTGCGGGAGCACAGAAAACATCTCCCATCGTCTTCTGGACGTTGCACGGACGTCTGCCAAGTGTTTGGCATGAAGGAAAGAAAAGTTGTCCAAAACAGCTTCCAATCGAATATTCATGTGATTGGAAACGTCAGGAAAGTGTAAGGTACTGTTTTCTATCAGTTGGCAAGCTGCGCACACAATCCCAGTGTTGTACAGCTTCCTTCTTCCCCTTTCCGATGCTGCCGCTCTCTCCGGCTCCCGGAGCCGAAGAAGCGGCTTCTTCGCGCACAGACGATTGTACCGCTCACAGTGCTCTCTTAGCGCGGCTTCTGCCGAAAGAAGCCCGGGAGCGGCTCTTAGCTCCGGAGAGCATCGTACCTTCGTCTTTAGCGTCTTTTGTGGTCTACATCCTAGCAGAAAGCTTTTCCACTCTGTCTGGCAAGGAAAACCTGCGGGAGCACAGAAAACATCTCCCATCGTCTTCTGGACGTTGCACGGAGGTCTGCCAAGTGTTTGGCATGAAGGAAAGAAAAGTTGTCCAAAACAGCTTCCAATCGAATATTCATGTGATTGGAAACGTCAGGAAAGTGTAAGGTACTGTTTTCTATCAGTTGGCAAGCTGCGCACACAATCCCAGTGTTGTACAGCTTCCTTCTTCACCTTTGCGATGCTGCCGCTCTCTCCGGCTCCCGGAGCCGAAGAAGCGGCTTCTTCGCGCAAAGACGATTGTACCGCTCACAGTGCTCTCTTAGCGCCGCTTCTGCCGAAAGAAGCCCGGGAGCGGCTCTTAGCTCCGGAGAGCATCGTACCTTCGTCTTTAGCGTCTTTTGTGGTCTACATCCTAGCAGAAAGCTTTTCCACTCTGTCTGGCAAGGAAAACCTGCGGGAGCACAGAAAACATCTCCCATCGTCTTCTGGACGTTGCACGGACGTCTGCCAAGTGTTTGGCATGAAGGAAAGAAAAGTTGTCCAAAACAGCTTCCAATCGAATATTCATGTGATTGGAAACGTCAGGAAAGTGTAAGGTACTGTTTTCTATCAGTTGGCAAGCTGCGCACACAATCCCAGTGTTGTACAGCTTCCTTCTTCACCTTTCCCATGCTGCCGCTCTCTCCGGCTCCCGGAGCCGAAGAAGCGGCTTCTTCGCGCACAGACGATTGTACCGCTCACAGTGCTCTCTTAGCGCGGCTTCTGCCGAAAGAAGCCCGGGAGCGGCTCTTAGCTCCGGAGAGCATCGTACCTTCATCTTTAGCGTCTTTTGTGGTCTACATCCTAGCAGAAAGCTTTTCCACTCTGTCTGGCAAGGAAAACCTGCGGGAGCACAGAAAACATCTCCCATCGTCTTCTGGACGTTGCACGGAGGTCTGCCAAGTGTTTGACAAGAAGGAAAGAAAAGTTGTCCAAAACAGCTTCCAATCGAATATTCATGTGATTGGAAACGTCAGGAAAGTGTAAGGTACTGTTTTCTATCAGTTGGCAAGCTGCGCACACAATCCCAGTGTTGTACAGCTTCCTTCTTCACCTTTGCGATGCTGCCGCTCTCTCCGGCTCCCGGAGCCGAAGAAGCAGCTTCTTCGCGCACAGACGATTGTACCGCTCACAGTGCTCTCTTAGCGCCGCTTCTGCCGAAAGAAGCCCGGGAGCGGCTCTTAGCTCCGGAGAGCATCGTACCTTCGTCTTTAGCGTCTTTTGTGGTCTACATCCTAGCAGAAAGCTTTTCCACTCTGTCTGGCAAGGAAAACCTGCGGGAGCACAGAAAACATCTCCCATCGTGTTCTGGACGTTGCACGGACGTCTGCCAAGTGTTTGGCATGAAGGAAAGAAAAGTTGTCCAAAACAGCTTCCAATCGAATATTCGTGTGATTGGAAACGTCAGGAAAGTGCAGGTTACTGTTTTCTATCACTTGGCAAGCTGCACACACAATCCCAGTGTTGCACAGCTTCCTTCTTCCCCTTTCCGATGCTGCCGCTCTCTCCGGCTCCCGGAGCCGAAGAAGCGGCTTCTTCGCGCAAAGACGATTGTACCGCTCACAGTGCTCTCCTTAACGCGGCTTCTGCCGAAAGAAGCCCGGGAACGGCTCTTAGCTCCGGAGAGCATCGTACCTTCGTCTTTAGCGTCTTTTGTGGTCTACATCCTAGCAGAAAGCTTTTCCACTCTGTCTGGCAAGGAAAACCTGCGGGAGCACAGGAAACATCTCCCATCGTCTTCTGGACGTTGCACGGAGGTCTGCCAAGTGTTTGGCATGAAGGAAAGAAAAGTTGTCCAAAACAGCTTCCAATCGAATATTCATGTGATTGGAAACGTCAGGAAAGTGTAAGGTACTGTTTTCTATCAGTTGGCAAGCTGCGCACACAATCCCAGTGTTGTACAGCTTCCTTCTTCACCTTTCCGATGCTGCCGCTCTCTCCGGCTCCCGGAGCCGAAGAAGCGGCTTCTTCGCGCACAGACGATTGTACCGCTCACAGTGCTCTCTTAGCGCGGCTTCTGCCGAAAGAAGCCCGGGAGCGGCTCTTAGCTCCGGAGAGCATCGTACCTTCGTCTTTAGCGTCTTTTGTGGTCTACATCCTAGCAGAAAGCTTTTCCACTCTGTCTGGCAAGGAAAACCTGCGGGAGCACAGAAAACATCTCCCATCGTCTTCTGGACGTTGCACGGAGGTCTGCCAAGTGTTTGGCATGAAGGAAAGAAAAGTTGTCCAAAACAGCTTCCAATCGAATATTCATGTGATTGGAAACGTCAGGAAAGTGTAAGGTACTGTTTTCTATCAGTTGGCAAGCTGCGCACACAATCCCAGTGTTGTACAGCTTCCTTCTTCACCTTTGCGATGCTGCCGCTCTCTCCGGCTCACGGAGCCGAAGAAGCGGCTTCTTCGCGCACAGACGATTGTACCGCTCACAGTGCTCTCTTAGCGCCGCTTCTGCCGAAAGAAGCCCGGGAGCGGCTCTTAGCTCCGGAGAGCATCGTACCTTCGTCTTTAGCGTCTTTTGTGGTCTACATCCTAGCAGAAAGCTTTTCCACTCTGTCTGGCAAGGAAAACCTGCGGGAGCACAGAAAACATCTCCCATCGTCTTCTGGACGTTGCACGGACGTCTGCCAAGTGTTTGGCATGAAGGAAAGAAAAGTTGTCCAAAACAGCTTCCAATCGAATATTCATGTGATTGGAAACGTCAGGAAAGTGTAAGGTACTGTTTTCTATCAGTTGGCAAGCTGCGCACACAATCCCAGTGTTGTACAGCTTCCTTCTTCACCTTTCCCATGCTGCCGCTCTCTCCGGCTCCCGGAGCCGAAGAAGCGGCTTCTTCGCGCAAAGACGATTGTACCGCTCACAGTGCTCTCTTAGCGCCGCTTCTGCCGAAAGAAGCCCGGGAGCGGCTCTTAGCTCCGGAGAGCATCGTACCTTCGTCTTTAGCGTCTTTTGTGGTCTACATCCTAGCAGAAAGCTTTTCCACTCTGTCTGGCAAGGAAAACCTGCGGGAGCACAGAAAACATCTCCCATCGTGTTCTGGACGTTGCACGGAGGTCTGCCAAGTGTTTGACAAGAAGGAAAGAAAAGTTGTCCAAAACAGCTTCCAATCGAATATTCATGTGATTGGAAACGTCAGGAAAGTGTAAGGTACTGTTTTCTATCAGTTGGCAAGCTGCGCACACAATCCCAGTGTTGTACAGCTTCCTTCTTCACCTTTGCGATGCTGCCGCTCTCTCCGGCTCCCGGAGCCGAAGAAGCAGCTTCTTCGCGCACAGACGATTGTACCGCTCACAGTGCTCTCTTAGCGCCGCTTCTGCCGAAAGAAGCCCGGGAGCGGCTCTTAGCTCCGGAGAGCATCGTACCTTCGTCTTTAGCGTCTTTTGTGGTCTACATCCTAGCAGAAAGCTTTTCCACTCTGTCTGGCAAGGAAAACCTGCGGGAGCACAGAAAACATCTCCCATCGTCTTCTGGACGTTGCACGGAGGTCTGCCAAGTGTTTGGCATGAAGGAAAGAAAAGTTGTCCAAAACAGCTTCCAATCGAATGTTCGTGTGATTGGAAACGTCAGGAAAGTGCAGGTTACTGTTTTCTATCAGTTGGCATGCTGCACACACAATCCCAGTGTTGTACAGCTTCCTTCTTCCCCTTTCCGATGCTGCCGCTCTCTCCGGCTCCCGGAGCCGAAGAAGCGGCTTCTTCGCGCAAAGACGATTGTACCGCTCACAGTGCTCTCCTTAACGCGGCTTCTGCCGAAAGAAGCCCGGGAACGGCTCTTAGCTCCGGAGAGCATCGTACCTTCGTCTTTAGCGTCTTTTGTGGTCTACATCCTAGCAGAAAGCTTTTCCACTCTGTCTGGCAAGGAAAACCTGCGGGAGCACAGAAAACATCTCCCATCGTCTTCTGGACGTTGCACGGACGTCTGCCAAGTGTTTGGCATGAAGGAAAGAAAAGTTGTCCAAAACAGCTTCCAATCGAATATTCATGGGATTGGAAACGTCAGGAAAGTGTAAGGTACTGTTTTCTATCAGTTGGCAAGCTGCGCACACAATCCCAGTGTTGCACAGCTTCCTTCTTCCCCTTTCCGATGCTGCCGCTCTCTCCGGCTCCCGGAGCCGAAGAAGCAGCTTCTTCGCGCACAGACGATTGTACCGCTCACAGTGCTCTCTTAGCGCGGCTTCTGCCGAAAGAAGCCCGGGAGCGGCTCTTAGCTCCGGAGAGCATCGTACCTTCGTCTTTAGCGTCTTTTGTGGTCTACATCCTAGCAGAAAGCTTTTCCACTCTGTCTGGCAAGGAAAACCTGCGGGAGCACAGAAAACATCTCCCATCGTCTTCTGGACGTTGCACGGAGGTCTGCCAAGTGTTTGGCATGAAGGAAAGAAAAGTTGTCCAAAACAGCTTCCAATCGAATATTCATGTGATTGGAAACGTCAGGAAAGTGTAAGGTACTGTTTTCTATCAGTTGGCAAGCTGCGCACACAATCCCAGTGTTGTACAGCTTCCTTCTTCCCCTTTCCGATGCTGCCGCTCTCTCCGGCTCCCGGAGCCGAAGAAGCGGCTTCTTCGCGCACAGACGATTGTACCGCTCACAGTGCTCTCTTAGCGCCGCTTCTGCCGAAAGAAGCCCGGGAGCGGCTCTTAGCTCCGGAGAGCATCGTACCTTCGTCTTTAGCGTCTTTTGTGGTCTACATCCTAGCAGAAAGCTTTTCCACTCTGTCTGGCAAGGAAAACCTGCGGGAGCACAGAAAACATCTCCCATCGTCTTCTGGACGTTGCACGGAGGTCTGCCAAGTGTTTGGCATGAAGGAAAGAAAAGTTGTCCAAAACAGCTTCCAATCGAATATTCGTGTGATTGGAAACGTCAGGAAAGTGCAGGTTACTGTTTTCTATCAGTTGGCATGCTGCACACACAATCCCAGTGTTCCACAGCTTCCTTCTTCCCCTTTCCGATGCTGCCGCTCTCTCCGGCTCCCGGAGCCGAAGAAGCGGCTTCTTCGCGCAAAGACGATTGTACCGCTCACAGTGCTCTCCTTAACGCGGCTTCTGCCGAAAGAAGCCCGGGAACGGCTCTTAGCTCCGGAGAGCATCGTACCTTCGTCTTTAGCGTCTTTTGTGGTCTACATCCTAGCAGAAAGCTTTTCCACTCTGTCTGGCTAGGAAAACCTGCGGGAGCACAGAAAACATCTCCCATCGTGTTCTGGACGTTGCACGGAGGACTGCCAAGTGTTTGACAAGAAGGAAAGAAAAGTTGTCCAAAACAGCTTCCAATCGAATATTCATGGGATTGGAAACGTCAGGAAAGTGTAAGGTACTGTTTTCTAGCAGTTGGCAAGCTGCGCACACAATCCCAGTGTTGTACAGCTTCCTTCTTCACCTTTCCGATGCTGCCGCTCTCTCCGGCTCCCGGAGCCGAAGAAGCAGCTTCTTCGCGCAAAGACGACTGTACCGCTCACAGTGCTCTCTTAGCGCCGCTTCTGCCGAAAGAAGCCCGGGAGCGGCTCTTAGCTCCGGAGAGCATCGTACCTTCGTCTTTAGCGTCTTTTGTGGTCTACATCCTAGCAGAAAGCTTTTCCACTCTGTCTGGCAAGGAAAACCTGCGGGAGCACAGAAAACATCTCCCATCGTCTTCTGGACGTTGCACGGACGTCTGCCAAGTGTTTGGCATGAAGGAAAGAAAAGTTGTCCAAAACAGCTTCCAATCGAATATTCATGGGATTGGAAACGTCAGGAAAGTGTAAGGTACTGTTTTCTATCAGTTGGCAAGCTGCGCACACAATCCCAGTGTTGTACAGCTTCCTTCTTCCCCTTTCCGATGTTGCCGCTCTCTCCGGCTCCCGGAGCCGAAGAAGCGGCTTCTTCGCGCACAGACGATTGTACCGCTCGCAGTGCTCTCTTAGCGCGGCTTCTGCCGAAAGAAGCCCGGGAGCGGCTCTTAGCTCCGGAGAGCATCGTACCTTCGTCTTTAGCGTCTTTTGTGGTCTACATCCTAGCAGAAAGCTTTTCCACTCTGTCTGGCAAGGAAAACCTGCGGGAGCACAGAAAACATCTCCCATCGTGTTCTGGACGTTGCACGGAGGTCTGCCAAGTGTTTGGCATGAAGGAAAGAAAAGTTGGCCAAAACAGCTTCCAATCGAATATTCATGTGATTGGAAACGTCAGGAAAGTGTAAGGTACTGTTTTCTATCAGTTGGCAAGCTGCGCACACAATCCCAGTGTTGTACAGCTTCCTTCTTCACCTTTGCGATGCTGCCGCTCTCTCCGGCTCCCGGAGCCGAAGAAGCGGCTTCTTCGCGCACAGACGATTGTACCGCTCACAGTGCTCTCTTAGCGCCGCTTCTGCCGAAAGAAGCCCGGGAGCGGCTCTTAGCTCCGGAGAGCATCGTACCTTCGTCTTTAGCGTCTTTTGTGGTCTACATCCTAGCAGAAAGCTTTTCCACTCTGTCTGGCAAGGAAAACCTGCGGGAGCACAGAAAACATCTCCCATCGTCTTCTGGACGTTGCACGGACGTCTGCCAAGTGTTTGGCATGAAGGAAAGAAAAGTTGTCCAAAACAGCTTCCAATCGAATATTCATGTGATTGGAAACGTCAGGAAAGTGTAAGGTACTGTTTTGTATCAGTTGGCAAGCTGCGCACACAATCCCAGTGTTGTACAGCTTCCTTCTTCACCTTTCCCATGCTGCCGCTCTCTCCGGCTCCCGGAGCCGAAGAAGCGGCTTCTTCGCGCACAGACGATTGTACCGCTCACAGTGCTCTCTTAGCGCCGCTTCTGCCGAAAGAAGCCCGGGAGCGGCTCTTAGCTCCGGAGAGCATCGTACCTTCGTCTTTAGCGTCTTTTGTGGTCTACATCCTAGCAGAAAGCTTTTCCACTCTGTCTGGCAAGGAAAACCTGCGGGAGCACAGAAAACATCTCCCATCGTGTTCTGGACGTTGCACGGAGGTCTGCCAAGTGTTTGACAAGAAGGAAAGAAAAGTTGTCCAAAACAGCTTCCAATCGAATATTCATGTGATTGGAAACGTCAGGAAAGTGTAAGGTACTGTTTTCTATCAGTTGGCAAGCTGCGCACACAATCCCAGTGTTGTACAGCTTCCTTCTTCACCTTTGCGATGCTGCCGCTCTCTCCGGCTCCCGGAGCCGAAGAAGCAGCTTCTTCGCGCACAGACGATTGTACCGCTCACAGTGCTCTCTTAGCGCCGCTTCTGCCGAAAGAAGCCCGGGAGCGGCTCTTAGCTCCGGAGAGCATCGTACCTTCGTCTTTAGCGTCTTTTGTGGTCTACATCCTAGCAGAAAGCTTTTCCACTCTGTCTGGCAAGGAAAACCTGCGGGAGCACAGAAAACATCTCCCATCGTCTTCTGGACGTTGCACGGAGGTCTGCCAAGTGTTTGGCATGAAGGAAAGAAAAGTTGTCCAAAACAGCTTCCAATCGAATATTCGTGTGATTGGAAACGTCAGGAAAGTGCAGGTTACTGTTTTCTATCAGTTGGCATGCTGCACACACAATCCCAGTGTTGTACAGCTTCCTTCTTCCCCTTTCCGATGCTGCCGCTCTCTCCGGCTCCCGGAGCCGAAGAAGCGGCTTCTTCGCGCAAAGACGATTGTACCGCTCACAGTGCTCTCCTTAACGCGGCTTCTGCCGAAAGAAGCCCGGGAACGGCTCTTAGCTCCGGAGAGCATCGTACCTTCGTCTTTAGCGTCTTTTGTGGTCTACATCCTAGCAGAAAGCTTTTCCACTCTGTCTGGCTAGGAAAACCTGCGGGAGCACAGAAAACATCTCCCATCGTGTTCTGGACGTTGCACGGAGGACTGCCAAGTGTTTGACAAGAAGGAAAGAAAAGTTGTCCAAAACAGCTTCCAATCGAATATTCATGGGATTGGAAACGTCAGGAAAGTGTAAGGTACTGTTTTCTAGCAGTTGGCAAGCTGCGCACACAATCCCAGTGTTGTACAGCTTCCTTCTTCACCTTTCCGATGCTGCCGCTCTCTCCGGCTCCCGGAGCCGAAGAAGCAGCTTCTTCGCGCAAAGACGATTGTACCGCTCACAGTGCTCTCTTAGCGCGGCTTCTGCCGAAAGAAGCCCGGGAGCGGCTCTTAGCTCCGGAGAGCATCGTACCTTCGTCTTTAGCGTCTTTTGTGGTCTACATCCTAGCAGAAAGCTTTTCCACTCTGTCTGGCAAGGAAAACCTGCGGGAGCACAGAAAACATCTCCCATCGTCTTCTGGACGTTGCACGGACGTCTGCCAAGTGTTTGGCATGAAGGAAAGAAAAGTTGTCCAAAACAGCTTCCAATCGAATATTCATGGGATTGGAAACGTCAGGAAAGTGTAAGGTACTGTTTTCTATCAGTTGGCAAGCTGCGCACACAATCCCAGTGTTGTACAGCTTCCTTCTTCCCCTTTCCGATGCTGCCGCTCTCTCCGGCTCCCGGAGCCGAAGAAGCAGCTTCTTCGCGCACAGACGATTGTACCGCTCACAGTGCTCTCTTAGCGCGGCTTCTGCCGAAAGAAGCCCGGGAGCGGCTCTTAGCTCCGGAGAGCATCGTACCTTCGTCTTTAGCGTCTTTTGTGGTCTACATCCTAGCAGAAAGCTTTTCCACTCTGTCTGGCAAGGAAAACCTGCGGGAGCACAGAAAACATCTCCCATCGTCTTCTGGACGTTGCACGGAGGTCTGCCAAGTGTTTGGCATGAAGGAAAGAAAAGTTGTCCAAAACAGCTTCCAATCGAATATTCATGTGATTGGAAACGTCAGGAAAGTGTAAGGTACTGTTTTCTATCAGTTGGCAAGCTGCGCACACAATCCCAGTGTTGTACAGCTTCCTTCTTCCCCTTTCCGATGCTGCCGCTCTCTCCGGCTCCCGGAGCCGAAGAAGCGGCTTCTTCGCGCACAGACGATTGTACCGCTCACAGTGCTCTCTTAGCGCGGCTTCTGCCGAAAGAAGCCCGGGAGCGGCTCTTAGCTCCGGAGAGCATCGTACCTTCGTCTTTAGCGTCTTTTGTGGTCTACATCCTAGCAGAAAGCTTTTCCACTCTGTCTGGCAAGGAAAACCTGCGGGAGCACAGAAAACATCTCCCATCGTCTTCTGGACGTTGCACGGAGGTCTGCCAAGTGTTTGGCATGAAGGAAAGAAAAGTTGTCCAAAACAGCTTCCAATCGAATATTCATGTGATTGGAAACGTCAGGAAAGTGTAAGGTACTGTTTTCTATCAGTTGGCAAGCTGCGCACACAATCCCAGTGTTGTACAGCTTCCTTCTTCACCTTTGCGATGCTGCCGCTCTCTCCGGCTCCCGGAGCCGAAGAAGCGGCTTCTTCGCGCAAAGACGATTGTACCGCTCACAGTGCTCTCTTAGCGCCGCTTCTGCCGAAAGAAGCCCGGGAGCGGCTCTTAGCTCCGGAGAGCATCGTACCTTCGTCTTTAGCGTCTTTTGTGGTCTACATCCTAGCAGAAAGCTTTTCCACTCTGTCTGGCAAGGAAAACCTGCGGGAGCACAGAAAACATCTCCCATCGTCTTCTGGACGTTGCACAGACGTCTGCCAAGTGTTTGGCATGAAGGAAAGAAAAGTTGTCCAAAACAGCTTCCAATCGAATATTCATGTGATTGGAAACGTCAGGAAAGTGTAAGGTACTGTTTTCTATCAGTTGGCAAGCTGCGCACACAATCCCAGTGTTGTACAGCTTCCTTCTTCACCTTTCCCATGCTGCCGCTCTCTCCGGCTCCCGGAGCCGAAGAAGCGGCTTCTTCGCGCACAGACGATTGTACCGCTCACAGTGCTCTCTTAGCGCCGCTTCTGCCGAAAGAAGCCCGGGAGCGGCTCTTAGCTCCGGAGAGCATCGTACCTTCGTCTTTAGCGTCTTTTGTGGTCTACATCCTAGCAGAAAGCTTTTCCACTCTGTCTGGCAAGGAAAACCTGCGGGAGCACAGAAAACATCTCCCATCGTCTTCTGGACGTTGCACGGAAGTCTGCCAAGTGTTTGACAAGAAGGAAAGAAAAGTTGTCCAAAACAGCTTCCAATGGAATATTCATGTGATTGGAAACGTCAGGAAAGTGTAAGGTACTGTTTTCTATCAGTTGGCAAGCTGCGCACACAATCCCAGTGTTGTACAGCTTCCTTCTTCACCTTTGCGATGCTGCCGCTCTCTCCGGCTCCCGGAGCCGAAGAAGCGGCTTCTTCGCGCACAGACGATTGTACCGCTCACAGTGCTCTCTTAGCGCCGCTTCTGCCGAAAGAAGCCCGGGAGCGGCTCTTAGCTCCGGAGAGCATCGTACCTTCGTCTTTAGCGTCTTTTGTGCTCTACATCCTAGCAGAAAGCTTTTCCACTCTGTCTGGCAAGGAAAACCTGCGGGAGCACAGAAAACATCTCCCATCGTGTTCTGGACGTTGCACGGACGTCTGCCAAGTGTTTGGCATGAAGGAAAGAAAAGTTGTCCAAAACAGCTTCCAATCGAATATTCGTGTGATTGGAAACGTCAGGAAAGTGCAGGTTACTGTTTTCTATCACTTGGCAAGCTGCACACACAATCCCAGTGTTGCACAGCTTCCTTCTTCCCCTTTCCGATGCTGCCGCTCTCTCCGGCTCCCGGAGCCGAAGAAGCGGCTTCTTCGCGCAAAGACGATTGTACCGCTCACAGTGCTCTCCTTAACGCGGCTTCTGCCGAAAGAAGCCCGGGAACGGCTCTTAGCTCCGGAGAGCATCGTACCTTCGTCTTTAGCGTCTTTTGTGGTCTACATCCTAGCAGAAAGCTTTTCCACTCTGTCTGGCAAGGAAAACCTGCGGGAGCACAGAAAACATCTCCCATCGTGTTCTGGACGTTGCACGGACGTCTGCCAAGTGTTTGGCATGAAGGAAAGAAAAGTTGTCCAAAACAGCTTCCAATCGAATATTCATGTGATTGGAAACGTCAGGAAAGTGTAAGGTACTGTTTTCTATCAGTTGGCAAGCTGCGCACACAATCCCAGTGTTGTACAGCTTCCTTCTTCACATTTGCGATGCTGCCGCTCTCTCCGGCTCCCGGAGCCGAAGAAGCGGCTTCTTCGCGCAAAGACGATTGTACCGCTCACAGTGCTCTCTTAGCGCGGCTTCTGCCGAAAGAAGCCCGGGAGCGGCTCTTAGCTCCGGAGAGCATCGTACCTTCGTCTTTAGCGTCTTTTGTGGTCTACATCCTAGCAGAAAGCTTTTCCACTCTGTCTGGCAAGGAAAACCTGCGGGAGCACAGAAAACATCTCCCATCGTCTTCTGGACGTTGCACGGAGGTCTGCCAAGTGTTTGGCATGAAGGAAAGAAAAGTTGTCCAAAACAGCTTCCAATCGAATATTCGTGTGATTGGAAACGTCAGGAAAGTGCAGGTTACTGTTTTCTATCAGTTGGCATGCTGCACACACAATCCCAGTGTTGCACAGCTTCCTTCTTCCCCTTTCCGATGCTGCCGCTCTCTCCGGCTCCCGGAGCCGAAGAAGCGGCTTCTTCGCGCAAAGACGATTGTACCGCTCACAGTGCTCTCCTTAACGCGGCTTCTGCCGAAAGAAGCCCGGGAACGGCTCTTAGCTCCGGAGAGCATCGTACCTTCGTCTTTAGCGTCTTTTGTGGTCTACATCCTAGCAGAAAGCTTTTCCACTCTGTCTGGCAAGGAAAACCTGCGGGAGCACAGAAAACATCTCCCATCGTCTTCTGGACGTTGCACGGACGTCTGCCAAGTGTTTGGCATGAAGGAAAGAAAAGTTGTCCAAAACAGCTTCCAATCGAATATTCATGGGATTGGAAACGTCAGGAAAGTGTAAGGTACTGTTTTCTATCAGTTGGCAAGCTGCGCACACAATCCCAGTGTTGTACAGCTTCCTTCTTCACCTTTCCGATGCTGCCGCTCTCTCCGGCTCCCGGAGCCGAAGAAGCAGCTTCTTCGCGCAAAGACGATTGTACCGCTCACAGTGCTCTCTTAGCGCCGCTTCTGCCGAAAGAAGCCCGGGAGCGGCTCTTAGCTCCGGAGAGCATCGTACCTTCGTCTTTAGCGTCTTTTGTGGTCTACATCCTAGCAGAAAGCTTTTCCACTCTGTCTGGCAAGGAAAACCTGCGGGAGCACAGAAAACATCTCCCATCGTGTTCTGGACGTTGCACGGAGGTCTGCCAAGTGTTTGGCATGAAGGAAAGAAAAGTTGTCCAAAACAGCTTCCAATCGAATATTCATGTGATTGGAAACGTCAGGAAAGTGTAAGGTACTGTTTTCTATCAGTTGGCAAGCTGCGCACACAATCCCAGTGTTGTACAGCTTCCTTCTTCCCCTTTCCGATGCTGCCGCTCTCTCCGGCTCCCGGAGCCGAAGAAGCGGCTTCTTCGCGCACAGACGATTGTACCGCTCACAGTGCTCTCCTTAACGCGGCTTCTGCCGAAAGAAGCCCGGGAGCGGCTCTTAGCTCCGGAGAGCATCGTACCTTCGTCTTTAGCGTCTTTTGTGGTCTACATCCTAGCAGAAAGCTTTTCCACTCTGTCTGGCAAGGAAAACCTGCGGGAGCACAGAAAACATCTCCCATCGTGTTCTGGACGTTGCACGGAGGTCTGCCAAGTGTTTGGCATGAAGGAAAGAAAAGTTGTCCAAAACAGCTTCCAATCGAATATTCATGTGATTGGAAACGTCAGGAAAGTGTAAGGTACTGTTTTCTATCAGTTGGCAAGCTGCGCACACAATCCCAGTGTTGTACAGCTTCCTTCTTCACCTTTGCGATGCTGCCGCTCTCTCCAGCTACCGGAGCCGAAGAAGCGGCTTCTTCGCGCAAAGACGATTGTACCGCTCACAGTGCTCTCTTAGCGCCGCTTCTGCCGAAAGAAGCCCGGGAGCGGCTCTTAGCTCCGGAGAGCATCGTACCTTCGTCTTTAGCGTCTTTTGTGGTCTACATCCTAGCAGAAAGCTTTTCCACTCTGTCTGGCAAGGAAAACCTGCGGGAGCACAGAAAACATCTCCCATCGTCTTCTGGACGTTGCACGGACGTCTGCCAAGTGTTTGGCATGAAGGAAAGAAAAGTTGTCCAAAACAGCTTCCAATCGAATATTCATGTGATTGGAAACGTCAGGAAAGTGTAAGGTACTGTTTTCTATCAGTTGGCAAGCTGCGCACACAATCCCAGTGTTGTACAGCTTCCTTCTTCACCTTTCCCATGCTGCCGCTCTCTCCGGCTCCCGGAGCCGAAGAAGCGGCTTCTTCGCGCACAGACGATTGTACCGCTCACAGTGCTCTCTTAGCGCGGCTTCTGCCGAAAGAAGCCCGGGAGCGGCTCTTAGCTCCGGAGAGCATCGTACCTTCGTCTTTAGCGTCTTTTGTGGTCTACATCCTAGCAGAAAGCTTTTCCACTCTGTCTGGCAAGGAAAACCTGCGGGAGCACAGAAAACATCTCCCATCGTCTTCTGGACGTTGCACGGAGGTCTGCCAAGTGTTTGACAAGAAGGAAAGAAAAGTTGTCCAAAACAGCTTCCAATCGAATATTCATGTGATTGGAAACGTCAGGAAAGTGTAAGGTACTGTTTTCTATCAGTTGGCAAGCTGCGCACACAATCCCAGTGTTGTACAGCTTCCTTCTTCACCTTTGCGATGCTGCCGCTCTCTCCGGCTCCCGGAGCCGAAGAAGCAGCTTATTCGCGCACAGACGATTGTACCGCTCACAGTGCTCTCTTAGCGCCGCTTCTGCCGAAAGAAGCCCGGGAGCGGCTCTTAGCTCCGGAGAGCATCGTACCTTCGTCTTTAGCGTCTTTTGTGGTCTACATCCTAGCAGAAAGCTTTTCCACTCTGTCTGGCAAGGAAAACCTGCGGGAGCACAGAAAACATCTCCCATCGTCTTCTGGACGTTGCACGGACGTCTGCCAAGTGTTTGGCATGAAGGAAAGAAAAGTTGTCCAAAACAGCTTCCAATCGAATATTCGTGTGATTGGAAACGTCAGGAAAGTGCAGGTTACTGTTTTCTATCACTTGGCAAGCTGCACACACAATCCCAGTGCTGCACAGCTTCCTTCTTCCCCTTTCCGATGCTGCCGCTCTCTCCGGCTCCCGGAGCCGAAGAAGCGGCTTCTTCGCGCAAAGACGATTATACCGCTCACAGTGCTCTCCTTAACGCGGCTTCTGCCGAAAGAAGCCCGGGAACGGCTCTTAGCTCCGGAGAGCATCGTACCTTCGTCTTTAGCGTCTTTTGTGGTCTACATCCTAGCAGAAAGCTTTTCCACTCTGTCTGGCAAGGAAAACCTGCGGGAGCACAGAAAACATCTCCCATCGTGTTCTGGACGTTGCACGGAGGTCTGCCAAGTGTTTGGCATGAAGGAAAGAAAAGTTGTCCAAAACAGCTTCCAATCGAATATTCATGTGATTGGAAACGTCAGGAAAGTGTAAGGTACTGTTTTCTATCAGTTGGCAAGCTGCGCACACAATCCCAGTGTTGTACAGCTTCCTTCTTCACCTTTGCGATGCTGCCGCTCTCTCCGGCTCCCGGAGCCGAAGAAGCGGCTTCTTCGCGCAAAGACGATTGTACCGCTCACAGTGCTCTCTTAGCGCCGCTTCTGCCGAAAGAAGCCCGGGAGCGGCTCTTAGCTCCGGAGAGCATCGTACCTTCGTCTTTAGCGTCTTTTGTGGTCTACATCCTAGCAGAAAGCTTTTCCACTCTGTCTGGCAAGGAAAACCTGCGGGAGCACAGAAAACATCTCCCATCGTGTTCTGGACGTTGCACGGAGGTCTGCCAAGTGTTTGGCATGAAGGAAAGAAAAGTTGTCCAAAACAGCTTCCAATCGAATATTCGTGTGATTGGAAACGTCAGGAAAGTGTAAGGTACTGTTTTCTATCAGTTGGCAAGCTGCACACACAATCCCAGTGTTGCACAGCTTCCTTCTTCCCCTTTCCGATGCTGCCGCTCTCTCCGGCTCCCGGAGCCGAAGAAGCGGCTTCTTCGCGCAAAGACGATTGTACCGCTCACAGTGCTCTCCTTAACACGGCTTCTGCCGAAAGAAGCCCGGGAACGGCTCTTAGCTCCGGAGAGCATCGTACCTTCGTCTTTAGCGTCTTTTGTGGTCTACATCCTAGCAGAAAGCTTTTCCACTCTGTCTGGCAAGGAAAACCTGCGGGAGCACAGAAAACATCTCCCATCGTCTTCTGGACGTTGCACGGAGGTCTGCCAAGTGTTTGGCATGAAGGAAAGAAAAGTTGTCCAAAACAGCTTCCAATCGAATATTCATGGGATTGGAAACGTCAGGAAAGTGTAAGGTACTGTTTTCTATCAGTTGGCAAGCTGCGCACACAATCCCAGTGTTGTACAGCTTCCTTCTTCACCTTTCCGATGCTGCCGCTCTCTCCGGCTCCCGGAGCCGAAGAAGCGGCTTCTTCGCGCACAGACGATTGTACCGCTCACAGTGCTCTCTTAGCGCGGCTTCTGCCGAAAGAAGCCCGGGAGCGGCTCTTAGCTCCGGAGAGCATCGTACCTTCGTCTTTAGCGTCTTTTGTGGTCTACATCCTAGCAGAAAGCTTTTCCACTCTGTCTGGCAAGGAAAACCTGCGGGAGCACAGAAAACATCTCCCATCGTGTTCTGGACGTTGCACGGAGGTCTGCCAAGTGTTTGACAAGAAGGAAAGAAAAGTTGTCCAAAACAGCTTCCAATCGAATATTCATGGGATTGGAAACGTCAGGAAAGTGTAAGGTACTGTTTTCTATCAGTTGGCAAGCTGCGCACACAATCCCAGTGTTGTACAGCTTCCTTCTTCACCTTTCCGATGCTGCCGCTCTCTCCGGCTCCCGGAGCCGAAGAAGCAGCTTCTTCGCGCACAGACGATTGTACCGCTCACAGTGCTCTCTTAGCGCCGCTTCTGCCGAAAGAAGCCCGGGAGCGGCTCTTAGCTCCGGAGAGCATCGTACCTTCGTCTTTAGCGTCTTTTGTGGTCTACATCCTAGCAGAAAGCTTTTCCACTCTGTCTGGCAAGGAAAACCTGCGGGAGCACAGAAAACATCTCCCATCGTCTTCTGGACGTTGCACGGACGTCTGCCAAGTGTTTGACAAGAAGGAAAGAAAAGTTGTCCAAAACAGCTTCCAATCGAATATTCGTGTGATTGGAAACGTCAGGAAAGTGCAGGTTACTGTTTTCTATCAGTTGGCAAGCTGCACACACAATCCCAGTGTTGCACAGCTTCCTTCTTCCCCTTTCCGATGCTGCCGCTCTCTCCGGCTCCCGGAGCAGAAGAAGCGGCTTCTTCGCGCAAAGACGATTGTACCGCTCACAGTGCTCTCCTTAACGCGGCTTCTGCCGAAAGAAGCCCGGGAACGGCGCTTAGCTCCGGAGATCATCGTACCTTCGTCTTTAGCGTCTTTTGCGGTCTACATCCTAGCAGAAAGCTTTTCCACTCTGTCTGGCAAGGAAAACCTGCGGGAGCACAGAAAACATCTCCCATCGTCTTCTGGTCGTCTCACGGAGGTCTGCCAAGTGTTTGGCATGAAGGAAAGAAAAGTTGTCCAAAACAGCTTCCAATCGAATATTCATGGGATTGGAAACGTCAGGAAAGTGTAAGGTACTGTTTTCTATCAGTTGGCAAGCTGCGCACACAATCCCAGTGTTGTACAGCTTCCTTCCTCCCCTTTCCGATGCTGCCGCTCTCTCCGGCTCCCGGAGCCGAAGAAGCGGCTTCTTCGCGCACAGACGATTGTACCGCTCACAGTGCTCTCTTAGCGCGGCTTCTGCCGAAAGAAGCCCGGGAGCGGCTCTTAGCTCCGGAGAGCATCGTACCTTCGTCTTTAGCGTCTTTTGTGGTCTACATCCTAGCAGAAAGCTTTTCCACTCTGTCTGGCAAGGAAAACCTGCGGGAGCACAGAAAACATCTCCCATCGTGTTCTGGACGTTGCACGGAGGTCTGCCAAGTGTTTGAAAAGAAGGAAAGAAAAGTTGTCCAAAACAGCTTCCAATCGAATATTCATGTGATTGGAAACGTCAGGAAAGTGTAAGGTACTGTTTTCTATCATTTGGCAAGCTGCGCACACAATCCCAGTGTTGTACAGCTTCCTTCTTCACCTTTCCGATGCTGCCGCTCTCTCCGGCTCCCGGAGCCGAAGAAGCGGCTTCTTCGCGCACAGACGATTGTACCGCTCACAGTGCTCTCTTAGCGCGGCTTCTGCCGAAACAAGCCCGGGAGCGGCTCTTAGCTCCGGAGAGCATCGTACCTTCGTCTTTAGCGTCTTTTGTGGTCTACATCCTAGCAGAAAGCTTTTCCACTCTGTCTGGCAAGGAAAACCTGCGGGAGCACAGAAAACATCTCCCATCGTGTTCTGGACGTTGCACGGAGGTCTTCCAAGTGTTTGGCATGAAGGAAAGAAAAGTTGTCCAAAACAGCTTCCAATCGAATATTCATGTGATTGGAAACGTCAGGAAAGTGTAAGGTACTGTTTTCTATCAGTTGGCAAGCTGCGCACACAATCCCAGTGTTGTACAGCTTCCTTCTTCACCTTTCTGATGCTGCCGCTCTCTCCGGCTCCCGGAGCCGAAGAAGCAGCTTCTTCGCGCACAGACGATTGTACCGCTCACAGTGCTCTCTTAGCGCCGCTTCTGCCGAAAGAAGCCCGGGAGCGGCTCTTAGCTCCGGAGAGCATCGTACCTTCGTCTTTAGCGTCTTTTGTGGTCTACATCCTAGCAGAAAGCTTTTCCACTCTGTCTGGCAAGGAAAACCTGCGGGAGCACAGAAAACATCTCCCATCGTGTTCTGGACGTTGCACGGAGGTCTGCCAAGTGTTTGGCATGAAGGAAAGAAAAGTTGTCCAAAACAGCTTCCAATCGAATATTCGTGTGATTGGAAACGTCAGGAAAGTGCAGGTTACTGTTTTCTATCAGTTGGCATGCTGCACACACAATCCCAGTGTTGTACAGCTTCCTTCTTCCCCTTTCCGATGCTGCCGCTCTCTCCGGCTCCCGGAGCCGAAGAAGCGGCTTCTTCGCGCACAGACGATTGTACCGCTCACAGTGCTCTCTTAGCGCGGCTTCTGCCGAAAGAAGCCCGGGAGCGGCTCTTAGCTCCGGAGAGCATCGTACCTTCGTCTTTAGCGTCTTTTGTGGTCTACATCCTAGCAGAAAGCTTTTCCACTCTGTCTGGCAAGGAAAACCTGCGGGAGCACAGAAAACATCTCCCATCGTGTTCTGGACGTTGCACGGAGGTCTGCCAAGTGTTTGGCATGAAGGAAAGAAAAGTTGTCCAAAACAGCTTCCAATCGAATATTCATGTGATTGGAAACGTCAGGAAAGTGTAAGGTACTGTTTTCTATCAGTTGGCAAGCTGCGCACACAATCCCAGTGTTGTACAGCTTCCTTCTTCACCTTTGCGATGCTGCCGCTCTCTCCGGCTCCCGGAGCCGAAGAAGCGGCTTCTTCGCGCAAAGACGATTGTACCGCTCACAGTGCTCTCTTAGGGCCGCTTCTGCCGAAAGAAGCCCGGGAGCGGCTCTTAGCTCCGGAGAGCATCGTACCTTCGTCTTTAGCGTCTTTTGTGGTCTACATCCTAGCAGAAAGCTTTTCCACTCTGTCTGGCAAGGAAAACCTGCGGGAGCACAGAAAACATCTCCCATCGTCTTCTGGACGTTGCACGGAGGTCTGCCAAGTGTTTGGCATGAAGGAAAGAAAAGTTGTCCAAAACAGCTTCCAATCGAATATTCATGTGATTGGAAACGTCAGGAAAGTGTAAGGTACTGTTTTCTATCAGTTGGCAAGCTGCGCACACAATCCCAGTGTTGTACAGCTTCCTTCTTCACCTTTCCCATGCTGCCGCTCTCTCCGGCTCCCGGAGCCGAAGAAGCGGCTTCTTCGCGCACAGACGATTGTACCGCTCACAGTGCTCTCTTAGCGCGGCTTCTGCCGAAAGAAGCCCGGGAGCGGCTCTTAGCTCCGGAGAGCATCGTACCTTCGTCTTTAGCGTCTTTTGTGGTCTACATCCTAGCAGAAAGCTTTTCCACTCTGTCTGGCAAGGAAAACCTGCGGGAGCACAGAAAACATCTCCCATCGTCTTCTGGACGTTGCACGGAGGTCTGCCAAGTGTTTGACAAGAAGGAAAGAAAAGTTGTCCAAAACAGCTTCCAATCGAATATTCATGTGATTGGAAACGTCAGGAAAGTGTAAGGTACTGTTTTCTATCAGTTGGCAAGCTGCGCACACAATCCCAGTGTTGTACAGCTTCCTTCTTCACCTTTCCGATGCTGCCGCTCTCTCCGGCTCCCGGAGCCGAAGAAGCAGCTTCTTCGCGCACAGACGATTGTACCGCTCACAGTGCTCTCTTAGCGCCGCTTCTGCCGAAAGAAGGCCGGGAGCGGCTCTTAGCTCCGGAGAGCATCGTACCTTCGTCTTTAGCGTCTTTTGTGGTCTACATCCTAGACGAAAGCTTTTCCACTCTGTCTGGCAAGGAAAACCTGCGGGAGCACAGAAAACATCTCCCATCGTGTTCTGGACGTTGCACGGAGGTCTGCCAAGTGTTTGGCATGAAGGAAAGAAAAGTTGTCCAAAACAGCTTCCAATCGAATATTCGTGTGATTGGAAACGTCAGGAAAGTCTAAGGTACTGTTTTCTATCAGTTGGCAAGCTGCACACACAATCCCAGTGTTGCACAGCTTCCTTCTTCCCCTTTCCGATGCTGCCGCTCTCTCCGGCTCCCGGAGCCGAAGAAGCGGCTTCTTCGCGCAAAGACGATTGTACCGCTCACAGTGCTCTCCTTAACGCGGCTTCTGCCGAAAGAAGCCCGAGAACGGCTCTTAGCTCCGGAGAGCATCGTACCTTCGTCTTTAGCGTCTTTTGTGGTCTACATCCTAGCAGAAAGCTTTTCCACTCTGTCTGGCAAGGAAAACCTGCGGGAGCACAGAAAACATCTCCCATCGTGTTCTGGACGTTGCACGGAGGTCTGCCAAGTGTTTGGCATGAAGGAAAGAAAAGTTGTCCAAAACAGCTTCCAATCGAATATTCATGTGATTGGAAACGTCAGGAAAGTGTAAGGTACTGTTTTCTATCAGTTGGCAAGCTGCGCACACAATCCCAGTGTTGTACAGCTTCCTTCTTCACCTTTCCGATGCTGCCGCTCTCTCCGGCTCCCGGAGCCGAAGAAGCGGCTTCTTCGCGCACAGACGATTGTACCGCTCACAGTGCTCTCTTAGCGCGGCTTCTGCCGAAAGAAGCCCGGGAGCGGCTCTTAGCTCCGGAGAGCATCGTACCTTCGTCTTTAGCGTCTTTTGTGGTCTACATCCTAGCAGAAAGCTTTTCCACTCTGTCTGGCAAGGAAAACCTGCGGGAGCACAGAAAACATCTCCCATCGTCTTCTGGACGTTGCACGGACGTCTGCCAAGTGTTTGGCATGAAGGAAAGAAAAGTTGTCCAAAACAGCTTCCAATCGAATATTCGTGTGATTGGAAACGTCAGGAAAGTGCAGGTTACTGTTTTCTATCAGTTGGCAAGCTGCACACACAATCCCAGTGTTGCACAGCTTCCTTCTTCCCCTTTCCGATGCTGCCGCTCTCTCCGGCTCCCGGAGCCGAAGAAGCGGCTTCTTCGCGCAAAGACGATTGTACCGCTCACAGTGCTCTCTTAGCGCCGCTTCTGCCGAAAGAAGCCCGGGAGCGGCTCTTAGCTCCGGAGAGCATCGTACCTTCGTCTTTAGCGTCTTTTGTGGTCTACATCCTAGCAGAAAGCTTTTCCACTCTGTCTGGCAAGGAAAACCTGCGGGAGCACAGAAAACATCTCCCATCGTGTTCTGGACGTTGCACGGACGTCTGCCAAGTGTTTGGCATGAAGGAAAGAAAAGTTGTCCAAAACAGCTTCCAATCGAATATTCGTGTGATTGGAAACGTCAGGAAAGTGCAGGTTACTGTTTTCTATCAGTTGGCAAGCTGCACACACAATCCCAGTGTTGCACAGCTTCCTTCTTCCCCTTTCCGATGCTGCCGCTCTCTCCGGCTCCCGGAGCCGAAGAAGCGGCTTCTTCGCGCAAAGACGATTGTACCGCTCACAGTGCTCTCCTTAACGCGGCTTCTGCCGAAAGAAGCCCGGGAACGGCTCTTAGCTCCGGAGAGCATCGTACCTTCGTCTTTAGCGTCTTTTGTGGTCTACATCCTAGCAGAAAGCTTTTCCACTCTGTCTGGCAAGGAAAACCTGCGGGAGCACAGAAAACATCTCCCATCGTCTTCTGGACGTTGCACGGAGGTCTGCCAAGTGTTTGGCATGAAGGAAAGAAAAGTTGTCCAAAACAGCTTCCAATCGAATATTCATGGGATTGGAAACGTCAGGAAAGTGTAAGGTACTGTTTTCTATCAGTTGGCAAGCTGCGCACACAATCCCAGTGTTGTACAGCTTCCTTCTTCACCTTTGCGATGCTGCCGCTCTCTCCGGCTCCCGGAGCCGAAGAAGCGGCTTCTTCGCGCAAAGACGATTGTACCGCTCACAGTGCTCTCTTAGCGCCGCTTCTGCCGAAAGAAGGCCGGGAGCGGCTCTTAGCTCCGGAGAGCATCGTACCTTCGTCTTTAGCGTCTTTTGTGGTCTACATCCTAGCAGAAAGCTTTTCCACTCTGTCTGGCAAGGAAAACCTGCGGGAGCACAGAAAACATCTCCCATCGTGTTCTGGACGTTGCACGGAGGTCTGCCAAGTGTTTGGCATGAAGGAAAGAAAAGTTGTCCAAAACAGCTTCCAATCGAATATTCATGTGATTGGAAACGTCAGGAAAGTGTAAGGTACTGTTTTCTATCAGTTGGCAAGCTGCGCACACAATCCCAGTGTTGTACAGCTTCCTTCTTCCCCTTTCCGATGCTGCCGCTCTCTCCGGCTCCCGGAGCCGAAGAAGCGGCTTCTTCGCGCACAGACGATTGTACCGCTCACAGTGCTCTCTTAGCGCGGCTTCTGCCGAAAGAAGCCCGGGAGCGGCTCTTAGCTCCGGAGAGCATCGTACCTTCGTCTTTAGCGTCTTTTGTGGTCTACATCCTAGCAGAAAGCTTTTCCACTCTGTCTGGCAAGGAAAACCTGCGGGAGCACAGAAAACATCTCCCATCGTGTTCTGGACGTTGCACGGAGGTCTGCCAAGTGTTTGACAAGAAGGAAAGAAAAGTTGTCCAAAACAGCTTCCAATCGAATATTCATGTGATTGGAAACGTCAGGAAAGTGTAAGGTACTGTTTTCTATCAGTTGGCAAGCTGCGCACACAATCCCAGTGTTGTACAGCTTCCTTCTTCACCTTTGCGATGCTGCCGCTCTCTCCGGCTCCCGGAGCCGAAGAAGCGGCTTCTTCGCACAAAGACGATTGTACCGCTCACAGTGCTCTCCTTAACGCGGCTTCTGCCGAAAGAAGCCCGGGAATGGCTCTTAGCTCCGGAGAGCATCGTACCTTCGTCTTTAGCGTCTTTTGTGGTCTACATCCTAGCAGAAAGCTTTTCCACTCTGTCTGGCAAGGAAAACCTGCGGGAGCACAGAAAACATCTCCCATCGTGTTCTGGACGTTGCACGGACGTCTGCCAAGTGTTTGGCATGAAGGAAAGAAAAGTTGTCCAAAACAGCTTCCAATCGAATATTCATGTGATTGGAAACGTCAGGAAAGTGTAAGGTACTGTTTTCTATCAGTTGGCAAGCTGCACACACAATCCCAGTGTTGTACAGCTTCCTTCTTCACCTTTCCGATGCTGCCGCTCTCTCCGGCTCCCGGAGCCGAAGAAGCGGCTTCTTCGCGCAAAGACGATTGTACCGCTCACAGTGCTCTCCTTAACGCGGCTTCTGCCGAAAGAAGCCCGGGAACGGCGCTTAGCTCCGGAGAGCATCGTACCTTCGTCTTTAGCGTCTTTTGCGGTCTACATCCTAGCAGAAAGCTTTTCCACTCTGTCTGGCAAGGAAAACCTGCGGGAGCACAGAAAACATCTCCCATCGTGTTCTGGTCGTCTCACGGAGGTCTGCCAAGTGTTTGGCATGAAGGAAAGAAAAGTTGTCCAAAACAGCTTCCAATCGAATATTCATGGGATTGGAAACGTCAGGAAAGTGTAAGGTACTGTTTTCTATCAGTTGGCAAGCTGCGCACACAATCCCAGTGTTGTACAGCTTCCTTCTTCACCTTTCCGATGCTGCCGCTCTCTCTGGCTCCCGGAGCCGAAGAAGCGGCTTCTTCGCGCAAAGACGATTGTACCGCTCACAGTGCTCTCTTAGCGCCGCTTCTGCCGAAAGAAGCCCGGGAGCGGCTCTTAGCTCCGGAGAGCATCGTACCTTCGTCTTTAGCGTCTTTTGTGGTCTACATCCTAGCAGAAAGCTTTTCCACTCTGTCTGGCAAGGAAATCCTGCGGGAGCACAGAAAACATCTCCCATCGTCTTCTGGACGTTGCACGGACGTCTGCCAAGTGTTTGGCATGAAGGAAAGAAAAGTTGTCCAAAACAGCTTCCAATCGAATATTCGTGTGATTGGAAACGTCAGGAAAGTGCAGGTTACTGTTTTCTATCAGTTGGCAAGCTGCACACACAATCCCAGTGTTGCACAGCTTCCTTCTTCCCCTTTCCGATGCTGCCGCTCTCTCCGGCTCCCGGAGCCGAAGAAGCGGCTTCTTCGCGCAAAGACGATTGTACCGCTCACAGTGCTCTCCTTAACGCGGCTTCTGCCGAAAGAAGCCCGGGAACGGCTCTTAGCTCCGGAGAGCATCGTACCTTCGTCTTTAGCGTCTTTTGTGGTCTACATCCTAGCAGAAAGCTTTTCCACTCTGTCTGGCAAGGAAAACCTGCGGGAGCACAGAAAACATCTCCCATCGTGTTCTGGACGTTGCACGGAGGTCTGCCAAGTGTTTGGCATGAAGGAAAGAAAAGTTGTCCAAAACAGCTTCCAATCGAATATTCATGGGATTGGAAACGTCAGGAAAGTGTAAGGTACTGTTTTCTATCAGTTGGCAAGCTGCGCACACAATCCCAGTGTTGTACAGCTTCCTTCTTCACCTTTCCGATGCTGCCGCTCTCTCCGGCTCCCGGAGCCGAAGAAGCGGCTTCTTCGCGCAAAGACGATTGTACCGCTCACAGTGCTCTCTTAGCGCCGCTTCTGCCGAAAGAAGCCCGGGAGCGGCTCTTAGCTCCGGAGAGCATCGTACCTTCGTCTTTAGCGTCTTTTGTGGTCTACATCCTAGCAGAAAGCTTTTCCACTCTGTCTGGCAAGGAAAACCTGCGGGAGCACAGAAAACATCTCCCATCGTGTTCTGGACGTTGCACGGAGGTCTGCCAAGTGTTTGGCATGAAGGAAAGAAAAGTTGTCCAAAACAGCTTCCAATCGAATATTCATGTGATTGGAAACGTCAGGAAAGTGTAAGGTACTGTTTTCTATCAGTTGGCAAGCTGCGCACACAATCCCAGTGTTGTACAGCTTCCTTCTTCCCCTTTCCGATGCTGCCGCTCTCTCCGGCTCCCGGAGCCGAAGAAGCGGCTTCTTCGCGCACAGACGATTGTACCGCTCACAGTGCTCTCTTAGCGCGGCTTCTGCCGAAAGAAGCCCGGGAGCGGCTCTTAGCTCCGGAGAGCATCGTACCTTCGTCTTTAGCCTCTTTTGTGGTCTACATCCTAGCAGAAAGCTTTTCCACTCTGTCTGGCAAGGAAAACCTGCGGGAGCACAGAAAACATCTCCCATCGTGTTCTGGACGTTGCACGGACGTCTGCCAAGTGTTTGGCATGAAGGAAAGAAAAGTTGTCCAAAACAGCTTCCAATCGAATATTCATGTGATTGGAAACGTCAGGAAAGTGTAAGGTACTGTTTTCTATCAGTTGGCAAGCTGCGCACACAATCCCAGTGTTGTACAGCTTCCTTCTTCACCTTTGCGATGCTGCCGCTCTCTCCGGCTCCCGGAGCCGAAGAAGCGGCTTCTTCGCGCAAAGACGATTGTACCGCTCACAGTGCTCTCTGAGCGCCGCTTCTGCCGAAAGAAGCCCGGGAGCGGCTCTTAGCTCCGGAGAGCATCGTACCTTCGTCTTTAGCGTCTTTTGTGCTCTACATCCTAGCAGAAAGCTTTTCCACTCTGTCTGGCAAGGAAAACCTGCGGGAGCACAGAAAACATCTCCCATCGTCTTCTGGACGTTGCACGGAGGTCTGCCAAGTGTTTGGCATGAAGGAAAGAAAAGTTGTCCAAAACAGCTTCCAATCGAATATTCATGGGATTGGAAACGTCAGGAAAGTGTAAGGTACTGTTTTCTATCAGTTGGCAAGCTGCGCACACAATCCCAGTGTTGTACAGCTTCCTTCTTCACCTTTCCGATGCTGCCGCTCTCTCCGGCTCCCGGAGCCGAAGAAGCGGCTTCTTCGCGCAAAGACGATTGTACCGCTCACAGTGCTCTCTTAGCGCCGCTTCTGCCGAAAGAAGCCCGGGAGCGGCTCTTAGCTCCGGAGAGCATCGTACCTTCGTCTTTAGCGTCTTTTGTGGTCTACATCCTAGCAGAAAGCTTTTCCACTCTGTCTGGCAAGGAAAACCTGCGGGAGCACAGAAAACATCTCCCATCGTCTTCTGGACGTTGCACGGACGTCTGCCAAGTGTTTGGCATGAAGGAAAGAAAAGTTGTCCAAAACAGCTTCCAATCGAATATTCATGTGATTGGAAACGTCAGGAAAGTGTAAGGTACTGTTTTCTATCAGTTGGCAAGCTGCGCACACAATCCCAGTGTTGTACAGCTTCCTTCTTCACCTTTCCCATGCTGCCGCTCTCTCCGGCTCCCGGAGCCGAAGAAGCGGCTTCTTCGCGCACAGACGATTGTACCGCTCACAGTGCTCTCTTAGCGCGGCTTCTGCCGAAAGAAGCCCGGGAGCGGCTCTTAGCTCCGGAGAGCATCGTACCTTCGTCTTTAGCGTCTTTTGTGGTCTACATCCTAGCAGAAAGCTTTTCCAATCTGTCTGGCAAGGAAAACCTGCGGGAGCACAGAAAACATCTCCCATCGTGTTCTGGACGTTGCACGGAGGTCTGCCAAGTGTTTGACAAGAAGGAAAGAAAAGTTGTCCAAAACAGCTTCCAATCGAATATTCATGTGATTGGAAACGTCAGGAAAGTGTAAGGTACTGTTTTCTATCAGTTGGCAAGCTGCGCACACATTCCCAGTGTTGTACAGCTTCCTTCTTCACCTTTGCGATGCTGCCGCTCTCTCCGGCTCCCGGAGCCGAAGAAGCAGCTTCTTCGCGCACAGACGATTGTACCGCTCACAGTGCTCTCTTAGCGCCGCTTCTGCCGAAAGAAGCCCGGGAGCGGCTCTTAGCTCCGGAGAGCATCGTACCTTCGTCTTTAGCGTGTTTTGTGGTCTACATCCTAGCAGAAAGCTTTTCCACTCTGTCTGGCAAGGAAAACCTGCGGGAGCACAGAAAACATCTCCCATCGTGTTCTGGACGTTGCACGGACGTCTGCCAAGTGTTTGGCATGAAGGAAAGAAAAGTTGTCCAAAACAGCTTCCAATCGAATATTCGTGTGATTGGAAACGTCAGGAAAGTGCAGGTTACTGTTTTCTATCAGTTGGCAAGCTGCACACACAATCCCAGTGTTGCACAGCTTCCTTCTTCCCCTTTCCGATGCTGCCGCTCTCTCCGGCTCCCGGAGCCGAAGAAGCGGCTTCTTCGCGCAAAGACGATTGTACCGCTCACAGTGCTCTCTTAGCGCCGCTTCTGCCGAAAGAAGCCCGGGAGCGGCTCTTAGCTCCGGAGAGCATCGTACCTTCGTCTTTAGCGTCTTTTGTGGTCTACATCCTAGCAGAAAGCTTTTCCACTCTGTCTGGCAAGGAAAACCTGCGGGAGCACAGAAAACATCTCCCATCGTCTTCTGGACGTTGCACGGACGTCTGCCAAGTGTTTGGCATGAAGGAAAGAAAAGTTGTCCAAAACAGCTTCCAATCGAATATTCGTGTGATTGGAAACGTCAGGAAAGTGCAGGTTACTGTTTTCTATCAGTTGGCAAGCTGCACACACAATCCCAGTGTTGCACAACTTCCTTCTTCCCCTTTCCGATGCTGCCGCTCTCTCCGGCTCCCGGAGCCGAAGAAGCGGCTTCTTCGCGCAAAGACGATTGTACCGCTCACAGTGCTCTCCTTAACGCGGCTTCTGCCGAAAGAAGCCCGGGAACGGCTCTTAGCTCCGGAGAGCATCGTACCTTCGTCTTTAGCGTCTTTTGTGGTCTACATCCTAGCAGAAAGCTTTTCCACTCTGTCTGGCAAGGAAAACCTGCGGGAGCACAGAAAACATCTCCCATCGTGTTCTGGACGTTGCACGGAGGTCTGCCAAGTGTTTGGCATGAAGGAAAGAAAAGTTGTCCAAAACAGCTTCCAATCGAATATTCATGGGATTGGAAACGTCAGGAAAGTGTAAGGTACTGTTTTCTATCAGTTGGCAAGCTGCGCACACAATCCCAGTGTTGTACAGCTTCCTTCTTCACCTTTGCGATGCTGCCGCTCTCTCCGGCTCCCGGAGCCGAAGAAGCGGCTTCTTCGCGCAAAGACGATTGTACCGCTCACAGTGCTCTCTTAGCGCCGCTTCTGCCGAAAGAAGGCCGGGAGCGGCTCTTAGCTCCGGAGAGCATCGTACCTTCGTCTTTAGCGTCTTTTGTGGTCTACATCCTAGCAGAAAGCTTTTCCACTCTGTCTGGCAAGGAAAACCTGCGGGAGCACAGAAAACATCTCCCATCGTGTTCTGGACGTTGCACGGAGGTCGGCCAAGTGTTTGGCATGAAGGAAAGAAAAGTTGTCCAAAACAGCTTCCAATCGAATATTCATGGGATTGGAAACGTCAGGAAAGTGTAAGGTACTGTTTTCTATCAGTTGGCAAGCTGCGCACACAATCCCAGTGTTGTACAGCTTCCTTCTTCACCTTTCCGATGCTGCCGCTCTCTCCGGCTCCCGGAGCCGAAGAAGCGGCTTCTTCGCGCAAAGACGATTGTACCGCTCACAGTGCTCTCTTAGCGCCGCTTCTGCCGAAAGAAGGCCGGGAGCGGCTCTTAGCTCCGGAGAGCATCGTACCTTCGTCTTTAGCGTCTTTTGTGGTCTACATCCTAGCAGAAAGCTTTTCCACTCTGTCTGGCAAGGAAAACCTGCGGGAGCACAGAAAACATCTCCCATCGTGTTCTGGACGTTGCACGGACGTCTGCCAAGTGTTTGGCATGAAGGAAAGAAAAGTTGTCCAAAACAGCTTCCAATCGAATATTCATGTGATTGGAAACGTCAGGAAAGTGTAAGGTACTGTTTTCTATCAGTTGGCAAGCTGCGCACACAATCCCAGTGTTGTACAGCTTCCTTCTTCCCCTTTCCGATGCTGCCGCTCTCTCCGGCTCCCGGAGCCGAAGAAGCGGCTTCTTCGCGCACAGACGATTGTATCGCTCACAGTGCTCTCTTAGCGCGGCTTCTGCCGAAAGAAGCCCGGGAGCGGCTCTTAGCTCCGGAGAGCATCGTACCTTCGTCTTTAGCGTCTTTTGTGGTCTACATCCTAGCAGAAAGCTTTTCCACTCTGTCTGGCAAGGAAAACCTGCGGGAGCACAGAAAACATCTCCCATCGTGTTCTGGACGTTGCACGGAGGTCTGCCAAGTGTTTGACAAGAAGGAAAGAAAAGTTGTCCAAAACAGCTTCCAATCGAATATTCATGTGATTGGAAACGTCAGGAAAGTGTAAGGTACTGTTTTCTATCAGTTGGCAAGCTGCGCACACAATCCCAGTGTTGTACAGCTTCCTTCTTCACCTTTGCGATGCTGCCGCTCTCTCCGGCTCCCGGAGCCGAAGAAGCGGCTTCTTCGCGCAAAGACAATTGTACCGCTCACAGTGCTCTCCTTAACGCGGCTTCTGCCGAAAGAAGCCCGGGAATGGCTCTTAGCTCCGGAGAGCATCGTACCTTCGTCTTTAGCGTCTTTTGTGGTCTACATCCTAGCAGAAAGCTTTTCCACTCTGTCTGGCAAGGAAAACCTGCGGGAGCACAGAAAACATCTCCCATCGTGTTCTGGACGTTGCACGGAGGTCTGCCAAGTGTTTGGCATGAAGGAAAGAAAAGTTGTCCAAAACAGCTTCCAATCGAATATTCATGGGATTGGAAACGTCAGGAAAGTGTAAGGTACTGTTTTCTATCAGTTGGCAAGCTGCGCACACAATCCCAGTGTTGTACAGCTTCCTTCTTCACCTTTGCGATGCTGCCGCTCTCTCCGGCTCCCGGAGCCGAAGAAGCGGCTTCTTCGCGCAAAGACGATTGTACCGCTCACAGTGCTCTCTTAGCGCCGCTTCTGCCGAAAGAAGGCCGGGAGCGGCTCTTAGCTCCGGAGAGCATCGTACCTTCGTCTTTAGCGTCTTTTGTGGTCTACATCCTAGCAGAAAGCTTTTCCACTCTGTCTGGCAAGGAAAACCTGCGGGAGCACAGAAAACATCTCCCATCGTGTTCTGGACGTTGCACGGAGGTCGGCCAAGTGTTTGGCATGAAGGAAAGAAAAGTTGTCCAAAACAGCTTCCAATCGAATATTCATGGGATTGGAAACGTCAGGAAAGTGTAAGGTACTGTTTTCTATCAGTTGGCAAGCTGCGCACACAATCCCAGTGTTGTACAGCTTCCTTCTTCACCTTTCCGATGCTGCCGCTCTCTCCGGCTCCCGGAGCCGAAGAAGCGGCTTCTTCGCGCAAAGACGATTGTACCGCTCACAGTGCTCTCTTAGCGCCGCTTCTGCCGAAAGAAGGCCGGGAGCGGCTCTTAGCTCCGGAGAGCATCGTACCTTCGTCTTTAGCGTCTTTTGTGGTCTACATCCTAGCAGAAAGCTTTTCCACTCTGTCTGGCAAGGAAAACCTGCGGGAGCACAGAAAACATCTCCCATCGTGTTCTGGACGTTGCACGGACGTCTGCCAAGTGTTTGGCATGAAGGAAAGAAAAGTTGTCCAAAACAGCTTCCAATCGAATATTCATGTGATTGGAAACGTCAGGAAAGTGTAAGGTACTGTTTTCTATCAGTTGGCAAGCTGCGCACACAATCCCAGTGTTGTACAGCTTCCTTCTTCCCCTTTCCGATGCTGCCGCTCTCTCCGGCTCCCGGAGCCGAAGAAGCGGCTTCTTCGCGCACAGACGATTGTATCGCTCACAGTGCTCTCTTAGCGCGGCTTCTGCCGAAAGAAGCCCGGGAGCGGCTCTTAGCTCCGGAGAGCATCGTACCTTCGTCTTTAGCGTCTTTTGTGGTCTACATCCTAGCAGAAAGCTTTTCCACTCTGTCTGGCAAGGAAAACCTGCGGGAGCACAGAAAACATCTCCCATCGTGTTCTGGACGTTGCACGGAGGTCTGCCAAGTGTTTGACAAGAAGGAAAGAAAAGTTGTCCAAAACAGCTTCCAATCGAATATTCATGTGATTGGAAACGTCAGGAAAGTGTAAGGTACTGTTTTCTATCAGTTGGCAAGCTGCGCACACAATCCCAGTGTTGTACAGCTTCCTTCTTCACCTTTGCGATGCTGCCGCTCTCTCCGGCTCCCGGAGCCGAAGAAGCGGCTTCTTCGCGCAAAGACAATTGTACCGCTCACAGTGCTCTCCTTAACGCGGCTTCTGCCGAAAGAAGCCCGGGAATGGCTCTTAGCTCCGGAGAGCATCGTACCTTCGTCTTTAGCGTCTTTTGTGGTCTACATCCTAGCAGAAAGCTTTTCCACTCTGTCTGGCAAGGAAAACCTGCGGGAGCACAGAAAACATCTCCCATCGTGTTCTGGACGTTGCACGGAGGTCTGCCAAGTGTTTGGCATGAAGGAAAGAAAAGTTGTCCAAAACAGCTTCCAATCGAATATTCATGTGATTGGAAACGTCAGGAAAGTGTAAGGTACTGTTTTCTATCAGTTGGCAAGCTGCGCACACAATCCCAGTGTTGTACAGCTTCCTTCTTCACCTTTCCGATGCTGCCGCTCTCTCCGGCTCCCGGAGCCGAAGAAGCGGCTTCTTCGCGCAAAGACGATTGTACCGCTCACAGTGCTCTCTGAGCGCCGCTTCTGCCGAAAGAAGCCCGGGAGCGGCTCTTAGCTCCGGAGAGCATCGTACCTTCGTCTTTAGCGTCTTTTGTGCTCTACATCCTAGCAGAAAGCTTTTCCACTCTGTCTGGCAAGGAAAACCTGCGGGAGCACAGAAAACATCTCCCATCGTCTTCTGGACGTTGCACGGAGGTCTGCCAAGTGTTTGGCATGAAGGAAAGAAAAGTTGTCCAAAACAGCTTCCAATCGAATATTCATGTGTTTGGAAACGTCAGGAAAGTGTAAGGTACTGTTTTCTATCAGTTGGCAAGCTGCGCACACAATCCCAGTGTTGTACAGCTTCCTTCTTCACCTTTCCGATGCTGCCGCTCTCTCCGGCTCCCGGAGCCGAAGAAGCGGCTTCTTCGCGCAAAGACGATTGTACCGCTCACAGTGCTCTCTTAGCGCCGCTTCTGCCGAAAGAAGCCCGGGAGCGGCTCTTAGCTCCGGAGAGCATCGTACCTTCGTCTTTAGCGTCTTTTGTGGTCTACATCCTAGCAGAAAGCTTTTCCACTCTGTCTGGCAAGGAAAACCTGCGGGAGCACAGAAAACATCTCCCATCGTCTTCTGGACGTTGCACGGACGTCTGCCAAGTGTTTGGCATGAAGGAAAGAAAAGTTGTCCAAAACAGCTTCCAATCGAATATTCATGTGATTGGAAACGTCAGGAAAGTGTAAGGTACTGTTTTCTATCAGTTGGCAAGCTGCGCACACAATCCCAGTGTTGTACAGCTTCCTTCTTCACCTTTCCCATGCTGCCGCTCTCTCCGGCTCCCGGAGCCGAAGAAGCGGCTTCTTCGCGCACAGACGATTGTACCGCTCACAGTGCTCTCTTAGCGCGGCTTCTGCCGAAAGAAGCCCGGGAGCGGCTCTTAGCTCCGGAGAGCATCGTACCTTCGTCTTTAGCGTCTTTTGTGGTCTACATCCTAGCAGAAAGCTTTTCCACTCTGTCTGGCAAGGAAAACCTGCGG